>NC_081142.1:2272895-2997895 GCF_958295425.1 Solea solea | reverse complement strand
ACACCTATAGACGTGCATATCAACATGCATGACTGTGTTTCAACTCATTTTGGAAAATACAAACTCAACATGATCCATGGTTTGAAAATAAGTAAATAATTAACATTTCTCTGGCAGACCAAACTGGACTTTACACCATTCACAAAAAAGTTTTAAAATGATCATCTGACAAAGGGAGGGGGCGTGAAGCTTTTACGCAACTTTGAAATTTGTTGGCCTTTTTCAACAGATGATTCACCTCATAAATCAAACCTCATATGATTCTCCACACTGTGCTGGGATGTGGCGTCACATGGTCAGAGCACCAGAAAAAACAAAGGCCCCCTCACACTTTGTGGGTGCCTGGAATGCCTGACTTATTCACATGGAACAGATTGGAAAGCTTGTATTAGTTCAATCATGTGTTTTGTTTTGTTTTGTTTGTTTTTAAATCAAACTTCCCACTATATTTGGGCTATTCTAAGACCAGTGATTCACATAACAGTGATAAACATGAGTTTGCTCCCACAACTATGTTTTTAGTCTGCAGCCAAGCGTGGAAGTGCTCTTGCAAACTTCCCTTTATTATTTGACCATTTTTTTCCCCATGTAAAATAAAAAGGTACTTTCTGGATGTGAAGAGGATTTTAATACATGTAAAGTAAACTCCTTTTAATGTTACTTTTGCAATATTTGCAGATATGCAGAGATATGTGCATCTCAAGCTGCCATTTTGTCCCACCATGCTTTTACAGTAGCCCACAATGGACAAACTACTCTACTACTAATATTTTGAGTTTTGATGCTAACTGAAGTAGATCTGAAACAATTAATCAATTACTAAATTAATCGTCAACTATTTTGGTAGTTGATTAATCGGTTTGAAGGTTTTTTTCATGATTACTGATTGTTTCAGCTTCGTAATTGTGAATAGTTTCTAGTTTTCATTTTCATAATCATTTTGGTCTGTGGACAAAACAAGATATTTGACATTTACAAACACTGATCAACATTTTTTTACATTTTCAGACTATTTTATGGACCAAACGATAACTCGATTAATCGTGAAAATTATCAACAGATTAATCGATCATGAACAAAACCGTAAGTTGCAGCTCTAAACTACAGGCTACATTGTTTCTCCAACACACTTAAAGTGAGGTACGTTCAGCTGCAACATGCAACATCCCCAATAGCTGTGAATTTGACACACTGTACCTTTAATTCACCTTGTTTTAATGTTGTGGACCAGCAGGTGTCCCTGATCTACAGCAACAGTCACATACTGTGGCTTTAATTTATATCTCACGCGCCCTGCGACACGTTCCAATCACACCAAGTTCCAGCTTCTTAGTCTTTGGATCAATCACAAAAACCGCAGCAGCTAACGTAACTAAACTCAATACTGGTCACGTGACGTGACAAAACTGACTGCTACAGTCAGACATGGTGGACGCGGTGGAGTCAGCGCACTTACGAGCTGCCTAAGAACTCGTGGAACTTGATCCTGCCGATAGTCGTGTCGGCCTCGAAGTTAGGAAACACGTCTCCCAGCAGAAGTCCAGGCATGTTCGTGTCCGGGTTCACGCAGCACCGCAGGTGAACGAGCAGAAGGCAACAGCGAGTGTGCACCGTGGACAGGAGCAGCTCGAGAGAGAGGGAGAGGGAGGGGCCCCAGCATATGTGACGTAGCCCCACAGCTCATTGACCAATCAGAGAAAAGATAAGAAACTTTTTTTATTTTAATTTGACCATTTTAAATGTAACAGCTTTTTTTTTATAGACATAGCTGTTCCTGTAACTATAGATGAAACTGTTATTTATTATGTTAGATTCAATTCACCATAACACACATCCAGATTGCATGAGGAAACACTACATGGCATGTGGGAGAGGACCTACTAATAGTAAGCACTATACTGTATTAAAAACACAATGTAAGGGGCAACAATGTAGACCCAAAGTGGGCTAAAAACAATGTTAAAATAAATAAATAAGACTAAAAACACAACACTAGGGATTTGTTCTGGTCAGTAGTGTACATATGGAATAATAAGAGAGAGGCAGATAGATACTATAAGGAAAATAAAATAGGAAAGAGTTAGAGAAAGCCATTATTTACAACAGAGAGGGAATACAATGTAAAACAAAAGTCAGTTTGATATGGGAACTGTGCAATCTGTCAAAAAGAGAAGTTAGGAAGTTTAATGGGTACAGAGGTGACAGGAAGAGAAGAGTCATGGCAAATGATTGCAACATCGCAGAGTGTTGGGTTGTTTTGGTCCAGGGCCACATAGAGACAAACACATCCACTTATAATCAATTTAGTGTGTCCAATTTACATAATCCATATTGCATGCTTTTAGACTGTGGGAGGGAACTGGAGAACCAGGAGAAAACCCATGCACACATGGGGAGAACTTGCCAGCTCCATGCAGAAAGACCCTTGTGGATAGACGGCTTTTGATGATTTCTTTTAAAGTGAATATACACAGAACCTTTAATGTTGTTTTACATGATCTAGGTTGGCCTTGTGGAACTTTTAGGGTGCTTAAACATGTGTGTCTGGGAAGCTCTGGCCTAATAGTTTCACACTAATGTGATTTTGTTCTGTAATTGTTAGGATTTTTTTTAAAAAAAACTCACAAAATGGCTGACAGCTAATCACTTCCGGGTCAGCTCGCGCACACAGGAACCTTTCACTTTCATCCTTGTTATCATTATTGTGACTGTAACACACAGCAAACGAACCGAAGGCGCAACAACCGTCACACCGCTGCGGCAGACATTATTACCACTGCGGCGAAAAACCTCAGCACAGCGCGGGCGGTTTCTAACAAAATGCCTTCTCCTAAAACTAAAAGCCCGGCTCGGAGCGGAGGAAGCCCGGTTCTCGGTAGCTCTAACAACGGACGCTACGAGTTCATGTCGCTGACGAAGCCGATGAACCGGTCCTCGCCGCCGCATCTAATCCAGCGACAAGGTTCCGACCCAGCTACAGCCCGGCTCCGAGCCTCTGAGAGCCCCACACGGCGCCGAGGATCCAACTCGTCCACGGGCTCCGGGAGCGGTCTGCAGGAGGAAGACGGTATACGGCTCAACCCGTCCTTCTTTCGCGTAGCGCTCAGCTCCCTGCTCGCCATCGACCTGTGGCTGTCGAAGCGGTTGGGAGTGTGCGCCTGCGAGGACTCGTCGTGGGGAAGTGTGCGGCCGCTAATGAAGCTGATTGAGATATCGGGCCATGGCATTCCCTGGCTGGTCGGTACCGCCTACTGCCTGTTCAAAAGTGACAGCGCTGCGGGACAAGAAGTCATGCTCAACCTGTTCATGGGTAAACGTCATAACTCTTTCTCTTCCTCCATTTGTTGTCACACTATTTTCTCCCACTTTAACAAACACAGAGTTCTCATAATGTCCATTCCAGGGACGGATTTAGAGACATTTTCATCTGGTTGAACAGGTGTACCTAACAAAGTGGCCAGTCCATATCGTCAAGTAAGAATGTATTGAATAGCCACTAGGGGGCGACGTAGGTGTGTGCAAAAAGAACTTTGTTTGAATGGATGTCTATGGGGAAACTATGGTAAAATCTAATTTAGATTTATAATATATATATATATATATATATATATATATATATATATATATATATATATATATATATATATATATAATTTAGCTGAGGAATGAATGGCATCAATCTCTAGTTTCAGGTAGTCTTCAATAGAACATTATTTATGTTTTCAAAAAAATAGAGAGGAAAATGGGTGAGCCATCTGATGCTGTCCAATAGAAAAAAAACATACAAATTAAAAAACATTATTCACATCATTAAAGCAAAGGTACAATTAAGTGCAGTGCAATGCTCCATGGGACAAACTATGTAATGTCTGTTTTAGTCTGCATCTCGGGGAATCCTGTGCCTGTGCCTTGAATTTATAATACTCGACGAAAGAGGGTGCAGTGAGTCTGCTTAGTCTATATTGCTCTGTCATGAGAGAAATACTGCACATTAAATTAAAAGTTATTTAGTTAGAGAAGAAAGATTTGGCCAGTTTTGACCTGTAGCCACAGTCTCACAGCCTTAGTCATTATGTGTAATAAAATCCCACAGTGGCACTGTTGGCTTATTGTAGTCCGGAGCTGGTTTTACCGGAGTTTCTGTTGTGGTGTAATTGCAGTGGTTGGCATATAACATTGGCATCAGGTTTGCCTGGGTGTATGTTGCATGTTTTTAAAGGATTAATGGAGAACACAGCCTGCTCCGATTGTGTGGTTAATCAGATTTATTTGTGACAGTTGGAGTGCTGTGGCAGTATTAACTAGTGTTGAAAGTAATCAGACTTTTCACAGAAAATTAATAAAAAGGAATAGTTGAGAATAGTTGAGGGTTTTTTTGAAGTCTGGTTGTATGATGTGCTAACACGTGAGCTGTGTTTCCACCAACTGTAAAGTGAAAAACCCCAAATTTGCCACTGGGTGTGCAGGGCAGATGGCAGCAGTAGACCGCACATCCTACGTCCATGCAAGCTAAAAACACTGATTTATACTATGAACTTTAGGGCAAGACTCTACTCTACTCATAAACCACAGCTTACCACAGAAGACCTTTGATTTACTTCTCAGCAGTGATTTGCGCAGTGCCACTTAACTGTTGTATTATATTTTTTATTAGTACTGCAACCCTGAGCAGTGACACAATAGAAAAGTCTGTAATGCTTCAGTGAAGGTTTGTAAGAATGTACGTTAACTGGGAAGTTCTTTAAGAGCACATACCTCCATCAAAAGTAATATCTAGATCGCCGATTGCACCACATTTTTATGGATATTCGCACCATATTGTTGTCATAGTTTTCATAATAAATACAGAGATTTACATAAATGTCATAAGAACACCATGTTAATTAGGAATGGGTTCTTCTTTGGCCCGTACACCCCTGTTTTAAGTCCAGAGGCTCAGTCATTAAGGTAATAAGTAACTAAAACCCTACAAACCAAACCCTGGTCAACAATATTGATACCTCCAGGTGGTGCCAAACCTTATAAAACCCCATACGTATAGCAGATCGATAGTTGTATATTTACACTTAACAGGCACTTCTTTAGGTATCATGTATACTTGATCTGCTTCAAGGCTTTAACGTGTTATACATTCAGAGGTCGGGTTATATTCCGCTGACCTCTGGCAAATGTTTGCATAGAGAACTGCCGCTTACTGGATAGTTCCACTTTTTTGGACTCTTCTCTGTAAACTGTAGACATGTTTGTTCATGAAAATCCCAGTAAATCAGCACTTTCTGAAACTACTATGTCATGTTCAAAGTTATATAAATAAGGTCTCGACAGAAACCACAGCAGGTCATCTTGATCATGCTTACATGCCTGAGTGCATTGAGTTGCTGGTATGTGATTGGCTGATTTAGATATTTGCCTGAACATGTGGTTGAACAGGTATGTCCTCCACTTTGGCTGACTCGCTGTATCGTAATTAACTAAAACTGTAACAGTATTTATGATGATCACGATGTGCTGACATCAACTCACCAAAGAGAGTCAGTGTTGTAAGTTTTTTCCATACCATAACATATAACATCTCTTTCTCTATTAGGTCTACTCTTGGACCTCATCCTGGTTGGTATTGTCAAAGCAGTGGTCCGTCGACGTCGGCCAGCTCATAATCGCATGGACATGTTTGCTACCTTTTCTGTGGACCGCTACTCTTTCCCGTCTGGCCACGCCACTCGCGCAGCCATGTGTGGGCGCTTCCTTCTGGCTCACCTCGTGCTGGCTGCCCCGCTGCGAGTCCTCGTCCTGCTGTGGGCCGGCCTGGTGGGGCTGAGCCGAGTGCTGCTGGGCAGGCACAACGTGACTGATGTGATGTTTGGCTTCTGGATGGGTTATTGGCAGTACAACCTGGTGGAGATGCTGTGGCTCTCACCTCAGACCCTTCAAGGGATTCTGGGACAGTTAGCTTAACATGAAGAAGAGGCTGAAGAAGGAGGAGACATGGCAGTTTGAATTTTCATTGTCAGAACACCTGCACAGCTCTTGTCCATAGTTAAGACTGTCAAGAGATGATTAATGGTTGTTTCACCAGAGAAGACAGAGAGCTGTAAAGACACCTGAATCCAACTTCCACTCCTTATTCATCACACCATGATTTTAGGGCCCTTGCTGTATTCACCTGTCCTTCTAGGCTAAATCCATTCTACTACGTTTTCATTTGAAAAAAAAAATGTATTCTCAGATTTAAACATTTTTTTAATGACAACGGACAAATTAATTGCCAAATAACTGATGGGAAATGACATGCGTGGTTATACAATTCAAATGAATCTCTAGTTAAATTAATTTTTTAAAAGTGGATTAAATAGATTTGTCTCTTCAGACCAAAATGCTGCCCCATAAAATAGGGAAAAAAGGGAACTGTGTAGAGGGTGCGAGTCATGTTTTAAAATGTAGTTTGCTTCCGGTTGCAAAACTAATTCTGTAGCTTTGAGATTTGTAATTTGTTTGACCACCACTGTGTCCCTTTTTGGAATGTACAGTCACTTGCAACCCATCCTCCTATTGGACAATACCAGGAGGTTGTGGAGGGGGTGTGTGTTGATGTCTATGATGGCATGCAGCGTCCGTAATGCCGCTCCCCCAGCTAACAACAGCATAAAACAGTGCACTTGCCACTGTTGATTGGTAGAACATCTGCAGCATGTCACTGCACACATTGCAGGACCTGAGGAACCGCCTCAGGAAAAAGTGGCGACTCTGCCCCTTCCTGTACACTGCATCTGTGTTAGCCCCAGCTATTTGTGGGACTGCACAGTCTCTACCTCCACTCTCCCAGTGCAGACTGACTGCCATGGTGTTTTTGATCTCCTGAAGTCCACCACCAGTTGGTGGTGTTCAGGAGAAGGCTGTTCCTTGTGCTCCAGTCAGTGAAGGTCTCCACAAGGTCCCTGTATTCCCCCTCCTGTCCACCGCGTGCACATGCCACAACAGCTGTATCGTCCGAATATTTCTGAATATGGCAGGAGTCCGAGTTGTGGCGAAAGTCCGACATATACAGCGTGAACAGAAGGGGAACTAAAGCATGCATTCCACTCCCCAGCCTGAACCTGTTGAAGTCATCAGCCAACAGCTTAGTAAAATGTTTACTGACTATATAAACCAGTTGAGAAGCAGAAGAAGTAGTGGATCATTTTGCCTTTTCCCATAGCCTTCCTGCATGGACTACCCTTTTTTCTCTGGCTCATCCTGGGTTAGGAAACATTAAAGAAAACCAGCTGGATCTGCTTCAAAACGAGCCAAGTACTCCTGTGACATGTCCAGCCTGGTGGGCTTTTAATCAGGGGTCAAAATCTGTGGCACCCAACGAGCAGAAACCTTCCTACGACATGCCAAGTTGGTTGTGCAGAGTGTTCTCTACTCCTTCACTGGAGATGCTCTCACCATTGGCTGTCATCCATCGCCATGTGGTAAACACGATCAGTGTATTGCTGGGTGGTGGTTGGGATCAGGATCGGGACGCACTGACCTCGGGTTATTTTCATGATTCTCCCTAACCCTCTTGAATCGAGCTGCCCACTATACAGTTGATAAAGCTGGAGGATCATCCCCTAATGTAGCAACCATGTCAGCTTGAATGTCCTTGTGGGCTAACCCATTTTTCTGCAGATGTTTGGTAACGCCACCGTGCCACATTTTGTCCATGCTCACAAAATGTCTCTAGTACTGATTTTTAAAGTCCTTAATTAGCTATCAAATGTGGGTTTATCTGGAAGTTTAGTATCAGGAAAGGTTGACCTGAATGCGTGCCAAGTTTCATTGCTGTTTGACATTACTCCTCAATCAGCCTGTGAACTTTTCAGCCCTCGTTATACATAATCACGTGTAGTTGCTTTAAAAGAGAGAGAGAGAGTTCTAAAAAGGCCTTGGATTGTACCTAAATTGAATCTAAATTGATCTCTTTGAGTTGTATAACCCGCATGTCAGTTACTTGTCAAATATTTGTTCGTCAGAGAGTGGGGTTGTCTCGGTATCAGTTTGATATTGTGTAATTCCCAGGATGATGATAGTTTATATCTAGAATGGACCACTTTTCTTTTCAGGCAGAATGTTGCACTGTAAAAACTGTAGCACATTACTTTTAAATATTAATTAAAAATGGACACAGTCACACATGGACACTGTAGCAGTTAGGCACCAGGGGGCGACTCAACTGGTTGCAAAATGAACTTCTTTTGAATTTAAGTTCATGGGAAAATGAGCTTTTACTTCTTACTTGATTTAAACCAACCATTTGTAAATTAGGTTCACATTAAGAGGAAGTGAAGGAGTAGACACCAGTGTGATTGACAGCTGGTATCTTCAAATAGGAGCCTGCTTGAAGGTGCAGGTTGAATCACATACCTCAAGTCTTCCTAATGGGTGCTTGTTTCACAACCAGAAGACTTTGTCCATTTGTTTACGCATTCATGCCAGAGCTCCACAAAACTCTGTGTTTTTGCTAGAAGTGATTTTATGTCATGGCTGACGGAGGAAAAGGAGATCGTACAACAGTAATATGGTGCAATAATGAAGCAAGATTGTTGAAAATAGTTTGAGAATGGCTGAAAATGCCAAAATGTGTCCAGTTTCCATAACTCTGGATTTTCAACACTTACGTAAAGGGATAAAGGTAGCCAGCAGAGGTGCGACATTCGTCATACATTCAGAAATAACTAACATGGGACAGCCCATACCAAGTGAAAAGGGGAACTTGGCTTGTGACCAAAGGGTTGCCAGTAATAACTTTGAGCAAGGTACCCAATCTCCATTAGCTCTTTGTTAATTGGACACTCTAAATGGGAGAGTTGCGTCAGGAAAGGCATCCAGCGTAACAATGTCACTGTGGCTTTCCCTAGAGAGGGAGAAGCTGAAATATGATAAACAAAAAAGAGGTATAACTGACCTATCTGCATGCCTTGCTTTGGTAATGACACAATCACCTCGTCAAGTTGTGGTGAAGGAGACGGGTATATACAGTATGCTGTAGTTAACGACCATCTTCACTGTGCAGCGACGGGTGTGGGACATGTGTCACCAGTTTTGATGTCATCGTTTTGTTGCAATATCCATCCATCCATCTTCTACTGCTTTATCCTCCACAGGATGGTCGCCAGTCCATCACAGGACCATATAGAGACAAACAACCATCCACTCTCACACTCACACCTACAGTCAATTTAGAGTGTCCAATTTACCTAATCCCCATATTGCATGTTTTTGGACTGTGGAACGTGGAGACCCATGCACCCACGGGGAGAACATGCAAACTCCAGCGCAGAAAGGCCCTTGTTCCGACCGTGTTGCTATCCCGGGTCGTCTTGCTGCAAAGGCAAGAGATAGATCTGTGGAAATCTGATTCAAATTGCATTTCAAACCACTTCCAAATGTGGTTCTATGGAAAAAAAGTACCACATGAAAACCCGGTCACACCAAAATGCTCGTCTGTGGACATGTAAATAATCATTTTGTTCAGTGTGAACACTCACTGTGACAGTTTTGTGGAAACAATCTTTAAAGGTCCAGTGTGTAAGAATTAGTGTTGTTGAATGGTGAGACTGCAGATTGTAACAAACAGAGGGCAATCTCTAATTATTTTATAATCGATTAATCTGTCGATGAACTTGATTAGGAAAAATGTTGATGGGTATTTAACAAACCTGCGAATGGCGTTTTCAAATGTCTTGTTTTGTCCACAAACCAATTTAAGAAGCTGGAAATCGGAGAGTTTATTTTAATCTTTATGCATCAAGTTTGTGTGAACGGAGCCATTTTCTGTTTTTGTAGACAGCATTTGCTACAAAATGTGAAACATCTGTGTGCTGATGTAAAAATTTATTCTAAAATGAATTCTTACCATTTTTAAGTAGTATGTTGTAGTTTAGCCTAAATGTCACACACTGGACCTTGTAGTTGTGGTCGGTGTTTGCGTAATATTGTCATTTAACTCTGAAGACGAACGGCTTTGACCGACTGGACCAGTTTTTATTCACGTCTTGTGGCAAACGTCACAGTCAGAGTGTTTGTCTGGAATATGATGATTGATGCCATTGTCTGGTCATCGGGACACGTGTCTGTCTGCAATCCTCACGTTTAATGATTAAACCACATCCACGCAATACTTCCTACACGGAGAGCAGACATTGGGTGGTTAAGATGTTGCACACGCACACCTCAGCACTGCCAAAAAGCAAAACGTGTTCATGTGCAGTTGCACTGTGACTCTCGTGTGCTGTTCTGTTTTTCATGAATCATTTGTGTGTGATTGTTGTGTTTCTTTGTCATTATATAACATCTTTTTACTACTAATTTGACAGAAAGAATGTTATATACGTATATGTGTGTGTGTGTGTGTTTGCAGCTGGCGTCATATTGTGCGTCAGTGCCACTTCAGTTGGCCCAAACCGGATCCAGACGTTCACTGATTTACATGTGTTGACCTCTTACATACTGTGCCCTCTTTCTGCAATAACTGACCAATCATTTTCCCAACGTTAGATGACCAGCAGGTGAGGTGGCAGCTTCCAGAGGCTGACATTATGTTTATCACAGTCATACGTTTGGGTTTGAAATAGATTTTTTGCACATTCCACCTCCCAAATTGCACATTGTACTTTTTTGCCTGCTATATGATAATATAATAAAAAAAGATGTTGATGCCTCTACTGTAAATATGTCTGTAAGGGTATGTGATTAAACTGTGTTATGATAAATATTGGCTGTGGATACTGAAGCACATTGCATTCATTTGAGAAAAAAAAAAAAACTTTCTGAGTAATTTTTAAATACTTTTTTCCCGTTTTTCTGAGTACTTTTTTTTTTCCTGAATTATCGAGAACTCTCGCGAGAACCTCCAACCTGCAAGTGACTCCCATATTTTCAGCAGTCTCCTGAAGGAAAGCCCATTCAGATGTTTCTCCAGGATCAGTTGGACATATATGGCATGCACCATGGATACAAGATGATGCATTGGTCTGAATGGGCTTTCCTTCTCAACAACAGCAAAGTCCTCAGGTGCCTGCGTAAAGTAGACAAACTAATGGTAATACCATCTATGTGACTTAAGGACACGACTATCTCCCACTCCCAGTGTCTTAAACCCAGATCAAAGTGAACCTTGATTAAACTTAACAAGCCGTTCATGTTGTTATAAAACAAACTCTCAATAAAGGAATGAATATGTTTATTGTTTCAAACGCGCTCTAAACTCAGAAAAAAAAACATGAAAAAAATGACTCTGAAAAACATGAATCACATGAATTGTGAATTATAATGAATTGAGAACACATCTAAACCTCCCACAATGAGCCCTCCTCCTTATTTTACGTTGTTGGTTTACCTCGGATGAACTTTCTTACATCAGATCACATTGCTGTTCTACAGTATAGCTACACTCCCCTCACCTTTTTTTTAATTATATCTGACACAGAAGTGCACGCCTTTAGTTACTGCCTCACTATAAAAGTTGGATGCTTCGTTCTCGATCGGCACATAAAGCGAACAAGGATCAAGGTAAGAAGTCGTTATTATTATTATTTAATAGCATTTGCTCGGTTATCTTACGTAATTTTGTTTGATTAAGAACCTTCAAAGACAGACCAACGACATTGTTTTTCTTAAAAATAAATAAATAAATGAAAAAGTTCTGAATCAACAAGACAAATTCTATTGGACATATTTGTCCAGTGTTTTAAAACCAATGCAAAGTAAAGCTGGACGTGTTTTCTTCCATTAAACCGAGCTCTTAGGAATGAAAGCATCTCTTGTTTTATAATTATATAAAACAATTTCACCTCTTTTTTCTATGGCATAGCTTATTTTTAATTGTGTTAGGAAACGATCTTGTTAATTCAGAAAAACAGCAACAAAAAAAGTGCAATACTTTTCAGTAAAGTTGTCTTTTTGTGAGATTTGGCATCTGAGTGGAAAGAGGAGAAAATCTAGGAGAAAAAAATGATAGGATAGTTTGTGAAGAGTGAAGATTGTATTTCATCTGCGTTATAGTTATGAAAATGTGTTAAATCTGGAGCCTAAGGACTTGAAGCATGGAGGGTGGGTCTACAATCACAAGGGAAAGTCTTCTGAGGACACTGAGTTCTGTTTTTATGGTGGAGGGTTTGAAACATGAGTAAAGGAGAGAAAACATTTCTCTTTCACCAAAAGCCAGTTCAAATACAGCTTAACAATCTTAACTGGCATGTTCAGCTTGAGACTGAAACATTTGAAAAACATTTCAAGCTTTTGAAAATGACATGCCATATAAGTCCCAGAATTTGAAATATTTGGCTGTAGCAGACGGCAGTTTGTTCGACGAAGGGCTTTAGAGTGGTGCTGTCTGCAGGCAACAGCGAAACATGGCGGAGGTTCCTTGCAAGTTTGGGGCAGCATTTCTGCAAATACAGTTGGAGATTTGGTCAGGATTAATGGTGTCCTTAACGCTGAGGATGCTTTTACATCATGCAGTACCATCAAGGAGGCGTCTGAGATCTATTCTGCAGCAGGACAACAAGCCCAAACATACAGACAATGCCATTAAGGACTATCTTCAGCATAAAGGAGAACAAGGAGTCCTTCAAGTGATGGTGTGACCCACACAGGACCCTGATCTCAACATCATCAAGTCTGTCTGGGATTAAATGGAGAGACAGAAGGATTTAAGACAGATTACATCCACAGCTAATTCTCCAAGATGTTTGATAAAACCTACCTGCAAGTGTATGTAGAAGAATTGATGCTGGTTTGAAGGCAAAGGGTGGTCACACCAAATTTTACAGATTTCTTTTCCACGCCTTCCTAAAAACCTTTGCACAGTACTCTATATGTACCCAATGAGGCCAGAATTTGTTCTAATCTAATCTCTTGCACTTGTCCTAACGTCCTGTTATCTCTACATGGCACAAAAAAAGAGCTGAAATGTGCAGATTTAGATCTAATCCACCTTCCTCTTTTGTTGCAGTTTCATCATGGTGCAGAGTGTAGCGATCATCGGGGCCGGGCCCTGTGGTCTGGCGTGTATAAAGGCTTGTCTGGACGAGGGACTGGTGCCAACCTGCTTTGAAAGCAGCGATGACTTGGGAGGATTGTGGAAATTTAAGGTTTTTATTTTTTTTATAAAAAGTAAAAATAACAGTTTGTATTTGTTTTGCTATTTTAAAATGTGAAATCATTATTAGAAAACATGTTATCATGCTTTCCCTCTGAGGTTCTGGCATCAAATTGATATTTTTTTCTAGTCATAATCATTTTTGACCCATCCAGCAGGTGGCAGTGTTTTGTTATAAATGGCCAGTGGAGGCCTATTTAGAAAACACTGACAGGACAGTTATTTTTAAGTCACACCACAGAATAATAAATAAATAAATAAATTATTATGTGTATATATATGTTATTCTTCCAAAATTAACTGGATCATCATGTAGTATATGGAAAACATTTCATAATTGATGTAAGTGTTGTTTTAATTCAATGTTTAATAGCAGTTTTAGGGAGAGTATAGTTGAAAAACACAAGCTCAAAAAAAGATTTCACTAATTTATTTCTGGGTTGTTGTTTTTCTCTGTTCTCTCTCCACAGGAAGTGTCAGAACCAGACCGAGCCAGTATCTATCGCTCCCTCACCATCAACATTTCCAAAGAGATGATGTGCTACAGTGACTTCCCCATCCCTGCTGATTACCCCAACTACATGCACCACTCTAAAATCCTGAAATACTTCAGGATGTACGCTGAACACTTCAAACTGCTGAAACACATCCACTACCAGGTCACAAGAGTCACAAGAGAAATATGCAATTGCTTATGTTTGTTTAAAATTCTCAATAATAATAATAATAATAATAATAATCATAGTTTTTGCTGATATCTTAGACCATGGTTAAGAGTGTCAGACAGAGACCAGACTTTTCCCGCAGTGGTCAGTGGGACGTGGTGACTGAGAACAAAGATGGACAGATGGAGCGTCATGTGTTTGATGCAGTTATCAGCTGCACCGGTCACTACACATATCCCAACCTGCCACTCAAAGATTTCCCAGGTAAAGACATGCTCTTAGCAACTGTTCCAGCATAGTGATAATAACCTTCAAGTAACCTTCGGTTATTTCACAATTAGTCACAGTATGTAATAGGGATGGAACTATATTAGATTTTATCCCACATTGTGATAAAAAGAAATGTTGACTATCTGGATAATCATGGGGCCACACGGCTGGTGTAGTGGTTAGCACTCTTGCCTTATAAGGTAGGATAAGGTAGACTGGACACCGTCGGTGTGAGAGTGAATGGTTATTTGTCTGTATATGTCGGCCCTGTGATGGACTGGTGACCTGCCCAGGGTGTACCCCGCCTTTCACCCTATGTCAGCTGGGATAGGGCACCAGCAGCCCTGCAACCCTCCTGTGGAGGATAAAGCAGTGGGCAATGGATGTAAAAACAATACATAAATAAATAAAACATCTTACCAGGATGTAAGATTAAGTTATCTCATGGTGTGTATAATCATGTCATGACATGTTATTTTCATATAATTGAAAAAAAAAAAAAAAAGATAATGTCATTCTTTAATGTCATTCTGCAGGAATTGAGACGTTTGAGGGAAAATACTTCCACAGCTGGGACTACAAGGGAGCAGAAGAAATGCATGGGAAGAGAGTGGTGGTCATTGGCATCGGTAACTCTGGAGGCGACATTGCTGTGGAGGGCAGCAGAGTCGCTGAGCAGGTGAACCACTCACTCTGACTGCTCTTTGTTGATGCACGCTGACTCTCTGTTATTCACGCAAGGCTCCCTCTCCGCTGTGCAGGTGTACATGAGCACTCGCCGCGGTGCTTGGGTCATCCGTCAGGTCTCTGACAACGGCCTGCCGGTGGACGTCAAGTACAACACACGTTTTGTCCACATCTTGTTCCAGCTGCTGCCAATCAACGTCCTCAACTGGATTGGCGAGAATAAACTCAACGCCATGTACGACCACACCATGTACGCTCTCAAGCCCACACACAGGTAGGTGCTGCAGGTCCAGAAGTATGCATATTGAGTAAAAGATGTCAGGTTTATTGGAAGTGTAATGAGCCCGAATTCAATGTTATTCAATTCCTTAGGGGGAAAAAAATGGCCCCAGTTTAAACCCACTAGCCAACCTCTGGCATAAGGTGTTAAGTACAGTGTTATGAGTGATATGATCTACTCTTCATCTGCCACTGTTATCATCTCCCTTCCTCAGGCTCTTCAGTCAGATCCCAGTGATCAATGACGACCTGCCTCTCAAGATTCTGTCTGGAGCAGTTATTATCAAACCAAATGTGAAGGAGATTCGTGGCTCCACTGTGGTGTTTACAGATGGCAGTTTTGTAGAAAAGGTAAGAGCGTATTTGTTATTTGTCTTCTTCATTAATCTTTATTCATGATTCTTCATCACAAACTTGTGTTCTTTGTTCCAGGTGGATACGATTGTGTTCGCCACAGGATACAACTATGATTTTCCCTGCTTGCCAAGCGATGCCTTGTACAAGTCAGGGCACCGTGTGGGTCTGTACAAGCACGTGTTTCCCCCTAACTTGGAGCATACGACTCTGGCTATTGTGGGTTTCATCCATGCCCTTGGAGCCATTATGCCACAGGGTGAAATGCAAAGCCGCTGGGTGACTCGCGTCTTTAAAGGTGAGGGTGTACGTAAGCACTCACACTTTTGCTTTTATATTAATGTTTGTTTTTTTTGTTAATATATATAATTTGTGATTGTTAGTTTGTTATCACTTTTATATAGTTAGATGATTTTTGTTTGTATGTTCATTTTGTGTTTTCTTTTAAATGTTTGTCAAATTTTAACTTAGGTAGAGGCTTCAAATAAGCCCACTAGGCTTTCTGCCTCTTCCTGCACTGTATGTTACTTTGTATTCTTTGTCAATCTTAAATAAAATAAACAAATAAACAAATAAACTGCCACCAGACATTAAAGGAGACGTCGTTCTGCTCACACTGTTGTTGTTCTTTTTGCTCCTCAGGAAAGTGTAAGCTGCCCTCAAACCAGGCCATGATCAAGGCTGTTGAGAAGGACACCAAGGACATTGAGAAGAAGTAAAAATCCCAGTGTTCATTGTCAGAAGAGTCATACAGTAGATTAAGTGTCAGACCACTGAGACTGAGAGACCCATGTTATGGTGCTTTTCCATTATGGAGTTCTTGCTCTACCCGACATGTTAATTTACATAACTTCATAGTACGAAACTGCCGTGACGTACTGAATCATTAGAATCAGTTCATTAAAAAGATTAGTTCAGTGCTTCCTGCACTGACTAAATACGACTGAACGGGTTGTGATTTAGCTCACGATCTGCGGCTTTCAGCAATGCTACACTCCTCTGTTAAATATTGAGATTTTAGACGTTCTCCCTGCTAAATGTTGGAGATGAAGGCATGTTTTCGTGATTTTTAAGTCTTTTTAACTGATTTACACTTTGGCATAGTTTGGTTTGATTCTTGTGTCGGACGTCACGCTCATGACTCTTCCAGTGACGACACTCTCTGACCAATCAGTGGCATCGGCTTAGCTCGCTTGGAACCTCCCGTTCCAAAAAAAGCACCAGGTACTATCACTCATACTAGAACTGTATAATGGAAAAGCGCCATTATTAAGCCAGCACTGTAAGTATTTTTTGTGAAAATGTCAGTTTGACTTTTTGACAGTTACACATACTAATATGAACTGCATTAACATATTTTGTGGTGCAGCTTTAAAGAACTAGACACACTTTTCAGAATCTATGGACACAAATGCAATTATTTGAGATAAAATAATTGAATTATTGTCCTAAAAAAACACTTAAGTTTCTTTCTAACTTTGACTTAATGGGGTCATTTATTTTTTGATTTCTCCTGCCCATAGCTACATTGTGTCAAAGCTGACTCCACTGCAGGTGGACTTTGTTTCCTACATGGACGACATAGCTGGAGAGGTTGGAGTGCGACCAAGTCTCCTCTGGCTCCTGTTCACTGACTACCCACTGTTTAAGAGGGTTTTGTGGGGACCTGTCACAGCCTACCAGTACCGCCTGATGGGGCCCGGGAAATGGGACGGAGCCCGCAGAGCAATCTTCACACAGTTCGACCGCGTGTACCAGGCCCTAAAAACCAGAAAGGTGTGAAATGAATGCTAAATTTACATGTAACGTCATCTTAACCAGAGCCGCAGTACGTAAATGTGAATGTGTTCATTCCATCTCTTCCAGGTGCAGGAGAAAGAGCCCTCCACTGCTGGACGCCTGTTGAAGACGAGCCTGATCCTGATGACCGGAGGAGCTGCCGCCTACTACGTCCACCTGCACCACCCGACTGCCATGGAGACCCTGCTGAGCAAGATTCGTCCTCAAACAGTCTAGACAGAAATGCTGAGACACAGAGAGGACATATTATACTTTTCATTTTTGTATTTCTGCAAATGAACATGGAGACAATATCTGAGCTGTTGATTTAAGCCTTTTATGGGTTAAACCTTGTATTTTTAGATTACTCAAATGCAACAGTAACTTCCACCAGTAGTTAAAATAACCACTTGTTACAGCAAAGGTTTGCAGAAGGTCATTTATAAACGCACAGATCCTAAAAACCTCAAAGCAGAAGTCCACACCAGGTGACACTCCTTCCACTTAGTTAGGCGTTGTGTTTGTACCTAATAAAGTGGAATGTGTGTACATTTCAAAAGTTGAACAAAGCTCCAAAATTTTCTGTTTTAATGTTTAATGTTTGAGGTCAACGTTGCCATTTTGCATCAGTACTGAATGTGGCACCAGACTTTGTCATAAACTTAATGTTTTCCTCTGTTATTGACTTATATTATAATATAATTATAATTATCATTTTTTATAATAATTATAATTTTTATAATTTATCTTTATTAATCCCCACATGATCAAATAACCAAATACAAATATACCATACAGCATGCATAGACTCCTATGTTTGGAAATAGCTGTTGATCAATGACAACACTGATGTGACAGATTTTATCTGGACCAGACTAAAAGTGGCATGAAACAGCAAATGTGGGCCAAATATTCTTTAAACAAGCATGATAATTTTTTGAGGGGGCAAATATGTGGTGCTCTTGACAGTTGGATGTCACCCTGTTTTCTAATAATTCAGAGAACACCCATCATTTCAGCATCACAACACAAGCCTGTACAGATGGACTGAACATTCACAAGGTTTTAGGGTGTTGACACCAGTTCCTCACAGTCTTTCTATATAATACAACATACATATTGTCAATTCTCTCACATTGTCATTGTTTTGTGAAGATAAGCAAATCATATGATCGTGGCGGGACAGTTTTGGCCCATGAGCCAAAGGGATTATATGAAGAGGATTATAATAACATTAGCAGTAATGAGAAGCTTTATATTATGTATAATGTTTATTTTTTGCAGTAAAGTTATAGTAATTGAGTAACTGGATGTTGAAGCTCTGGAGTCAGAGAGAGACACGATTGGTCCATTTTGTGCGGAAATGGCCACATGACGCGCGCGTCTTTCACGTGAACGCGCACAGACTCCGACGAAGAGAAGCAGCGTTTAAAAGGCAAGTAGACGATCAGCGTCGTGACAGGAGAGACAAGGAACTGCTAAAGAACTACTGAAGTGAATTTATGAGAGCAACATTGTTGCCTTTGATTAGAACTTTGAGCCAGATCGTGCAAAGAAAGTCTGACTGCGTTTGAGCCCAGTTTGTAGTCCAGCTCGTTCTGTTCCTGCTCGTTTTCTGTGTTTTCTGTGTTTAGGTCTTGGATTAATTCTCTCTCTCGCTCTATTATTTGCGAAGATATTTTTGAAAACACATTTAATGATGTTAATCATGTACAGAAATCTTCCCGGGAAATATTCACCCCAAGTTTTCTTTTTCTTTTGTAAACATTCATCCATGTCAGTGGTGTGCACAAATATTTCAGGGGACATGGGCTCATCTGATTTAAGAGGTGCCCCTTATATTAGTATTTCAAATATATAATACCAGCAGCTGCAATTACCTTTAATTTACAATTTATTATATGGGCCACAAATATTCAAATATACTTGTTTAAAACTAAAAATCTCATTGTTATTTATTTGACAAATAAACTGAATTCACCTTTTTATATTCAAATGTGTGCCAACTCACTGGGCTTCTTCTATGAGAAGAAATGAATAAACAATAACATTCAGTCATTAAAACATTTTTTTTCCTGTTCAGGAATTCAAACAAATATACAACTCTAATATAATTTGATGAGTCTCATAATAATAATAATAACTTTTTTTTTTTCAGTGTTTTCAGTAAAACGGTACATTTGAAAATTGATGGATAACGATAATAATTATATTTTTAGCATTAAATGAAAGGATAATCATATAAATATTTTTCAAAAGCAGCTCTTCCATGGTTAGAGGGCTCTTCCATGGTTAGAGATTTTTAAGCACCACTCTGTTCCCTTCTGTACACATGGCTCATTCTTTTGTGGAAAAAAAAAACCTGTCTTTCCTGATTTCAAATGTTGATTGTTCTGATTATTTCTGTTGTTCTGATGTGTTTGATACTATAAAAACTGGTATTATGTGTCTGTGGAGACATGTCCTCTGCGCCCAACAGGGGTCGAAGTCTCTCTTCCTGGTTCTGTGTAACTGACGAGGTGTTAATCAACAGCTCAGTGCATGCAAAAAGTCACCAAAATGTCATAGTTTAGTATGTCGTCCAAAATGTGACAAAAATGTCATAGTTTAGTATGTCGTCCAAAATGTGACAAAAATGTCATAGTTTAGTATGTCGTCCAAAATGTGACAAAAATGTCATAGTTTAGTATGTCGTCCAAAAAGTGACAAAAATGTCATAGTTTAGTATGTCGTCCAAAAAGTGACAAAAATGTCATAGTTTAGTATGTCGTCCAAAAAGTGACAAAAATGTCATAGTATAGTATGTCGTCCAAAAAGTCACCAAAATGTCATAGTTTAGTATGTCGTCCAAAAAGTCACCAAAATTGTCATAGTTTAGTATGTTGTCCAAAAAGTGACAAAAATGTCATAGTTTAGTATGTCGTCCAAAAAGTGACAAAAATGTCATAGTTTAGTATGTCGTCCAAAAAGTGACAAAAATGTCATAGTTTAGTATGTCGTCCAAAAAGTCACCAAAATGTCATAGTTTAGTATGTCGTCCAAAAAGTGACAAAATTGTCATAGTTTAGTATGTCGTCCAAAAAATGACAAAAATGTCATAGTTTAGTATGTCGTCTAAAATGTGACAAAAATGTCATAGTATAGTATGTCGTCCAAAAAGTGACAAAATTGTCATAGTTTAGTATGTCGTCCAAAAAGTGACAAAATTGTCATAGTTTAGTATGTCGTCCAAAGATTGACAAAAATGTCATAGTTTAGTATGTCGTCCAAAATGTGACAAAAATGTCATAGTATAGTATGTTGTCCAAAATGAGACAAAAAATGTCATAGTTTAGTATGTCGTCCGAAAAGTGACAAAAATGTCATAGTTTAGTATGTCGTCCAAAATGTGACAAAAATGTCATAGTATAGTAGTACTATGTAAAAGTCTCTCACAGAGATTAAAACTCAAATACAATTTCGATGAATTACTGCATACCTTTAATTTACAATTTATTATATGGGCTACAAATATTCAAATGTACTTGTTTAAAACAAAAAATCTCATTGTTATTTATTTGACAAATAAACTGAATTCACCTTTTTATATTCAAATGTGTGCCAACTCACTGGGCTTCTTCTATGAGAAGAAATGAATAAACAATAACATTCAGTCATTAAAACATTTTTTTTCCTGTTCAGGAATTCAAACAAATATACAACTCTAATATAATTTGATGAGTCTCATAATAATAATAATAACTTTTTTTTTTCAGTGTTTTCAGTAAAACGGTACATTTGAAAATTGATGGATAACGATAATAATTATATTTTTAGCATTAAATGAAAGGATAATCATATAAAGATTTTTCAAAAGCAGCTCTTCCATGGTTAGAGATTTTTAAGCACCACTCTGTTCCCTTCTGTACACATGGCTCATTCTTTTGTGGAAAAAAAACCCTGTCTTTCCTGATTTCAAATGTTGATTGTTCTGATTATTTCTGTTGTTCTGATGTGTTTGATACTATAAAAACTGGTATTATGTGTCTGTGGAGACATGTCCTCTGCGCCCAACAGGGGTCGAAGTCCCTCTTCCTGGTTCTGTGTAACTGATGAGGTGTTAATCAACAGCTCAGTGCATGTGTGAGTGAAACATCTGATCACAGCCTGGACTTACTGTGAGTCTGGTGGAGAAGGTAAGAGCACACACACACACACACACACACACACACACACACGTACGAGGAGATTTATGTAGATTGTTTTAAATTGTTGCTGCTGCACTATAAAGCCGGTCAGATTCATGTGTAACTTATTTGTGTTACAGAGTTTTATATTACAGATGTTACATCTAAAGAAAGTCAGGGAAGCTTGAAAGGAACGTCATAGATAGATAATGTTTAACATGATGTTGTATGAGGTACAACCACACTTGTGAGGTCTCCCTCAGCAAATCCATAGTAAAAAATCAGTCCTTTATTTGACCTCACAGCACAGAGTGGTTGTTAATCCACTCCATCAATAAGTACATACAGTACAGTTGAGACCAGAAGTTTACATACACTATATAAAAAGACACATATGCTTTTTTTCTCACTGTCTGACATGAAATCAGACAATCACTTGTTCTGTTTTACATTCGTTAGGATTACCAAAATTATTTCTATTTGTTAAATGCCAGAATAATGAGAGAAGGATTATTTTAGACATTTTTTTATTACTTTCTTTAAAGTCAGAAGTCATACACTAAGATTATTATGCCTTTAAACAATTTGGGAAAGCCTAAATGAAGATGTCATGTCTTTGGAAACTTCAGATTATTGGTTTATTGACAACATTTGAGTTAATTAGAGACACACCTGTGGATGTATGTTAAGGCAGACCTGAAACACACTGCTTCTTTGTGTAACATCATGGGAAAGTCAAAAGAAATCAGCCAAGATATCAAGAAGAGAATTGTGGACTTGCACAAGTCTGGTTCATCCTTCTTCATTTGGGCTTTCCCAATTTGTTTAAAGGCATAATAATCTTAGTGTATCTAAATTTCTGACTTAGTAATACAAAAGTAATACAAAACTGTCTAAAAAAGAATCCCTCTCTCATTATTCTGGCATTTAGCAAATAGAAATAATTTTGGTAATCCTAACGGACCTAAAACAGGACACGTGATTGTTTCATTTCATGTCAGACAGTGAGAAAAAAAAGCATATGTGTCTTTTTATATAGTGTATGTAAACTTCTGGTTTCAACTGTATGTGCTATATGAAATCTTACCCTTGGATGTACCTTAGTGACACAAACTCTGTAGGTCATAGACAGCCATGGAGCATAAAGTAGTCAGTTGTGGTTAAGAAGCTGACTGACGTGTTAGTGCCTCATAGAAGCACACCTTAGGAAACCTAAAATGTCCCTTTAAGAACAAAACAAATGTTTGACTTGTCTTTATGGATTACACGAACACACATTACCAGATGATGTGTCTACACAGACTCTGATAATCCCCTGACATTCTTATATGTTCTTGTTTTTGAAGCTGCAGTAGGTGGAGATATTTGTCATTACTGATCAATAATTCCACAATAACCTTTCGCAACAAGACTCTGTTTCTAGTCTTTGTAGAATTGATTTCACTGAGTGCTTTTATATCCAAATTAAATTGAGTATTTGAGGCTGATTCCATCACATGTCCACATAATCCACTTGTTTTTTATTTGTCATTGTTTTCTAATTGTGTAACTTTGTGTATTTATGTGACGCTGCCGATCTTGGCCAGGTCTTCCTTGGAAAAGAGGTTTTTAATCTCTATGGGATTTACCTGGTTAAACAAAGGTTGATTAATAAATAAATAAACCAGCTATAACTACCTACACGGCTGAGACACTTCAAGTTCAATTGAGCTAAACTGGCACCTCCTTGTCCTTGATGTGCAGCACTAAAATAATAGATTTAAGTAAAAGTTCCAGGTTCTTCAGAAACCTGTACCCTCACCTGTAAACCTGTGATCACAGCTTTATTCATAAACATACGTAAGTATGATAAACCTGTTTCTCCACAGAAGAGCTCAGTAATGGTGCGTCGTGTGGCAGTGGTTGGAGGCGGCAGCTCAGGTCTGGCCTGTGTCAAGACGTGTCTCGATGAAGGTCTGGAGCCGGTCTGCTTTGAAAGCAGTGATGACATCGGTGGCCTGTGGAGGTTTAAGGTGAGAGTTTCCACAGAGTGGAATGGTTCGGTTTGGTACGTCACTTATTTATTTGCATTTCCATCAGGAATAGTACCAAAATAACCAGTCAACCATTCTAATTTTTGGCACCCTTTCTATGAGGTACGCGAGTAAAACTGTACGGTAAGGTCAGGGTGGAACTAGACCACTCAGGACAGTCAGCTGATTGAGCGACAGGAAAGCGTCACTCCCTTGCGATCCCGATCGTGTCAGTTTGTTCGTAGATAAACAGACAGACTTCAGTCTGAATTTGCCAGATTTTTTGATGGCTTTCAGGACATCAAGATGATTTCTTCAAGTAAGACAAAATGTATTTTAGAGACAAACTACAGACCGTGAAAAACTCAAAATATGTTACTCACTTTATGAGGATGAACAATTATAAACTTAAATTGTTTTTAGTTTGTCTGAAAAATGTGTTTATTTTTCACTTAAGCTTCAGGATTGCTTATAAAATGAAGTTAGTGAATACAATGTGGGACAAATAAAAATAACCAATGAACAAAAGGGGTAGTTTGCACAAATTAATGATGTTTATTTTTATTTTATTTGGCAGGAGTCACTTGAGCCGCAGCGATCCAGCATCTATCGCTCCCTAGTGGTGAACACCTCGAAGGAGATGATGTGTTTCAGTGACTTTCCCATGCCAGCTGATTATCCAAACTACATGCACCACTCTCAGCTGCTGCAGTACTACAGGCTCTATGCTGAGCACTTCCACCTGCTCAGATACATCAACTTCCAGGTTGTTCCTCCTTTGTCAGTCATCACAGGTTTCTACCTAAAGTAACGCAAAGACAAAAACCTTTAATGTGTACAATAACATTTAAGACAACAGTGAGGACAGTTACGCAAAGACCAGACTTCTCTGTGAGTGGACAGTGGGACGTGGTGACCATAAACAAGGACGGGGAGGAAGAGAGACACGTCTTTGATGCAGTTCTGGTGTGTTCCGGTCAATACACTCATCCGTCCTTACCCCTGTCTGATTTCCCAGGTCAGTAAATGAGACAACTATGCTGTCATGTCACTGATCAAGAACGAGAGTGGGTACATTGTCTTCATATCGGCACATTTGCTGTGTCTCTCCAGGTCATGAGACGTTCTCTGGCAGGTGTTTCCACAGCTGGGAATATAAAGACGCAGATGCCTACAGAGGAAAGAAGGTGGTGGTGGTTGGCATTGGCAATTCTGGAGCAGATATCGCAGTCGAGATCAGTAGATCTGCGACAAAGGTGTCTTAAAATCTTTTATATCTGAAACTTAATTAGTATCCATGTTAAAATTCATTTTAAATGTAATGTTAATGTTAATTTCCTCTGATAGACATTTCTCAGCACACGAAAGGGAACCTGGGTGATGGGCAGGATGTCTACCAACGGTCTCCCTCTGGACATGACTGTCCTCACCAGATTCAACCTCATCCTCTCACGGCTCCTCCCCTTCTCTGTGGTTAACTGGGCTGCAGAAAGAGATCTGAGGCATAGATGTGACCACCAACTGTACGGCCTGAAGCCCGCGCACAGGTGACTTGTTATTACACTCATGTCCCAGGTTTCCCGACACAATCTTCTCACATCATTTTGTATCAGAGTTGTTTATTTGCTGAGTGTCAGGGCTCACTTTCAAATCTGAAAATCCTCTGAGCAGGCTTCCCATGGGTCCTTGAAATCCTTGAAAGTTTGAACAGACATAGGTCATTGAAAGTGCTTTAATTTAGTTGGTTACAGCGTCACTGTTGTGGACACTGTCCACTGTTTCTCTCGCCGCCGTTGACGTGAGATTCCGTGCAGAACAATGAGCAAATAACGTTTAGACAGGAGAGAGCAAAGGACGTGATGTCTGAGAAATGAGAATTCCAAGAATGTGTTGTCCAGATGCAGAGTGTGCTACTAAGCAATGGACGCAGTTTCCCTCCCAGCTTAAGCTGTGTCAGCACATTCTTAGTCTGAGGTCCTACCAAACCTTAAATCACCACAAGAGACTAGGAATTAGCATTTATAGTCTTGTTTTCATGTCAACAATGGATATAAAATGACTTGACTTTCTGTGGAAATGCATGTGGTAATTACAGGTTTTTCACTAATTGATCACGACCACTCATTGCCAAATGCTGGACTGTGGTCCAACAATGAACTGACAAAAAACTGATCTGTACAATAATAATAATTAAATAACTTTCCCCAGACTTCTGCAGCGAAAGCTTTTAATCAATGACGATCTTCCTGGACGAATCCTCCAGGGGGCGCTAATCATGAGGGCCAACCTGAAAGGCTTTTTGGAATCAGGGGTTATATTTGAAGACAACACCGTGGAGGAGGACATCGATGCTGTGATCTTCTGCACTGGTTATAAAATAAACTTCTCCTTCCTGCCTCCATCTTTGTACGAGGAGACTCACGGAGAGCTGACGCTGTACAAGTGAGTGAATCAGTTTCCACGTTTACGAGGCGACGTATGGAGGAGCAGGATGTTAATGGTCAATGACAGCAGCTGTAATGTCAGTGTAGAAATGCCCAAAATAATAATTACTTACTCCATTAGAGGGGCCACACAGTGGTGTAGTGGTTAGCACTCTTGCCTTGCAGCGAGAAGACCCGGGTTCGAGCCCCGGTTGGAACAAGGGCCTTTCTGCATGGAGTTTGCATGTTCTCCCCGTGTGTGCGTGGGTTCTCTCCGGGTTCTCCGGCTTCCTCCCACAGTCCAAAAACATGCAATGTGGGGATAGGTAAATTGGACACTCTAAATTGACCATAGGAGTGTGAGAGTGAATGGTTGTTTGTCTCTATCTGTGTGTGGCCCTGCGATGGACTGGCGAACTGTCCAGGGTGTACCCCGCCTATTGCCCGATGTAGCTGAGAGTATAATACATATGTCGGGTGCTCAAATATGGTTGTTTTGATTTCAAATTTTAGGAGAGTGTTTCCACCATCTCTGCAACACCCAACACTCGCCATCATGGGACTTTTCCAGACTAAAGGACCAATCATGCCTGTGGTGGAGATGCAGGCACGGTGGACTGTTAGGGTCTTCTCAGGTACACACACACACATACACACACACACATCTAATGCCGTGTTTCCACTTCATGGTACCATGGTTTTCCATTACTTCATAGTACCTCCTCAACATGGGCGGAGTCATCACAGCACGGCTGCATGAAACTCCTGTGACTTCATTTTATGCTGAAATGCTGAGATTTTAGACATTTCCATGGTAATTGTTAGAGATGAACCCACATTTTTTAGGATTTTGAAGTCTTTTTAACTGATCTACAGTTCGGCTTGATTCTTGTTTCAGACGTCGCACTCATGACTCTTCCTGTGACAGCACTCATTAGTTCAGCTCGCTAAGAACCTCGCAAAAGCAGGTACTAAAATAAGTACCAGGTACCAGTTACTATCACTAATGGAAAAGCAAAATAAGCATGCCGTGCTCGTGCATTCCCTAGCTCCTTACCTTAACCTTAACCATCACAACCAAGTGTCTTAACAACTTAATGTCTTACCCTAAAACCAGGTCTTAACTGTGAAAAAGCCCTTTAAAAGATAAAATGCTGAGGTTTTTCAGCCTTTGCTGTTTTCCTTCAAGGTTTGAATCGTCTTCCGTCTCCGGAGAAAATGCTGGAAGTGATTGAGTCGGAGAGAAAGAGAAACATGGAAAGGTAGATGTTCACCTTCACACTGACGTCCTCGTGTAAAAGCAAACGTTTGTCTCACGTCTCGTTTCCTCTTTGTTTTCTCAGCTACACCTGCCCACGTCAGGCTGCTCTCCAGGTCGACTACATCTCATACCTGGACTTCATGGCCAAAGAGGTCAGTTCACTTCAAATTTAGGGTTAGGAATGTGATTATATACAATATTACTGTGCAGTGTGATAAAAATAACTAACAATAACTTGATTGTGGATAATCTTTAGTGGGGAAATACTATATCAAGTTCACCACAAGGGGGCTTCTCCTCACTTCAGGAGCTCATGATTTACAAAGACGTTACTGTTCACTTAAAAGTGTTCATGACAAACATGTAGCCTTATTAAGATGTGTTTGCAAACACAACATTACAACATTTTGTAACACTTTTAGGTAAAGTAAAACATTTTTTTTGAAATGTTAGTCACATGTTTGTAGAGCTATATTCTGTGAATCTGTTTATGTAACATTACAACACTTCACGGCACTCTTTGGTATGATAAGCTTTCATAAAGAGAGTGACATGTATTTGTAAAACTTTGGTTAATGTTAGTTAGTTATGTTTTTGAACGTTTTCAGGTTATAAATCTTACACATACAAACCAAATGATGGTAAATTATGGACAGAGGTCTTTGTCTGTTTATGTTTAATAATCTAGATTAGTTGCATTGATTTTGTAAATTGCACTTCTGTTGACAGTAGCCTCTGTGTTATGTGTCATAGGTCGGAGTTCGACCAAACCTGTTGCTGCTGTTGGTGACAGACCCTGTGCTCTGGCTGAAGCTGCTCTTCGGTCCCTGCACTCCATATCAGTTTCGTCTCTCTGGACCGGGACGATGGGACGGGGCCCGGCACGCTGTCCTCACTCAGTGGAAGCGGGTTGTTCAGCCCTTCAAAACCAGACCAGCACCCGAACCAGAACCCGGTCCATCTGTCCTTCTCTCCGTTTGTCTGCTCAGCATTGGAGCAAGTGTGCTAACGGCTCTGATTCTGTCTAAAGACAAACTCAGTCCAGTTCTGCAGAGAACAGCTCGATACTGTGAGGAACAACTTGTTTCCTGGACAAATCAAACACTTTAGGACCTAAACCAGAACCTGAACCTGAACCTGAAGGCCAGTGACGTCTCTTAAATGTAGAATGTGAGATGTGTGGTTGTGAAAGGCAACTTCATAGATCTTTAAAAACATGTACCAATTTCATATTCAAATTAAAAGAGTAAACTTTAAGACAGTGCATTACTCTCTCTATATATATATATGTGTGTATATATATATATATATACATATATGTATATATACATATATATACATATATGCATATATATACGTATATATACGTATATGTATATGTATATGTATATATGTGTATATACCTATATGTATATATGTTTATATGTATATGTATATACATATATACATATACATATATGTATATATACATATATATATGTGAGACTGGCCTAATTTAAATTATATACATTACATGCGGGACTGTTAGAAGCAGAACTTTGTAACTTTTCTCTGCTTATTTGTTCTACCTTGAGCGTCTAAAATAACACCATCATTGTGATCTAATAGCTTGTACCTGGCTAGTGTGTGTGTGTGTGTGTTTAGTGCCATGAAGTAATTTGTGGCTCCTGATTCTGAGGAATTGAGGTCAGTTGCCCTGATCTTGCAAGGCTGGTTTTCTACTAACAGACAGTAGGGGGCAGTGGAGACAGCCCACAGTCTCCCCACAGCAAGACATTTAACCATCACAATGACTCTGAAGCTGTTAAATTAGTGTAAAAATCCTGCATAGTTCTGCTTTAAAGGGGCGAGGAGCAGCCAGCTTTAATGGCCCACAATTCCTGCATACACCACCGTTAAGTCTATATTCCATTGCAGTCACATGACAACAAACATCAGTCTTGCAGGTGAAGGGTTATATCACCGTCAGTGTTCACCAGCATTTACTACTGTACTTATTTTAATCACACCAGTCTGCAGTTCTTGATATGTTTTCTTATAGTCTAAGTATGAGCTATTTATCACACATAACTGCATGATTATGGCTATGGTGTAACTCAGGGAACATGGCATAGAACATGAAGGTATCGTCAAAATTCATTTAGAAACAAAAATAAATCACATTTCATACTTGGGTTTTAATAAATTGTTTCTAAAATGAAATTTTAAAATCACAGTACCAAATTGTAAATATGTGAGAGTTATTAGAAAATTATAAATGAAAGCATGAAACAACTATGATTGAAATGACACAAACAACAGTAGCTTATTGTTTTGGATTATGTGTGAACAGTGAACAGTGGTGTGGGTGTATGTGTGTTTGTGTGAAGGGAAATGCCCCAATCATCTGTTTAAAACTTTATTGTGTTTTAACAGAAACCAGACATACCATAATAAATCCAAATATGATATACATACATACATGAAATAACAACACAGAATTTGCTAAATAAAATAAATTACTATATTTGTCTACTCTGCAGAAAAGAAACCTTGAATTAAACTTAAACAGTAAAACACAAGGTTTACAAAGAATTTCATATATGAGAGGGAACATTACCATCCTGTGGATAATCAGTGTAACTACAGCTCTATCCAGAAAGTGATCCTTAAAATAAGAATTAACTTTGTAAAATGTTAAAGTATTGTAATGTTTCTGTTAAAAATGCCTAACAGTGAATTTGTTGCGTGAATGGGGTCCAAAATCAGACAAAAAAGTCATAGCATAGTATGTGTTCACAATCTGACAAAAAAGTCATAGAATAGTATGTGTTCAAAATCTGACAAAAAAGTCATAGAATAGTATGTCGTCCAAAATCTGACAAAAAAGTCATAGTATAGTATGTCGTCCAAAATGAGACAAAAAGTTTAGTATGTCGTCCAAAAAGTGACAAAAATGTCATAGTTTAGTATGTCATCCAAAATGTGACAAAAATGTCATACTTTAGTATGTCGTCCAAAATGTGACAAAAATGTCATAGTTTAGTATGTCGTCCAAAAAGTCACCAAAATGTCATAGTTTAGTATGTCGTCCAAAAAGTGACAAAAATGTCATAGTTTAGTATGTCGTCCAAAATGTCACCAAAATGTCATAGTTTGTATGTCGTCCAAAAAATGACAAAAATGTCAGTTTAGTATGTCGTCCAAAATGTCATAGTTTAGTATGTCGTCCAAAATGTGATAAAAATGTCATAGTTTAGTATGTCGTCCAAAAAGTCACCAAAATGTCATAGTTTAGTATGTCGTCCAAAATGTGACAAAAATGTCATAGTTTAGTATGTCGTCCAAAAAGTGACAAAAATGTCATAGTTTAGTATGTCGTCCAAAAAGTCACCAAAAATGTCATAGTTTACTATGTCGTCCAAAATGTGACAAAAATGTCATAGTTTAATGTCGTCCAAAATGTGACAAAAATGTCATACTTTAGTATGTCGTCCAAAAAGTCAACAAAATGTCATAGTTTAGTATGTCGTCCAAAAAATTACTAAAATGTCATACTTTAGTATGTCGTCCAAAATGTGACCAAAATGTCGTCCAAATTGTGACACAAATGTCATAGTATAGTATGTCGTTCAAAAAGTGACAAAAATGTCATAGTTTAGTATGTCGTCCAAAATGAGACAAAAAATGTCATAGTTTAGTATGTCGTCCAAAATGAGACAAAAAAGTCATAGTTTAGTATGTCGTCCAAAATGAGACAAAAAAGTCAAAGTTTATAGTATGTCGTCCAAAAAGTGACAAAAATGTCATAGTTTAGTATGTCGTCCAAAATGTGACACAAATGTCATAGTTAAGTAAGTCGTCCAAAATGTGACAAAAATGTCATATTTTAGTATGTAGTCCAAAATGTGACAAAAATGTCATAGTTTAGTATGTCGTCCAAAATGTGACAAAACTGTCATAGTTTAGTATGTCGTCCAAAAAGTCACCAAAATGTCATATCACCAAATTATATGGTGTCATACTGGTGTCAAAAATGTCTTGGTTTAGTATGTCGTCCAAAATGTGACAAAAATGTCAAACTGTTACAACTTTGCCAATCCTGCTCCGATCTGAACCAAACTTGCTGGGATTGATGATAGTCCGGCCCTGAACACGTCTATATGAAAATATACAATTTCAAATACAGCGCCACCTGGTGACAGCAGACAGAATTACATTTATAGTTTTTGATGCTGCTCCAACAGGGATTGTTGTATCCACTTGAAACTTAGTATGTGGGACCCCAGACCCTTCCTCAACATGTCCGTAAAAGGTCACCTCCCTACAGGAAGTGGAACGCCCAAAACAGGAAGTAAAGTCTTACATTGTCCGATTGACACCAAACTAGATATGTGAGTTACGGGACCTTCCCTGAACATGTTTACGGAGACGAACAGGAAGTCGGCCATTTTAAACAGTAAGTGCCCTCTAACTTTGCCGTACTTTGTCCGATTTGCATAAAACCTTATATGTGAGTTAAGTTACCTTCCCTGAATATGTTTAGGGAGACGCCATTGACCGAACAGGAAGTCGGCCATTTTAAACAGGAAGTGCCTTTTAACTTTGCCATACGTTGTCCGATCTGCACAAAACCTTATATGTGACACCAGGGATCTGTCCTGAGCATGTCTGCAAAAGATGACCTCCCAACAGGAAGTGGAATGCCCGAAACCGGAAGTAAACTCTAAGATTGTCCGATCTGCACAAAACTTGATATGTAAGACAAGGGAACTTCCCTGAACACGTTTACGGAAACACATTTGACTGAACAGGAAGTCAGCCATTTTAAACAGGAAGTGCCCTATAACTTTTCCATACGTTACCCGATCCCCCCCGAAATTTGGAACGACATGCGCAGGGACGACGCTGAAAATAACTAGTACTGAAAAAAACTAGCACCACGCGCGGTTCTGAACGGGTTCGAGCCGACCCGCGCGGGTCGCCGTGGTATGCCGTCCAAAATGTGACAAAAATGTCATAGTTTAGTATGTCGTCCAAAATGTGACAAAAATGTCATAGTTTAGTATGTCGTCCAAAATGTGACAAAAATGTCATAGTTTAGTATGTCCTCAAAAAAATTACAAAAATGTCATAGTTTAGTATGTTGTCCAAAAAGTGACAAAAATGTCATAGTTTAGTATGTCGTCCAAAATATGACAAAAATATCATAGTTTAGTATGTCGCCCAAAATGTGACACAAATGTCATAGTATAGTATGTCGTCCAAAATGTGACAAAAAATGTCATAGTATAGTATGTCGTCCAAAATGTGACAAAAATGTCATAGTTTAGTATGTCGTCCAAAATGTGACAAAAATGTCATAGTATAGTATGTCGTCCAAAAAGTGATAAAAATGTCATAGTTTAGTATGTCGTCCAAAAAGTGACAAAAATGTCATAGTTTAGTATGTCGTCCAAAATATGACAAAAATGTCATAGTTTTGTATGTCGTCCAAAATCTGACAAAAAAGTCATAGTATAGTATGTCGTCCAAAATGACAAAAAATGTCATAGTTTAGTATGTCGTCCAAAATATGACAAAAATGTCATAGTTTAGTATGTCGTTCAAAATCTGACAAAAAAGTCATAGTATAGTATGTCGTCCAAAATATGACAAAAATGTCATAGTTTAGTATGTCGTTCAAAATCTGACAAAAAAGTCATAGTATAGTATGTCGTCCAAAATGACAAAAAATGTCATAGTTTAGTATGTCGTCCAAAATGTGACAAAAATGTCATAGTTTAGTATGTCGTCCAAAATGTGACAAAAATGTCATAGTTTAGTATGTCGTCCAAAATGTGAATAAAATGTCATAGTTTAGTATGTCGTCCAAAATGTGACAAAAATGTCATAGTTTAGTATGTCGTTCAAAATCTGACAAAAAAGTCATAGTATAGTATGTCGTCCAAAATGACAAAAAATGTCATAGTTTAGTATGTTGTCCAAAAAGTGACAAAAATGTCATAGTTTAGTATGTCGTCCAAAAAGTGATAAAAATGTCATAGTTTAGTATGTCGTCCAAAAAGTGACAAAAATGTCATAGTTTAGTATGTCGTCCAAAATATGACAAAAATGTCATAGTTTAGTATGTCGTTCAAAAAATGACAAAAAAGTCATAGTATAGTATGTCGTCCAAAATGACAAAAAATGTCATAGTTTAGTATGTCGTCCAAAAAGTGACAAAAATGTCATAGTTTAGTATGTCGTCCAAAAAGTGACAAAAATGTCATAGTTTAGTATGTCGTCCAAAATATGACAAAAATGTCATAGTTTTGTATGTCGTCCAAAATCTGACAAAAAAGTCATAGTATAGTATGTCGTCCAAAATGACAAAAAATGTCATAGTTTAGTATGTCGTCCAAAATATGACAAAAATGTCATAGTTTAGTATGTCGTTCAAAATCTGACAAAAAAGTCATAGTATAGTATGTCGTCCAAAATGACAAAAAATGTCATAGTTTAGTATGTCGTCCAAAATGTGACAAAAATGTCATAGTTTAGTATGTCGTCCAAAATGTGACAAAAATGTCATAGTTTAGTATGTCGTCCAAAATGTGACAAAAATGTCATAGTTTAGTATGTCGTCCAAAATGTGACAAAAATGTCATAGTTTAGTATGTCGTTCCAAATCTGACAAAAAAGTCATAGTATAGTATGTCGTCCAAAATGACAAAAAATGTCATAGTTTAGTATGTCGTCCAAAAAGTGACAAAAATGTCATAGTTTAGTATGTCGTCCAAAAAGTGATAAAAATGTCATAGTTTAGTATGTCGTCCAAAAAGTGACAAAAATGTCATAGTTTAGTATGTCGTCCAAAATATGACAAAAATGTCATAGTTTAGTATGTCGTTCAAAAAATGACAAAAAAGTCATAGTATAGTATGTCGTCCAAAATGACAAAAAAGTCATAGTTTAGTATGTCGTCCAAAATATGACAAAAATGTCATAGTTTTGTATGTCGTTCAAAATCTGACAAAAAAGTCATAGTATAGTATGTCGTCCAAAATGACAAAAAATTTCATAGTTTAGTATGTCGTCCAAAATGTGACAAAAATGTCATAGTTTAGTATGTCGTCCAAAATATGACAAAAATGTCATAGTTTAGTATGTCGTTCAAAATCTGACAAAAAAGTCATAGTATAGTATGTCGTCCAAAATGACAAAAAATGTCATAGTTTAGTATGTCGTCCAAAAAGTGACAAAAATGTCATAGTTTAGTATGTCGTCCAAAATGTGACAAAAATGTCATAGTTTAGTATGTCGTTCAAAATCTGACAAAAAAGTCATAGTATAGTATGTCGTCCAAAATGACAAAAAATGTCATAGTTTAGTATGTCGTCCAAAAAGTGACAAAAATGTCATAGTTTAGTATGTCGTCCAAAATGTGACAAAAATGTCATAGTTTAGTATGTCGTCCAAAATGTGACAAAAATGTCATAGTTTAGTATGTCGTCCAAAATGTGACAAAAATGTCATAGTATAGTATGTCGTCCAAAATCTGACAAAAATGTCATAGTTTAGTATGTCGTCCAAAATGTGACAAAAATGTCATAGTATAGAATGTCGTCCAAAATGTGACAAAAATGTCATAGTTTAGTATGTCGTCCAAAATGTGACAAAAATGTCATAGTTTAGTATGTCGTCCAAAATGTGACAAAAATGTCATAGTATAGTATGTCGTCCAAAAAGTGACAAAAATGTCATAGTTTAGTATGTCGTCCAAAATATGACAAAAATGTCATAGTTTTGTATGTCGTTCAAAATCTGACAAAAAAGTCATAGTATAGTATGTCGTCCAAAATGACAAAAAATGTCATAGTTTAGTATGTCGTCCAAAATGTGACAAAAATGTCATAGTTTAGTATGTCGTCCAATATATGACAAAAATGTCATAGTTTAGTATGTCGTTCAAAATGTGACACAAATGTTATAGTATAGTATGTCGTCCAAAATGTGACAAAAATGTTATAGTATAGTATGTCGTCCAAAATGTGACAAAAATGTCATAGTATAGTATGTCGTCCAAAATGTGACAAAAATGTCATAGTTTAGTATGTCGTCCAAAATGTGACAAAAATGTCATAGTATAGTATGTCGTCCAAAAAGTGATAAAAATGTCATAGTTTAGTATGTCGTCCAAAAAGTGACAAAAATGTCATAGTTTAGTATGTCGTCCAAAATATGACAAAAATGTCATAGTTTAGTATGTCGTTCAAAAAATGACAAAAAAGTCATAGTATAGTATGTCGTCCAAAATGACAAAAAATGTCATAGTTTAGTATGTCGTCCAAAAAGTGACAAAAATGTCATAGTTTAGTATGTCGTCCAAAATGTGACAAAAATGTCATAGTATAGAATGTCGTCCAAAATGTGACAAAAATGTCATAGTTTAGTATGTCGTCCAAAATGTGACAAAAATGTCATAGTTTAGTATGTCGTCCAAAATGTGACAAAAATGTCATAGTATAGTATGTCGTCCAAAAAGTGACAAAAATGTCATAGTTTAGTATGTCGTCCAAAATATGACAAAAATGTCATAGTTTTGTATGTCGTCCAAAATCTGACAAAAAAGTCATAGTATAGTATGTCGTCCAAAATGACAAAAAATGTCATAGTTTAGTATGTCGTCCAAAATATGACAAAAATGTCATAGTTTAGTATGTCGTTCAAAATCTGACAAAAAAGTCATAGTATAGTATGTCGTCCAAAATGACAAAAAATGTCATAGTTAAGTATGTCGTCCAAAATGTGACAAAAATGTCATAGTTTAGTATGTCGTCCAAAATGTGACAAAAATGTCATAGTTTAGTATGTCGTCCAAAATGTGACAAAAATGTCATAGTTTAGTATGTCGTTCAAAATCTGACAAAAAAGTCATAGTATAGTATGTCGTCCAAAATGACAAAAAATGTCATAGTTTAGTATGTCGTCCAAAAAGTGACAAAAATGTCATAGTTTAGTATGTCGTCCAAAATGTGACAAAAATGTCATAGTTTAGTATGTCGTCCAAAATGTGACAAAATGTCATAGTTTAGTATGTCGCCCAAAATGTGACACAAATGTCATAGTATAGTATGTCGTCCAAAATGTGACAAAAATGTCATAGTTTAGTATGTCGTCCAAAATGTGACAAAAATGTCATAGTATAGTATGTCGTCCAAAAAGTGATAAAAATGTCATAGTTTAGTATGTCGTCCAAAAAGTGACAAAAATGTCATAGTTTAGTATGTCGTCCAAAATATGACAAAAATGTCATAGTTTAGTATGTCGTTCAAAAAATGACAAAAAAGTCATAGTATAGTATGTCGTCCAAAATGACAAAAAATGTCATAGTTTAGTATGTCGTCCAAAAAGTGACAAAAATGTCATAGTTTAGTATGTCGTCCAAAATGTGACAAAAATGTCATAGTTTAGTATGTCGTCCAAAATGTGACAAAAATGTGTCGTCCAAAATCTGACAAAAATGTCATAGTTTAGTATGTCGTCCAAAATGTGACAAAAATGTCATAGTATAGAATGTCGTCCAAAATGTGACAAAAATGTCATAGTTTAGTATGTCGTCCAAAATGTGACAAAAATGTCATAGTTTAGTATGTCGTCCAAAATGTGACAAAAATGTCATAGTATAGTATGTCGTCCAAAAAGTGACAAAAATGTCATAGTTTAGTATGTCGTCCAAAATATGACAAAAATGTCATAGTTTTGTATGTCGTTCAAAATCTGACAAAAAAGTCATAGTATAGTATGTCGTCCAAAATGACAAAAAATGTCATAGTTTAGTATGTCGTCCAAAAGGTGACAAAAATGTCCTAGTTTAGTATGTCGTCCAAAATATGACAAAAATGTCATAGTTTAGTATGTCGTTCAAAATCTGACAAAAAAGTCATAGTATACTGTAGTATGTCGTCCAAAATGACAAAAAATGTCATAGTTTAGTATGTCGTCCAAAAAGTGACAAAAATGTCATAGTTTAGTATGTCGTCCAAAATGTGACAAAAATGTCATAGTTTAGTATGTCGTCCAAAATGTGACAAAAATGTCATAGTTTAGTATGTCGTCCAAAATATGACAAAAATGTCATAGTTTAGTATGTCGTTCAAAATCTGACAAAAAAGTCATAGTATAGTATGTCGTCCAAAATGACAAAAAATGTCATAGTTTAGTATGTCGTCCAAAAAGTGACAAAAATGTCATAGTTTAGTATGTCGTCCAAAATGTGACAAAAATGTCATAGTATAGTATGTCGTCCAAAATATGACAAAAATGTCATAGTTTAGTATGTCGTCCAAAATGTGACAAAAATGTCATAGTTTAGTATGTCGTCCAAAATGTGACAAAAATGTCATAGTATAGTATGTCTTCCAAAATCTGACAAAAATGTCATAGTTTAGTATGTCGTCCAAAAAATGACAAAAATGTCATAGTTTAGTATGTCGTCCAAAATGTGACAAAAATGTCATAGTTTAGTATGTTGTCTAAAATGTCGTCCAAAATCTGACAAAAATGTCATAGTTTAGTATGTCGTCCAAAAAATGACAAAAATGTCATAGTTTAGTATGTCGTCCAAAATGTGACAAAAATGTCATAGTATAGTATGTCGTCCAAAATCTGACAAAAATGTCATAGTTTAGTATGTCGTCCAAAATGTGACACAAATGTCATAGTATAGTATGTCGTCCAAAAAGTGACAAAAATGTCATAGTTTAGTATGTTGTCTAAAATGTGACAAAAATGTCATAGTATAGTATGTCATCCAAAATATGACAAAAATGTCATAGTATAGTATGTCGTCCAAAATATGACAAAAATGTCATAGTTTAGTATGTCGTCCAAAATGTGACACAAATGTCATAGTTTAGTATGTCGTCCAAAATGTGACAAAAATGTCATAGTTTAGTATGTCGTCCAAAAACTGACAAAAATGTCATAGTTTAGTATGTCGTCCAAGATGTGACAAAAATGTCATAGTATAGTATGTCGTCCAAAATCTGACGAAAAAGTCATAGTATAGTATGTCGTCCAAAATGTGACAAAAAAGTCATAGTTAAGTATGGCGTCCAAAATGTGACAAAAATGTCATAGTTTAGTATGTCGTCAAAAATTTGACAAAAATGTCATAGTATAGTATGTCGTCTAAAATGTGACAAAAATGTCATAGTTTAGTATGTCGTCCAAAATGTGACAAAAATGTCATAGTTTAGTATGTCGTACAAAATGTGACAAAAATGTCATAGTTTAGTATGTCGTCCAAAATATGACAAAAATGTCATAGTTTTGTATGTCGTTCAAAATCTGACAAAAAAGTCATAGTATAGTATGTCGTCCAAAATGACAAAAAATGTCATAGTTTAGTATGTCGTCCAAAATGTGACAAAAATGTCATAGTTTAGTATGTCGTCCAAAAAGTGACAAAAATGTCATAGTTTAGTATGTTGTCCAAAATGTGACAAAAAATGTCATAGTATAGTATGTCGTCCAAAAAGTGACAAAAAATGTCATAGTTTAGTATGTCGTCCAAAATGTGACAAAAATGTCATAGTTTAGTATGTCGTCCAAAAACTGACAAAAATGTCATAGTTTAGTATGTCGTCCAAGATGTGACAAAAATGTCATAGTATAGTATGTCGTCCAAAATCTGACGAAAAAGTCATAGTATAGTATGTCGTCCAAAATGTGACAAAAAAGTCATAGTTAAGTATGGCGTCCAAAATGTGACAAAAATGTCATAGTTTAGTATGTCGTCAAAAATTTGACAAAAATGTCATAGTATAGTATGTCGTCTAAAATGTGACAAAAATGTCATAGTTTAGTATGTCGTCCAAAATGTGACAAAAATGTCATAGTTTAGTATGTCGTACAAAATGTGACAAAAAATGTCATAGTTTAGTATGTCGTCCAAAATGTGACAAAAATGTCATAGTTTAGTATGTCGTCCAAAAAGTGACAAAAATGTCATAGTTTAGTATGTTGTCCAAAATGTGACAAAAAATGTCATAGTATAGTATGTCGTCCAAAAAGTGACAAAAAATGTCATTGTTTAGTATGTCGTCCAAAAAATGACAAAAATGTCATTGTTTAGTATGTCGTCCAAAAAATGACAAAAAGTCATAGTAGAGTTCATCGTCCAAAATGTGACAAAAAAGTCATAGTATAGTATGTCGTCCAAAAAGTGACAAAAATTGTCATAGTATAGTATGTCGTCCAAAAAGTGACAAAAAAGTCATAGTATAGTATGTCGTCCAAAAAGTGACAAAAAATGTCATAGTATAGTATGTCGTCCAAAAAGTGACAAAAAAGTCATAGTATAGTATGTCGTCCAAAATCTGACAAAAAAGTCATAGTATAGTATGTCGTCCAAAAAGTGACAAAAAATGTCGTCCAAAATGTGACAAAAAAGTCATAATTAGTATGTCGTCCAAAAATTGACAAAAAAGTCATAGTATAGTATGTCGTCCAAAATCTGACAAAAAAGTCATAGTATAGTATGTCGTCCAACATGAGACAAAAAAGTCATAGTTTAGTATGTCGTCCAAAATGTGACAAAAAAGTCATAGTTTAGTATGTCGTCCATAATGTGACGAAAAAGTCATAGTATAGTATGTCGTCCAAAAAGTGACAAAAAAGTCATAGTATAGTATGTCGTCCAAAAAGTGACCAAAAATGTCATAGTTTAGTATGTCGTCCATAATCTGACAAAAAAGTCATAGTATAGTATGTCGTCCAAAAAGTGACAAAAAATGTCATAGTATAGTATGTCGTCCAAAATCTGAGAAAAAAGTCATAGTATAGTATGTCGTCCAAAATCTGACAAAAAAGTCATAGTTTAGTATGTCGTCCAAAATCTGACAAAAAACTCATAGTATAGTATGTCGTCCAAAAATTGACAAAAAAATTCATAGGTTAGTATGTCGTCCAAAATCGGACAAAAAAGTCATAGTTTAGTATGTCGTCCAAAATGTGACAAAAAAGTCATAGTATAATATGTCGTCCAAAATTTGACAAAAAAGTCATAGTTTAGTATGTCGTCCAACATGAGACAAAAAAGTCATAGTATAGCATGTCGTCCAAAATCTGACAAAAAAGTCATAGTAAAGTATGTCGTCCAAAATCTGCCAAAAAAGTCATAGTATAGTATGTCGTCCAAAATCTGACAAAAAAGTCATAGTTTAGTATGTCGTCCAAAATCTGACAAAAAACTCATAGTTTAGTATGTCGTCCAAATTTTGACAAAAAAGTCATAGTATAGTATGTCGTCCAACATGAGACAAAAAAGTCATAGTATAGTATGTCGTCCAAAATCTGACAAAAAAGTCATAGTATAGTATGTCGTCCAAAATCTGACAAAAAAGTCATAGTTTAGTATGTCATCCAAAATCTGCCAAAAGAGTCATAGTTTAGTATGTCGTACAAAATGTGACAAAAATGTCATAGTTTAGTATGTCGTCCAAAATCTGACAAAAAAGTCATAGTATAGTATGTCGTCCAAAATTTGACAAAAAAGTCATAGTTTAGTATGTCGTCCAACATGAGACAAAAAAGTCATAGTAAAGTATGTCGTCCAAAATGTGACAAAAATGTCATAGTTTAGTATGTCGTCCAACATGAGACAAAAAAGTCATAGTTTAGTATGTCGTCCATAATGTGACGAAAAAGTCATAGTATAGTATGTCGTCCAAAATGTGACAAAAAAGTCATAGTATAGTATGTCGTCCAAAATCTGACAAAAAAGTCATAGTTTAGTATGTCGTCCAAAATCTGACAAAAAAGTCATAGTTTAGTATGTCGTCCAAAATCTGACAAAAAAGTCATAGTTTAGTATGTCGTCCAAAATCTGACAAAAAAGTCATAGTATAGTATGTCGTCCAAAATTTGACAAAAAAGTCATAGTTTAGTATGTCGTTCAACATGAGACAAAAAAGTCATAGTATAGTATGTCGTCCAAAATCTGACAAAAAAGTCATTGTATAGTATGTCGTCCAAAATCTGACAAAAAAGTCATAGTATAGTATGTCGTCCAAAAAGTGACAAAAAAGTCATAGTATAGTATGTCGTCCAAAAAGTGACAAAAAATGTCATAGTATAGTATGTCGTCCAAAAAGTGACAAAAAAGTCATAGTATAGTATGTCGTCCAAAAAGTGACAAAAAATGTCATAGTATAGTATGTCGTCCAAAAAGTGACAAAAAAGTCATAGTATAGTATGTCGTCCAAAATCTGACAAAAAAGTCATAGTATAGTATGTCGTCCAAAAAGTGACAAAAAATGTCGTCCAAAATGTGACAAAAAAGTCATAATTAGTATGTCGTCCAAAAATTGACAAAAAAGTCATAGTATAGTATGTCGTCCAAAATCTGACAAAAAAGTCATAGTATAGTATGTCGTCCAACATGAGACAAAAAAGTCATAGTTTAGTATGTCGTCCAAAATGTGACAAAAAAGTCATAGTTTAGTATGTCGTCCATAATGTGACGAAAAAGTCATAGTATAGTATGTCGTCCAAAAAGTGACAAAAAAGTCATAGTATAGTATGTCGTCCAAAAAGTGACCAAAAATGTCATAGTTTAGTATGTCGTCCATAATCTGACAAAAAAGTCATAGTATAGTATGTCGTCCAAAAAGTGACAAAAAATGTCATAGTATAGTATGTCGTCCAAAATCTGAGAAAAAAGTCATAGTATAGTATGTCGTCCAAAATCTGACAAAAAAGTCATAGTTTAGTATGTCGTCCAAAATCTGACAAAAAACTCATAGTATAGTATGTCGTCCAAAAATTGACAAAAAAATTCATAGGTTAGTATGTCGTCCAAAATCGGACAAAAAAGTCATAGTTTAGTATGTCGTCCAAAATGTGACAAAAAAGTCATAGTATAATATGTCGTCCAAAATTTGACAAAAAAGTCATAGTTTAGTATGTCGTCCAACATGAGACAAAAAAGTCATAGTATAGCATGTCGTCCAAAATCTGACAAAAAAGTCATAGTAAAGTATGTCGTCCAAAATCTGCCAAAAAAGTCATAGTATAGTATGTCGTCCAAAATCTGACAAAAAAGTCATAGTTTAGTATGTCGTCCAAAATCTGACAAAAAACTCATAGTTTAGTATGTCGTCCAAATTTTGACAAAAAACTCATAGTTTAGTATGTCGTCCAACATGAGACAAAAAAGTCATAGTATAGTATGTCGTCCAAAATCTGACAAAAAAGTCATAGTATAGTATGTCGTCCAAAATCGGACAAAAAAGTCATAGTTTAGTATGTTATCCAAAATCTGCCAAAAGAGTCATAGTTTAGTATGTCGTACAAAATGTGACAAAAATGTCATAGTTTAGTATGTCGTCCAAAATCTGACAAAAAAGTCATAGTATAGTATGTCGTCCAAAATTTGACAAAAAAGTCATAGTATAGTATGTCGTCCAACATGAGACAAAAAAGTCATAGTAAAGTATGTCGTCCAAAATGTGACAAAAATGTCATAGTTTAGTATGTCGTCCAACATGAGACGAAAAAGTCATAGTTTAGTATGTCGTCCATAATGTGACGAAAAAGTCATAGTATAGTATGTCGTCCAAAATGTGACAAAAAAGTCATAGTATAGTATGTCGTCCAAAATCTGACAAAAAAGTCATAGTTTAGTATGTCGTCCAAAATCTGACAAAAAAGTCATAGTTTAGTATGTCGTCCAAAATCTGACAAAAAAGTCATAGTATAGTATGTCGTCCAAAATTTGACAAAAAAGTCATAGTTTAGTATGTCGTTCAACATGAGACAAAAAAGTCATAGTATAGTATGTCGTCCAAAATCTGACAAAAAAGTCATTGTATAGTATGTCGTCCAAAATCTGACAAAAAAGTCATAGTATAGTATGTCGCCCAAAATCTGACAAAAAAGTCATAGTTTAGTATGTCGTCCAAAATCGGACAAAAAACTCATAGTTTAGTATGTCGTCCAAAATTTGACAAAAAAGTCATAGTTTAGTATGTCGTCCAAAATCTGACAAAAAAGTCATAGTATAGTATGTCGTCCAAAATATGACAAAAAAGTCATAGTATAGTATGTCGTCCAAAATCTGACAAAAAAGTCATAGTATAGTATGTCGTCCAAAATCTGACAAAAAAGTCATAGTATAGTATGTCGTCCAAAATCTGACAAAAAACTCATAGTTTAGTATGTCGTCCAAAATCTGACAAAAAACTCATAGTTTAGTATGTCGTCCAAAATTTGACAAAAAGTCATAGTTTAGTATGTCGTCCAAAATCTGACAAAAAAGTCATAGTATAGTATGTCGTCCAAAATTTGACAAAAAAGTCATAGTTTAGTATGTCGTCCAACATGAGACAAAAAAGTCATAGTTTAGTATGTCGTCCAACATGAGACAAAAAAGTCATAGTTTAGTATGTCGTCCAAAATGTGACAAAAATGTCATAGTTTAGTATGTCGTCCAAAATGTGACAAAAAAGTCATAGTTTAGTATGTCGTCCAAAATGTGACAAAAAAGTCATAGTTTAGTATGTCGTCCAAAATGTGACAAAAATGTCATAGTTTAGTATGTCGTCCAAAATCTGACAAAAAAGTCATAGTATAGTATGTCGTCCAAAATTTGACAAAAAAGTCATAGTTTAGTATGTCGTCCAACATGAGACAAAAAAGTCATAGTATAGTATGTCGTCCAAAATGTGACAAAAATGTCATAGTTTAGTATGTCGTCCAACATGAGACAAAAAAGTCATAGTTTAGTATGTCGTCCAAAATGTGACAAAAAAGTCATAGTTTAGTATGTCGTCCAAAATGTGACAAAAAAGTCATAGTTTAGTATGTCGTCCAAAATTTGACAAAAAAGTCATAGTTTAGTATGTCGTCCAACATGAGACAAAAAAGTCATAGTATAGTATGTCGTCCAAAATGTGACAAAAATGTCATAGTTTAGTATGTCGTCCAACATGAGACAAAAAAGTCATAGTTTAGTATGTCGTCCAAAATGTGACAAAAAAGTCATAGTATAGTATGTCGTCCAAAATCTGAGAAAAAAGTCATAGTATAGTATGTCGTCCAAAATCTGACAAAAAAGTCATAGTTTAGTATGTCGTCCAAAATCTGACAAAAAAGTCATAGTATAGTATGTCGTCCAAAAATTGACAAAAAAATTCATAGGTTAGTATGTCGTCCAAAATCGGACAAAAAAGTCATAGTTTAGTATGTCGTCCAAAATGTGACAAAAAAGTCATAGTATAATATGTCGTCCAAAATTTGACAAAAAAGTCATAGTTTAGTATGTCGTCCAACATGAGACAAAAAAGTCATAGTATAGCATGTCGTCCAAAATCTGACAAAAAAGTCATAGTAAAGTATGTCGTCCAAAATCTGCCAAAAAAGTCATAGTATAGTATGTCGTCCAAAAATTGACAAAAAAATTCATAGGTTAGTATGTCGTCCAAAATCGGACAAAAAAGTCATAGTTTAGTATGTCGTCCAAAATGTGACAAAAAAGTCATAGTATAATATGTCGTCCAAAATTTGACAAAAAAGTCATAGTTTAGTATGTCGTCCAACATGAGACAAAAAAGTCATAGTATAGCATGTCGTCCAAAATCTGACAAAAAAGTCATAGTAAAGTATGTCGTCCAAAATCTGCCAAAAAAGTCATAGTATAGTATGTCGTCCAAAATCTGACAAAAAAGTCATAGTTTAGTATGTCGTCCAAAATCTGACAAAAAACTCATAGTTTAGTATGTCGTCCAAATTTTGACAAAAAAGTCATAGTTTAGTATGTCGTCCAACATGAGACAAAAAAGTCATAGTATAGTATGTCGTCCAAAATCTGACAAAAAAGTCATAGTATAGTATGTCGTCCAAAATCTGACAAAAAAGTCATAGTTTAGTATGTCATCCAAAATCTGCCAAAAGAGTCATAGTTTAGTATGTCGTACAAAATGTGACAAAAATGTCATAGTTTAGTATGTCGTCCAAAATCTGACAAAAAAGTCATAGTATAGTATGTCGTCCAAAATTTGACAAAAAAGTCATAGTTTAGTATGTCGTCCAACATGAGACAAAAAAGTCATAGTAAAGTATGTCGTCCAAAATGTGACAAAAATGTCATAGTTTAGTATGTCGTCCAACATGAGACAAAAAAGTCATAGTTTAGTATGTCGTCCATAATGTGACGAAAAAGTCATAGTATAGTATGTCGTCCAAAATGTGACAAAAAAGTCATAGTATAGTATGTCGTCCAAAATCTGACAAAAAAGTCATAGTTTAGTATGTCGTCCAAAATCTGACAAAAAAGTCATAGTTGCGTATGTCGTCCAAAATCGGACAAAAAAGTCATAGTTTAGTATGTCGTCCAAAATGTGACAAAAAAGTCATAGTATAATATGTCGTCCAAAATTTGACAAAAAAGTCATAGTTTAGTATGTCGTCCAACATGAGACAAAAAAGTCATAGTATAGCATGTCGTCCAAAATCTGACAAAAAAGTCATAGTAAAGTATGTCGTCCAAAATCTGCCAAAAAAGTCATAGTATAGTATGTCGTCCAAAATCTGACAAAAAAGTCATAGTTTAGTATGTCGTCCAAAATCTGACAAAAAACTCATAGTTTAGTATGTCGTCCAAATTTTGACAAAAAACTCATAGTTTAGTATGTCGTCCAACATGAGACAAAAAAGTCATAGTATAGTATGTCGTCCAAAATCTGACAAAAAAGTCATAGTATAGTATGTCGTCCAAAATCGGACAAAAAAGTCATAGTTTAGTATGTTATCCAAAATCTGCCAAAAGAGTCATAGTTTAGTATGTCGTACAAAATGTGACAAAAATGTCATAGTTTAGTATGTCGTCCAAAATCTGACAAAAAAGTCATAGTATAGTATGTCGTCCAAAATTTGACAAAAAAGTCATAGTTTAGTATGTCGTCCAACATGAGACAAAAAAGTCATAGTAAAGTATGTCGTCCAAAATGTGACAAAAATGTCATAGTTTAGTATGTCGTCCAACATGAGACGAAAAAGTCATAGTTTAGTATGTCGTCCATAATGTGACGAAAAAGTCATAGTATAGTATGTCGTCCAAAATGTGACAAAAAAGTCATAGTATAGTATGTCGTCCAAAATCTGACAAAAAAGTCATAGTTTAGTATGTCGTCCAAAATCTGACAAAAAAGTCATAGTTAGTGCCTGCAGCTGCAAGGCATTCTAGTGAGAACCCTAGGGTTCTCACTAGAATGCCTTGCGCTGCAAGGCATCTCTTGTAATCGTGCGCGTTTATTCTGCTTTTTATTCTCGCGCCCTCCCGTTATTTCGGCACGCTACTCCTCCTGCATCTTTGAGAAACCCCCAACACAAGTTATATCAAAATGTGCGCCTTGACCGGGAATGGTGTGCTATGACTTTTCTAAGATTTTCATATAACCATTGGGATAATATTTACAAAAAACTGAACAAAAATTAACATTGAAGTGGATGGGAGACCGAAAAAAACCAAGCCCGCTTTGGAGCATCACAGTGTCGTCATACTTTAACGTAGAAACGTGGTTGGAAGTTTAAACGGGTCACAAGACTTGGGACTTTTCTGACCTAAGTCGACATTTTGATACATGTTACGGTTTTTGAACTATCGCAGTTTAAGTTTTGTACTTTTTTTCAAAGCTTTCTGATTTTATAATGGGTGTGTGTGTGGTCGTTAGGTGTGAGCTAGAGTGACACACTCTAGCAAGATCCAGCAAAATAATCAGAAAAACTTCTAAACAAACTCTTCTCCTGCCCACAATTTCCAACCTACAGAGACAATTTTTACATCAAAATGTTGCCATGGTTGTCGTCTAACCCTGTGTGTGTTTGTCATGTTCATATGTCTTGTAGTTTTTCTTAAAATCACCTCAAAGCACAGAGAACTCTGGTCACAGTCTCAATTCACTCCCATGTTAAAATGTCTGCTTTGGAGTTGTGGAAAATCAAGATGAGGGTGATTTTAAAACTGTGATTTCTCTATCAATTCACGCCCGTTTGTCACAAATTTTGAGATGGGAGCTGCTGAAAGCCTCCTGGCGCTCACAAACCAAAAATTTTATCTCTATCATCAACCGTTCTTGAGATATGACAACTTTAAAACATGCTGTTTTCTCTGTGAGAATGGGAAACAGAGGGGATTGTGAATCTCTCTCTCTCCCTCTCTCCTGTCACTCCAGCAGTTTGCCCCGCCCCCTCCTCTGCCGGCCCTGATTACACACACCTGCTGACAATTAAGCCATGTGGACTATAAAAACTCCCTGTTCCCCTGTTTCAGTGCCAGTGTGTTTTCGTCCATGCCTGATCACCATAGCGCCTCGTCACAGCCACAGAATCCTCAAGTTTTTGATCCTCTTGGTGAGCGATGCTTTATTTTGTAAGTTTTCTTATCATAGCCTGTTAGCTGATACCTTAGTTAAGATTTATGGCTTTTGTTTTCCTCCTTGGGAGAGATTTTTTGTTTGTTAATTTTCACAGCCTTTTAGGAACTCCAATCACTAGGCTTGTGACTTACCTTTTATTAGTTAGATCCAATCATTTAGATTGCGTTTTGTTTTTTATCTCATTCTTAGTTGGTTAAGGATCGCCAATCATTAGGATTGTGCTTTTGAGTTAGCTTTTTATTTTGAAGTGTTTAGAGCCGTGTTTTCCTCCGTTTGGAGAGTTTTCTGTTTAAGTTTTACATGATAACCTTAGTCCGAGTATGTTTCCTCTTCGGAGTGATTTTTTTGTTCCGCGTTTATAGTTCCACAACGTTTCTCTTGTAGAGCGTTGCGCTCGCAATTTGTTATAGGTTTTCATAGCCACGCTTTTGTTTTTCCTCAGTAAAGAGGACCTGCCTTGAGAATTGTTTACGAGTGCCAATAAAGACAATTAAAAGGCCTCTGCGTCTGAGTCCTCTCTGATCCGTCTTGTTATCTCCTCTAAAACTTGGTGTTTTTAAAGGGTGAGTCCACCAAAATACCACTCTGTCTAAATGCTTTTAAAGGTTCAATCCACATTTTTAGATTTTATAACGCAGGTGTTCGGAAGGGGGAGGGGGCATCAGGGAGTGGGAGGGGTTTATGAGTTATTCTCTTTCAAAGGGTGATTCCACCAAAATACCACTCAAACAAGCACAAGTCCTGCACGCGAAGACACATGCCGCAAGAACTGCAGGCACACTCGAAATTTCGGCACGGAATTGCGGAAATCTAGTTTAGTATGTCGTCCAAAATCTGACAAAAAAGTCATAGTATAGTATGTCGTCCAAAATTTGACAAAAAAGTCATAGTTTAGTATGTCGTTCAACATGAGACAAAAAAGTCATAGTATAGTATGTCGTCCAAAATCTGACAAAAAAGTCATTGTATAGTATGTCGTCCAAAATCTGACAAAAAAGTCATAGTATAGTATGTCGCCCAAAATCTGACAAAAAAGTCATAGTTTAGTATGTCGTCCAAAATCGGACAAAAAACTCATAGTTTAGTATGTCGTCCAAAATTTGACAAAAAAGTCATAGTTTAGTATGTCGTCCAAAATCTGACAAAAAAGTCATAGTATAGTATGTCGTCCAAAATATGACAAAAAAGTCATAGTATAGTATGTCGTCCAAAATCTGACAAAAAAGTCATAGTATAGTATGTCGTCCAAAATCTGACAAAAAAGTCATAGTATAGTATGTCGTCCAAAATCTGACAAAAAACTCATAGTTTAGTATGTCGTCCAAAATCTGACAAAAAACTCATAGTTTAGTATGTCGTCCAAAATTTGACAAAAAGTCATAGTTTAGTATGTCGTCCAAAATCTGACAAAAAAGTCATAGTATAGTATGTCGTCCAAAATTTGACAAAAAAGTCATAGTTTAGTATGTCGTCCAACATGAGACAAAAAAGTCATAGTTTAGTATGTCGTCCAACATGAGACAAAAAAGTCATAGTTTAGTATGTCGTCCAAAATGTGACAAAAATGTCATAGTTTAGTATGTCGTCCAAAATGTGACAAAAAAGTCATAGTTTAGTATGTCGTCCAAAATGTGACAAAAAAGTCATAGTTTAGTATGTCGTCCAAAATGTGACAAAAATGTCATAGTTTAGTATGTCGTCCAAAATCTGACAAAAAAGTCATAGTATAGTATGTCGTCCAAAATTTGACAAAAAAGTCATAGTTTAGTATGTCGTCCAACATGAGACAAAAAAGTCATAGTATAGTATGTCGTCCAAAATGTGACAAAAATGTCATAGTTTAGTATGTCGTCCAACATGAGACAAAAAAGTCATAGTTTAGTATGTCGTCCAAAATGTGACAAAAAAGTCATAGTTTAGTATGTCGTCCAAAATGTGACAAAAAAGTCATAGTTTAGTATGTCGTCCAAAATGTGACAAAAAAGTCATAGTTTAGTATGTCGTCCAAAATTTGACAAAAAAGTCATAGTTTAGTATGTCGTCCAACATGAGACAAAAAAGTCATAGTATAGTATGTCGTCCAAAATGTGACAAAAATGTCATAGTTTAGTATGTCGTCCAACATGAGACAAAAAAGTCATAGTTTAGTATGTCGTCCAAAATGTGACAAAAAAGTCATAGTTTAGTATGTCGTCCAAAATCGGACAAAAAACTCATAGTTTAGTATGTCGTCCAAAATTTGACAAAAAAGTCATAGTTTAGTATGTCGTCCAAAATCTGACAAAAAAGTCATAGTATAGTATGTCGTCCAAAATTTGACAAAAAAGTCATAGTATAGTATGTCGTCCAAAATCTGACAAAAAAGTCATAGTATAGTATGTCGTCCAAAATCTGACAAAAAAGTCATAGTATAGTATGTCGTCCAAAATCTGACAAAAAAGTCATAGTTTAGTATGTCGTCCAAAATCGGACAAAAAACTCATAGTTTAGTATGTCGTCCAAAATTTGACAAAAAAGTCATAGTTTAGTATGTCGTCCAAAATCTGACAAAAAAGTCATAGTATAGTATGTCGTCCAAAATATGACAAAAAAGTCATAGTATAGTATGTCGTCCAAAATCTGACAAAAAAGTCATAGTATAGTATGTCGTCCAAAATCTGACAAAAAAGTCATAGTATAGTATGTCGTCCAAAATCTGACAAAAAAGTCATAGTTTAGTATGTCGTCCAAAATCTGACAAAAAACTCATAGTTTAGTATGTCGTCCAAAATTTGACAAAAAGTCATAGTTTAGTATGTCGTCCAAAATCTGACAAAAAAGTCATAGTATAGTATGTCGTCCAAAATTTGACAAAAAAGTCATAGTTTAGTATGTCGTCCAACATGAGACAAAAAAGTCATAGTTTAGTATGTCGTCCAACATGAGACAAAAAAGTCATAGTTTAGTATGTCGTCCAAAATGTGACAAAAATGTCATAGTTTAGTATGTCGTCCAAAATGTGACAAAAAAGTCATAGTTTAGTATGTCGTCCAAAATGTGACAAAAAAGTCATAGTTTAGTATGTCGTCCAAAATGTGACAAAAATGTCATAGTTTAGTATGTCGTCCAAAATCTGACAAAAAAGTCATAGTATAGTATGTCGTCCAAAATTTGACAAAAAAGTCATAGTTTAGTATGTCGTCCAACATGAGACAAAAAAGTCATAGTATAGTATGTCGTCCAAAATGTGACAAAAATGTCATAGTTTAGTATGTCGTCCAACATGAGACAAAAAAGTCATAGTTTAGTATGTCGTCCAAAATGTGACAAAAAAGTCATAGTTTAGTATGTCGTCCAAAATGTGACAAAAAAGTCATAGTTTAGTATGTCGTCCAAAATTTGACAAAAAAGTCATAGTTTAGTATGTCGTCCAACATGAGACAAAAAAGTCATAGTATAGTATGTCGTCCAAAATGTGACAAAAATGTCATAGTTTAGTATGTCGTCCAACATGAGACAAAAAAGTCATAGTTTAGTATGTCGTCCAAAATGTGACAAAAAAGTCATAGTTTAGTATGTCGTCCAAAATCGGACAAAAAACTCATAGTTTAGTATGTCGTCCAAAATTTGACAAAAAAGTCATAGTTTAGTATGTCGTCCAAAATCTGACAAAAAAGTCATAGTATAGTATGTCGTCCAAAATTTGACAAAAAAGTCATAGTATAGTATGTCGTCCAAAATCTGACAAAAAAGTCATAGTATAGTATGTCGTCCAAAATCTGACAAAAAAGTCATAGTATAGTATGTCGTCCAAAATCTGACAAAAAAGTCATAGTTTAGTATGTCGTCCAAAATGTGACAAAAAACTCGTAGTTTAGTATGTCGTCCAAAATTTGACAAAAAGTCATAGTTTAGTATGTCGTCCAAAATCTGACAAAAAAGTCATAGTATAGTATGTCGTCCAAAATTTGACAAAAAAGTCATAGTTTAGTATGTCGTCCAACATGAGACAAAAAAGTCATAGTTTAGTATGTCGTCCAACATGAGACAAAAAAGTCATAGTTTAGTATGTCGTCCAAAATGTGACAAAAATGTCATAGTTTAGTATGTCGTCCAAAATGTGACAAAAAAGTCATAGTTTAGTATGTCGTCCAAAATGTGACAAAAAAGTCATAGTTTAGTATGTCGTCCAAAATGTGACAAAAATGTCATAGTTTAGTATGTCGTCCAAAATCTGACAAAAAAGTCATAGTTTAGTATGTCGTCCAACATGAGACAAAAAAGTCATAGTATAGTATGTCGTCCAAAATCTGACAAAAAAGTCATAGTTTAGTATGTCGTCCAACATGACACAAAAGGTTACATACTGTATGTAAGATAATACACATGTATCTGTGCCTTTAACCACCTCAAGCAAACGCTTATATTATATTTATTCATCACAAATTTATGGAAACACCTTGTTTACTTTGTGTGTGTGTTCTGTGTATTTAGTGCCTGCAGCTGCAAGGCATTCTAGTGAGAACCCTAGGGTTCTCACTAGAATGCCTTGCGCTGCAAGGCATCTCTTGTAATCGTGCGCGTTTATTCTGCTTTTTATTCTCGCGCCCTCCCGTTATTTCGGCACGCTACTCCTCCTGCATCTTTGAGAAACCCCCAACACAAGTTATATCAAAATGTGCGCCTTGACCGGGAATGGTGTGCTATGACTTTTCTAAGATTTTCATATAACCATTGGGATAATATTTACAAAAAACTGAACAAAAATTAACATTGAAGTGGATGGGAGACCGAAAAAAACCAAGCCCGCTTTGGAGCATCACAGTGTCGTCATACTTTAACGTAGAAACGTGGTTGGAAGTTTAAACGGGTCACAAGACTTGGGACTTTTCTGACCTAAGTCGACATTTTGATACATGTTACGGTTTTTGAACTATCGCAGTTTAAGTTTTGTACTTTTTTTCAAAGCTTTCTGATTTTATAATGGGTGTGTGTGTGGTCGTTAGGTGTGAGCTAGAGTGACACACTCTAGCAAGATCCAGCAAAATAATCAGAAAAACTTCTAAACAAACTCTTCTCCTGCCCACAATTTCCAACCTACAGAGCCAATTTTTACATCAAAATGTTGCCATGGTTGTCGTCTAACCCTGTGTGTGTTTGTCATGTTCATATGACTTGTAGTTTTTCTTAAAATCACCTCAAAGCACAGAGAACTCTGGTCACAGTCTCAATTCACTCCCATGTTAAAATGTCTGCTTTGGAGTTGTGGAAAATCAAGATGAGGGTGATTTTAAAACTGTGATTTCTCTGTCAGTTCACGCCTGTTTGTCACAAATTTTGAGATGGGAGCTGCTGAAAGCCTCCTGGCGCTCACAAACCAAAAATTTTATCTCTATCATCAACCGTTCTTGAAATATGACAACTTTAAAACATGCTGTTTTCTCTGCTTAGAGGTTTGGGAGAACTGCAGGTGTGTGTGTGGAATTGTCTCTCTGTATGTGTGTGGCAGAGGGTGTGGTGCTCAATCATCACACCACCATCATGTCACACTGTGATTGGTCAATGCTTGAAGCTCCCGCCTCCCTACTATAAATAACCTGCACCTGCTGCCATCACCCCCTTTGCTTCTAGCAGTTTCTGTGAACAGCGTTGGATTTGTTGGATTACTTTGTTGGAGACTTTGGAATACCTTTTTGGATAATTTCATCGTATCTACATCGTTTGAGGACATTACCGGATCTCTTCACGACTTTCTTCAGCTTAACAACTGGTGAGTTATCTTATTCAATAACTAATTAGTGCCTGCAGCTGGTTTTGTGTTTGTGTGTGAGCGTGTGGCCGTTTCATTTGAAGTTGTTGTAATATTGTGTGGGAAGTAGCTGCTTTTCAGTTTATTGTTTGTTTTGTTGAATTTTAATCCAACTTTATCTTAAAGTCGTGGTAGAGGCAAGGACTTTGGTGTTTTTTTTTCTTTTTTTTTTTTCTTCGCGGGCATTGCGGGCTGCATGTGTGCGTGTGTGAGAGAAATGTTCTTTTAATGTGGCCGTTTCATTAGAATTAGAAATTGTTTTAATATTGTCTGGGAAGTAGCTGCTTTTCAGTTTAATGTGTGTTTTGTTGAATTTAAATCCGAGTTTTTATCTTTTCTTTTTAATTTTAATCAAAGCGTTTGAGTTTTAGTTAATTATTAGTATTGTTATTGTCTTTTATACTCTCCATCCCAGTGGAGTGCGTCTGTGTTACTTTAAGAGCGCAAATCATTCCGGTTCACGTAGTCTCAGCAGCGCAGCTTTACTTTAATCACTGCTGAAGCTCATCATGCAGCACCGTGTCAGTGTGCGTCACTGCTGAAAGTAAGTTAATATTTCAGTTCAGTAACGGGTGTGATCTCATTGTTGTGTATATTTCATTTATTTATTGTTACTGTCAAGGGCTTATTGGGATGTGAAGCTGTTGAGAGATTTACTTCTGTTAGTTTCTGTTGTGACTCTATTACCTTTCATCATAATCCCTCTGTGATTTAACTTGTTGCCTGCCATTGACTGTTATAGACGTCAATTCACTGCGTTGAAAATGGCTAACAGCCAATGATTATTGTATCCGCGGGAGTTATTGTGGCGGAGGCGCACTTTATGCATGTAAACTCCTATGCCGTGTCAGTCCGACAGTCAGTCCAGACATGTGCGTTCATGGGCGCCGTTCATGGGCGCTGTTAACTGCGTGTTGTGGCAAGCATAGACATATAGTAGACACTGCATTGAGCCCTGAATCGTACCTCGACGCCATTTTGGATGTGGCAGATCTGCCCCATAAACTAATGAAAGGAAATGGACTGAACTTCATAAAGCACCTTTCTACAAAGTGCTATAAGTTAATGCCTCTTATTCACCCATTCACACACACACTAATATACCTGGGGAACAAATAAGCACCAAAAACATGTAACTTTTAAAGTGATGATTATAAATGTTTACTCCTTTATGTTTAGGATATAAGTAAGCACCAAACCAACATGTATTTTTCTAATGCTGTGTGTTTACAGCTACTAATGTGTGTAAAAGAAACAGCCCTATACAGTCCTTTTTAACTAAGTCTATCCAACACAAAGTTTATCTTAAAGTCGTGGTAGAAAAACCGAACTGGTGTTTAGGCTGTCTTATTGGCTGTCAACTTTCTGCTCTGTCTCGACTGTATCGACTGTACATAATCTTTCCTGTTTTACCTCTATCTCTTTTTCCATATGTTTGAAGATTCCAACTTGACCTTCCTGAACACTCTGATTGACAAATTTCATTGAGGAACACCTCATTTGTCATTTGTCATTAGGTTTGTATAGGATTACAGCAATTCTGTTAGCAGTCCATTCCCTCCTTGCCTCCTTCTTATCTTTTGTTTTGTCCAGGATGCCACGGAAGGGCAAGCGTTCCCAGGCCCAGAAGCTGCGCTGGACCAAACTGGACCAGGACAGCCCACGGGCCTGCCCCCCCCCATCTGACACACCTTCCTGTGCCAGTATGTAACTTATTTTGGTGGGGGGTTGGGGGGTTGTTTATGTGTTTGTTTGTGTTTCATTATTGTCTTTATATAAATAATGTTTAAGAATTCAACAAGTTGTCTTCCCTGTTTCTAAATAGGTCATGGGACTGGTGACCGTCATCATGTGAACCCATGGCCAGTTTCACCCTTTACTGGGCTGCAACACAAACTGGTCATTCCAGCCGAATCACCAGACAAAAAGGTATGGTTTTCTGTATCATTTATGGTTGGAGCTCTTTATTCTATGCGTTATTTGTGATTTTTCTTTTCTAAAAACATTTCTTCTGATGTTGCAGTTTGTTTTTGTCATTGGTGACTCCCATCTACGAGGCCTCGTAGATGGAATCTGTCAGATGCCCCCCGACAGTTTCTCCTTCGGCTTCATGTCCACACAGGGGGCCTCTGCTGCCGAGTTAAGGACTGAGGTCAGAAATGTTGTTCTGCCTCAGAACCCTGACATCGTCTGCGTTTTGGCCCCTGGCAACAACCTGACAGCCAGCTGCACCGTCGAGCAATCGGGGAGAGACTTCGACCAGCTTCTGACGAGTGTCCGGAGTCGCTGGCCTCGGGTGAATTTCTTGTATTTTTATTAATTTAAAAGTGCCATTTCTTTCATTTCAGTTGCTTTGATGTGTTGTATTGACCGACTTCTTCTTATCACAGCTGTTTGTCATGGACTTTGTTCCACGACTGAACGTTGAGGCCAGTCTTCAAGAACTCTTACGCCAGGAGTTTCATCGTGTAGCAGCACGAATGGGTATGTAAATCTAACTTTCAGGGAGGAACACAGTACACGGGGGCTTCAATGAAGAGGCCACAACAGCCAGTGTGGGTCACACCATGCCATTTACCTTATTGTAGCTAAAACTTTAACCCTAACCCTTTAAGCATTGAAAAGAAATATAAACCCAAAGCACTCCTAATAAAACACCACATTATTAACAATGTGCAACCACAAAACCATATCAGCAGCCAATGACAGTTCGCTAGGCGGACGCTGTCTCTGTATTTAAAGTTAGACTTAAAACTTTCCTTTTTAATAAAGCTTATAGTTAGAGCTGGTTCAAGGAAACCTGGACCATCTCTTAGTTAAAGGTCATCTTAGTTAGACTTAGACTGCTAGGGGAATTTCCTGTGGTGCACGCACACTCACACTCACTCTCTCAGGGTATGAATATGACTTTTCATTTGTCATTAGTGCCTGCAGCTGCAAGGCATACTAGTTAACCTTGTTCTTTCTCTGTCTGTCTGTCTGTCTGTCTGTCTGTCTGTCTGTCTCTATCCTGATCTTGCCGGTTACAGTATCCAGATCCAGTTAACAAGGCTACTACTCGCATACATATCATCACCATTATTATTGTGCTATTATTAAAAGTCGATATTAGTATAATTTTTGTCAACACTCTCTGCTGCTGCTTACATAAATTACATTGTACTGCTATAAACATGTCATCATTGACTGTATAATATGTATGAATTGAATTGATTAAAAATTAATATTAGGATTAGTATTTTGTCATTGCTCAAATGCTTAAAGTTGCAGTAATTGATTGTTTGATGGATGAATGTTTGTTTGTTTTAAAGGTGTCAAGTACCTGTCCGTGGCTGAGCACTTTCTTCCTGGTCGTACTGAACTGTGGTGCGTAGATGGCGTAAGTAGAATCTTGAGGCACAAAGAGCACATGTAGTGTTTAATATAACGTTTGACCACTTCTTGGGCATAAATTAACTTTAATTGCATATTCTTGCAGGTGCACCTCAGTGACACGGATGGGATGGACATCTTGGTGCAGCTGTTGTGGGGAGCCACATACAAACAGTTTCTGACACCAGCTCCCGTGCAACAGCTTTCCCCAAAATCGACATCATCTCCGAGGTGCATCTCCACAAAACTGGTGGTGAGGGGAGAAGCACCTGTGGCTCGTCCAACAAACCCGTTTGAGTGGTCAGTTGTTGGCAGGAAGGTAATGGTTTCACACACTGTAACCTGATCACCCTGAAGCTTTAACTGTAGAATGCCAGAAATGCTGTTGCTGTTACTGTGTGTAGTTTGCCATACTGACGAGGCAAATAACCACTCATTTACATTTGACATTTGTCTTTTACAGGGACAGCCAGCACCAGCCATGGTTGAGGCTCATCCCCTGAATCCTGTGGTCTTCTCCCCTGATGTCTTGGAAGCAATGGATCAGTTTGTTCCATCACAGCTTGGCACCCCTGTTAGCCCGGCTACTCCAAAGGTACTGTATAAAGATGTTCTTCCTTCCACGTGCAATCTAAAATTGTCAATATTGTCATATAGTGTCCAAACTGTTGTAAATGATCATTTGCCCAGATATGGCTACTTAAAGGTGTTTCTGTTGTCTCTGTTGTTGTGGTGTGTCTGCAGAAAACCCCACCAAAGAGGAGACGAGCCAAGGTTGGTCATTTTTACATGAGTTTATTTTACCTTTTAAAATGTGCCTTTAATTATTTGTGTGAAAATCATTTCTAGTACTTTGTGGAAAGAAAACAACAAAATTAAGCTTCTTTGGGGGGTATTGTTTTGTTGTGATTTAGAAGGACGCAACAACCACCAGTGCTGCGACAACAACCACCAGTGCTGTGACTGGACCTGCACCTGCTTCTCCTAGAGAGGTGAGATAACAAGCAGTCAGAGGTGGATAGTAACAAACTAGATGTACTTCATGACACTAAAGTTATATTTGAGGATCTGTACTGAGTTTTATTTTTATTTTTTTATATTTTTTTTTTTAAATCAGGACTTTTACTACTTGTTTTGCTGCTTTTTATGTGTACTATGAAACTTGTACTTTGTATATTTTTCACAAGATACTTCTGATACTTGAGTACATTTAATGTGAGCAACTTTAAGACTTTTACTCAAGTAATTTTCTTGTGGGTGACTTTAACTTTATGTCATTTTCATTTACGGTATTTGTACTTTATACACCTCTGCAAGCCGTCATTACACCAGATGATCAGTGTATGGAAAAACATGTTGTGGTTTCATTTAATATCAACAGTATATTGTGTCACTGAAAGCCTTTGGTTTCATTGGTTAATTGTGTTTGTAGATGACTCGGGCAGCATACTCAACACATTGTCTTTAAACAAAATGTTATGTATTAAAACCCTAGGTGGTGAGCTTCATTTTACTTACATTGAACATCATGTGTTAACAGCTGTCTGAGACAACTTCACCAACCACACCCAGCCCCTTACTATCTCCAGTTAGAAAGGTACAGTATGTTTCTCACCTCCTGCTTAGTGACATCACTGTGTCGCTAACACATTTTCTAAACTTGCTGTTGTGTACTATCAGATGATGACAACACCAGCAAAATCACCCATCATGCTGGACGACACACCCTCCTGCTCCCACGACCCAGTTGGAATGGTACGTTACCACCATGCACAGTTGACACACACACAAACACTTGCATTCACAAGTAGCCTTATCTACATCTAGACAATAACTCAATCCACTAAAAGGAGCACAAAAAAATAAAAAAACACCATCATATTGTGTGTATATATATATATATAATATATTGATATATGTTCCAGCTTGTTGCAGTTTTATTTTTAATTGTATAAATATGTGTGTGCCTGGGTGGCCATGAACAATATGTAGTGTTTTGCGCTATGACATCAAAGTTTGTATTCCATATTGTGTGTGTGTGTGCACAAAGATGTACAAAAAAGATGTACAAATAAATATACGTGAGAGTATAAGGGCCACATGTAAAAAAAAAACAAAAAAACATTGAAAGAATGCAAAGAAACTGCTGTGTAACGCTGTATAATAAAGCACTTTTAAAAATCAAGAGTGACTTAAATAAATAAAAATCAAGAGTGACTTGAATAAATAAATGTGTTTGCAATTATTTCAACTTTGACAAAATAGTACAAAAAACAGTTTGAACTGTGGCGGAGGGATAATTTAATTTGATAAAAGTTTGGACTCTCTTTAACAATGTATGTTTATAACTGTAATCACAATAATCCTCCACATTTCTTTTCAGGCTTCAGCCAGGCCGCAGGAGCGTTCCCTCAGGGCGACTCATTCTCAGAATGATACAAGGTACACGACTTTCTCTAGAAACCATCAGTGCACATGTAATGCTTTAACCTTCCTGGCCTTCCTAAATGAAGACGTGCACTTCAGCACACCTGACCTCGACAAAGTGCTTGAACAGGGAGATTTACTCTATGTTGCTATTAAGCAACAGCTCCTGATTGAGAAGAGGTTCCAAAGCAACCACTTGACTGTAGAAGAACTGCCCACCCAAGTTCTAACAGATGGAAATATCTACAGTGTACGCTTATCTGATGTGAGATGTGGCTATCTGAAAGCCCAGGCCAACAGCCCAGGAAGAAAGCAATGGTGGCTGCCCCTGGCTAAACAACTCAAGTGTCTGTCAAGAGATGTCAGCTTTGCTTTACTCCTTGTCTCTCCCGAGTGCTTTGCAGTGTTTCGCACCCGATCAGGACAGTATGGAATCTTTGATTCTCACTCGAGGAGTGCACGAGGTTTGCCTTCCCCAAATGGCAAAGCAATTATGCTGACATTCACTCACCTCCATGATCTGATTAACCACATACACAAGCTTTTCAGAGAGCGCAGTTCTTATGCCAGCTATGAGTTTGTGCCTGTTTCTTTTGAAAGAGCAGTGTCCTCACCACCACGACCACCCCCACAGAGCAACGTGACAGTAGATGTCACAGAGAGCAGTGTGGAGCACTCACCTCAACCTGCTGCACCCAAGATGTGTGTGGAGGACCGCGACCAAGAGAGCAGCACATGTCAAGAACCACCAGAAAACACAGATGTTAATGTGTCACATGTGGAAAACAAAACATCAAAGGCAGCACCAAATGTAACCAAACTAAGTAAAAAACGGCGACGAAAAGCTAAACGCAGAGCTTGCAAAGAGGAACAAGCACAAACTCAAAAGTCCACAGCTCGGTCAAGAAAACTTAAAAGTCAAAAAACCAAAGATGCCACCTGCCCAGAATTTCGGGTGAAAAAAAAGCGAGCTGTGAAAACCAAGTATGTGGAAGGCTGTCACTACCACAAACAGAGACTGTTGTCATCCAAGAGGTATTATGCCAAGCCTCATGTTCAAGACAAAAAGAAAAAAAACATGGTCCGAAGATACAAAATGGATCCTGATTTTCAGCGCACACACAAGAAATTCATGGCTCATAGATACAGAGATCCTGATTTTCAGAGCAGACACAAAAAACACATGGCCCAGAGATACAAAACCAATCCTGATGTCAGCGAGAGCAAGAAAGCATACAACACAAGAATGTATGCACGTGACCAGAAGTACAGGCTGAAAAAGATGCAAACTCTTCACACCAGATATCACAGTGACCCAGACTTCCGACTGCGCCATATACGGAGCTGTGCCCAACACAGAAGAAACAAGTTGGCTTCAAATGCAAGCTTTCAAATGCATTACAGGTTGCAGCGTGCACTGAAAATAAATGCAAAATACAAGCTCTTCAGACACCGCCAGCAGAAAACGCCAGAGCCTGTTGTCGACCCTGTGATGGAAGCGGCCATATTAGCATTTCGTGAAACCATTCACCAGGGACCCACACGTGTCTGCACAGTCTGCCACCGGCTTCTCTTTCCTAATCAAGTGAAGCAGTGCAACAGATCCAAATATGCCGTATGTGTGGCATCTGCTTGCTTGACCGGAAAGTATGTTCACGTTTGTGACGGCGAATGCTCAGCTCCTTGTAGTGTTCCAAAAGAGAGACTGCAGGAGTGGATCTGCCCCACTTGTGACAGACACCTAACAAGAGGAGGGATGCCATCCCTCGCAGTAGCAAACAAGCTGGAGTTAGCACCCATCCCCCCAGAGCTAGCTGAGCTAAATGTGCTTGAAAGGCAGTTGATTGCCAAAATTCTGCCTTTTGCAAAGATTGTTGCTTTGCCCAAAGGACAGCAAAGAGCAGTACGCGGTGCTGTTGTTTGTGTGCCATCAGAGGTGGAGTCAACCGTAAACTGTCTCCCAAGACCCAACACTGAAGCCCAGCTTCTGCAAGTAAAGCTGAAGAGACATATCAAGTACAAAGGTCATCAATTCTTCTACACAGTCAACATGAAGAATGTGCTAGCTGGACTAGCAACCCTGAAAGAGACACACTCTGAATATCGCAACATCAAAATAGATGAGAGTGCAACTTTTGAAAGTCTCCAAGATGACCATGAAGAAGAGAACACAGAACAGGTGGATCAGTCTGAAAATGCTGCTCAGCCCCAGCAGAGCAACGCTGCAGAGGGAGAAATGGAAGCTGTTGCACCCACTTCCACAACAGGTGAACAGGACCAGCTCAGACCCGGCTTGGCCCTGGACACTTGCATGCAGCCCCCTGATATTGCACAGGAAATAATGTCCTATGGTAGTGGTATATTTAGCATTGCACCCGCCCAAGGCAACAAACCTGTGGGCTTTTTTTCCATACCAAAACTTGAATCTATGGCATTTCCTGTGCAGTTCCCAACTGGACAAAACACATTAGACGAAATCAGACTGATCAAACTGTCACCAAGTATGTACTTTAACGCCAGACTCTTCTCTGCAGACGCCCGATTTGCAAGTGACCAAAGTTACCTTTTCTTTGCCCAGTTTGTCACAGAAACGCATTTGGCCACCAGCAGCATGTCAATCCAAATGCGTAAAGGTAAAATGAAGTCAAAAGATGGTCGCAGAATTTCCAACCGAATGCTTCAGGACAAAAATGAGGTGGAAAAACTCATCCAAAATCAGGACGTCACACGCTTCATGCAGCCCCTGAGAGGAACTCCAGCATATTGGAACAAAACGCTGAAGGATCTTCACGCTATGGCCAGACAGTTGGGAAAGCCTACATTTTTCCTAACATTTTCCGCTGCCGAAATGAGATGGCCTGAAGTCATAGAGGGGATTAAAGCTCAACAAGGTGAGGAAGTCAATTTTTCAGAGCTCGACTGGAATGCCAAGTGCGACATTCTACGGAGTAATCCTGTCACTGTCATGCGCATGTTTGAGAAGAGAGTTGATGCGCTCATGACGAGTCTCATCAGGTCTCCTGCTCAACCCATCGGTGAAGTGAAGGATTATTTCTACCGTGTGGAGTTTCAAGCCAGAGGAAGCCCACACATTCATATGCTGGTCTGGATCAAAGATGCACCCGTGTTGGGAGAATGTTTGGAAGAGGAGGTGTACAGATTTGTCAATCGGTACATATCGTGTGAGAAGCCCAACCAAAACACAGACCCTGAGCTGCACAAAATAGTTTCTGAGGTTCAAGTTCACAGCAGAAGCCATTCAAAGTCATGCAGGAAAGGCAATGTAGAGTGCAGATTTGGGTTCCCTAAATTGCCCATGGACCGAATCATCCTGACATACGATACCCCCAATGTCGACGAGGACAAGGACAATGAGGATAAGGATGAAAAGGATGGTAACGACGAGCAAAGCAAGAGTGGAAACGAAGCCAAAAGTGCAGGCAAAAAGTCAAAGGCCGCACTTGTAAAGAAACAAAAAGAGGCCCGGGACAAACTGAGGCCACTGAGAAATCTGCTCTGTGATCCAAATGCTTCGTTCAACAACTTGTCAGAGCTGCTTGAGAAATGCAATCTGACTCATCAGGAATACTTGGATGCTGTGTTTGATCTGACAATCGGAAGCGTGCTTTACATCAAACGTCAGCCCAATGAATGTTGGATCAACGCGTACAATCCAGTGTTGCTCAGGGCATGGAACGCTAACATGGACATTCAGTATGTTATCGATGACTACAGCTGCATGGCATACATGATGTCCTACCTGTCCAAACCGGAACACGAAATGACTGAGCACCTCAAATCGGTCATAGGTGACGTCAAGAAAAAAAACGTCAACGAACGAGATGAGATGAAGCTGATCATGCAGGCGTACGCTAAACACCGAGAGGTCAGCGCTCAAGAGGCTGTGGCACGGACATGCAGCTTGCCTCTAAAAAAATGCTCCCGTAGTGTTATCTTTGTCCAGACTGATGACAATGCTCTGAAAATGAGTCACCCAATGAGCAGATTAAAGAACATGTCACCAGATGCAGAGGAAGTGTGGATGTCAGGATTGCCAGAGAAATACGAACACAGACCGGCAACACCCGAGTTTGAATTCATGTGTTTGGGTGAATTTGCCGCAGAGTATAGAATTCTCTACGGCCACCTGACTAAAGGCAAAAAAGCAGTTCCTCTGCAAAATGACAAAGGCTTCATTCAGAAACGAACAGAAGGGAAATCTGCAGTCATCAGATTTACTCGCTTTTCAGAGAAGAAACAACCTGAGAAGTATTACCGACGCCTGCTCAAACTGTATTTTCCACACAGATCAGACCAAGATCTGACCAACAAGACATGTCCAACATACGAGCACTTTTACAAAAGTGGCCGCAAATGGGATCTCGAAGTCCAGCGTATCGTGGACAACAACAAGAAGCGATATGAAGGCCATGGCAGGCAAGTGAACAGTGCCCTGGAGAAGATGCAACAGATGGGCCCAACTCTCAATGCGTGGAACATCTTTGCACCAGAGGCTGAAGTGGATCGCATGGAATGTATTGAGCAGCGACAACGCACAGATCCCAGTGACGACGAGGATGAAGACGGGGTTCCTGACTACCACGTCAACCCCAAGAGCAGCACAGGCATCCCGGGAATAGTTGCACCAAAGTTAAGGCCAGACTTTGTAAGAAAAATGTACCAGAGTCTCAACGAAACGCAAGCGTCCATATTCTACACTGTGCGTGAATGGTGCCTTCAACGTGTGTGGGGTCACGATCCCCAACAGTTTTTCTACCTCGTCTCTGGCGGAGCTGGCTGTGGCAAATCTCACGTCATCAAGTCCATATACCAGGAAGCGACCAAAATCCTGCGCCAGCTCCCCAAAATCCGGGACCTCGCCGACATGTCCCAGGCCACTGTGTTGCTCACAGCATTTACCGGAACTGCAGCTTTCAACATCTTGGGGAAAACGTTACACTCCATTTTGAAACTGCCAAGGGATCTGAAACCGCCATATCAGGGCCTTGGAAATGCACTGGACGAAGTGAGAGCAACACTGGCGAACGCAGAGATTCTGATCATCGACGAAATCTCAATGGTTTCAAAGGCGCTCTTTGCCTACGTCCACTGGAGACTCCAGCAGATTAAAGGAAACAGGAAACCATTCGGAGGGATGTCTGTTCTGGCAGTAGGAGACTTTTACCAGTTGCCACCCCCTGGTAAAGCCAGACCACTCTGCCTCTACGAGGAGACTGTGTTGGATCTCTGGAGAGATTACTTTCAGATGGTCAATCTGACAGAGATCATGCGCCAGAAAGACGACCTAGCGTTCGCAGAACTGCTGAACAGGATTCGAGTTAAGCCAAAGAAGGATCCGCTCGGCAGCGAAGACAAAGCCTTACTCGCAACAGTTGTCGCTGACATCAGAGATTGTCCACCTCAAGCTCTGCACATTTTCGCTACAAACAAAGAGGTGGACGCTCACAATGCCGCTACAGTCGCTGCTTTCCACAAAGACATTGTAGACATTCCAGCAGACGACTATAAAAAAGATCCCCGAACGGGATGCATGCAGGCCTATGCGCAGCCGATCCAGGGCGGCAAAAGAGACCTGCCTGACTTCTTACAAGCTGCAGGGGGAGTACGCGTCATGATCACCAGGAATCTTGACATCGAAGATGGACTGGTCAACGGGACGTTTGGAACGATCTCAAACATTGTCACCAGATCGGCACACGGAAAGACGACCGTGGCGCTGCTTGGACTCCAACTGGACAATCCTTCAGCGGGTCAGAGATTCCGTAAAAAGATCCTGGGGGCAACTGATAATCTGGTCTACATAGAGAAATGGGAGGAGAAAATGAGTCACAAACGAATGGCGCGACGACAGTTCCCAATGAAGCTAGCCTTTGCATGTACCGCCCACAAAGTGCAAGGCATGACCTTACAGTCAGCTGTCGTAAGCCTGAAGCGCGTCTTTGAGCCCGGAATGGCCTACGTGGCTTTAAGTCGGACCACATCACTTCAAGGACTGAACGTCACTGACTTTGAAGAAAGCAAGATCTATGCAGATCCTCACATCACGTCTGCACTAGAGAGTATGACCAGAGCTTCGTTCCACAGTGTGATGCCACTCTTGCACCGAGTCCCAGCAGCAGAGCAGACCAGTCCAACGCTCACAGTCATCCACCACAACACGGAAGGACTGGCGTGTCACATGGACGACATCAGAGCCCATCATGAACTCAAGCTCGCCGATGTTTTCTGTGTGACAGAAACACATTTGTCTGGATCCTTTGTGCCCCAAACGTTACACTTGGACGGATACGACGTGTTCACACGCAACAGGCACACGTCGTACACGAACTATGCAGACATGGCTACAAAGGACGGAGGCGGAGTCGCAGTGTACTGTCGAAACAATCTTCGGGCTGAGGCCCGGAGATACCTCCAAAACGTTACAGATCTGGAGTTTGTTGTTGTCAAAGTTGAGGGACCAGTTAAAGTGTTGATCGCGACTGTGTACAAGCCACCAAACTACAGTCTCGGCAAGTTTCTGCCAAACTTGCAAAGCCTCTTGGACAGTTTGGACATGATGAACCACCGGCCTGTCATTGTTTGTGGAGACTTTAATGAGGACCTCCTTTCAGGAGGAAAGAAGGCCATTAACGAGGTGTTTCAGTCCAGAGGCTATACTCAACTCATCACAGCGGCAACAACTGAAAAGCAGACACTGCTTGACCACATCTACATCTCAGAACCACAAACCTGCCTCCAATCTGGTGTACTGCAAACGTACTACAGCTATCACCAGCCAGTCTACTGTGTTCTGAATGTGTGCAAATCATGATGTATTACAATGAATGTTTGTTTATTTATTTATTTATTTATTTATTTATTTATTTATTTATTATCCACATCACAAATGAGTGGATCATATGTTATGGGTGCAAATCATGTGATCAAGTGGAGGCATCAGTCAAGTCCTCCACTGCTCACATATTTTTAAATGTCTTTAAATAACTTATCCGTGTTTCATTGTTGTGATTGAACACATGTAGTTGGTCACAGACGTATGTATTGGCTGGTATTAGGGTGTACATTTAATGTTTAATGACAAATTGTATATGCCCTGTAATATCATGTTATGTGTGGGGAGTGGGGGTTGGGTGGGAATCGGACGACAAAAGAGAAGAGAAGAGAGGAGCAGAAGGAGGAAGGTGGACCCTGCATGAAGAAATCCAGTTTACACATACACGTTTGTTTTACCATTTTTTTCCTTCAGTTGTTCTTCATGGCTTTGATAGAAGATTACAAACACTAATATGTTATTTCTTTACCCTGTTTTTACAAGATGCCAACCACCAGAGGACAAGCTGCTCATGAACAAGGAAGAGGACCTTCAAGAGGAACAACAGCAAGGAACAACTCCAAAAAAAAGATAAGTATTATTTTCCAGTAAAACAACTTGACTAGAGTTTCATTTGTGTTGTTTGATGAGTTGAAATTGTCTTCACATGTGACTCACTGGTGTCTTTTGATTTTGTTTATTTTCAGAAAACAACAACGATGATGGAACTGTCCAGGGTGTGACCCCACCTATCGCCCAGCTGAGATTGGCACCCACGGAGGATGGAGGGAAGATAATCCCAGCCCCCCACCCCCCCAAACTGACCTGTATAAACATATCTGTTCCTGGTCCCTTTTACCCCAACCGGTCGAGGCAGATGGCCGCACATCTTTGAGTCTGGTTCTGTCAGAAATTTCTTCCTTTCTTTTGTTAAAAGGAAGTTTTTTCTCTCCATTGATGCCGAGTGCTTGCTCATTGTGTGAATTGTTGGGTTTCTCTGCTCTCCATGATGCTGTGTATGTACAGAGCTTTGAGATAACAAATAAAGAAAATTGAATTGAATTGTCTCTGGGTGTTGAAATTGTTGTGTTTAGCATATATATTTTATTTATCATTTTGTGGTGATACAATTTATTACAATTAAACTTTGATTTTATTATTAATAAGGGGTGATTCCACCAAAATACCACTCAATCCTTTAATCCTTTACCAGCACAAGTCCTGCACGCGACGACACATGCCACAAGAACTGCAGGCACACTCGAAATTTCGGCACGGAATTGCCGATTCTAGTTATACATACATATACGGGTGAACACTTTTCTACCTTGTATAGAACAGTATATAAGCTGCTACGTACACTCCAGACATAATTATTTAACGCTTCAGTCACTACACCTGTGAAACTTGCTTGTTTTTTGTTTTTTTTAATGGAAAGACATACACACATCCCCTGTATGTGCACAATAAAGCTGATTTAAACTTATATTTCCCTCTGCATTGTGATTTTGGCAGATGTATTGATTGCTCTAATTTGAGTTTAATGTGAATGTAAAGAGCTTCATTTTAGAATTGTTGCCTAAAACACAGATGTTCGTGTCACAGTGTCAGCGATGTGTGCACAAGTTTCAGTGTTTGTCATTATTTCATAGAAAACACACTCACAATAAACGCGACACAAAGAAGCGTTCACATGCAATACAGCAAGTTTGGATATTTATTTTAGATTTATATCAAAATACCCTTGATATATTGCAACATATTTACAATACATTGTACAAAAATATGAAAATGTAATGGTCTCTGCTTTGGAACCAATGCAGACTACTTAAACAATGTTGAAAATGGGCTGCCGGCAAATGCAAAATACTCACAGTACATACTGTATGAAGTTAAACTCTGAATGAACACATTGTTGTCGCTGGTAAAGAAACCAGGTAATATTCACATCGGCACATGCTTTGTTCCATGATGAAAATCATGTCTTTTCTTTAGGGAGACTTTCATAAAAGAACTATACAAATTTACATTTTTATCAGGTTTTGGCCAGTTAGAAAATGAAATAAACCTTTACCAAAACATGACTCAAAAAAAAATAAAAAATAAAAAAAATAAAATACTATCCACTGCAAGAGCAGAGAAGTCTGCTCCTCAAATCACAACCACGTTTGCACGGAAGTTGAAACAAGAACAAAGGAAACATCAGTCATTGTATCATCGTACTGTAAAACACTGGGTCAAGAGCATTAGGCCTATATATGGCTACATTTAATGAACGACCATCTGTCATTTAAACACACATACTTCACAACCAGACACAACAAAGTGATGCATTGGTCTCACAACAGATGTATAAAAGCAAAAAAAAAAAAAAATACAAATATAGAAGCTACAGCAGAAAACAAATTGCCCCTGACATAATACTTCTGACAGAAAATGTTTTGAAATGTATACAATCAGTGTTGACTTCTGCCACAGATGAAAACCAGTGTACTTTGACTAAACATGTACAACGCATAAGTATTACAAACTAAAATACACTTTTGCTATGGCCCATAGCAGACATATAATAAGCCCTAACAAGCCCTTTAATGCGAGTTTTGTTAACATGGGAATGAATCATGAAAACGGAACAAAACTTTGAAATCCTCCGCATTTCTTAAGTGCTCTCAAGAAATTCGAACATAATAAAATGCACCTTTTGCTCGACACCGTTCATTTCTGCGATAATGAGAACCACAACAACAACAATGAAAATAAGTGCATCTCTATGTGAATATGTTTTTTTTTTTTTTGTTTTTTTTTGTTCTCAGCAGTTTATTTGCACTAATACACCAGGGGTTTTCAAATGAAATGTTCCAAGAGCAGGGTATGAAATGAGGGGGGGGGGGGAGAAAAAAGGGCAAGCGGCGAGGTCGTCTCACTCCCCCTCCTCCTTGATGCGCTGCTGTTTGTTGCGGCGAGAATCCAGGTCGAAGGAAAAGTCAGACCACTCGTCGCGCGGCGGGAAGGAGATGGTCTGGCGCAGGGTGAAGCGGACAGCGTCAATGACGCGCTCGCCGCGGGCCTCGGAGGAGCCCACGCTGACAGTGGAGGCCCCGCTGGTGGTGCGCACTATGTGGGGAGGTGGGGAAAAATCCATGACCTGACGATGCTCCATGATGCCCTTCCAGATGATGTGCTGGAACTCAGCGGGGATCTTCAGCCTGGACAAGTCCTAATGGTCATTACACAGGGGAGCGTTAGTATTCGCAGGAGGAGCCACTCTTCTCTCTAACCCATCAATTGACTGGTGTTGGATAGGCAAGGGCTCACCTCCATGTTATAGTTCTCAATCTGGTAGATGTTGGTTAGGCCCTGTGCTGTGAAGTAGTCCAAGCAGCCTGCGCAGCCCAGCCGTATAAGGAAGCTGCGGGAGGAACAGAAGAGCAACCATCACACGTGTGTCCACGTTCTTTAAACTGTACTTACGTTATAACACGTGCTCACACATTTGTCCAAATGTTCAGACAAAACTCTCGAATTATAACTGTAATATACAGAGCCTTTGTTATTATTTTATAATATTTTATTGACCTCAAAATACTTTGAAAACAATCAACACTTAAAGGTCCAGTGTGTAACATTATCACCATATATATATATATATATATATATATATATATATACACTTCACATGAGGAAGTGTATAATCACTTTGAATAGCCTTAGAATAAGACTTTTATTATGTGCTTTTACAGAGGCTGACATGTTTCTACAGAAGCCCGAGCCGTTGAGCGTTTCAGGTTTTGAAGCCAGAGTTTATTCCACAAATGATGAAAAGCTGAGACGACATTGGAGGAGGTTAAAATGCTGTTAACTGTTGATGCATGAACCAGCGAAGAAGAGGGAGGAAATGGCAGAGTGTGTGATGTGAAAGTGTGTTTACATCCTTTCTGGTATGTGAAGGCCACCGTAGTTCCCTGACATGTGTGGTAAAGTGAGGGGCCGGTCATCTAATTATTACACACTGGACTTTTAATAAATGTAATGTAATATAAATTGAGAATAAAAGAAAGCCAACATTGTATCACATGCTCTTTGTTTTTATTAGATCATAAAAACCTATTTCAACATTTTCCTTTTGTTTTATTTCATAATGGCATTTTTTTTCCCCCAGATGATACTTTTTAATTTTATCCATTTTATTAACATAATTTGGCTGCAGCAACCAAAGCCCAACCAGCAACCAACCAACCTGAAGTCATAGACATCGGGTCAGGTGGAATGTGCCTCGTTAGGCTAAATAACACGAAGGTTTTGTTGATCTGTTTGTTTTATTAGCATCAGCAGCAGCAGCCTCTGGTTGGTTGACTCAAATTAACTTTGGTGTTTTACCTCAAGCTAACAGGAGCTAACTGGTTACATTTGTTTGAAGGGTTGAAGGACGGTGACTGGCGACAACATCGCTGTCAGGAAAAATGCCATTATTAAATGAAAACAAACTCAATTTAAATGATAGTTCAGGTTTTTCAAGTGTGGTTGTGTGAAGAAAACACGGCTGCCAGCAGGGACAAAAGGAAAACAATAGATTTTGACCACTTATCTTAATGGCTCACATAATAAAATCTACACCTCCTTAAGTCTAGTATAATAGTATCATAACATTATGTCTGGAAACAGATGTTTATAAACTGCTCACTCTCCCACACCAAAGTCCATAGAGAAAATCAGTGTTTTAAGCTCGTGGAGACACAGGAGCTGCTGGTCTACTGCTGCCTCGTGTGGTCAGTTTGTGTCACTGAGGTCAATCTAAACGATTACCTCATGAACACTGAAGTCACAGAATAACACATTAGAAGTTACTGATGGCGGCAGCAGTGGATTGACGACTCCTTTGTGCTGTGATGTAAAATCGCTGATTTTCTATGTGGACTTTGGTGCAAGAGAGTGAATGTATGGTTCACAGGTGAGTTTATTTGTTAATTGGCTAAAATGTGTTAGTCTTGTTTTGTTCCTGCTGGCAGCCATGTTTTCATCGAGAGTGAGTGTCTCCACGGAAATCACGGCAAAGTCGCTGTTGAAGATGTGTAAAACCACACTTATATATATATGTATATATGTATATATATATATATATATATATATATTTATTAAAAAAACCACCCCTGAACTATCACTTTAAATCTGTCGATTTTCAAAACAAACAAAAGCGTTCCATGTTTTTGTTTTCCACTGTGGTTTGATGAGGTACCTGGAGATGCTGCTGTCCATGGGGTATGGAGGAGGGGGGGTACAGTGGGAGGAAGGCACCAAGGGAAGCTGTTGCTGCAGTGCATGTGTGGGGCTCAGTGAACTCATGTCAGCGTTCATGTGGACGGGAGTGCCCATCATGGTAGACACTGCAGAGACAAAAGGAGCTGCTGTGAGCTTTGTGTTTACCGATCTGGGGTTTGTAGATTATTATTGCGCATCGACTGAAACACATCGACATTTATACCGTCGACGAGACAGTTAATGCATCGTCTCACATTCTTTTTGAGGGGGGAAACTCTCTGGTGCGGTTGTGTGTGTGTGTGTGTGTGTGCGAGTGTATGTGTGTCTGGAAGGGTGGGGTAAATTCAGGTCTCTGTCTGCCTGCCTGGACAAGCTGTCCCTATACATATATATGTACAATAAGCCCAGGAGGGACTGCAGGGTTCGAGGCGGTGTAAACCCTGAGATAAACAGGAAGAGAAACAAAGGACCACACTTACTGTCAGTCAGGCCTCCAGACATACTGGACGGGGTGAGTGTGTTACGCTGCTGGGGGTTGATGAGCTGACTGACGGAGGGCAGCTTGTTGACTTTTCCATGAGTGGGGGAACTGGAGCCGTAGGAAGGCTGAGACTGCATTGAGTTCCTGGGGCAAGAGAGAGGAGGTTACAGGCTGTTAACTACCGCTGTCCTGGATTAAATGGAAACAACAGTGACTGACTGTAGTTCTTATAATATAGAAAGAAAATCACTAAATAGCAGTTCCAGGTGGAGTGGAGAGTAACTGAGCAGAGACAGAAAAGGAGAGTTCAAGCAAGAAAGAGAAATTTATTATATTTTGCAACAGCCACAAAAATATTCTGTGTCAAACAGAATGGTCAGAGTCACATGACGAAATGTACTCTGTACATAAAAAGTAAACACCTGCGCTTTCTGTTCAAATGCATTGAATTACTGTCCTGCAGTGGTTTTATAAAACATGACCTGCATTAGCTTAAAGTTCTCTCAATAATAAAAATCTCTTCTCCCACAAGAGTGAGTCCAGCTCTCAAGAAAACATGTACAGTTGAAACAAGCTTATAGAAACATACTTAAACTAACATGTAACTTTGGTTCCTGTTTAATATCAGCCAGAATAAAAAAGGCCACAAACAGAAACAGGTAAAAAAAACAAAACTTAAAAATATAATTTTTGTGGACAAAAATAATGCATGCAAAAATGATAATCTATGAATTATGAAAGAAAAACATCCATAGAGTCTTTAGCTACGATAAACAAGAATAACTACACTGACGCCGCCTATAGTCAGCGAGATCAAACAGTAGCAGCCACAGATCTTAGAAACAGAAAGATTCGGTGTCACGTCCTCAGTGCAGAATCCCAGGAAGGGCAGAAAAGTTAGGAGATGAGAAAATCAAAGTTGATGAAAAGGAGACACAGAGAGGAGGTCCATGTATCAGGAAGGAGGAGGAGGAGGAGGAGGAGGAGGAGGAATGTGGGGCAGAGTTTCAGGAGGAGCTGCAGCGCCGCTTCTGCTCTCCTGCAGGCTCCAGGAGGTGGCTACCAAGACGGGTTTTTATCAGACTGCAGGGGAGGAACCAGAGAAGAAGAGAGAGAGAGAGAGAAGAAATGAGGGCTTGTGGATGGAGGAGAAGGAGGGAGGAGTGAAAAACCTCAGAGGAGGAGAAAAGTAGCTTCATAAAAGTGTGACTGAAAAATGAACTGTGAGCTGGAATTTGGTTCTGCAACTTGTGTTCTGCAGTGACACCAGTGTCCAGTAGATGGCACTATGCAGACGCAGATCACAGCTCTTCACTACTGGAATGTGCTCTGGGATTATTTAGCATTTGCACGGCAAAGAGAAAGAACAGGCCTGAAACACTCACTGTTGACAGAACCTTTTTATTTCAAACTCTGTCATTGAAACAACGTTTGAGTCACAGAAGAAAGAAACATGTTGATCTGTGCTGACCTTTTAAAGTCAATTAAAACAGGGAACATGCTCACAAATCTAAACATCTATCCACTATTTTTATGTCCTACCAATATTTTAGCATCCATTGCTAAAGTAACAAGTAGCCACGACCAAACCCTAGTAAAACTTCTCAAAGTGTTTGTGTGAAGAGTCTGCCAGTCTCTTAATGGGAAAGTATAACATAAGCAGTAATTATCATCACAAACTATCGTTTACACCAATCACACTCGTTTTAGCTTATAGTGAAATGGGCGTGGATAAGGAAAAGTGTGTGTACTGTGCGTTTGTGTGAACATGTGTGTGTCGGAGACAGTTTTAATTATGCTGAAGTGTATCGGAATAGATGAGGCTGAGGCACGGATTTTGTCAGGTGCTGTTGTGCAAACCTGGCACATCACCCAAAGGCGTTACCGCAAATCTTTGGAAGCTTCTCCTTAACAAAGCATAGCCAGGTACATTTGTCACGATTCATCAGCTTTGGCTCATGTCCCATGAGAGACGAGAAAGAAGGAGAGAAAGAGAAGGAAAAAAAACTGCTCTGCTTGATGCAAGGCTCACCCTTCAAACCTCCTCGCACTGAGCAAACTCTAGGTAAACTCCCTGCTGCCAAGAAACACTGAACAACATCCATTTTAGGGGCGATTAATACCAGCCTGTATTTGATAGCTGTGACGCGTCAGTGGCAGCACTAAATAGAATATAATTTTCAGTAGAATCCACTTTCACAGCAGCGAGAAAGCCATTGAAGGATATTTGAATCGCTGCACTTCATTCAAAAAGAAAAGTACTTCATCTAAGACAAGGAATTTAGTAAGAATAAGAGAGTGAGGAGCCAAGACAAGGCACAGAGGGCGAGTCCGCTTGAACTCAGTGGTGAACCTTACAAGTAATGTAGCTGTGTTTGTCATAGCGAGTCTGAGAACCAGAGACTGATAAGAAGAATCTTTACTGGTACTCACTGTTTCTGAAGTAGATTCTGCTGCTGCTGTCGGTATGATTCTATGGTGTGTTGTGGAAGAAACTGCATGAGTTCCAGAGACTCTTTGATTTTTACCAAAATCTCATAAATTTCACGGCCTTTGATCTGTAAAGAAAAACAGGAAGATGTTTGGTCAGCGGCTCGGACTCATGCAGAAAGCACTGAGTGTGTAAACCTCGGCCAAGGAGTGGTAAATACAGTAACATAAACCAATAAAAGTATATTAATGCATATGAAGTGAAAATACATACTTATAGAAATGTCTAAAACTCACCTATCTTACAACAATTATTGAAAAAGCCAAAAAATAATTTCATCTTTGGGCCATAACCTTCATAGACTCTAATCGATGCTTTAATCAAAAACCTAAACTCCTTGGCGGAGGTAAAAATGTCAAAACAACACTCACAGGCAAACAAAAAACCTCCTCATCTGTGGATCTTCTCTTCTTGATAGTGGACATCTGTATGCCGTGGGAAACCTGGCGGAAGGCTGAAAAATGGGGAGAGAAAACAAGTGAGTACAATGTCCGTGTGCTGAAAGGTTAGGCTGAGCCAAAACAGCAGGAAAACAAGCAGGAAAGAGTTTGGCAGCATTCACTAAACACTAAGTGTTAGTGAGTGCAACAGCAGCAGTAGCAGCAGCAGCAGCAGTAGCAGTAGCAGTAGCAGCAGCAGTAGCAGTAGCAGTAGCAGCAGCAGCAGCAGCAGCAGCAGCAGCAGCGGGGGCTCCTCGACACTGACAGTGTGTCAGGTAAGACCAAAAGCACAACAGCCCGTCACCAGCCCCAGCACTACTTACGGCGTTTCGTACCATCACTGCTCTTTGAAGAGTCTGTTACGTTCTGCTTGCGGATGCTGTCCTCGTCCGCCTTGCGGTCTCTGCCTGGGCAGGCACAGATCCTGGCCTCGAAGCAGCGGCGGCCTAATACCTGACCACTGAGAACAGACAGAACACAGGGTGAATGACTGACAGCTACTGGGGGGTGAGGGTGATATTGTGAGGGTGGTGTGTCAGCAGTGTGTCTTACTCTCTGGTTTCCAGGGTGACAATGATGAGAATTGGGCGTCTGTTCATTCCCCCCACGCAGCTCGAGTTGCACATGAAATTGTACAAAATGGTGGTGAATTCTGTTCCAACCTGTGGAGGTGAAGTAATGAAGGTGAGTGACAGTGATGAATTTATATAAAAAAATAAAATAAAAAAGTGTTTATACCAAGATTCTTATACGTTACTGCTGAAATATACATATATAATATATATATATATATATATAAATATTTATCTTTTCTTTTATTACATATGTTAAAATAAGTATAGGACTTATGATTTTAGGCTCCATAATCAAACTTGTCATTGAATCTGGGACCCTAGTGACACTGTTATATCAACTATGAAAGTGTTATAATCAACTAATGCAGCATGTCTTTTTATAACTGATGAACTTATTGTGAAACGATGGGCTTGTTTGTTTTATTTTTGTTGATCTGCTGTGCCAGGAACACAGAGAATTCTGTTTTAAAGTCTTTTAGTCCTTTCCATTATGACGCTAGTTTTGAATAATGACAAAATAAACCATACATACAAGCAAATTACATCTTATTTTCCAATAGGCCAATCACAAGGTGAATATCAGTTTATACTGATGTACAGCCAATAAATTGGTGAATCCCTGCTTCTAATGTGCTCATACTGTAATCTGACCTACAGACTTTATTTAAAATAAGAGAAGAGACAAATACGAGCAGGAAAATAAAACTGGTCTGTTTCCTTCTGAGCACAACGTAAAGACACTGATAGTTTTCATAGTTATGAGGACAGCAGTTGCTGCGTGTCAGGACTGAGTGGTTGGACATTCGAGGCCGTGTTCACAGAGCCTGTCAGAGTCAGACTGAGGTGAAGAAGTGTCGATGACGGGGCAGCTCACCTGTGGAGGTTCATAAGGAACAAAAACACTCTGTCTTCCAGTGATGGTGTCCTCCACGTACTGGGCATGGCTGTTTCCCTCCACGCGGATCAGATGGCTGGGAGGAGCGATTTGACCTGGAAGCAACATCCGTCCTTAAATTTAGAAACAACAACTAACAACAAATGTGAATAAATTTTTTTACAATAATAAAAACTGACCATCGTTGAACTCGCGGCTGAGCTCGTGGTTCGGGCACCGTTTCACCACTTCGGTCACATGTTCTGCTTTCTTATAAACAGGCATCGCCCTGACAACAGCACCCTGGGGAGGCGTGGTCAGAACTTTGATCTGAATTGGACACGTCTTGGCAATTTGGCAGTATAACTTCTTCAGTTCTGTCGAGTACTGTAAGGTAGAAGGGGGAAAGACAAAAATGAACAAAATGTTTATTTTGGCCCATAGTTTAAATGCAGTCGTTGATTGGGTAACACCTGCTGCCAGGACTGTGCACCTCTGGCTTTCCCTGAAGCAACAGGGGTTATAGACAAGACTGTGATTATGACCTACTTAAATAAACACACAAACACACACACACACACACACACACACACACACACTCTCTTTGGTTGTAAGAGCCTGTGGGACTTCCGAGGAGCGTCATAACATGGACCCCTCCAGCAACAATTAAACTGGGCCTGGCTTTCATCTTTGTACCACTGAAGCATCTGATGGCCGCTCATCACACACAGACAAACTTCAAAAGTCAGTATACACTTTTTATTACCTTCATTTATTTACTGTATTTTTCAATCTATTATTTTTAGTCTCCTCTTTTATTCTTGCAGTGTTGACTTGTCGCTGATTGTTGAGATTTATGACAGCGTTTACTCACTACCTCATTTCTGTTTCTTCTTCTACATTTGTTATGCTTTTTAACTTATGCGGTCATAGGGATGGGCGATGAATGGTGGTGGGGAAAGGGTGTTTTGTTATCCTGTCAAGCTCTTTGAGTAACACTACTTTGTATGAAAAGGGCTATATAAATAAGGTCTGATTCTAAAAAAGACTGGTGGGCAAAGGTGGAGCGCAGCTTTCCTTACATATATTGATTTATGACATAAGGTATGTCAAGGTTCAGTTCAAAATTCAGTGTGAAACAGATCTGCAATGTGATGGAGCATTAACACACAATATCAAAACATAATTTGTTTGAAATTCTATTGCATGGATGAGAATTTGAGGATATTTTTTTCCACCTAAATAAAAACACACACATACTGGTGAACACACAGTATGTAAGCCAGGAGTCATGAATAACGGATGTGCCTTGATCCCAGGTACAGTTAGTCTTGATAACCAGCAAGCCATCAGAAAGACTGAATTGTTACTAATAGGCATAACCCAACTGTGTAAACAAACCATTCAAATCACTGCTGTGTATGCACAGCCTCAAATCCTCTGTGTGCATAAGACAGAGGGTGGAGGGTGGGGTGGGGGGGGGGGGGGGGTAGTTTTCCCTGTCAGGTTCATTTCTGAGTGAAGAAAAGTGAACATTGTAAAGAAGAAAAGGAAGAAAAACGCTCGGGGTTGCGTTTGAGAACAATGTTCCACCTCGATTAATTTTGGCTCCAAAAGGAAGGCAGCTCATCCCCGTACCTGTCGGTGCTGACTTTAAATATTACACAAGCTTGGCACGGACATTTTCCGCTCTGCTCCCCAGGCACAAACCTTTCCTTTCATCAAGACAAACCCAAAGCAGCTCCATCTCATCCCACTCTCTGACATCCACCACCTCACAAACGACACAATGATGTAGTTCATAGACTGGATCCACTAATGCAGGCAGATTAATAAGTCTCACATGCACATAATATGTGATATATCAAGTCAAACTTAAAGTTTTCCTATAGTTAACATGAAAAACTGGCAGTGATGACTGTGGTGATTCTCCCTTAAATGTCAAAGCAGGCTAAAACTAAGATAAATGTTTGCTGTGGTCCCCTCGCTCCTAACCTGATACTCCCCGTACGCCTCTGTCAATCAGCTAAATGAGGTGGAGAAGCCAAGCATAGAAAGAGAGACAAGAGTGGGGGCAAAGGAGAAAGAGAAAGAAAGGGAGTGCTGTGTTAAGGGTCAGTGCGTAGACTTTTGAATAATTACAGGTTGTTGGTTTTGTGTAGCTGAAGGCGAAAACAGCGCAACTCAAAACACCAAGATCTAATCAGAGACGTTGGGAGGCAGAAAACCAAAGTTGTGTAGATCATATCCTACTGTCTCAAACTCACAAAGACACACAATCACATACACACACACACTGGAGGACCATCCCAGCCCTGGAGCTACAAACTTTGAGCACACAACTATGTGCTGCTGGTGTTGTGTTTGCTCAGCAGTGAGAGCGGGAGCTGCTGCCGCTGCTGACTGCTGAAAGCAGAGCGCGGCTAAAGCTAACACCACTGAGGGTGGAGGACGCCCCAGTTGACTGATGGGATTCAGTGGCTCACACAGGGTGCGGTGTTCAGGTGTTAACATGTAATTATGAGTCTTTCATTGGTCACAATGTGAATTACACAGCCAGGGGAACGCAGGGTGTACAATGCTGAGCTGCTTAATCACAATCGTTTGAAAGAAAACTTTTTCGAGTGTTTGCAGGAGCCACACGTGACGCATTGTTTGTCTGGCAGAAAAACATAATGAATGAGCGGCTGCGGCTGTATTTACAAACACTGCCTGCTGCCTACTACTGCTGCTGCTGCTGCTGCTGCTGCACAGCCCACATGAACATATGTTAGCTCTTCAACTGGTGTCATGATTAAAAAAATAATACACCATGTTCATGTAATAAATCTCAGTACGCAAAACATACAATTTATTCTCATACATGCATGTGTGCAATTACTTTCTAACACACACACACACACAGAGACACAGACACACACACACACACACAAACACACACTTCCCGTGAAGCACAGGTTGAGGCAGGCCCACAGCTGTGGCGTTCTTTTCTCCCTGACAGGCGCTGCGGGCGCATGCAGAAGTCAAGTCCTGACAAACATCAGGCCTTAAACAAGCACTGAGTGGCGCCTCTGGTCTTGTCTTCTTCATACCTGACATGTCATGTCATGCCTAGAGCTTCTCCCAAACCTGTTTAATTCAGAGATAATGCAAAGGAGTTTTTTTTTTTTTATCTTCTCCTTTTCTCTCTGAAACAGAAACAAAACTGACTTCTCAGCAGAAAATCACATTGTAAGTTAAAACTTTTAAACAATGATAACTTTAAAACAAATAAAAGTAATGATGATAAAGTTGCCTTGCTGCCTCTCAATCTCAGTGACACCTGTCCCAAGGCAAACCTGTACACTGACATGTAGCATCGCGTTTCTGTAGCCTGTGTCAAATATGCATCTGTCCCTCTTGGGATAAACCAATCAAATGCTTGTCTTTTCCACTGTTCGACTTGACTACAACAGAGTTCACTGGATTTGAAACAGAAAATAAAAAGCAACAAGTAGAGAAAAAACTAAATCTAGGCTTTATCCTACTAGGGAATTAAAGCATAATTCAGTTATATGATGAAAAGGGTTGAATCTGGAAATACAGTGATGTGTGTGAATTTGCACTAATAAAGGTCTTTTTTTTTGTTTTTAGTATTCACAGTATATGACGACAGCAACATTCCTGTTGGATTATCTAGTTGCTGTACGAAAATTGGGCTTTTCCACATCAATTATGGAGAAATCCCGTCGCCCTTATCATAAAAACCTTTTGACTCTTCCTTTGTCAAAATTTCCCTTCCACCTTTTCCCATCTGAAGCTCACAGGACTTGTCTCCTTGTGATGGGCGAGTCATGACAAGCTTCTTGACACAAACAAGTCTCGGCCCCATCTTGTGAGGCGTGGGACGGGCCCGCAGATGTTCCAGGGGCAAGCTGTGTCTTGCTGCCTTTCGCTGGAACACTCTTCTCTTTGAGCATTCAAGGGTTCTCCTCCTCCTCCTCCCCCTCCTCCTCCTCCTCCGGCGCAATGTGAGATGCAACCATCAAGCTTAACTCTCTCAAAAAGACAGAGCCCACTCCAAGAGCATAGGGTTCAGGAAAGAGGCACACCATATTTACACAAGTATTATCTACAGGCCCTCAATCCATTACTGTAATCCCCGAGCTCTACAGCGCCCCACTGATAGCCCAAACCGTGACATTCCTCTCCTTTGACGACAATATGCAGTGGCAGTCTGTACACACAACCAATCTTTTGCTGCACAATTGCCAACAATGGCTGCCTCATTTGCAACACTCAATTAATTTAGTACAAGGCTGAAGAAAAGAAGGCAAAACATCTCTAACTCGTGTGATCCTATGACACAGCTGAATGTTTTTGTCCACCAAAATGATAAAGCAGGGAGCACCATGGAGACTGCCAACAAGGAAACCGTAGGAGCTGTTCTGGGAAATGTTGACGCGTTGTACCTTTGTGTGCGCGCGTGTATGTGTGTGTGTGTGTGTGTGTCACAGTCATCCCAGACAGGAAGAGGTTAAGGTGTGGGTTAGGGATTAGGTGTGTCTCCACGAGAACAGTCATCAAAAAGCTCAGTACACAGTCCATTAAGTCCTGTGGAAGATCCCACAGGCCTTCAAAAGCAGATCTATGCACAGAGCAAAGCCGTGCTGGTGACATCTTCAGTGGCTCTCTGCCATCAGTCCGTCAGTCCAGCAGTCGAGCTACAGGCTTGAGATTATGAGAGCTTTGTGAGAGATCTCCTGAGATCATGTGAGGGAGCCTCCTTCAAGAAGGGAACCAACACTGTAATGACTATCTTTAGAGTAGCTGCTGTAGAAAATGACTCTCTCTTTTAAAGAGAATGATCAGCAAAACAAAACACAGTTGAGGCAAAACTCTGACAAATCTCTGCAATGGGATTAAGTGGTGGGATTTTTATGACATATAAAGTCTCACTGGTTGGTGATGCACCGATGTTTAACCTGGTAATTAAATGAGAAAACAACCCTGAGATAGTACCAAACAAAGGAATTATAGAAGCCAGTGTTAATTTCATAATCATGCCTTGACTCTTTACATGAATTAATGTAAAGCAATGCAGTGCAGCCTTTGCTGGAAGGGCTGTCACTGTGGCAAACATGCCACAAACAAACTGAATTTTAAGACGTTTTAACTGACATTAGTTCAGCATTACTCTTGAACTTGCTGGGCCTTATTCTGACAGTTTAAGTATCTGCCTGTCATTACGTTACACGCTTCTCACAGTGTTGAGGCCCGCTAACCAGACTTACATAATGCAGGAATAAAAGTTCAGGTCAGTGACCCATCAAAATGAGTTAAAGCTGTTTTGTTCCATCTTGTCAAAGGCCTCAGTGATTATGATGATGATTTCTTCCTGTAGGTAATACCAAATTCTACACATAAAAGAAATCAATCCATCCACTTACTTTGTGTTAAACACACAAAAAGTTCCTTAATTTCTATCAGTTGTTGCAAATTCACTTCTTTTCCACCTAAGTCAGAACAATTAAACCCGTCTTACATCATGTGTTATGACTGTGGGACACAGAGTCTGTTGCATTAAGTGTCTATGACATGGGATGTGTCCTAAACCAGTGTGTCTCAGGTTTTGGGGCGTGCCGCTCACTAACCACACTCCTTACCTCCTCACAGTTGCACATCAGACAAACACTTTTGTTTTTTGGACGGTGAAAATGAGAGGGATGAGTGAGGCAGTCTGGGAATTGGGTAAATGTCACAATCCCACACTCAAGGGAGGAATAAGGTGAGATCGCCCAACACTCCCTGAGTTCAGCCTGTTTACTTGGAAGACGCTCTTAAGTCTGGTGCATTGAGCTCAGCAGGTTTTTCAACAGTTTCAACAGCAGGTGTGGACTGATATTTTTCAATCTTACACTAATGATAGGACTTTTTAAATTACCATTTCCACTGGAAACATCTTATCCAAAGTTGAAAATAAGTAATGCAGGTCCATTTCATTGACATTTCCAAAGATGCCACACACGATTTTAACAGCCTGGTTTTATCAAAACTTAAGAAATTATATTAAAAACAAAATAATGTTACATCTGCTAGGGAGCATCAAACACACCAAACTTGTAAGTCTGTTAGAGTGAGTGAACAGAGTGGTGCAGATTAGACACATAAACAACCCAGCAAGTGGGGCTCTGATGCAACAGCTGTCCGTCAGCCCTGTTATGCATAATGACAGAGCAGGAGAAGCTGGTTGTGTAGGTTTATGGAGCATCACATGCTAATGTTTGGCTGCACAGGGCATCACCACACCTGGACCAACTGTTAAGTCTGTTTACCTCTGTCATCAAGAAAACATCAGTGAACTTTAGCCAAATAGTGCTTAAACTGGAGTAACAACATAGTGCTCGGTCAATGGGAGCTGATGTATAAAAATAGTTTTGCAAATCCATTTAAATCATCTATAACAGTGCTAGAGATTACAGGTAGTCACATGAGATTTTTTCTGTGTTTTCTCAATTGAATTAGATGAAATTGTTGCCGCCCTTTGCATGCAAACCAAGCTGTGATTCATTTATCATTTATCTCTCTTTGAAATGAACAGATTACCTGTTAAAATAAAAACAGGTGTTACCAAAGTCAGAAATGTTATATTATGCACAAATTTGTTCTTGTCATGTCACAATGACGTGTCATCTTTAAGTGTCCCCATGTAATGTTTGGGAAACACTGATCCATAACATTTAAAAGCTTAAAACAACTTTTGTTTACTTACACGCCTCTCATTGTGCCACTCTAAATGTGACATCACTCTCGTAAGATTTTTATTTTTCTTAGAAAATGAAGTGTAACAGTCTGAGCCTCCCAGAGAAACATGTGTGTTTTAATCATGATTTGAAGCCGTACATCTTAAGTGGGATTTTTTTTCGCTTGCCAGATGTGGTTGTGCAACTCAGGTCTGATGTGCACCAAAATGAGCCTGGAGCACAGATCATCAGATAAGGAGTTCATGAGTAAAGTGTCTCTTCTTATCATCTAGTCTGAAAAATCACTGCATGTGATGACGTGTTGCAATAACTGATGTCACATTAATATGTCTCAGTGGTTCTATATTTATTAAGTGAGGCACATAAAAATCCAGAAGTGGAATTTTTCAGTCAATATATAATATTTGGTATTATCACACCAATTAAAGACACAAGGACTAAGTAAACTAGCAGTACATTCTTTTAAATGTCACTTTATTGTGATTGACAATTTACCTGATCATGGGAGACATTGTGAGGAAGAGATGTTCTTTTTAGCTAATCTGCCCTTTTTTTTACTTAGAGTTAGATGAAAGAACATTGGCACAACTGAGAAGGCTACAAGCACCTATCCATAATCTATATTGTTAATGCTTTAAGAGCTATGGGGAGAGCTGGAGTCATTCCCAGCTGACAATGGGACAATTGGACCTGGGCACCTGGGGCAGGTCACTGGGCCATCACAGGAACCAACATAAAAAGACAACCAACACTCACGTTCACTCTTTCTGTAAATTTAGACCAATTAACCTAACCTTCATCTGCATGTGTGGATTTGAAATCCAAACTATCTTGCTGTGAGGCACCAGTGCTATTCTCCCTTTACCCTTCTGCCCAGCCTAAATAGTCATAATTTAGTTTTTTTCACATTTAGCTTTGGTTCACATTGACCAATATATGTATGACATGTTAAAAAAGGAATAGAGCCACATCAACTACCCCTCATATTTCCAGTCTTGTCCATTGTGAAAAAAAATTAAAGATATTTTGACCATGAGCAGGATTGTCACCAACTTTCAGCAGAATGTATAGGAAGGGTCTTACCGTCCAGGTGGCAGACTTTGCCGTACTCGACTGCTGGAAGGACACATCAAAGGTGTGTGGCCCAGCATAGTCTGTGTTGGATGGGATGGCGGGTGAAGGAGAAAGGGCGTCGAAGGTAGAGCTGGGCTGGGCGTAAGGTGATGGGGCGGTCACGTTGTTCTGTGCATGGTCGTTGTTGTAGGGGCTGGTGGAGGTTGAGCCTCCGTTCTGTATGTTCTGATCCATGCTGTTCAGGAGCCCCAGGTTTGTATACTGCGACTGGAGACATAATGGAGGGGTGGGAGACAGTGAAGAAACATTGAATTTTCAAGGTTTTCAGACAGAACATGAACATTTAAAATACAACATGGAATGATGTGAAACCAAGTAATTTAAGAATTAACAAGGTTTACTGTGTGAACTACTTTGCTCTACTGGGTGTTAACATTGTTTAGTCTATCAAAACAAGTTTTTGGTGAATCACTTAAAAACAAAGTTCCAGAAAGAATAAGGAAGAAATAGTCACAGACATTTTTATTTTGGCTGATGAAGGCTCAAAAGTTTGAGAACATCTTTATAAAAGAAAACAAAAAAGATTATGACAAATCTGAGAAACCTAAACCATCTTCTCTGGTGTTAATCACCAGATTATCCACCTCCATCCACAAACATCATGCTAATTCTCCATTACTGACCTCAGATATGTCTTAGTGGTGGAAACACAAATTCATTTATGGTTCAATCCCTGGCCAAGCCTTGCTTGTTTTTGATTGATGTCCTGCAACAAAACTGTAGCACCTCGCCTTGTGATCCCCCTTCTCCACAGTTGAAACTATTCAGACAGGAGGAATGGCATTAAAATATCTGCCTTTAAACAGGATGGAGAATGGGCCTGGACTCTAGCCAGTCCCTTCCTGCTTGCTCTGCTCGCCATTCACCCCATTCCGTTCCATTTATAAATGGCACATTCCTGGATGAGGTGCTATGGCTCTCGCTCTTTAGACAGCCATTAATCTCAGCAGGACCTCTTGTTTATTTCAAGCGCGGCTAACCACAGCTGCCCGGCTCACGCCCACCACACCACCAGGTGTTAGCGCTGCACCAGATGACCAACAAAAAGCCGACGAGTTAGACTATATAACTATTATTCAAGGTAGGGACTTGTGAGGCAATGTTGTACTTTATTACATGCACATCGACACATGTGCACATTCACACTCAACATCAGACAGACACACCTGAGAGAGGTCACTCGAGTCAACCGCAGCATACTTGTGCAACAGCGCCAGAGGGAAGTGAGCTGTTGGGATGAGGGTCCCTGTATGCGTGTGTGTGTGTGAGGTGCAAGGCTGCTTAACCCCAAACACCACCACCACCACCACCACCCACCCACCCCCTGCAAACAATGACACCAGAGCTTATAAGAGCTTGTCTGGAGAACAATTACACTGGGCATGCAGGTGTTAGGAGACAAGTGTTTTGTGAAAGGAACACACACACACACACACACACACACATACTGAGACTAAAGAAAACTCCTCTGAGATGGAAACCCTCCAACTTTTGGCGGCGAGTGGTTTCCCCCAACACACACTTCCTTACAATGGGCTAATTACACAAGTGTTATTATAAAGGGTTAAAGTCAGTGGACTAAAGATGGGCCCAGTGCATCTGATCTAAGACCAGAAAAAATGTGTATAGTCTAAACTGGTGAGACCGACAATGACAGAAACCTATCAATTACACACATTTTTTTTTTTGAGCAACAAGAAGGAAACTGCATGGGAATGAAATCAGTGACACAATTTCCTGTTCAGACCGTATTTTTTTTCCAAGTACATAGGTAAGCAGTGCTCATGATACCAGAGTGATTCTTTACAGCTATGGCGCCATTCAGAGAAGACACAGCCTCCTTCTCTGGCTGATGCTGGCAGCTGCAAAGGTTAATGTGACAGGCACCAATTATCAATGTCAAATAATTATTCTAGAGAAAAGGTTGATGCTGGCCTGAGACCAAAAATAGATAAAAGCACGGACATGAAGCTCAATACCTGACACAGAATACTTCACATTAAATACAGAGCCCTGGATAATGTGTCTCACCCTCTAAATAAATATAAAGATCAAAGATGAGGAATGGGGGGATAAAGCCATAATTGACCAGATAGTTCAAGTCTCACCGACACTAATCACAATGTAATGTTTAATTGAGTGGAAGTCGGATATAAGGCTTTTAAAGGTGATGGTGATGGGGAGTTTAAGGCCTTCTCGTCTGTTTCTTTAATCAGATCTTATTCCACTATAATACAGCAAACCATTTAATAACCACTTTAGCTCCTCTTAAAAATTCCTTCTGTTTATAGCTGACGGTGTGTTAAGGCCTTCAGCAGAGGCGTGATAAATCAGCCGCCTTGACATTGTCAGCAGCCTTTAATAAAGTTTTTGAAGGCTGTGCTGTGTGTTTGAGGCCTTCAAGCTTAAGTCTCTGTCTAAGAAAATCTGAAAACCGAGGAGTAGGCATACCATCCGTAAAGGACAAGGAGCCTGTAGACCTACAGGGTGATGGTATCTGAGTCATCCAGATCACGTTAGAGATAATATACATGCAGTAGTTTAAACAGTCAATGGTAATGCCAACACAGCAGGCATTTGGTATGACAAACTAACACATTTAATTTATTCCGTGTCCTTTGTTCAGCATTATGCCAATAACCAAATTTGCATACAGTATGTCATCTCAGTCAAACCCTGTGGGACCAGTTATGATTATGTTTGCCACGCAGCAGAGATCCTGTGTCTTTGTGAAAAAGGCAAATAATCCTTCAGAGCATTATGGAAACCAATCAGCTGCATAAAATGGGACTTTGCCTCACAGTAGAAAACTATTTTAAAATCGATATCTAAGCAGAAAATACAACAGTGTCCAGTTGCTACTGCTGTAGTGGCCAGAGAGCACTGATAAAACCTAAACAACCATCAGGTGACAGGAACCAGAGCAGACCAGGCCTGAGGGGCAAATAGCTCCCATTCCTCTCTATTTCTCTGGTGACCTGGGACAGCATATGAGAGCATCCACAGGACTGTGATGAGTGACCACAGGGGAGGGAGGCATTAAAGGCTCACCATGGTTGGGGGTTGGGGTGGGGCTGGGTGGGGGTCTATCAACTCCTTTTACCTGCTGGGGTGGGCAGAGAAGGTGATTGTATCTACATCAACACACCATTAAAGCAATTACGACCCTGGACTAAACAGAAGCGCCTGGTCCGCCACATTCTAATGGCTGCAGCGGCTCCCTTGAGACTGGGGACGGAATGGGGAGGAGAGGAGAACCTGATACCTCACACACTGGGGGGACTGAGCCGGACACCACTTAAAGACCCCCTGCTCAACGACTTAAAAGACAGTGACCCGACACACCTGCAATCTGCAACCTGCAATCTGAGAATCTGTCACCGCTCACTTGTTCGGCGTCAGGTTTAGGTTAAGGATTTGTTCGAAAACAGATAAAGCTCAAGTCACTGAAAACAACAACTGAAGACAAAAGGAGAATTAGACCTGACAATAACAATTTACAACATAAGTGTAGCATTCTTTCAAGCAGATCTGATTCACCAACAAACAAAGTTATTTTCTTCTTCAAACAATCTATTAAATGGGCAAATTTTCTGCTCAAACTTGTAACATTAAATGTACATACAATGTTCTGGAACTTTTTCAAAAGAGCTTAAAATATCTCTGCTTTTCACATTTAATTCAATTTATAACATTCTTTGTTATAGTTAAAGTGTTTACCAATGAGCTCTGTAAACAAAGATCCATAAATCACGATGCTTGCACTTTCATGGTGAAAAATGGGAATGGGACGTCGTTTTTTTCTGAAACTTTTTTAAAAAAAAATTAAAAGCCTAATTAATTCATTTAGTATAGGCAATTTTATTTTGTTCCGTTTGTAAAAAAGGAGAACAAACATTTCATGTAAATGTCAGCTTCACAAATAAAAAATGAAAACCACTGAACCCGTGAGTATCCTGCTCTCGACAGTGTGAACTCGAGTAAGCGCAACAGAGTATAAAAATATTTTTTAATCATTAAAAATGTACATGTTTTTTTTTTAATTCAAGTTTCCATTCTATGCATTTGTCAAAGCTTTTACACGAAAGAAGTTGAGATGTTTATCTCCCCATAAAATCAAATCCTCCCCGTAAGATAAAATTTTTAAGATCAGATTTTTCTACCAAACATTTGATCAACAACAACCGCACTACAATTGAAAAAGTAAATAACGTGAATTGAAGAATTCAATGTCCAGTCACATATTTTACAAGAAGGGCACATTCAAAAATCTTCCAGGTGTTTACATTCCCTAGCTCTATGGCCTAACACACACACACACACACACACACACACACACACACACACAATGCCAAACCATCCTTCCGTGTCAACTTCTACATAACCCTTAATCTGATTAAAACTTGTGTTTTCATTTTATCAATAAACTCTATATTTTCTATTACTTATTTGACTCTAAATTGTTCAGTTCCATCAAGAACTTTTTTCTGTCAGTTTACATATTTACACATGAAGCTCAGATGTTGGATAATTTCAACATAAATGTTTAAGTCCTACAGCTACTGCTTTGTGACATGTCAGTCAGCTCATTGGGTTCTAATAAAAAACCAACTAAAGGAATGGGAGCGATGGCGGATGCCCTCGCAATCAGCTAGTGCGCTGGTCTTACCTCGCTGTAGGACGACGGGGTTCCTGTCTCCAGGTACAACATGTTGGCGCTGAGATTGAGCAGAGCTGCTGCTGTTTGCTCCACTGGCTCCAGGATTCCACAAATCTCTTTTCCTCACCCAAAGCGAGTGATGTGGACTACAGATGCAAAGTGGACAAGCAGAGGCTTCTATAGGATTCTATGGGAATGTCATATATACCTGGAAGAAAGAGGAGGGGTCTAAGGAGCGACCTGTCCAATACCTGAGTCCACACCCATCTCCTGAAGAAGACTCCCTTGAAGCTCTGTAGAGCTCCTCTAAGGTAATAACTGAGAGGTGCTTTGCTTTATCAACTTAGCAGCAGTTCAGCAACATCGAATAATTAGTATCTCCATGACATTTGCAGGTTTTTTAATCCCAAATTTCCCTTACAAATACTAAAATATTAGAATCCAAAGTACATGAGAAAAAAAAAAAATTATTTAATGACACTGCTTTAACATAATTTATACCTTTAAGATGTCATTTAAAATATATTGAATCAATCCAGATGTTATCAAGATATTTTTCTAATGTGCACAAATCAATATGTGCTTGTTTATGAGAAAAATTAAGAAAGTATGACAGTATCATAGAATAATAGAAGTAGAGCAAGCACCTAGGGTTAGGCTGCCTATTTCTCACAGTGTCGATACACTCAACTCAACTCCAGATCACAACTTCTATATTAATCTGTTCTAACATTTTGAGTTATGCTGATCCTTGTTAGGGGTAAAAATCCCGAGACTGTCGACCCCCAGAGTGAGAAGTGCAGTGTTGGTGGGAGAATATCACCTACACTTGCAGTAGCTAGTTAGCATCTGAATGGCTTCCCTCTGCTGCCAGTAGGCAAACTTAATGCAGAGCCCACCTTTTCAGAAAAAAACAATGTGACTCCTGTAGATTGCTTGTATCTATTAGAGATGACTGATGTAGATCTGTTTTGGAAACATGCATTGTGTCTCACAGACAGTATTGACCAGCTGGCTCAGATTTAAAAGCCCTAATAAAAGACAATTAAAACATGTTTAAATTCATTACTGGTTTTACACCCTAGCTGTGAAGCTGTTAAATTGTTTGTTTCAAAATGTACTGCTTCACCTCAAATGCCAATTTACTACATAAAAAAAGCCTGTACATTAATCATTTGAAAAGTGAAAGTAGATCTGTATCCTTCAACCATTTGCAGATGTAACTGGGGTGGATACTGCTAAGATGCAAGTAAATGAGAAGGGAGGTCAGTGGTCAGCAGAGCGCAAGTAATGTATATAACTGCAGAGCTACAGGGCTTAAAGTTTTGCCCTGTGGTCAGAATGATTTGAAAGCTGTCTGAAATCTAACGCAGAACCATGAAGTGAAGGCAGTGTCTCAAATCAGCAGCCACACCCGGTGCAGGCCCCCAGGGGCGCAGGTCAGCCTGTCACAAAAGGCAAATCAACACTTTAAAGAGGCCTTTGGCCTCCCAGTGCTTCACTGAGGGCCCAGCCAAACCTTCTGAGGGTGATAATTAGTTTAGCTAAACAAACTTCTAATTATGTTAAAACAACACTGGAATCTGAAAAGCAGTTAGAGTACTCAGTGTCAGGGTGAGGCTGCACTGAATTATAGCACAGTAGCTGTGATTAAGCAGGGTGTCACTTTATTTGGTCCAACTCATAACTAATACCGTAGAACCAGTTAAAAAGCTGCAGATTATGGACAACTGTATTTACATGTACATTATATACTGAGTGGTGTTTCTGCTGTTTAGCCTGATGGAGAATAAGTGAACCTGAGGAAAATGTTATAAATTGATGTTATAAATCAAGTAAGAAGTAGAAGTTTATTTTCCCATACACTTCCACTGAAATGAAGATATTTTTGGAACCAGTAGACACCCCGAGTCTCCTTCCTACCTCCTCTACTTTACTTTTCCGTTGATGGTTTTGATGTAATGTTGCTCGTTTTTACACTAAAATGAGTCCATTAGCACAGCAGCCATTTTAACAAGGTTAGCTATGAAATGCACTGGTGTTGCTGATCAACCTGATAATGGTTCTGCTCCGTTTCAGGTAAGACAGCACAGAATGACAGTGAATCAGCATGCACAATGAAACTGAGGAAGCTAAATGGAATTCAGCCACCATTCATGTGATTATTTGCACCTGTGACCTGTCAAAATGGATGCTGTTCAAAGGGAACATTAGCTTGTTTTTAAACACAGGTAAACCTGCTGAAAAAGGCAAGTGACTCCTTTCCAGCTTTGTTTTTTTTCCTCAGGAGAGACATTTTAATGTCAAAACTGCCTAAATGAAGAAGTCATTTGTGTGTTCACCCAGATATCCTGTTTCCATCAACACTGTTTCAACTGTAGAGTCAACTGAGTTCGGGTGTGAACTTTGAATGTACCATTCCAATTGCAGACAAGGGTTACTGAACAGTGAAAAGGGGGCTGCACATTTCTGCATAATGCAAAACAATTCAACTTCATCAACAAAGCCTCCAAAATGTTCACATTTCTTGAAGCATCTTTTCTTAAACAAACTGACCATAAAACCATTATAGAGACAGGCAGTGTGCAGCAATTAGCTCCAGTGTCAAGGGTCACAAATTGAATTCTAATGGTTAAATATTGTCCCTAACCATCCTAACCCTAATAATCTAAGAGAGCAGGAACATCTCTTTTAACTGCATCACCTCAAATTCAACAGTGGTGAGAAACTAAGATTACGCAGCAGCTAAAGAAGTGCAGATCCAGGGGCTCAGACAAAAGAGGCTTTACTGAAGTTTTCCTCTTTTAAGAGTCTGTGCCTTAAGTCAGCTAGATTAGTTTAGTATCATGTGTCAGGCTATGGAGGCTTGGAGGGCAAAGACACCTGTCCTGAAAACAGAGTGAGCTCCCATCCACACTGACAGACACAGGCAGCGAATGCAGAGAGACACAGAGCATCACCTGGGTGGCAAATCCTAAAACCCCCACTGCAGTCAACTGCCCCTAAATCCTGAAACACCTTTCTTTAAAAGCAACAAACTGGAGCAGCTTTTGTTAAATCTACTTTACCCAGTTGCCAGATTGAATTCAGACCTGCCAGAATAATTTAGAAATACATGGGATGTACAAGTCAAATGCAGGTGTACATGTACAAGAGGAATGAGACAACAGCAACTACGCTACTATTACTGTCTTAAAACTGCTAGTCCGAGCAAATAATGCATATTTTAAATTAACCAAATTATCACAGGTGCAAAAATATTTTACGGAAATCCACTGCATTTCTATTTTAGCCTGCAATAAAATTCCAATATATTTTCATTTACTTAGATGTGTCAGACAACATGTGAAACTGGAGTCGCATACAAACAGCAGAAAATATTCATTCTGGGCCACACAATTGTGAAAAAAATTATGATATTCAATGTCAAAGAAGACTGTAACACTGTAGTTAGTTCACGATATTTATCAGTGACTGTCAGCCAAGTGAAATTTTACCTACAGAAACCCAAATCTAGAGTTGATTTCTGTGATAGATGTTCTGCAACACAGAATGATGACCATAGTAATACCATATATACCCATAACCACAGAAGAATCAGGGAGGATGTTGAATTATTATACAAGGTTAACTGGTTAAACTCAAAATCAGACACTCATGCAAGATGTATAGTTTATAAGATTCATTCAGACTGCGGGGAAGCGACAAGATATTAATATATCGTGGGTGTTTAGGTTGATAACCAATAACCGACCGTTGGTGAGGACGAGCACAGAAGTCAAGGAGGTAGGTAGGTCCAGGCAGACATAAAGTTACAGCATCATTATAAAATATATATCAACTTGCTATGATCCACTACAAAAAATATTAACACAACAAAGTCACACAGATAGAGACTAGGACTCATCTCAAAAGCCAATGCTCAAATTAGTCAAAAAAATATACAGTATATAAAGAAATGAGAAGACATAAGAATCACCACTAAGAAGGTGTCTTGTCTCCGTTGTTTTCAATCTATTTTTTCACAGTCATGCAACAGTGAATTTCAAAGTAGACTGCTGACTTGGTACCAATGCCTCACTGCACTCAAACATTTTATATCGGAGAAAGGCATCTCTTCCTGATTCACCATGGATTTTCTAAGTGCAATAGCAATGTGAAGACTTGAGGATAAAGCCAACAGTTGCTCTGCCATTAGTTCTTTGTAACAAGTCAAAAATGTCCAAAACATAAACAAAATTAAATATTCAAAAATAAATAAAAAAAGATGGACCCATCATAGAGTGTGATAATTTTTAGACAAATATCACAAATTAAAAAAAAATCTATATAGACAAAAGTAATTCAAAAGATTGTTACTAAAGGTTTTATTCATGTGTTCTCCCTCAAAGGGCGTGACCTACGTGTTTCTCAGTTGAAACAATACTGGGGTGTAAAAGTGAAGTTAAGCCTTTTCCAGGAAGACATAAGAGATAATAGAAAATACATGTATAAGGGTAATGTGGGTCCTTGTTTCCATGCTTTCACACTTAAACAAGTTTACACTGACTCACCGATTCTACAGTTATTTACATGGACCATGTCAAGTGCTAATTCCTTAAAAAAACAGTTCTTCAGGTGCTGGAGGCAAACTGGTGGAGCATTTACAAATATAAGAGTGTTATGGTTGGCTGTTTAATGCTGCAGGATTAAACAAAGCAAGTGAACTTGAAGAATAATCCAGGTTAAGGTTTAAAATGTGCTTTACGTTAGTGAAATTTCTGTAGTGCTGTTGTTCGGGGGTAAAACTATATAAACTGTGTATGTAGTTGGGTAAGGTGGGTGTAATGACTCAAAGCTGCTTTGAAACTGACAAGGAAGGAGACATTTGACTCTGTCATGTTAACGGGAAGGATTGCACCACATCAGGCAGATTCTATGCAGGTGATAGCATCATCAACTAATGAAACAGAGGAGACCGGGAATGAATAGTTCATCATTGTTAAATCAAAAATGCTATTTGCAAATCGCAATGGTTGCAGATTACTTGTTCACCTTTTTATTGCACTATGGTGTATGTCAATTAAATAAAATGTATTACATATTGTTACAAAAAATTAATATTATAAACTTCTTGTTTGCGATGACAACATGTGTTTGAAAAAATTACAGTTAGATATTTTCTCCAAATCTTCAGTTCTAGTGGAGACAGAGACCAGTCAGCTGCTGATCAGACCCTAAACGACAGGTCAACAGCCATCGCACATTAGACAAAAGAGGAAGAAAAGAGGTGGTGGGGAAAAGAAAACCTACCAATCCAAACACAAACATGTAATTAGATCCCAGAGAAGTCATGCGTCGATTGAGCTACTCTGCTGTAAAGCTCTCTCCCCCTGTCTGTGAATCACAGCTGAGAGCTTTATCTGGGTGTAAAATCAGCTGTTTGAGGTAGGATATAACGTTTCTCCTGCCACTATAACTGCTACATTCCTTAATGTTATTCTACCCTCTGCCTACACTGCCCCCTCCTCTGTTGCCACCCCTCACCTTTATAACTACTGATAGATGAGCACTGGAACTTCAGCATGAGAGGCAGGTGCTGCGCTAAATTGTTGCCCTGCAGCTACAGAAAAAAAAAAAATCTAGAAGAAAAAAGGAATTTCAGATTAAACATAAACCCTACACAATACAAATAAGTCCCTCAGGGTACTAAACAGTGAGCTGCATTCTAATGACTCATGAAAGAGGCACACCTCCACATGGGTGGGGGGTAGGTTTGGTAGGTTTGCCCACCACAAGCTTTTCATCAAAACAGACACTTGGTAATAAAGACTGGGGCTCGGTGATTGGCACGCCGCCCAAAGTAGCAAGAGCTTAGCCCCCACACGGATGCTGCCTGAGTTGCTGGCGTGCCAATCAGCGCACCACGCCCCTCTTTGGTGCGAAGGAAAAGTGGGCGGTGGGGGTGGGGCCATTAATCACCAGTTCAAGAGAGCACAGGCCCCCTTGGGGGATGCACAGGGTAACATTACTCAGCTCCTTGAACAAAAATTTTATTTGCTATTTTTTTCCACCCTGGCTGGACAACAGCATTCCAGCACTGGGAGGGGAATATGCACAACACCTCTGAGCAGCAGAACTGACAAAAGATCTGTTCCTCACTACAGCTCAAACACAGAGAAGCTCTCACCGAGCACTGGTTTACAAAGATTTTTACAACAGTGCTTCCACATTTAAATGCAAACTTTTTGTCACAACAGGCTAGAGCAAGGTGATATGGCCAAAGCATGAGAAACTGTTGTATAAATATCATATGTGTAAAAACTGATTTCTTTTTCTCCCGAGTGCAAGTTGAAGAAACCAGTTAATTATAGTTTTAGACGTCTTTACTGAAAGAACTCCAGAGGGCACAGAGTCTAAAAACCAGTTGTATTTGCTTGAGGTGCTGCTGCTGATCGCACAGAAGATGATTACAGGGCTATGGTGAAATGTAAAGCCACTAAAAAACTTTCATTTTATGGAAAGCATAACAGCCAATCGCCCACCGAAGACTTCAATACACGACAACATTACTCTTGTAATATTACAGCTGCCCAAAATAGAACGAATTAACATAACCTACAAGATTTTAACTAAGTAGAGATGACTGGAATAGTCTGTAATAACGAGGCTCCTGTTTCCATAAACAAGACTGTGAATGTGAAGTTCCATCAGAATGTTTTTATGTGTATTTTTGATTTGCGCATGATATGGAGTGGAAACGCACGAATAAGTACAATGGAAAAAGAAAAGAAAAATAAATAGTTGTTTTTGCTTAATTTACATCATCAAACTTTTGCCCCAACATTTAGCACCACCTACTGGCTTATCTCAACATTTACTGAACAGCAGTGAATGGAAATGCGCATAAATTTGCTTTTCTTAAATAGAGTTTTTGAGAATTAATTTAAAATGTAGGGAGAGCTCATCTCCTCCAAATTTCCAGGCTCCTCTATGGACGCATATTGTAACTGTATGGTCATTTCTGCAAATAGAAACCTGAATGTCATGGAATAATACCACGCTGCATTTTGAATAAAATAAAATAAATGTTGTACTATCAAGCATGTATATATCATGTGAGAAAAAAATGACAAATACTAACACAAATCTGAGTTACAACATGAATGTTTGTGCAATGTAAAAATGTTATATCGGTGTTTTTATTTCCCACTGCTTCATAAAAAAAACAGGCATATATTTGTCCAACTGCACATTCTCCCCTGAACAACCTCTGAGAGTAAAGCGTCTCTGAGGAGACACCCAGGTCCAGCACAGCTCAGGCTAAACAAGATAATATCATCACTTAACAGACAACATCTCAGACAACCACAGATAAACCGACCTCGTTCACAGAGTGTTCAACTGCTCTGCGCCACATTACTCTCACTTTCCTTTTAAATATTAAACAGAAACTAGTTGACACGTTCTCTGTTGCACAAGTTGTGGAATTCACCAGTGGAAGTTCCATCAGCTCAGAATGAAACTATTCACACAGTGCATTTTTTGATCAACTACAATTGAGTGCACAAAATGACAAATTTAAAGATCACCTAAAATGTCAACCATCGGCAATATAATGCATTAAGACATTTAAAAGGGAAATAATTGTATGCTGTGTATTATGGCAAATTATCACTTTAGGCTAACAACAGTGGTTACTGGTTGTAAAGCACACAACTAATTAAAACTTTCCTTGCGAACCGAAAAGGTCCATCATGTAACATTTAGAAAGTTTATTGAATGTATGTATGTTTGTTTAAGTATATAATTGTTTTAAAATAACCAGAGCATGCAAAAATACAGGGAGAGGTGAGCAGCAATGTCCTCTGTATTTTACAATCTGCAGTCTCCCCATTAAAAGTCACTTATTCTTATACACTGGTCCTTTAAAGGACAGACAGTATAAATGATAGATTAATGGATGAGTGGTTGAGGTGGGAAGGTGGCAGTGATTAAAAATAAAAATAAAACAACAACATAAAACCTACATACTTACAGAGAGTATCTCATCCGGCTCATGCATGGTGATGCAGTCCATGCTGATCTGGATGGTGTTTCCTGCAGATCCATTAGTTGGACTATCTGTGAAGTTTAGCTCAATGGGCTGGACTGAATGAATGGCAGATCTGAAACACATTAGAGATCATAGATAGTGTGTTTTTAAATTAACAGCACATCATGTTGTTTTGTATTTGTCTATGCAGTGTTCACTTACTGGTCCAGCATATCAAATAGTTGGTTGAACACATCTTGGCTGAGGAAGTCAGTTGTCTGTGCAGACTGATTCTGGGTCATGGCGGTGAGAAAGGAGCCCTCTCTCCAGGACAAACGTGATGAAGCGTCCCTGAGTCTGCAAACAGACAAAGGCAACCATTTTAGTTCATTTTACATTCATTTCTACTGTTCATATTCCAAGTAAGGTTGACAAAACTACTTTAACCGTTAGTTTTAAAAGTTGCAAGTTCAGCAAACACACAACATAAATGTGGATGTGCAGCGCTGAGGTTGGGCCACCCAGCCAGTGGAGGTAACAGGGAGGAGGAGGTGTCCTGCTGCTGGCAGCCATTCATGAGGAGCCATTGTGAAGAAGTCAGACTGCATAATACAGAATATTTGTACTACATATAATGGTGATTATGCACCATTCAGACAGAGGCACTTTGACCTGCTCCCCTGAAACATTACACCTGCTTCAGAGCTCAGCGTGCCATTGTTCTTGCTGAAGTGGCGCACGCTGCAGTCTGAGACAGACGGAATTCCCCCCACAGTCTATATGATAGCACTGCTACAACTTCTGGTATGTGTACAGCTGGACCAGCTTGGGGGGGTGACAGGGTGGAGGAGACAGGCCAAGGAGGAGGGGAGGTGGCTTAATCTGAAGCTGGCACTATTTTAGGTTTTGGAATTCCCCAACACTGCCTGATGAATGATATTAATACCTGACTTACAAACACAGGCATATCTAATGAAGCCAATAATTTCACTTATGCAGGAGTTACACATGAGGGAGTGTTGAGTTTAGAGTGAACATGAGTTGAAGCTGCAGTCCCTCAGGAACAGAAGTGGGACATTGGATGTTGGAGATTTTGACTCACAAATCGTTCATTTAAGGCAGAATCAAAACGTTTTGAAACTTTTGTAATCATAATATCATGTTTACACATTAAAATAAGGTATATATTAAGCAGCTAGTGGGAAAATCTCTTTGTGGTGGAAACTGGACTGATACTATTCTACTGTATGTTAGATTTAGAGTCATTTTTGTCCCAAAAAAAACAAAAGACTACAAATATAAAATTATATACATATGCGTATACCATCAAGCAAAATAAATTTTGAATAAAGTACTTTAGTCAAAATAAATTGACTGAACAGGTGTTGGTATCAGCTATATCATTTGAAAACTGCAAACCAAATATGTGATGTTGATTGTAGAATATTGTGAGATTAATGAAAATAGCTAAATCTACAATACTCTGACTGACTAAAAGTACTTACCTCATATGATAAAGACAGGAAGTTTAGGGCAAAGAGAAATGAAGATGTATTGTTTTAATAAACTATAGCTTATTCAGTGCAAAGTAGCAGTTAACCAAGTCATTTCTGGACAATTCAAGAATAAATGTAAGTGGTTGTTGATTACCTCGTGATAGAGTTATAGCTAGTTTGCTAACTCGCTATTTTAGCCGTGCTAATGTATTGTGTTGCTAATGACGACGCTAGCTAGCTCTACTTTACCTCTGTTTCATGAACTTGGACCTTTAGATTCATATCTACCACAATGTGACACCTTTCCACCATAATAGCTGTGTCTCCCGGAGAATATTTAACGGTAAAATATTTCAGAACATGAAACGTTTAAACAAAACATATTACCTTCTTGTAGCTAATGTATTCCCCCTGATAATGCGCATGCGCACACGATGGCGGTTGCAATACAATTCACTTGTAGTTTCTTTTAAATATTGTGTCACAACAGTCAAATACGTCTGGTGAGGAAAACATGTTCGTTTGATTTCTTACATATTCAAGACATCATCCTGTATGAAATAATCCCGAATTGTTTCTTGTGAGAGTCCATCTACAGTATACATTTACATACACTCACCAGTCACTTTATTAGGTACACTGGCCACCAATTAAAGTGACAGGAGTGGCACCTGGTGTGGTCTTCTGCTGCTGTAGCCCATCTACTTCGAGGGTTAATCCCGTTTAATCCATCCAGGTTAACTGAATCACTGTAGCCTTTCTATCATTTTGAACCAGTCTGACAACTCTCCTCTGACCTCTGGCATCAAACCTGCATATGTTTTCCTTTTCAGACCATTCTCTGTAAACCTCAGAGATAATCCTGTGTATAAATCCAACATCAGCACTTTCTAAAATACTAAATACATTGAGTTGCAGCTACGTGGTTGCTTGATTAGATATTTGCACAACAAGCGTACCTAATATAGTGGCCAGTAAGTAGATCTACTTGCTTCAAAATGTTGCATATAATGCTGACAAACGAAGTGTGTATGGCTGATTTATAATATATTTGATACAATATACATTTATACAGTTTTAGTTTTCCAAGTAAATCAACATCTACTGTATATTTATCAACAATTCATCAGGTGACAGGTTGTGGAATATAAAAACCCATGCATGTATGAATAAGTAGATATATTTGAGGTAGAACAGGTGTGGTGTGTCTGTTCATGGACGAGGAAGGATTTAGGTGTGGTCCTCCACCGACCTCTGACTGAGTTAATCCCCATTTGATTTTGGCTTATTTTTTTTTTTTTTTAACTTAACTGTCACTTTGTTAATTTTCTAAATTACTTTTTGTTTTGTTTTGTTTTTACAGCTGAATCCAGAATCCAAAACATAACCACAAAAGATAGAGATAAAGAGGAGAAGAAGAAGAGAAGATAAAGCAAGTTGATTATGTATAGAAGTAAGCATTTTGCAGCCGAGACTTACTGATGCCCTGCACCCTGCAAACATTACAACTTTAATTTTATTTTTTATTAAAATACATACGATACTGTCAAATATATTTTTGAATAAATACAAAAAATGTATATTAGAATTTTTGAATCTTTAGTATGTTAGATTTAGTTGACACTGTGGAAAACATGGTAACGAAAGAACAAAAATGTATCAATGGATACAGTTTAGAAAAGCCTGAATTTACAAACTCAACAGTTGGATAAATGGGTGTATTCCTGTTCTGGTTGTTTGTCTGCTTTTGGGTGTCTGGTTACTCCGAGTTTTTCAGTTAGCCTGAGGCGAAGGCTGTTCAGCATCCACTTAAAGACGGTGCAGCGCCTCCAGACGAGACTGGGGCAGAGGTCAGCACTAAACAGGGATGGCTATTGTCTCTTGGCAGGTTGGGCACACCGACCGATGAAAATGCAATCAAAACAAACAGCCCAGCCGATCGGGGCCCTTCTCCAGTGTCCTTATTAATCACTTGTTCAAAGGCCTAAGACCTTCTCCCCCACATCTGTCAGCCCTGGCTGGAAGAGGGACACGACTGCAAAACAATAGAAAGCAGCACTGGAGTTTCTCCTCCTCTTATCCCCTGACTTTTGTCGAAGTGAAACAGTCTGAACTCCCCAAAAAAAAAAAAAATGGACAAGCACAAATCCTTTCAGGTTTACGATGCAATAGGAAACAAGGAAGCCGAAGAAAATTAGAGAAAAATTAATGCAAGTGAAGCTTTTCTGCCTCATAAATATTAAAGCATCACTAGTGCCAGTTTTTCTTTTAAGCATCTTTTTTTTTATGTCACAATAAATCAGTGATTTGATCAAAACACAAAGTCACCTGGGGCATTCAGTTAAACATGGACTAAAGCACAGACCACACAAACAAGAAATGACACATAACTGTACCGGCCGACATACATACATTATGTGGGCTTTAGAATAAATGTATTCATCCAGAAACCTTTATGGATAGAGAGACCACACTACAGCTCTGGAGCGTGAGCACAATCTTAACCAACTAATAAGTAAATGCATTCATTTACAACTGCTCAGAAACAATGACATGACATGCATGTGAGTGCTATTGATAGATAGATAGATAGATAGATAGATAGATAGATAGATAGATAGATAGATAGATAGATAGATAGATGCTGTACTGTACTGTGAGGATTAGAGGAAGAGCCAAACACTGTAACCTGTCTGCCTCTTCAGGCCTAACGGCCCTGTATTCACACGCATTGTTGCCCTAATTATGTGACACTTATAAATATAATTTGGGACAGAGCAGCAGCTGAGGATTGGCGCAGACACAACTGCTCTCAAGTCAATTTGGACGTTGAGATAAAATCAGTCTACGTGACAGTCCATCTCAAAGAGCGGGGGTGGGGGGGACGGGGGGGATTCCAAGATACTTCAATAAGTCATTAAATATTCTGTGTTCGCTCAGAAAGGCCCACAATAAATGTAAAAGATTCACTGCAAACTCACCGTGTGTGTCACACGTGTCATATCAGTGTATAAATACACTGTATGTTACTTCATTTAACATCATTTATTAACATTACAAGTAATGAAATAAGATGATATCGTACCTAATGAATCGATCATTAAAAAAGTGTGTATGTACTTACCGATGAAAGGGGAACTCTGGATAATACTGCATAGCTGTGTAAGGTGAATTCATGTTGTCACTTCGCTTTGCTGAAATCTTCAGAATGCACAGCTAATTATAAAGGCATATGTATTAACATGAGCTACGACCATCAATTAAAGGCAAAAAAAAAAAGACAAATAAATAAACGTACAGGCCTTGATTAAAGTGCCAGAGGGTACAGTGCAGAGTGGAGAAAGTTTGAGAGATGTTTTGAATTTAGGTTTTTTTTTTTCTTAAAGCTGCCCAGCAAAGGGGAGGGGCTTGTGCCAGTGCTGACCAATCCCCTGCTACAGTTGTACAAGATATCACTCACTCGCAGTTGCTAGGATATAGATATCAAGCAACTACATCTGACCCTGCACCCCCACCAACAAACACACACAAACACAGAGCACAACACACACACACACATGCATTTCTCTGACATTTCCACTCTGATTCCCCGGTGTTTTTGTGGCTATGAGGACATTTGTGTTGTGTCACACTTCTCACTGTGGCCCCCGGAGGCTTCTTTGTCATAAATACACTGTGAATGACAGTGATTCTTCATTCTGTGCCGATTCAGCAAATATTAAATCAGTGAAACGAAAAAAAAAACACACGCAAATATTTGTTTTTTAAGGAAGCGAAACACATCGTCTTGGACGTTTACTGAGATGAGTCAAGTGAGAGAAGAAATATTTCTTCTCTCACGTTAATTGAAAACTAGAAGGAAATGACTTCCGGCACCTTAAGGACAAAAATAGAAAGCAGACAAATGATATTGCTGTTTGAAAATCCTAAATGCAAACCTACATTTAATCATATTTATGCACACACAGATTCCTGACCACATCCATGCACATACTTCTAATTCAACATCAAACCCATCCTCTCCACCAAGCACTATGACACTGTAAACCTAGAGGTCTTATGTGGTTTTCAGACATGAACAGCAGATGAATCAGCATGCTAAAATAAAAGGTAGGGTCACGGTGGGGGGAATGAAAATAAATAGATGTGGTGTATCCAGGGAACACAAACCTCTAAGCTGCTCTCTTGTACTTTTAATAAAGACATACGGCCTCTTTCTCTTCTCTGACCGACTCTGAGGAACCGAGGAACAGCACTGACACATACACTGAGACACACTTGTTTGTTTAGAAAAGAAACATCCCACTTTTCTAATAACTTTATTATTATAATTAATAAGCAGTAGATTAAATAATCATACTTAATATAGTGTATATAATAATAATAATATAGTGTAATATGAAAGTATACAGTCACCTGATTGTATGATTTGTTGTTTTTTTTCATTACCCTGGAATGATCTTTTATATTCATATCAGGAGCCGTGTCAGCTCTATACTAAGTTTTTTTTTACGGTAGCCCACAATGGACAAACTAAATATCTTTTGAGTTCTGAGGTGAGGGACATTCAGAAGAAACCTCACCACTAAATTATGTAAATTTTTACACCCTGTGCTTACACACAAAGTCTCTGTCACATTGTCACACGTACACATGTATACATCGTAATCAGATTATTATGATCTGGAGATTTTACACTAGTGGACTTAATGTAGACATGAGTCATAATCAGACAATGCTGTAAATGGAATATCCTATTAATATCTCATCTAAACGTCTTAATCTAAGTATTGTTTACTTGGATTATGATTGATATAACTAGATTAGATTAGATACACTAATACATTTTATAACTAATATAGTTATTTCTGCATTATTTTTATTTTCTATTATATTTTTCACATGTAGCCTTTAAACTGCCTTAACTGTGTATTAGTATTTTTTTGTTATTATTTAACTTAGATTTTAGAATCTGAATCTTTATCCAGAATAAAATCAATAGTCAGATTAAAGGTCCATGTGCAAAGTCCCTTTTCCACCAACATTTCTAGGAACTTTTATTACCAGGTACTTTCATAATTATTGGTAATCTGTGTGGTTTGCAGAACAACCTAAAGAAACTCAATTTGTTCTGTGGCTTCTTGTGTTTTACTGTCCGATCCTAAAGTGAATAAGTTCTTCTTTCTTCGTCTTCTTTTAAAGGTCTTGCAGCCACACAGCACACAGCCTCGCCCCTCTAGAGTTCCTGCTAATCTGAAAAGTAGGTAGGTACTTCTTTGAGTGAAGTTTCCCCCCCTGGGAATTTTGGTGGAAACGCACCACGGATTTTCAAAATCCCGGGTAAATGAGAAAAAATCCTGCGGTGGAAAAGGGGCTACAGTCTATGGCAGACTTGCATTATTTTGTTTTAGATATTTACGTCTCAAGCACAGAAACAAATTGATCATACATGTATGTAATTGGCTTTTGCAAGAAACCCCATTAACATGGAATAGCTGAAACAGAAGATTTACTAGGACACATGAGAGCAGCTTTAACTGTGATGTTTGTAAAGTACACAGATACACACAATAGTTAAGAACCTACTACTTCAGAATCTACTAGTTTGTCAGAGGTGTCATTAATAACTTTTACCTACAAAACCACTGAAATGTTGTGCTGCACTGTATTTTCTCTCAATATTAAGAGATGTGATATCATTATGTATAATTTCTTAAAGAAAAGTTGATTGGTGGATTAGAAATACTGCTGTTGTGCAGTAAATGGTGCCACGCCACTGTGTCTGTCTGTCTATCTCCAAACAACTTCTCCACAAGGTCATTGCTGCAACTACCAGTTGTTGTTTACCATCTTACAAAATGAAATAAAGCTCTGAGCCGAGAAATAAACATCAACCCTGAAACTACACATAGAAAAGTACAGTAAGAAACACACTTGTAAAAGTATGTGGTGATTATTGTCTTATTTATGAGGCTAATTCCAGTCTCCAATAAACATTTTACGTGCAGCGTTGACGGCGTCCGCCTTGTAACAAGGACAAACTGACCTCAAAGTGTCTTTAAATCTGATTTACAGTGACACCTGAAACGCTTACATCATTAATTACTCTGCAGCTCAGTTGTTGGGAAACAGTCATCGAAACCCCGATTACTTCATTTGAGATGCATGTGTGTTTATGAGTTAGCAGCTACGTCAGCGACATGTCTGATACTGTCATCGGGGGGAGCGCACATGTGTCTAATGCGATTATTATTCAAACAAGGCTCAGGCTGGCGAGTGTTAAGATCACTCTAATCTGCAACTGTATCTGAGGTCAAAAGGCGTAGATGGCAGCCGGCCTGTTTGACTGTACGCAGCAATATCAGCACCTTAATTCATTTTGGTGTGTTCATTGTCGTTGGAGGCACGACGTGGCCCAATCACGCAACCTTATTAATGTCCGGAGTTTACACATGAAATACCAGAGAGCAGTTGGCGCAGCAGCTGATGAAGTAGCCTCAGTGTTTGCTGCGCGATGAAGAGATGCATTATCAGTGTCAGTCACACACACCACAGTGTGAGGGGGTTATGTGGACATACTTGTGTGCATCTGTGTGTATATATTCCAGTTGGTGACTAATGCGGGGGAAATCCAGATGAGTCAAAACTACCAGTGTCCGGTGCAGTGTCTGAGAGGTGATAATTTACAGCCTATGCACTAAACTGCCCAGCAACTTGGCATTGTTCATAACATCTCTCTCGGGAAGACTCTATTTTAACTGACAATGTCGGGGGGGAAGTACAAGGGACGAGTACATAGAGCGATCGAGAAGGAAATATCAACATACTTTGGTGTTTCATTTATGTTTAAAATGTATTTTAAAATAGGTTTCCCATTCTATTTCTAATAATATTGCATTTTACTCATTGAAAGTCAACAACAAGCATCTTGTATTGCAACATAATAACCAATTCCAGAGAAACCAAAGTACAGAGAGTGCAAATCACTTTCCCACAGTGTCACCATGGATCAAAATCTGGATTACAACCAAAATACACAAGAACATTGACCTAATTGAGGTAATACTACAAATACTGACGGTTTTAGCAGAGTCTTTACTTTACTTCATTTTTTATATCTTTATTTCATATCTGTTTAGAAAATGTCATCAAAATCAATCATGAGCTATGCCGCTGACAGAGAGACGCTGGCAAAAACAAAACCTCCTTGTTGGTGATAAAACATCACAGCATTTTAAACACATTCATCTTAATATAAGCATGTAAATGCAGTTCCTGGAGCATGGAATATTTCTACTCTCATACAACCAGTAAGTAAAAGAGCGGTAAAGTTTGACTCTGTGACCAGGACAACCTGTCTTTCTACTCAGTGAATCATTATTTACGGTATTATTCAGACTCCCAGACAATTACTGATGCTTTCCCACGATATGATTCAACTTCTTTTTTTTTTTGAAGTGTCTTTTGTCACATTAACTTTTACACATAAGATCAGGTCATTGTCAGGTTGGGAAAATCATTCTTGCCCACGGCAACGAAAAGGCAATGAGCCAGAGTTAAATAAACCTGCCAGAGTACAGAGAGGTTCGGTTAGAAACAGGTGTTTATGCTGCATTTGTGCATTAGTGACTTATATATATATATATATATATTTACGATATATATATATCGATTGTATTTCTCTACATTAATGTAACATCAATTCACTTTTTGATCACAACTGGCACCAAGGCATTTTAACACATTTACGTGGTGTTCGAATGATCAGAAAAGTGACAGCTCAGCCAAAATCTAAAAAAGTTATGATGTCATGGGCCTTGTCACAAACTCTCACATGCACAAATGCAGGAGTTTTTAAGATTAAATGTGCTTAATTATGTTTTTAATAATTATGAGCTTGCCACTCAATCCTTATTCTTTGATCTTCATTAGGTTGCAAATACCGTTATAAATAATGTAATAGCACAAGAATGCACCAAAGCTAACAAAAAAATTAAAATAAAATAAATAAATAAGTAACTTTAGCTTTTTACTGGGTTCAGCTGTAACTTCTTACAATTTGGCTAAAAATTGGCTGCACATTCCACACGAGAAAACAAAAGTAGAAGCAGCTTAAAACAGTTTCGACCTTAAATGACGCACTGATGGGTTGATGAACACTTAGTTTTGTTAGCAGAGGTGTCTACAGCTGCAGCTTGCCAGATCGTTATGATTAACCACCAACAAAATCTCAATTTTCTCAACCTACATCCTCACAGAACGTATTCAAAGTCGGTCATTTACTTAAACACTATAATAACTGGAAAACCCCTTGTAGTTTCCCAGCACCCAAAGTGGTTACGTTCTAATTTGTTATATGTGACCATGAGTCTTTAACCAAAACATTAAATAACATTATCATCTCACAAGTACGTTTCAAATCCTTACTCTGGAACATGTGTTTGACATTTTTTTTATATATATATTATATTATATTATATTTTTTAAGTATAAGCAGCATCATCAGGAAAACGACAGGAAGCTGGTTTATCTCTGCAGTCAGAAAACAGCAGCTTCACTCACTAAGGGGTTATCCAATGAATCAAGTTGTCAAAAGTCGTGGCAGACATACGGAAATATTGACAATGCCACAACACCGATGAGTAATATTCCCCATTCATTGCCTTTCAGTCTATTTCGGATCAAGCACAATAACAATAACCCCCTTTTAATGGACGCTATGTTGATGCCTGCAACTTGGTGCTCGACACTCCCCTCTAGAGGAAGTGCTGTGTAAATGTCCATACCAATGCAACAGACGCATGGAGGCATGTTGGGTTGTGACAGAGATAAAGTTTGGGAAATTGGGCCGTCGCAGACATCGGTTCTGTCACTGAATGCAACAGTGCACAGGTTATAGTTATAGTTATGGATATATAACCAGCAGACTAAACAAAAACACGCTCCACTTCAGTCAAGTGCCACTGGCCTGCTTTGTTTTCCCTGGACAGGGGGACAGAATCCCCTCACCTGCTACAGCGGAGAATGTTGTAGAGGTAAACATAATCAAAGCCTTCCAGCGAGCAGTCTCAGATCTGAGAAACAGACAACCAGTGAACCACAAACCATCAATCACGGCTAATCCAACACTTAATCTGTCGTTTGAAGTCGCTCAGCATCACTCACGGTGCAGTGTTAGCATTCAGCAGTGTAGGCCCACGTTCAAAGAGGGGGAACTGACTACACTGGACTACACATGAGGGTTAGTTATCACTTAATTCAATATACGCCTAAATTAAGATGCCCTTCAGATTATGACTCACTCCACATTATTAGGATGAAATGAAACTCAGCCATTATCACCAGCAATATAGTACATGATGCTTAATTAAAGGGGTAGTGTTGTTGTATGAGGTATTGACACATTCTTTGTCTAGGAGTCGAATTCTCACTCTCACTGAAACATGGCTGCAGGCAGGGACAGTTGGAAAAACAGATTTTAGCCACTCAACAACAAGGCTCACCGAACAACATCTATGCCTGTTTAAGTCTGTGATCGCTTAGGATAATGTTTGCTGCCTTATTTCACCATTGGACGGTGTTTTTAACCAGAAACAAATTTCAAAGTTCATTAAGAAAATAAGAGATTTTACATCACAGCACACAGGAGTTGTTGCTGCCTTGATCACTAAATCCAAACGAGTTATCTTGTAACTTTGGTATTTTAAATCCTTTGTTTCATTTTCCCAAACCAGGCAGTGAGTGAAAAAGGCTGATTTTCTCTCTGGACTTTGGTTCAGGAGAATGAGCTGTTTCTAAACTTCAATTTACAGCCAAAATAAATGCTAACTGTATATCTAACTGCGAGATAAGGCAGCAAACATATTTTTGAGATATCATAACAGGTGTAGATTTTATTTGTCGAGGCTTCTGTGGCTTAAATCTGTTGTGGCTTGAATGTGCCTGCATGCAGCCCTGGTATCAGTTAGAGCAAGTGTGGGTGGATTTCCAGAGGCAGTGGTGCATGTGGGGGGGTGCGCTCCGGTGCATGGGGTGAAGTCAATGTTAAAAATGTGTCAACACCTCATACAACCACACTCACTTCACCATCATTATACTACATGCAGCTCGCCACTTTCTGTTTGATTTTAATTGTCTGTTGACGACAATCAAAGAATCTCGTTTCAAAGTAACCCTAACCCTAACCCTAACCCATATTTGATTTGGCAGAGATTATTTTACCTTCTCTGTGATCTAACTTGTAACCAATCCAGTCCAGTTTATGTTTTTTTTTACCTATTTAAATATCATAAAATGCTATTTTGCACTTGCCAAAATGTGATTGCATCTCCTATCTTGTGACCTAAAGATTTGTTTATGTCTTAAAATCACTTGGTTCCATTCATGAGTGATACATTTGGCAGATTAGACCTCACTTAGTCCTTTCACCCGTTGAAATACACTTAAAGGGCCACGACAAACCATTATATGTATATTTCCACTTGCCAAAAAGTGATCGCAACTCTTACCTTCAAACGTAAATGCTTTTTCTGGCTCAAAATCCATTCACAAGCGTTATATTTGGCACATTATACCTCACCCAGTCTTTTTTACTTGTTGCAATACCCTTAAAGGGACAGTATGAACCATAAAATACTATTTTCCACTTGCCAAAAAGTGACTGCAGCTCCTTCCTTGTAACGTAAATGCTTTTCTGCCTTTAAAATTACTTGGTTAAATTCATGAGGGGAACATTAAGCAGATTATACCTCACCCAGCACTTTTTACCTTAATACCCATAAAGGGCCAATACATCCCATAAATTGTTCTCTTTTACTTGCCAAAAAGTGACTGCAGCCCCTTACTTGTGACCAAATGGTCTTTTCTGGCTCAAACTTGACAACCACATACTCCACCACATTTTTTAGAAAATACAGTGTTTTATTTTGATACATTTATTAGTGGGTGTGTGGTATTTTATTATAAAATACATTTTGATTTATCCTTTCCCATACATGCATGTACCTCGACATAAATAACTAGAAAGGTACTCAGCAGAGCATAAATCTCTGCCAATGCCCTACTGGCCTCTTAAATTGAATCAAACTTTATAGATCCATCCTAGTGTTTGGATCGGCACCAAAATCTAATGGGTTCTTTCTTGGCTCACAACCCCCATCTCTTCACAAAGTTTTGTGAAAATCCGATAAGTACCTTTTCTGCGATCCCGCTAACAGGCAAACCAAACAGCAGCTGAACATGCGTGAAAAATAACCTTATGGTTGAGGTAATACTCTTTTTTTGAGGACAATTTATACGAGGATTAGATGAAGCTCATGCTCTCAAGTGAGAGCAGGCATGCGATGATGAAAGTGCACGGACCTGGGCGCAAGTGCGATGACATTTTACACTGAAAGAGCAGGTGTCCCCGGGACCTGCTTCAGCACTTCTGTGAGGTAATACAATCTTTCATATTCCAACTTTCAGAAATATAGTCCATGATGTAAAAGTTGTGGACCGGTGTTTAGCAACCACACTGCCGGTATCTTGGCAACAGGTTGACAAGTGTGATTGGTCTGCCCCTCAACCTATTAAAAAGCATGTATGTGTAACATAGTGATGCCTGGGGGCAGCTCAAAGACACTTTACCCTCCATCCATGAGCTTTCACCCATCCACATGTAATCTAAGCAAGGGGTTGAAGTATTCTTTGTCACTGGATACACTTTAAAAATAAAACATGCTGTAGATGTCCCGGGACGCTTGACTGAAAGTGGATATTTCAGAGGCATTTCCTAGAGTCTTTGATGACGAGATGGATTTAGTTCATCTGCAAAATACCAACGTTATTAAACAATTACAAGGTCGACACGCCACGCATTGTAGACATCACGATGTCAGCGATAAACACCCAACGACAACAGAAGTAGAACATTGTCTCAAAGTGGATTCATTTAGTACAGAAGAAGACAAATTTCATGTTCATTTAAGCCGCAGTTGGTGAGAGAATATGTGGTACAGCTTGGTTCTGTCGGTGTTGATTTCATGATTTGATTCCTTTCATGAGTCACAGTCAGTAAAGCAGCACGATGACCCGCACCCCTCGACAATGACCTTGATTTTTATTAGGTTTTCATGCTGATATTTCACCAACGCACGCTGACGTCAGCTTAAGTGAAGACCCGAGTAATCCTTTTCGCTAATTGATAGGCTGGGAGAATTTAGATTTCTATGACCACATAAGAAAAACGATCCAGGACAGCAGGGGCTGTGGGATGTGAATGTTTGTAGTAGACTGGATTCCTGCGCGATGAAGTCACACGTCAATCTTCGTTAGTGAGCGGGTCAGTGATTATGCATCTGTGTAGGTGTGAAACAGACACGGCAACCAGTTGAATGCCACTTTCACTTCCACTCCTCTCATCTTACTCCTTCTATAGCCATACGTGATGTCTCTATCTGCAGCCAAATCATGTCCGTGCTGCAGAAAATGTACTCACACAGGTGCTGATCATGGAGAACAGACCTGCAGAGCTCACTGTCGGTGTCAGTGTCGACATCACATCACTAAAGTGCAGACTGACTCATCTGGCACCATCTTCAGCACTGACACCAGAGTTCAGAGGTGCAGAGAACCTATTGGTTCGGCAGCACAGTGTCACTACTGCACTAAGGCCTTGTTTAGACTGCAGCCCGATCTTCCTGACCAACAGGAAGGATCAGATCTGATATTGACATTGTCTAGTCTCGTCTTCCACATGAATTCTATAGTTACAGGCCGCGCCCCGGAAGTACTTCTAAACAATATAAACAAAACGACAGAAATCTGTGAAAATGTGGAGCCAGGGCACAAACTTTCCTCTGAACTTTTGAAACTATTGTCTTCCACTGTGCTGATCGTTTAACGCGCCTACAATTAACTTCCATTTCTCTGGATCTATGTCATTGTTGTCCCTGAAAACACTGAAATCCTATCTGAGTGACTGAGATGTTCAGATTGAAACGTATCTGTGAAAATCTGACCAGACGTTTCAAAACCACCTCCGTATGTGGTTTGAATCAGCTTTGGAAAAATCGGATCTGTTTTTTTTTAGCTGTCCAGACTGACAAAAAAATTAAGATAGATTCAATCTGGATATGCATAAAAATCCAATTTGGGCTGCAGTCTAAACAAAGCCTTTCTTTGGTTTGGATTTTGTTCTTCATGTTATTTTATTTGATTGATTGATTCAAAGACTTCCTTTTTGAGGAATAGTTACTTTTGATTTGAGTGTTCAATAGTTAAACAAACGCTATCCAAAAATGTGCATGCTAAACAAACTTTTGAATTTTCACTGTATTCATTCTTTCATATTTAAGTGTGCAGCGTGTTACACAGTTTGAGAAACTCTGGTTGTTTTAAATGCACTAGCCTATAAGAATGAACATGAAGCTGAAGCTGTTCTGTAAAATGATAGTTGCCCTTTTTAAAAAAGCTTTGAAATTAGACATTTTTGAAGAATTAGCACATTTCCATTTCACATTTAACCAACAGAGTCGTGCTAACATCAATCATTATGGTAAGATAAGCTGAGCTAAGCATCACTCAGTGCCTTAGTTATGTTCTTACAGTTGGCTTGTTCGTTTTGTGGCAGCTGAACGAGGAGGCAGGGAAAACCAAACTAACAACCAGTTGGCCAGGCCTTCTTATCATACCAGCTCCTGGAGAAAGAGCGAGTGTAATTTCTCCCTCTGTCTTGTGTTTCTTTCTTTCTTTATTACGACTAATGGCTGGTCGGGTTTGAGCTCTTAAAGCTGAAAATTCTCCTTTTTTTCAGCTAATTTTTAAAGGGAGAGAACTGAATGGTGAAAGTGCTATGTAAAGTTTACATAGCACTTGTGGGCGGTCGCTGGGCGCAATATTTAGCGTCCCAGTGTTCTCCTATCTTTTGTATTGGAGGGGTCGACTGCGCATGCACCATTTATAACTAGAGTCTATGGTAAAGATTTTCTGTACATCACTTGACTGATCACCCGCTGTAAACGAGAGAGAACATTTTATACATGGTTAATGTACATTTTAATGTTTTTGTAAAATGATTTTATGTGATTCTTATCTTCATCTTCTTCGTGTGAGACAGGTGGGACGGCACTCAAGCGCCCTCTATTGGTTCACATGTTTTACTACGCAGCACATCTCTATGCTACGTGCAAAAGCAAGCAAATACACGAGTAAAAATCTGTCCATCCATCCATCCATGGTCTAGCACTTCATCCTCCACATGAGGGTCACAGGGCAGCTGGCACTAATCCCAGCTGACACAGCCCATGGACAGGTCACCAGTCCAACACACAGAGATGAACAATCCTTTTCTAATTAAACTGTTACAGTAAACCTTTACGAGTTCTGGTAATTATGATTATAGCAGCTTTTTAAATCCGACTCTTCTGAACACTGCAACACAGATACACATGCAACTGTCTGCCTTCTCTTTCCCTGTCATTTCTTCATTATGGTCAAAGGTTTTTCTTCTTTGCTTCTCTCTCCAGGAGTCCACACTGATTCCCCTCTGATCTCCCACACCCATCTTATGTTTATTACCTTTTTGGATCTGTGTCACCAATCCTGGTGTGGGGGCGAGTGGATCTCCCTGTCATTGCCAGTCCTCAGCTTCTCCACTGCAACAAACGTCACAGCAAACAGTCAGATCACTTATCAATAAACCCTTTTCTGAACACAGCCTCAGTCTTTGTGCTTTCTTCTTCCATTTTTTTTGTTACTAAACAAATACATTGACAGTCAACCTGTGAAAGGATGGGCTTCTGTAAAGGCTCAAAGTCTTATTAAGAAAGACACGGGAAGCCATTTGATGACTCAGGTAAAATGCAGCTGGCAGCTATATCCCATATGACAAATATCACGCTTAAGTGCTTTTCACCCACTGAAATTCCTGGGAAAATGATCATGTATTGTCCAAAATAATAACCAGGAATTACACCAAGGCAAGGCAAAACGTATGACGACACAGTGTTTCAGTGGAGAATTAAACTTGAGTGTGTTGCTATGCATGTAGGAGTTCTACTGGAGTTTGTTTTTGCTTTGTAGTAGCTGAAGTCAGTATTAACTGAGTAGGAAAATAACAGGTCTGAAAAACAAATCTGTTCTTAAGACTGCAGCGGGCTGGCTGAGAAGGTTGTAGGACAGGTTTGTTGAGCCTCAGGGGCCTGAAGAGCTCCTTCAGCTCTTGCACTCAGTCTTTCCTCACTCTGTTCTTACAGCACAGCTCTTTACCTTTGCATTAGACACATAAGGCATTTGAAAAATGTATAATCCTGACAGACACTCCTATGCAGTAAAGTTAAGTGATCACAGGAAGATCCATGCCACTCTTGTTTAGCCAGCCTGAGAAAAATCGACCTGATGACAAATCTATGAATTTACACTCTGAAAACAAACGATGTTGAGTTTAAGATAAGGTCTATTGGTTTTCGATTGTGTTTAAACATACAATATTTGCTCTTTTTTTGTTGTTCAGGGGGGAAAAAAGTGATGAATATGACTTCTGCCTACTTTTCCCTGTAATCCACACACACCAAATTACTCTTTTTCAGCCCCACCCCATTCTGCCACAGCCAAGAAACACACACTCACACAAATGCACACACAAACACACACACACACACACCCTCAGGTGGACTGTGCTGAAAGCAAAGGACGGAAAAGAGATCAACTGTGGAGTGAACTCGGACGAATAGTTCAAGTGCCAAATGTACTGTAAGGTGATTCTGTGAAGGCATGGCCAGAATGTGGCCCGCTCGTGCGCAGATGTGTGCACACACATTCTTGTACAGCATTCTGAGTGAAGATACTCGGAGACATAATGCATTCCCTTTACTCTATAACTTTAACCACCACAAATACAGGCTTTAAAGTTGTGAGGACCAGTCAAAATGTCCTCAAAAAGAGAGGTTTGAATCAAAAATGTGTCCTCGCAGCTGACTCACACACACATGCACATTTACTCTAACCTTACCATCACAACCAAATGCCTAACCCTAAAACCAAGTTTTAACCCATAAACAAACATTTCAAGGTGTGACATGAGAACCAGTCAAAATGTCCTCGCTTTCACATAAACTTTTTGGCCCTCACAAAGACGTGTGTACACACACACATGCACGCGTGCGCGCACACGCACACGCACACACACACACACAAACACACACACCTCCTGCCTCTGACAGGGTTTGTCACTGAGCGTAATCACACAAAGGAAAGAAGCTTGTCTTTCACCATGTGAGGCCTTTCAAAACACCACACCATCCCACTTATCAAAACAATTTTAAAAGGGCCTGAATAGATTTCAGCAATGCCAGGAAGCACAGAAATGTAACTTAAGTCATTTCGGGCTGAAGTGACACAAGAGGCTCCATGACCAATATGCAGTCACAACTAGATACACTGTGGCACATCATGAAATGCCACAGCCATGTTAGTGGCACCTTGTGGCCGATGGAGGACTGTTGAAATGTAAACTGTCCGCACGGACATCAAGCTCGTCAGTGCTGTCTGCAGTGGAGGGAAGTATAGTAAACCAAGTATTGCACTAGAGTACCTCAACTTTATACTGCTACACTGCTATGTTTCAGGAGTAAATATTATACTTTTTATTCCACCATATTTTAAAGCTCCAGTGCATTATCTCTGACTCTCCTCTGAGGGATTGAGAAATTAGGGCCAGCCAAAAAAAACAAAAAACAGCACAAGAAAAATAAAATGTCAGGCAAGAAAAAAAATTGATTTATTTCGAAAATATCAAAGTACTATAGTCGATAGCTACGGCTGACTCTACAGATGCATCGATTAAGCGGTACTTCAGAATCGGCTATAATAATATAATAATAAGGAAATTCTCTCTCTTTTGGCTCATAAACACCGTGGTGATAAGTATTAGGACGCTGAAGAGACTGTGTCAGAAACTTGGTTTGTTCAGGAGGATAAACCATACAAACTTGGAGGAGGTGGCCGCATTCATACAAAAGGAAATAGCTGGGCAGATGCAGGGGTACCGATGGTTGCACCTGCGTGCGATCCAGAGAGGGTATGTTGTATCACAAGATACAATAAGGCAACTGATCAAGTTGCTTGATCCTGTCGGTGTGGAGCTCAGACAGACACGGCGTCTGAGACGCTGTCAGTTGCTTGTGCTTTGTTGTTGTACGTGGTCAAGCCTCTGCAGTTTTTTTTTTGTTTTTTTTTCTTGTGCCAGATTTTTTTTTTTTTTTGCCTGATCTTTTTTTTTTTTTTTTCTTGTGCCGAATTTGTTTAATTTTTTTTTTTGCCTGACTTTTTTTTTTTTTTCTTGTGCCACATTTTTTTTTTTTTTTGCCTGACTTGCTTTTTTTTTTTTCTTGTGCCGGATTTATTTTTTTTTTTGCCTGACTTTTTCCCCTTGTGCTGGATTATTATTATTATTATTTTTGGCTGTTTTTTTTTTTTGGCCCTAATACTCCTTTGTAATATTACTAAGGAGCAACATTTACTTCTGAAAACTTCTAATGAGCCATTCTTGGTGGGTTTTTTAGCCATACAGTTTTAGTAGTTAAGACAACGTTTTGGTTCAATCATAACAGGCATTCATGAATGTTTAAGTGACATACTACAGCTTTAAATCTTTCATAGTTTCAACATTTAGGCCATTTCTCAATAACCAAGTATTAGCAGAAACTGGTCAACTGGTCTAGCTACAACATTAATGTGATACATTTTTTTTAGATTGTGTGAATTACACTTTAGAGTACATTATTTTTAATTGGGTCGTTATTTATAAAGGGAACCATTTAGTTTTGGTTCCCCCAACTCTCTTTGTTACCAAATAAAATCAGAAGACAAGTTAGTAAATGGTCTGGTTGGTAAATCTAGTGCTTTTCTAGTCTTGATGACCAGTTAAAGCTGCTTTACACAGATTTTCCATTCACGCATTCACTCACTGAAACAGCGTATCTATGTGAGTATCTCTTCTTGGTACTTTATACAAGACTGGCTACGATGCAATACACATGACATGATTTAGTTGTATAGTTTGAAATAGACAATAAAACGTGCTAAAAAAAAGTGTCTTCCTTTAATGAAAAACATTTAAATTCTTAAAATCTCCTTGTCCTTTCTGCACTACGCTGGGAAATCCTCTATCTCACTGTTAGAACATTACATTTTACTCTTGAGTTCACTATAAATGAGCTACTGTGTAATTCTAGACTGATAATTTTAATTGTGCATACTTGAAATACCACCATCACTTTTACTTGAGTAGAATATCTGAATACATATAGTGATGCAAATCACACCATATACCCTCCGGATTAAGATCTCAATCCATTTTAATGTTGCATTATTTTGTTGTGGAGCTTTTCCATATACAAAAAAGTGGCTCAGTAGGCAGAGCAGTGTGTCTCCAGAAGGTCGACAGTTTGATCCCCAGCTCCTCTAGTCTATGTGCTGATGTGTCCTCGGGCAAAGACACTTAACCCCAAATTGCTTTTCGCAGCTGTGCTGGCAGCATGAGAATGGGTGTGGATGATGTGTTATAGAAAATAGCGCTGTATGACTGTGCGTGTGAATGGGTGTGAATTAATGGCTGAATGGAAAATTTACACACTGATTTACTGAGGTCAGCATTGAGAGTGAACTAAAACAGTAAAGATGCCATTTGACTTCCAAAAACATGTGACACTTTAAAGGTTAGAATTATTAACATCTAAAGGTTTAAACTTATCATGTGTGACCTGTGCATACCAGGAAGGATGCTGTTCTTCTTCATCTGCATAGCAAGCTTCTGCACAAAATGGTGGCCTTCATCAAGCATTTACCTAAAGCACATGTAAAAGGCTTTTTCTGAAGCTTAAAAAAAACAAAAAGCAATTATACACTTATACAAACAGGCTTATGGGTAGTAAATAGTTTTGATATAGAAGTGATTTGTTTTATATCAAGACAGACAAAGGCAACAACAACATTGCTCTTTGTTCTGTGACTGAGCTAATGTGTTGGAAATGTGATTCATCCTGCAGTAGTTGTTGATTGCTGACATGTTTGTGTGTGTTGTTTAATGACTTTCCTTCATTTGCATATTATCTCCTGACGCAGTGGACTGAAAGAGAGATAGAAAGAGCCATTCAGTACGTTCACATGCATAGTTTAATTGAGCTAAGGCCTTAGTCAGACTAAGACCGTGTTGTTTGTTCTTTTCCGTGTTCTTTTTCATTTCCTTCTACATCCGGGTCAAACACCGGGAAGGAATATTTGGTGCATGCGCAGAACGCCAAGTCTGACTCCAGTCTGACTAAGCATATACATGCAGGAATAATTGGACTATGAGTCGCATTATCCAGTTAGTCCAACTAAGACTAGCTCGATTTTAGTCGGACTAATGTGTTTACAGGACATTAAGAAACCAAATTATTGTCTTAATCTGACTAAAATCTGACTTTTAACGTGCATGTACGCCCCTGTGGTGCTGCTGCTGTATACACACAAACGCTCCCTCATTCAGGTCTGATAGTATTGCTTGACAGATCAGAGGCAGAATAATAACAACAAAAATCCCCAAAGGTCACATCCTGCAGCTTCAAGTATATTTTGATGCCAACGTGTTTGTACTCAAATGGCAAGTAAGATTATAAATGCATGACTTGCACGTAAAAATGAAAGGTGGTTTGTCTTCCCAATACACCAGCGGTTGCCGGGACGACATGAGTGTGTGTTTCCGCCCCCGCCTCCCTGAAAGCTTCATCCATGTGAGGCGTGACAAACAAATTCTGGTTTGCGGCTCTTATGAGCTTCATGTTGTGAAAACATTTACTGTGCATGTTAAAAGTACAGGAGTCCGGGACGTGGCCAACACGTCCACTGAAGGTTAGCAACGGCAGACATCTGGTGAAACTGTAGCCCACAGCTGTTGCCAGCTTGACATCTCCTTGCTCTCAAATTTATCTCCCACCACTGGGACATCTGCGTACGACATGCCGGCCATATCAACGACACGTTGTATTTGCAAACTGTGAGGAGGTTGCTGGGGACACGGGGGATGCACGGTGCTGCTGAGACGGCTGGATGTCGGGGGGTGTCGGGGGGGTCACAGAGAGCAGAGAGCAGGGGCACTCGCTCACATTCTTCCCTCCTGTGCCGGAGGTCAGGCTGGGGGACAGTTAAGGAAGGGGTTGTCTTTAACCAGAGCTCAGATTGACACTTTAACCTCACTCATAAACTGCAACACTTGCCGAGGAAACAGGCCCTTGAGGCAGAGATGACCGAGGCTCAGACCAGTGTGATTAACATTCTTAAAGGATAATAACACGATTTTGACACATGGCTCCTGTGTGGGATGTTTCCATGTGGACACACGGGGTCCGACACTTGTTTGTGTGTCTGTGTGAAGTGTTCAAAGTAAAAGCATGTGAAATATTACAAGAAGAACAAATGCAGAATCAATATGATACGACGGCATTGACTGGATCGTGTGTTGACATGTAAGCAAGACTTGATAAACGATTCAGTATTCCATTATGTCTCTGGAATTTTATATAATTATAGTATAGATATGATAATAATTATTATAATTAACGTATGTTTCGTGAGGTTGCAACTGTCACTAGCTTTTGTCATCCGTTAATTTCCACACTTACCTTTAGGCAATACAACAAGAACAATAATAATAATAAAAAAATCCCCTGCGGCCTCAAAGTGCTGACATCATATTAATCAAAATAAACAAACAAAAGCAATGGATAATGAGAAAAGGAATCAATAGAGTTTAAGATCTTATTCCACAGAGTATGAACAATTAAGGTTGTACATATAAAACTTTTATATTAACAAAAACAATTGTTAAAAAAGTTGAGTAAAGTAGATTAAGATGTGTATGCTTATTATTTCCACATTTCTAGTTCTCCATTAATTGTTGGATATGATTGTTATAGTTTTTGATTCAATCTACAGGTGTTAAAAATAAGGAGCTGTGATATGAATAAAGTCCAGAGGGCTAAAACTGTACATTTATTTGATAGATGATTGACCTCAGACGATTAAAATAACTAAAAACAACAACAACAACAGAAGGAATGACTAAGAGGAGTGCATATCATATGGCTGCCTTTCCCCTGTCTGTGTGTATTTGGAGGAAGGTGGACACTTGTTTCCCCCTGTTGGTAAGAAGGTGGAACTTAAATGCCAAAGTTTAAAAAAACAAAAATAATCCAACAGTGTATGTACTGTCTGTAAACTAAAACTTCAACAACATCAATCAAAAACTGTGTTTGCCAATGCAGCAATGAAATATCATCATGGGCATCAAATTACAGACACTTATGATGTGAATGTGTGTGTGTGTGTGTTCTTCTGGAATAAACACTGACCTTATCAGGACCAGTCGTCCTCATGCAGACTAAACCATGGTCCTAATGAGGCACCGACCTAATTTCTGAGGAACTGGTTAAGGTTAACGTTAGGCATTAAGCGGTTATGGTTAAAGTTAGTGATAATACATTGTTTAAGTGAATGAAAATCAATGCAGTGTGTGCGTGAGTGTTTGTATGGGTATCTTTGAGAGGAGCAAAGAACATATAAACCATAGGGAGTGAGGATTGAGACTTGGGTTCAGGTTTAGGGTTAGAATTGGGTTCAGGTTAGGTTAAGGGTTAGGGATTTAGTAGTGATGGTCGAGGTTAAGGTTAAGGAATGCATTAAGTCTATGAGGGTCCTCATGCTGTGCAAATATGTGTGTGTGTGTGTGTGTGAAAGAGCCACTCCTCTGCTCGTTCTTCTTCACCTCAGCGTGTCCAGCAGCTTGTCATCGGTGCTTAGTCCCACCGCTGCTGACCGTCTGCCCAGCGTCTAATGGGAACATCCTAAAACAAGGAGCTGGATGACTGACACGGCAACAGAGAGTCACTCATACATATACTGTCTGACATATGAGACACATGAGAGACGTTGTGAATAAAGTCGTGTCTCCTAATGCTGAAAACATGCCAGTGTAGAGATTTTCATCGGTTGCACAAGCTGCGTGTACAGACTGGAGCTGCAGCTCAGTCAGCACACTTTTACTTTACACTTGACCTTTATGTTGTAATCATACAGGCATGCAACAGTGAGTAATAATAGACTTAAGTCTGCGCACATATTTAAAATGATTGTTGTTTCACATTAGTAGTTAAAATCTGTGTTTACACTGACAGCAGTCTGGACAAAAACATGTTATGTGAAAGGATTTCATTTTTGCATTTACTTAAAATAAAAATAAAAATGGCTGTTTTTACGAGAATTTTTTTCCAGCTCTGAATTTACGTGATTTTGTTTTTTGGGATCTGTTTTTCTGAATGAATGAGAAAAAGGAGAAGCTTCCAATTCCTTCTTGATAGCTCAATTACAGTTAATTACAATTACATGGGGCCCTCCTACTCCGTACTATAGTCTCTGCATGAAAATGACGAATGAATCACTATCTTGTGGTCGGGGCTCCGTAATTGAGTTATCAAGACAGAATTAGAAGCTTCATAATAAAAAAAAAATCTCGTAAAAAAAAAGAGCCATTTTTTCTATACCTCAGAGGAAAAAATGGGGTTTAAAGGAATATTTTGGCATTTATTGTTTACCACTACGTTTCGCTCTGAGGTGAAGTGAGTCTCCAGTCTGTTTGTTAGTGTTTTTTATGCACATTTGCACAATAAATTGCACCTCAGTGTAAATATCGCACAAATGTTTTTAAGCTTGTATGAGATATAAAATTGAGTTATAAGTTATAAAAGGTCGTTACAAGGTAAATGTGAAGAAACAGATTTTGTTGATAACTCATAATTCATTTTACACTATTTTAAAGAAAACTTGTACCTTTACATGCAAATGACTTAAAATACAGTACATTTGAAATACTTGGAATATAAAACATGTATATACATTTATACATATTGTATATATTATGTATAAATGTACTGTGTATGTGTGTATATATATATATATATATATATATATATATATATACTTTGCCCATTGTATAACTCAAATTAAAAAAATTATAAAACCCAACATTACAAGAAATAGAACATCAAAATTATATTGCGTGTACAATGTTATATTGACAATAAAATATAAACTAATATAAAACCACCATAGGTGATTTACACTTGACGTACATTTACTTCAAGCACATTTTTATAATAATAATAATAATAATACTTTTCCATTAGCGTTGAAGCTGCCATCTAAATTCAGATTACTCACCTGTACATGATTTATTCATCATCATCGAACTAAAACTGTCTGTAAAGAAAAAGAGAGATTATTTTCTGATAATATACACAACATGTGATCATTTTCTTTAAACTATGTGACATTTGCAACAAACAACAACAACTTGTTTTCCCTCATAAGACATTCTGTGACTCCACATTGTGCTGATTCTCAAAAAGGAACAGTCTTTCAGAACACATCATGGCTGCTCTTCACACAGACATAATATACAGCACAGAGAGTCACATAAAGGTTGAACATTTCTTGAATGTTCCGCTCAGCTTTTGTTTTCCATAACAGGAATGCAGGGTGTGTTCTGGGCACAAACGTCCTGCGTAGTTGGGAGGGTTAGTGTGGACTTGACAGATCTCCAAGGGTCCCATGGTCCTGAGTTCAGCGAAACACACTCCAGACACAACAGTGACAGCTGAGCGAGGGATAAATAAAAGCAGTGTCTCAATCTCCACTGCATTACTGTACATCACAGCAGACCAGACAACAACCCAGTAACCTCTGTGCACACGTGCACGTCGGCACATACGCAAGCAAATCCTCGCACATTCACTCCTTCACACTTACTGCAGTCACTGTTGCGAGGGCAACAGTTAGAAGAGGACGATATATTCATTCTGTCGGACTTGGCCCATTAGCAACCAGCATTCTTCTGACAGGTGGAACATGTTTACCAAACACACACACACACACACACACACACACACACACGTGGGAGAACTGAAAATGGTGACTGGAGGCTGCATGACCTGTGAAAAGAAGCCCGGTATCTAAGCTGGCATATCGACCAAGTATTTCACAGAGATGAGAAGACTGCGTGCCACACCAGGATTGCGAGAGTGTCTTGCAGAATTTTGTCTTGTGTTACTCGCCCCAAGCATCTGAAGCAGCTCTGGTTGTTCGCCAAGGCCATCCAGGGTCAGGAGGAAACTGATGGGCAGTTTTTAAAACCTCTCACTTTCCCCCCCGATCACATTCCACTTCAGGGCAGTGGGAAAATCCTCTCATGGAGCAAAAATATCCACTTGGACCTGTCCGGGGAGACATGGGAGACTTCCGCTGCATGTGCCTTCTTCCTTTGCCTTTGACCTCCCAACACAACCACTTCAAGTCGTGTTTTCCAGCATGAACTGGAGCTCATTTGCTGTTAGAAACACTGTGCTTCAGACTAAACAATCAACACAACAACAACAACAACAACAACAACAACAACAACAACATCAACTCTCTTTGGGACTGTCACAACTGAGCAGCCACTCTCTGACTGACATCATAAAGGGGCACTAATGTCACTCCGTAGCTGCAGACTGCCAGTTGATCAGTTTGATGTTGCTCTGGAGGAAAATAATTGGGAGTGAAAAACAAGCTATATTATCTATAGCCCGGGGCCCAAACTTACCTCTGCACACAGGAATGCAATCATTCGCTCTTGAAAGTCGTTCATCATGTGAGTCCATGTGCTTTGCTTTGACAAAGCAGTGATACACAGGTACATTCGCCGCACTGTATCGTAACTGCACGGCAAAATTAGACATGAAATCAATGCTGTCGCTCGTATTCACAAGCAGGGTTGCAACAATTTGCTCGATGAATCATTTATTAATCGATTACTAAATGAATCGTCTACTATTTTAGGTGTTTTTTTCCTGGATTTTTCAGTCGACAGAGTGATTGCTTGTGAAAATAATCGTTAGTCGCAGCCCTGTTCACAAGAAAATGGCTTAGTGTGCTTATCGTTTATTGATTATTGTCATAACAAACTTTGAGGCAGACTAACAACCGGTTATTGTACTGCAAACTGTAAAAACTCAGACTGTCATTATAATATTCAAAATTCCTGTTTAACAGCTGTGCATTCTGACAGCAATCACTGATCAAGAGTGTTTGAGTCTCTCAGTTTTGGAAGGATTTTTTTTGTGAGTATCCCACAGTCCTGTATGACCATGGTTCTCAAACTGTGGTGCCTGCACCACCAGTGGTACGCGAGCAAAATCGGACATGATAATAGCTCAATCCTCATTCCTGTGATAAATGTCACTGGGACTTGTCAAAAAGAGTTGAATGTGTAGGAAAAACAGACACAGCACTTTTAGAAATTAAAGAAATGAATCTTTGGCACCAGCTCATCATGATGACGACATATTACCATATAGGGATATTTTGTCCCACCCCAGGGTTCCCACACCTCGGTTGACATCAAACTCAAAGACTTTTCATAGACTTTCCAGGACCAATATCCCTCAAATTCAAGGACTGAATGGTGCTGACACAGCTTAAGATGGGACGGCAACTTGTAAGAGCCTGAATAACTTTCAAGGGCCTTGAAATGTTTTTGTTTAAATTCACAAACGTACAAAATATAACCCAATGTAGAAATACATTTGACTGTTTTTTATTATCAGTTATTAAAATGTGAAGTAGTTCCAGGCCACTTGTCAGTAATATAACTTGTACAATTATGTCATTTTCTTTACTTTAAACATAAGACCTCACAGACACAGACAGAACGTGCAAAAAGAACGAAGCAGGAGTTGATATGTATGTTAACAGACTGACGGTTCACCTCACCTCACACATATACCGTCAATGTCTTAGCAAATTAACTGTGTCTAATATCTGTCAATATATTTAAACACAAAACAGTGTGACTTCGCTCTAATACTGCAGATTCTGTCCATTTTGTAGTTTTAATATTCTGTATTCTATTCCTTTTCAAATTTCTCTATCTATATACTTAATACATCATGGATGATTTGTCAGCATCACAGAAGTGACATTAAAGATTCCTGAGACTTGGAACTATAGCTTCTAGGTATTTCTATGTATATTAAAGTTGCAGCATCTGCATCACACCTTTCCTGCCTCGGTAATGAGTCGACGAGAGTCGTACAGAGTGTACCATGCATTCTTTCAGAGATTTAATTTGGATGTGGTACCTGGAGGGCTAAATATAATGATGTTTAATGCAAAGGAGCATCTGAGGACAGAGATGGATCACACACACACACACACACACACACACACACCAGCACTCCCTCCTGTCTGCTGCATGCACACTGGCCCATATTTATCCCTCCATCCTGGCAATAAGAGCAAGTCTCATCACATCTCGACACAAATAGAGACTGACAGAAAACAAGAAAAAAATTAGATTGGAGCAGCATTAAAGTCCATTTCCTACATGACACGACTTGCACGGCGCATCATCCAAACAGTGTCATCACAAATATTGCCTTATTATTACCTTTGCTAGTCCTTTATTATTTTTAAATGATTCTTAACATGACAGTCTTTAAATCCTCCATTGTCCCGTTAACCTCGACGCCGTTTCTGCTTAGTCGTTTACCTGCAGCGGAGATAAAGTCGTGACAGTTAAAGAATAAAATAATTACAGCTACAAATATCCTCCATGGAAACCAAACAAATAAAGGCCATTTGTCAGACGTGTGAGGCTGCTTAGGTTTTCTTCGGGGACAAAAGTAAGCCGTTGTTTTTACGAATGCTCACTTACGTGGCAGTTAATCCTGTTTTCGGAACATCTCTTACAACTGGAGGAGCAGAAATATGGACGAGGTCCTCCGCTCCAGGCCAGAGCAACGCTTGATCCAGGATGAGAGACACGTCCTCACTCTGGGAGGAAGAGTGTTAACCTCTTCAGACCCTAAGGTGGTGTTACATGATACGAAAGGTGCTGAACTTAACCATATACTTTCCATGTGGAGGAACAGCTGCATTTGTACCGGGGGACACGCCACTTCAGGCAAAGCGAGTCCAGTTTCCTGATGGGATCACCTGAATAGTCTAAACACTGTGGGATTAGCTGCTCTGTTTTCACTGAAGTCGTTCAGAAAAGGATGTGTAATTTGTAAAGATGTAATTTTACTCTGTAAGCTTAAACTTTAGTTTATTTTTGCTACTATTCATTCTAACTTATTCCTGACAATAATATTAATTCAGATTAATGAAGCATATGGCACTTTTCCATCAGTGATAGTACCTGGTACTTTTGTTGGTACCTGCTCTGGTGAGGTTCAAAGCGAGCTGAGCCGATACTAAAATGTGACGTCGACAGACTGCTGGCCTCTGATTGGTCAGTGAGTGTCGTCACTGGAAGAGTCATGAGCGCGACGTCCGACACAAGAATCAAACAGAACGATCAGTTAAAAAGACTTAAAAGACTTAAAAATCTACCATGATGAACGCCTACAGTGACGCCATCACTCCCTTGATCTTATAGCTGGTCCCTGTGTGTGTGTGTGTAGTGCCGTGAAGCAATGTGTGTTGCTCGTGAGACCCTCCTAATTCTGAGGACTCAGGGTCAGGGGCCCTGATCTTGCAAGGCTCACAGACAGCAGGGGGAGTGGAGACAGCCCACAATCTACCCACAACAAGACATTTAACCATCACAATGACTTCAAAGCTGTTAAATTAGGGTAAAAAGAGAGTTCACAGCTCTGCTTTAATTCACTTCAAAGTAAGTGGTCTCCTCTAACTGTGGCCTGTTTGTGGGTCGTTTACAGCTCAACATGTGTCAAAATTCAATGCGCGGCGACAGTGGCGACTGGTAAGTGAAGTTAAGCAGCCTACAGTCAGAGGTGGCGGCCTCTGACACACAAGAAGAGACGAAACAGATGGACGACTTTTCCTCCTACTGTGCGACAATGTAGCCGAAAGAAAGCAAATACAGGTGGGACACACCTTGTGACGCCATTTTGAGCCAGTCTGACACACCCACTCCTGAGATCATGACTCACGCTTTCATAGCATCGAATAATTCCATAAATAATCTTTGCCTTCACCTGTAAATGACATAAATGGATAAACATGTGTATAAGTTTATTAACTGTGGTCCGAGACCAGACGCACAATTACAGTATTTTTGGACTCATAGTCTGCTAAAGTCGGTCGTTTCATCCTGTGTAGTGTCATAATGAATGACAACAGAGAAAGTCTGTAATGTTTTTTTTACACAGAGCACTTGGCACGTCTGTATTTATACAGCACTTTTCTTTTCTTAATAACTCAAAGCCACTTTACACTACAGTTTTATTTCAGCATGCGTAGTGAATGTTCTGCCACACATCTGTCATACGCTGCCAGCTCAGCCGTGAGCCAGGAGCAGCCTGGTGTTGAGTGTCTTTCCCTGGGGCACGTCAGCATTCACAGAGCCAGGGATCAAACCCACAGGCTTCTGGTCGACCGCTGATTCACGGCTGCCCTCACGAGTGACAGATTTGGTGATTGGGAGATGTGTAAACACCGCAGGTATCACACGTGTCTGTTTACAGCCTTCTTACCTGGTGTTGTCGAGGCCCAGCCTCTCCTCCTGCCAACGTCCTCACACGGTGACGATCGGTCGGGTCAGATGCCACCACGTACCACGACGAAGGTCAACACATCGCTGCTAAAATAAGTCAATTTTCCAGTGTTGGGTAAAACACTCACCAACACCCTGTGACATCATTTCTTTTGCAGTGGAAAAAGATACAATCACTATTCTCTTCAAGGTCAAATGACTCTGCTATTGACTGTTTGTTTTTTTAATCCAGCTCCACATCAGCAGTGATGGAAACATGACACCTGTGTGAATGGGACAGCTTACTTCTCTATTCTGGCAGTCCCGACACCCAAGTCTGCACCATTTCCGACGCCAAGTTCAAGAAGTGATGTGAACTCATTCAGTCAAGAGAAACAAATGGAAAACTTCTTCACTGGCAATTGAAAATGAGTCATTTTTGTGATTTAAGGGAAAAAAAATGGCCATGTGGGTGTTTAAAGGGCATGTAAGAAAGATTACTCTGCTCACCTCTCCTTTTCCCCACACACATCAGGGAACTATCAGATACCAAAAGACACGATAGTGCTAAGGAAGTTATATGTGACTCAGTTTGTATACAACACCATGTTGGCAGGAAAGGTTGATATCTGGTCCTTACGATGCTCCAGCAGTATAAAAAACAGCCTGAGTAACTGTTATTACAGACCTGCAGTGTAAACTTTCACTTGTCCTACACTGAAGACCACAAAAGCATCACTGGATGTGGTTTTTATCTGTACGAAGCTCCCAAAGTAAACAGTGAAAGTTGTGTCCACACAACACTGCACGGTAGAGCTCTCAGTGCCCACACACACAAAAAAAATTATCTCACTGCTGATTGGTCCTCATGTCATCGCGTCAATGGGATTCTTAGCCAAATTAAAAAACGTTGAACTTGCCCACGTGAGTGTCATGACGATTGCACCGACACTTTGTATGTAAGCTTGTCACGTGTAAAATTTGACATCACATCTGGTGTAAATACAGCATTACACGTCGCAATTAACGCACGTCAGACATACAAGTATGAAAACTGGTAGGTCATTTATTCTGTACCTGATATGGAGTGATCTCTAGTCCACGGCCTGTGAAGTCCCATCGTGTTTTATGGCAGTGATCCACTCCGTCATCTCAGGATTGTCCGTCCCCTTGCTCTCCACCACCTCCACTTCTTATAAATACAGTTGGTGAAGATGAGTTGGCTGACATGTTGTTTGGTATGCTCCAAGTTCGTGACATCAGCTACTGGAGCTCCATTCTTCTTCTTCATTTGCATGGTAAGCTTCACTACAGAATACAACACGCATGCTGTGGCCGGTCTATCTGTTCAGGATGCTGCAGAAACATTGGCACACAAGATGGCGACCTACTTAAAATGAGGCCTTTGCCTAAAGTAAGGGTCCAAAACCCCAATGATTTTTATTTTAAAGCTAATTCTACACAAACACACTTACAAGTATGGCTAGTATATTCATTTTTCTGCAAATAAACCCTCCTAAAGATTAAATGCTGGGACCTCAGACTGGCATTATATGGTGCCAGGCATCATGGGTCATTTCCACTGTTAACTGCCAACATCTGCACTTTCCAGGTTGACAAACGATGTAGCATTACACTCTCCCCACTATCAACATCCCTGTTTGCATTCTTACATTCCTATTCCTATAGCACTGTATTGAATTACTCTTAATGCATGACTGCAGCCCCTTCATATTAAAAGGACTTAACTGGAAACACAGAAGCTGTTTCATTGTTTGCTGTTGCTGTAACCAGACCACATCAACCAAGACTGAAATCTAAACTCAGTCCAAAAACTTTGTGTGATAATTCACAAAAAACGGTGCAAAGGAATCATAAAAACAAGACTTTTTTTTTTTTATAACAGAGTGGAGAGAGAGCAAAACATGTCATCTTATGTTGCCATGTCTGTGACAGGTTTACACGATAAACAGATGATACTAAACAAGGTGGAGCAACGCATGGTAAACACAAATCAAAGGAGAAATTCCAGCACTGTATGCACTGTAAAAAAATACAGAAGAAATGATAAACTGACAACTATGCCCCCCCTTCCCTCCCCCCCCGCTTCACTGAATCTCTAAGGGGCTGAATGGCATGAGAATGAGCTTTTTAAACAGAAACACTGGGGGAGGAAGAAAGGAGTCCCATTGCAAAAGAGTTGAATTACCATATCACTGAGGAGCAAACACAAAGCTCCCCGAGAGCAGCGGGAGATCCGTCATCCAGTGAAGAGCGGTGTTGAAATGTGGATATTTCTGAGCACTCAGACACCGCACACTGATACCATGCAGCAGCGGAGAGCACACTCATCCTCTCATCCTGAGGAATCCAGGCTGCAGCGCTTAACAAAGGCAAAGCTGAATGTGGACAACTCTTCGGTCGTCCCATTCAAGAATAATAAACTCTCTGTGAACAAGTAAAACAATAAAATAACAATAAAATGATATTAATAGTAAAAGGGTTTAAAAGCCGATGTTTCCTCGAGCCATACAGTAGCCCAGTTTGTTCTGGTTTCCGAGGAATGACATGAGGCCGACGTAGGCTTCGATGAAGAGCGGCTGATTCAGGACCAGCACTCCATTGGCCTTTCCTGGAACTGGCTTTATGGAATGAGCTCTGAGCGCGGCGTCCTTGAGCTGCTCTCGGAACTTCTCAATCTGCGGATATGAAGACATGATGGTCAGAAACAAAAACTCTTATAAAACTATAATTACAAACATTGTTTCAGCAATTCTGTAACTCTCTTCACGACATGAGACACGGGGAATGCTGAAATAAACAGCATTCCCAATTAACTAATCATTTTGATCTACTACAGGAGATTTTTAACATCAATTTTACATTTACATCAAATGAATTATGTATTTATTAACTTATCTAAATTATGATGTAATTTATTAACTCAGATTTATGTGACACTTACAAATTCAATTGAATCATTCATCTTGTTTTCATGGTAAATGCTCCATGACTCTAGGGAAGAAATGTTATAGGATAGAAAATGTACAGACATTCATGTTCCCGTTACCATCACACCCTGACTTTCTGTTCAGCAGCATCAACAAAAGGTTCCGTTATCTGGTTACATGAATAAATAAAACAAATTAAACAATATGTAGCTCAGTGGTGGAGCAAGTCATCTTCACCATACAGGTTCTTGGCTCAACTCCCAGCTCCATTAGTCTATATGCTGATGTTTCCTTGGGTAAGACACTTAACCCCCCGTTGCTCATCAAGACTAGAAAAGTGCGATGTAAATACAGAACATTTACCATTCATGTGCTTGATAATGATTATTCAGTACCATAAGTGAGACATTGGAAAGACGTGAACTCAGGAAAATGTCTGCAGTTTTTTGGGGGGAGTTTTCTCTTCACATATGACAAACGCAGCACAGCATATTCTGTGTAAGATGTGTTCACAACAGCAGGAAACTGTCTGGAACACCTACAGCTCGAGCACCCAGCAGGCAGGGCATTCGTCAATTTGCACATTGTAATACTGTATATCTGGAGCTTCTCCTGCACTTTTCTCACATGGACTCACACACAGTTGTTTAGGGAACAGGCAGGAAAAGTTAAAGAAAATGACTTCACTGAATGTCTGACAGCAGCTACAGACAGTAAATGTGCCCTAAAGGTCGGCTGTTTACTTGTTTTTTCTGGCATCTGCTAACGGCTTATTACTTTTTCCTTTAAATAGAACCATAATTTGCAAAATTGACACCATGGTCTACTGAAGAAGACCTGAAAATAGTGATTGAGACCATTAACTCCTCAGCAAGAAATGCATTGGAGAAATGCAGTGCATGGTTTTCACTAGGGCTGTAGCTTTTTTAAGTATGAATGTCACAGCCCTGCTTTTCACTCTCCACAAAATAAAAAAAGCATGACATCATAGCTACATATGGATTGAAATTTAGAAGAAAGAGATAGTGGTCAGACGGTAAACGCCTTGAACAAGCTGTGATCACTTACCTATGTTTATATTGACAGTATTTTCTTACATTTTCACAAGCGGGCACATTTCTAAATGTCACATCATAATTAACCTTAATCATTTTAATTACTCTGTGTTGCATTCTTAGTCAATGTTCTTCACGGTGTGTGCACACAGTGTCGAGTTCAGCTACCAGTCACCGCTAATGTGCAGTCAGTGAAATGTATATAATGCATGTGATCTATAATATAAGTATAATAATAACTCTGCAAGAAGCAGGCGTGAAGCAAACCCTGATCACAAGATTGACACATTGTGAAACAGACATCCGTGTGCTGATGTTGAAACTTCACTGGTGAGTAAAAGACGACTCCCTTTGTCTTTCTCATGCTGATTCACACATTCATAACCGTGTCACTGATGAGGACATGACTTGGGATAACACCTGGTACCTTTGCAGGTCTTACGAAACACAAACCTCTCCACTGAGCGACACTAACTTATAATATTGCAATATATTATTTTGCCAGGTGATAATGACAGTTTATACCACACAATGAGAGGGTTGGTTAATCTGCAGATTACTAATATCATTAAAAAAAAAAAGTGGACGTATTACAACACTCGGTTACATCATTCCTCCCACATGATCATAAATTATTAAAAGATTAAAGATCTGAAAGAGAGCTGAAACAATTAATCGATTACTAAATTAATTGACAACTATTTTGATAATCAATTAATCGATTTGAAGCTTTTTTCATGATTAAAACAAGATTTCCTATTGTTTAAGCTTCTTAAATGTAATTATTTTCTTTCCTCTGGATAACAAAGAAATCATTAAAAGTTAATCATTTTGGTTTGTGGACAAAACAAGACATTTGAGAACATCATCATTTTCAGGTTTGACGAACACCGATCAACATTTTTTAAGGTTTTCTGACATTTTATGGAAAACGATTAATCGAGAAAATAATTGACAGATTAATCGATTATGAAAATAATCTGTTCACTTCTCAAAAACAGCTAATTATGTGGAGATGTTCCTCCATTTGTATTATCGAACATCGGCAAACACACCAACATCTGCCAATATGGGTTACAACAGTGGGCTGAATAGGCTGCTAACTCCTTGCCTTCTATGCTTATTTTGCTCAATGAAAAACGTTTTTATCTTCATCTGCTGCGACAATAGCATAAAAAATATGTTAATTTCACGACAGAAGAGACTAAATGACCCCTGCAGTTGGCCACAGGGAAATACGTACTGTATATATTGGATATCGACAAAAAGTCCAATGTTGTGCATCCCTAATTTGTATTGATTATTATATTCCTGTTTTGGATTTGTCACTTGTCTAACCCTGACCTTCATGTAACAAGTACATTTCCCCAGTGTAGGATTGATAGTCTAATCCAACCTACTATAATCTAATCAACTCCCAATAACATTGCAAAAATATGTGAAAATATACACACACACACACACATGTTCGACATTCATGACTTGAGGGGACATTGCATTGACTTACATTCATTTCTTGGAGACTTACTCTAACCTTAACCACAATTACTACTGGCCTAATCCTAATCCTAACCCTAACCCTAACCTCAACCTCAACCTAACCATGAAACATATCTTCACCTTAAAATGTAGTAATTTACGTTATGGGGACTTGCTTTTTGTCCCCACAAGGAGGACAAGTCCCCATAATGTGACTGTGTAAACAGGTTTTGGTCCCCACAACATTAGTAATACCTGGTACACACACACACACACACACACACACACACACACACACACACACACACACACACACACACACACACACACACACACACACACACACACACACACACACACACACACACACACACACACACACACACACACACAGTTCGACATTCATGACTTGAGGGGACATTGCATTGACTTACATTCATTTCTTGGAGATTTACTCTAACCTTAACCACAATTACTACTGGCCTAATCCTAATCCTAACCCTAACCCTAACCCTAACCTCAACCTAACCATGAAACATATCTTCACCTTAAAATGTAGTAATTTACATTATGGGGACTTGCTTTTTGTCCCCACAAGGAGGACAAGTCCCCATAATGTGACTGTGTAAACAGGTTTTGGTCCCCACAACATTAGTAATACCTGGTACACACACATACACACACACACACACACACACACACACACACAACACACACAACACAGTGGAAATGAATGTTAAATTGCTGTAAGTTAGGGGGGAATTGCACCTTTAAACAATGCCACAATCTCATTATTGCATGATGAACTTACATCGCAGAGGGCAGCGAGCGTGTCATTGACGTTCCTCACAGGATGGTTGGTGAAGGTGACGAAAGGGAAGTCGATGGCAAACGGGTTCCACCTGGAGATGAAGGAGGGTTCTCTCAGCCGGTCCCAGAAGACTCGCAACCCTTCCCCGTCTCTCCTGAACACATCAAAACAGCATCAGTCTCAATAAAAACTCTCTGTGGTGCCTGTGACTCAACTGGGTGACAAAAGCTTCAGTTGCTGTCATCTCATCACATTAACGTTTTCTACAAAGAATTGTTTTGTTTGCATTTGTGGTAAATCATGTACAGAAGGTTGAATATATAAACTCCAAAATAACTACTGGTTTGACTCAAATAGAATAAATGTTTATGTCTGTATTCTTTTCTTGAAATATACTGTAACTGTGATCGTTTTGGATGTAAAAGTTATTCCTTTTTCCAAAGATAAACTTACACTTATTTTGTGGTCTTGACCAATTATGAATTTTGTCCAAATGGTTAACTATCATTTGACTTTGTATGTGGACAGTGGTGGTTGATGGTCTTTGAAACGGGAGAAGCTCATTTCAGGCCAGAATTTTCATACATAAATTCTGGAAAGTAGAACAAGAAAATGCGATAATTATGTAAAACTGAAATGCTATAATAGTGTTTTTATTTACTTGTATATGTACAAATGAAAATGGTCTATATTGCCCAGCAAATAACACAACAAGCAGCCATTTGTCTACAGATTTCACTCGCAAAATCCACACAGGACTGAGGCAGAAAACGCTCCGCTGTCGTGTCTGCAACGCTGTCAATCAAAAACTGGTCCTGCCTTTCAGACATTTCCTCCAATCATCATGCAGAAGCCCAGTGTTCACGCCCACCCACTGCTCCATTGACTCTGAGAGAAGCTGAGCCTCTGTGGAAGCGACGTTTTTGAGGCATTTGTCCAATAACGGTCGAGCTCACTGTAGTAAAAAAAACCTCTTCTGTGTCGTCACATAAAGAACAGTTGAAGCTGAGCTTCAAATGGTTTTTAATGCAGATGCTGCTACGGGATTACGTAAATCGCGTAAGACGATCTGTCATCTGTGATAAGCGGCGGATTCTGAACAAAGTAGTGACGCGTTCCAGTGACGCGTTTAGTAATGAAATGTAAATACAACACAGTACATATTTGAAGACTTTTTAGAGGAAGCTTTATAGACTGGGCCTCACGGTTGGTGTAGTGGTTAGCACGCTTGCATTTGCAGCAATAGGACCCAGATACGAGCCCAGGTTGGAACAAGGGCCTTTCTGCATGGAGTTTGCATGTTGCATTATTTATAGACTGCACATTATGGACTCAGCCTCACAGTCCAGAACCGTGAAGCCAATGTAGAAGTGTCTGAAACCTGTATTCTATGAAATGGCCATTAGGGGGCATCTCTATTGATCGATTACAAAAACAAGCCAGTATTATATCCTGTGAGGAAAATTATATTTACAAAAACCAAGAGGATGCTAAACTACGTCCAAATGCTTTCATACTTCAAAGGTTATGATCTATGACCACTTAAAACCAAAGAAGTGTATGCCACAGAATTTAAAAAAAAACAGCTGAATTAGTATTGTTGAAGAAAGCAGTGAAACAGGAAGTGAACGTGTTACCGCAGCACGTCAGCCACTTACACCTGTTTAGCCACCAGCGCAGATGTCAGTGTTTGTGTCTGAGTGCGAGGTGAGGTCACATCTTGTCACATGCGGTTTTTCATTTCTGTATCATTTATCCAATTTCGGCTCCAAGCACCATATAGATTTGTGTTCACAAATTAAAATACATCACTAGCTCCTAATATGAAGTTACTAACCCTTTAAGGACCATGATACTTCTCCTAAGTATTAACATCAGCTCACATTATTTCCCTAAAGGGGAATTACCATTTCTGTGGTAAAAGTGTTACTATAATCAAAAATAATGGCACTAATCTGCCCTGAGGGCAAATACTTAATGTGAGGACAATCTCATGTTTACCAGGCTTAGAGGTAATCTACAGCGAGTTCTTCATATTCTCTTTCTTCTGCTCTTCCTTCTTTAGTCGCTTAAAGTAAATACTGAGGGTTTTAATGAAAATGCCTCGGGGGTCATATCTTTTCTCAGCCTAATGAAACCTCAGAAGACTGAGAGCAAACACTCGCTGATCCCATCTTTGAAACAAGGCTGGTGTTGATCTACACGCTGTGACGGTCTTTACAGTTCTACCGTTTACTGTATGTACACTGAATTTGATCTAGTTCTCTCATACCTGAAAGACCTGTAATATGTGGGAGGTATAGAGTATCTTTGTGACTGAAGGTTGTGGGTCAAGGAGAGTTTAAAACTCCCCTCACTGCCATCTCTGAGGAGAACTCTTCAAAATGGGTCATAAAAATATTTGCATGCAAATCTAAAAATACTGTTACATACATTTTTTTGGTATTATTTTTAAGAACAGATCTTTTTTTAATAATAGAATCAAAAGCTTATTCTAAGTTGACATTTGTAAAAGGGATTTAATAAATAATACACCGACAACGCTGCTTTGAAATGTGATCTAAGACCTGCACACATTCATATACTGAATCTTTAAAATATGAAAATACACATTTATATATTCATTATGTTAAGATCAACGATCCTTGTATGTATTCTCTTTAATGGCCAAAAGGGGGCGAAACTACTGGTGACAAAACAAGTGGGCTTGTATGCAAATGTGTTACACACTACACCCATAGCACATTCGGCCAATGAGAATATTGCTACTTTGGCAGGTAGAGAGCAAGATTTTAAATCCTAAAACAAACACAAGGAACAAAAAACATTAGATTAAACCTCACCAAACAATTACTGAAAATTAAAAAATTAAGTCACCAGGTCAAGGGATGATTAAAAAAAAAAGTTATGAGTTATGAGCCTTACACTTTTTCTGCTGAGAGTTGTGGGCTAATATTCTCTGTGTAATAATTATATGTGCATTACTGATCTACAGAGCCGAGCATAATGTCAGAGACCTTCAGAGACATCAAATATTCTACCACCAAGAGAGGGAAACATCAGCAGAAGACATTGTTTTTTCGTGTTTGTTTTTAACCCCCGAGATCATAAGTGATCAATGTTAATATTTTTTAGAGTGAAAATTTGCTCACTACCTAAAGTCACTTTGTACTGGAAAATACAATGTCAACTAATGTTAGTAAATCATGTTTGCTTGTTTCAATCAGGTAAATACTAAACTAAACTATAAAAAATATGTTGGCTTCTGGTTGCAAAACATTTCACAATTCATTGTTTTGTCTCCTGAGCATTGGACAGTTTGCAGGAGTTTATGGTGGTAGTAGTAGTATTAGTGTGTGTGTGTGTGTGTGTGTGGGGGGGGGGGAACGTTACACCAGTCTTGTAACCAAACACACGCCCTTGAATTAAACACACACTGGATCAAACCTGATTCAAAACAGCTTGGGAAAACCTGGGATGCAGGTTTGACTCCTCAGACCGACTTAATTACACAAAAGGAACAACAAAAACAATACCGTCATTGTGACTGAAGAAAAATACTGAAGAAACACATACTGTATGTGAAAAAAGCAGCATTTGCAATATCGTTTTACAGCCTTGAGGTTTTATTTTGGGCAGCACCATCGATGCATAATGCACTGGTTTGCATCACACTTTTCTTTTTTACCAAGGGATCATGTTAGTCCACATTTGGCGTTTTCTTTTTTCCTTGAGAACATTTTCTTTTTGGAAGAACCAGACTAATTAGCTGGAAAGATAAAAGCAACACAGTTGCCTCATGCAAATATCACAAAGTTTCATCATGTACATAGGAGCTGTGCATTACTGAAACATTTGTCCCATGTTACATTTACTCACTACACAACTTCAACACTGTTAATACATCTGCCTTTGAAACCTCTGCTGTGAATCTGAGGCTGTACAAACTGTTTAGTTTATTTAGTGCTTACGACTTAAAAGGCAAAGTAATTAAGCACATAAAAGCTATGCTAACAGTGCTCGCTGTCACGTCTACCTTTAAAGATCCATCATCTAATTGTTGGTCTGCATAAAACATGACAACAATAGCAAAATATGTAAGAAGTAAATCGTGTGTATATATATATACATATATACTGTACATACTGTATATATACACACATATATATATGCGTGTGTGTATATAAAAATATATATATGTGTGTGTATATATACAGTATGTACAGTATATATGTACGTATATATGTATATATGTACATATATGTATACATGTACATATATGTATACATGTACATATATGTATACATATACATATATACATATATGTATATATGTACATATATGTATACATATACATATATATATACACACACATACATACATATACTGTATGTATATATACATATATGTACATATATACATATATGTACATATATACATATATACACATATATACATATATGTACATATATACATATATACACATATACATATACACACATATACATATATACATACATACATATACACATATATATGTGTGTAGGTTTTCTCTGGGTTCTCCCGCTTCCTCCCTTAGTCCAAAACATGCAATATGGGAATTAGGTAAATTGGACACTCTAAATTGACTGTAGGTGTGTGGAGGTTAAAGCACTCATGACTCTTTAAGTGATGACACTCTCTGACCAATCAGTGGCCGGCAGTCTGTTGACGTCACATTTTAGTACCTCGCCAGAACAGGTACCAAAAAAAGCACCAGGTACTATCACTAACAGACAAGTAAAAAAAAATCGAGTCGAGCCGAATTGTAAATTCCAAACAGAACAAATTTTTTCAGATTCAAGAAATTTTGCACATCTTATTCACCCTCACATTGGGAATACACACAACACTACTGACACATGGCTTTTTTGAAATTACTTAACACATGTTACGCTCTACTTGTAACACAGGTCATTTCCCAACACAGCTGCAATCTGTCCACAACTATCTGTCATGCCTATGTGCTTGTTTTTTTTTTCCTACCACAGTGCTTGTGCAAGAGCACTTCCTGTCAACCAGAATTAAACACCTGAGGCTAAACAATAGTGGTGCAGCTATTGATATGTCACAGTCCCAGGGAGGGGCCACATCATAATGCAGTCCTCTCGCCCTGTTTACACAAGCACTTAAATATGACAATGCTGCTACTGCTGAACAGTTTGTGCCTCCTCCAGAGTCAGGGTTGAGCCTGGAGAAAAGAAGGGGGGAAAAAAACTGTACAAAAGCAAAAGCCTGCACTAAAAGACTGATTATATTTCAGCAAAAAGCAAGTGAGGATGGTGGGGTTACGTTTTGTACACATTGTCCTTTGTACGTGCACACAGCTATTGCCCGTAGTATAAATGGGGATATAAAAAAGCTTTGGCAAATTCCACAGGTAAGCTATCATTGGGAGCGGGACCGGCCCAAACAGGCAAAGCAGGGCTGGGCTTTCCAGCCAGAGGCCTTGGAAGTCTTCACCGTGTTTATGTGGCAGAGCTGGGGTTTGTACTTTCACTGTGCCTCACTTCAATACAGTCACGGAAAATACAGAGACACCGAGAGCGGGCAACACCCGAGTTTGGTCATTCACAGAAATATCCTAGAACCCATCTCTTCTGATCGACTCAGTCTTTACACCCATCAAACACATGTGCATAAGAGCAACACTGCACTCTTAGCTTAGAGGCAAGTGACAAAAAAGAATCACTCCCTAGGCCTTCAAGCACTTTGAGCAGAATGAAAAGTCAACACTCTTGATAAATATCAAACCCAGCTGCAGTCGTCATGGCAGGTGTCCCACATTGTCAAAGAGAGAACAAACAAATCCGCTCAGATTGCTCAATAGGGCCTGCAGGTTTGTCAGCCATCCATGCATGTTATTTATCCAACAAATCTTCATTAGAAGTGTGAGAGAACTATTAAAAGAAAAGGGTGGAGTGTTAGCTAGTAAAGAAACAACGACTTTTACCCTTTATTCTCAGATTTCTATCATTTTATATTATTTGTGATAAAGCCGATTGTGCAACTGTTAGAGCTGAAAAAGAAATACAGCAATGGTACGGACATGTCCTGATGAAAATGTTGTGATATCATAGCCGGGGGCTGTTGGTGAAAATGCAAACCCACAAGTATTTACAGCAGTAGAATGCCCAAGACATTAAAAATCCACAGGTGTTTATTCATTTGTACAGTGAACACACTGCTTTATCTATGCTTGTCTTGGAGATGTAAAGGTATGTTTTGTAACTTTTCTGCTGGATGTTTAGAGGTTGGAAAGATAAAAACAACGGCATTACATCCAAACTAACAAATCATTTTATATTTGCAAAAATGCAAGTTGTAAATTGGATTAAGAAGCTGAGAATTAAAAGGGGACCTAATACTGTGTGTTTCAAACACAAACAAAAGTATGGTTTGGTTTGGTGTAGTATGGTATGTCTTGGAATGATTAAGCCCTGATTAAGCCCTGATTAAGCCCTGAGTCAGGCTTGTGTTGCACCGGTTGCAACGGGATGATTTTTTTCTGTCGCACAATCAGCTATGACTATCATGGGTGGAGCCGGTGTAACTCCACCCTGTACTGTACCATTTTGCTCCAATACTCAAGGGAAGGGGACTAAAAAAATGGAACGGTTGGGGCTGGTTATTTTGACACTATTCCTAAAGGACACACAAAAAAATGTTCTGTACCAAACCGAACTGTTCCACTCGATGGAAATGCGGCATAATTTAGAGCAGACCGTGTTTGCTAACAGAAATTAAGTATTTTAGACAGATTAAGGAACAAAACAAAGGAAAAAAGACAGAACAAGGATGTCCGTGATGAGACCAACCACAAGTGTAAGTGACTGCTGTGTAATCGTTTCTGCCCATCTGGACCATGTTAACAATTACTCCTTAAGATCACCCCGTTTTATTTTGTGGCACAGTCTGATTGGACTCAAACATATTCTCTTGGTTGTGCTTTTGTTTGTTTCTTTTCTTGCACTCCCTGTGTCCTCTCAGTAGAAGTTTTAAATCGGGCTTCCTATCAGAAATTATCTGTGTCCATATTAACATTGCAATTGTTTGCTTACTTCTAGAAAGTACTACTGATGAGCAACAATGGCGGAAAGTACTACAGTTGAGTTTAGACTGATAAGAACCAATCAGGAAGTGAATGCTGGTGACTGTGTCATCCTGTCAAACAATCTCTGTTTCTGTCCGTCCAGACTAAAATGCAACTCCAGACTATTCAAATAAAAACCAGCAGCATCTTTGTGGGTTCCTTTTGTCTGGTCCTCACAACTTTAAAGACTTTTTTCAGGGTTAGAATTAGGTTTATGTTGGAGATAGGTTAAGGGTTAAGGCCTTTAGTGATGATGGTTAAGGAAGGGTAAGGGACTAAGGAGTGCATTATGTCTATTATGTGCCCTCACTAAGACATAAAAACATTACTTTACATGTCATTTAGCAGACACTTTTATCCAAAGCGACTTACAATAAGTGCATTTCAACATTTGGGTACAAACAAGAGCTAGAAGTAAGTGCTTCAAGTAAGCCAAACTATAAAGTGCTATTCAAGTGCGATGTACAATAAGTGCTTTTTTTTGTTGTTGTTGTCTTAGTCGAAAGAGATGTGTACAAGCTTGTGTGTGCACTTATTTACTTCTTGTCCCAAACACACATCTAAACTGTCTTCCACCACATTACAACAGCTGTGATTATTTCAATAATTGTCTGCTGAGAAATTATGTAGATGATGTTTAGCATTGACTGACTGCCCTCTGCTGTTCAAACACGTTAGCTGCTCTGGACGGACAGGTGTGGTCAGAGGGAGGACGACGACTGTGTTAAAACCATGGACACATAAGGCAAATTTGGCACAAGAAAATCACATGACACAGTCAAGAAGAATGTAAAAAAGTTAATCAAACTGAGCAACTGTGAGTAGTTTAAGGTGGGGTCAAAATAAGGCAGAATTCCCTCTGAAAAACACTGTACTGTATCAGAAAAGAAACAGAAACAGTGCTGGGATTATTTCCAACCTTCATGAATATATATATATAATATTTTACAACAGTTACTAAAGTAATCTCATGAGTTTCTCAGGCATCCAGGCCCAACTTCTTCAGACAGGAATAAAAAAAATAAAATATTGTTCTAAAAACACAGCTTTTCCCAAAAGATGGAGAATATATTGAGTTGTTTCCTTCTACCCAGACAATGGGTGATGAAAACAGAATCATCAAGACTAAAAATACAAACACTCCCCGAACACTTTCTGTTATATTTTCTCATATACACTCATAATTACCTCTGCTAAATGGGTTATATTTTCCCTGTCGCTGTAAACTGATAAAAATATCTCTTGACTTTGTCACCCCACAGAAAATGTGTTACTAATCATCACCATATTTGAATGACCAAAAAAGTCGGTAAGGGTTTAAAGAGTTAGGTTTCAGGTTTCAGGTTAGTCGCAGCCCTAATCTCTATCAATGTTACGATAGATAAACAGCATGTTGATAACATATAACAATCAACATTTATCTTCTTCGGTGTGGTTTGGTGAGTTGTAGAATCATCCATGAGAGCATCAATCAGCAGGAGAAATGTGCTGCTGCCTTGAACCTAACTCTGCAGAGGGCGCACACTGACATCAAGTGGTCAGATGACAACTGTCACCAGACATGTGAAGGATTAAAAAGCTGCTGGGTTACACACATGTCAAGAAACTCAGCCTTTTCTTATATGCACCCTTATTGTGAGGAAAAATACATTATTGACTGAAGTCTTTGTATTAAACAGGTCTAAAGTTCAGCCTCAGACTGTGTGTTTTTTTTTTTTACAGCAATCGACAGCATACAGTCTGATCCAGATGTTACACCCAACACGAAAATATAAAACTCAAAAACATAGTTTTTAACTGTTCGAGAACTTGCGTTGACCGTCTCGTTGTGAGGAAAAGATCAATTATTCTGTATAAACAATGTTTCTGAAAAACCCCACAGAGAACAAGTCCACTTGGCTCTGTGAGTTCAGTGCCTTTCATATATGTTTACAGCTACAGTATGGATCAAACATGTTAACCAATAATGCAAGTGTTTATTATTTAAAATTATATTAAATACATGTTTTTGTTTCATTTTGCAGATTTAAAAATAGATCATTTGTAAGTAAATGTATAACTTTCCTCATTTTATTGTATGACTAGTAACTTAGTGAAATGGTTTATTACCATTTCTGTGACACATGTTGTCCACCACAGTACTAAGAGCAAGATGGACTCATTTCCTCAGCCTGACCTAAAGTACAGCACTTTTCCCCCACTTTGGTTTAGTATGTGGTTTCAATGGCAGAGCGGATTTGCACATACATGTACTCACTGATCACTGTCTGCCAGAAATAAGACAGAATGACCTAGACTAAAAAAAAGAAAAAAGAAGACACTTCCTGAGGGACAGACACTGAAGAAGATTAGGAGGAGGAAGGAAGATGAAAACTGGAATGTTTGAGGCTCAAGTTTTTCTTGCATGAAACCGTCTCTTTGCTGTTTGACTCCCGGTTGGCTTTCACAAGCGTTTTATGTATAATTTAACGTAATGTGCAGAGATAAAGCCTCCAATAAAAGGATGCGCTCTCTAAGCTCTTCACAGCACATTACATTTTATTCATCAAATTAGTTTTAGTTGGTTTGGTATCCCCTGAGCCGTCTTTAAAAGGTTTAGATGAAAGGACTGCATTAATTTTGCCACTAATCAGTTAAGTGACAGCTCCAAGTGACAGCTCTGTACTTCTTAGCCCCAAAAACCTCTCCGCGCACACGTCTCACTGCCGTCCCTTATTCATTCCTGCTGCTCCACCAGTCCCTGGTTGATCTCGTCTACCCTGCACAAAATCCTCGGCATGTATCCCGCTTTAACACGCAGCCTTACAACAGCAGCTCTCAGCTTCCCATCACCATTTCACCAACAATACAAATCACTGCAAAGAGTTTTTAGTGAATCATTTATATTCCTGCTACCGTTAAAATTCAAATAAAACTTGTAGCTTTTCTGCATTTTTCAAAAAATCTCCATTAAAGCCTTTGCACAAAGATTGTGTTGGGGGATAAAGTCAGGGAACCCTCATATACTGGCCCACAAAATGTGACTAGGCATATTTTGTTTATGAGGCAATTTTTCCCAAAGGAAATTTTGCTTTTGTGAAGCAAATCAGAGCAAGGGACTGATAATTGGGGCTTGTATTTGAAATTCTCCAAGTAGGGCTTTTATTTTTTAATTAGCAACTCTACAAAGTGAAAGTGTTATGCAGACTTTATGGAAATGAAAGAGCGAGTCTTTCGCTGTAACAAAATTAAGTTTTTTTCCATACACACGTGTCAATGTATGTTTATATTTAATACAGATGATGGAACTTTATTAGAATTAATTTGAGGGATTGCATGAGGTATATATAGACAGTCTGTTATATACAGGGTGCTCCGCCTGTGGACAAGCATCCGAGTGCTGGCATGAGCCTGGGGAAACACCGTTGCAACCAGGAACAACACAATTAATTATTTAAGCTATTTAATAAAAGGCTCACCTCATAAAATTTATGTCTGCTTAAGTGTAGTTGGTGTAAGACAGGAAACTGATCTGCTTGGTGAATGGCTCATAGTACAATGCAACTTTTGGTATACTGCTGCCTTGATGAGTAGGTTTGTGTTTCTCTGGGAAAAAAAAAGGAACAAAAGCCTTCAAATGCTAAAGTTAATGAAATATAATCAAACTTACTGTGTTCTATAAGGTAAAATTGTGGTCTTTGTTAATGGACTTCGTTTGGTTTTCTAATGGAAAGGTTTGTTGGTTGTACAGAAGGTCGGTCGACTTTTGCCGTGTTAATTTCTTACAGTCTATGGTTAATTTGATTTCATCTGGAGGAAGTGCTAATGGGGGTGTTTTCACAGGTAACAGTGCGTCGTCAGAGAAAACCCCCTCTTGTTTTCTGTATTTTGGATTAGCCCAACCCACTGGAGTCAGATGGATGAAAGAATGTCCGGTGGTTTTATTTAATTTTGAGCGTTTCATTTTAGTCAGTCAAAAATGGATGGCAGGAAAAAAGTCGAATGCAAAGTTTGCAGACAACAGTTTGCATGTCGATTTTCAGTCAAAATTTCAGGGCTTCAGTCGTCCAAGAATTTCTTTGGTTGATTACAGCCCTAGTGACTATGCACATGTACCATTTCAAAAGCCTGAGCTTTCCCTTTAACCTCGGAAATGCTGCAGCTTTAATGACCCGAGGGTAGAATTGTCCTGTTTCTTGCTGTGGGAATAACAAAGGTTAAACTGTGTGAACCTACTGGATGAGGGAGTGCTTTGGGAAGGCGAAGGCTCCGTGTGAGATGCGGTCCACAAAGTTCAGCGGGATCCTCTGCACTTGGTCGCAGTTGAACATGACAAAGTCATACTTGCAGACGAGGAGAGAGTTTTCTGTGATGAGAACAATGCGCTCTTTTTCATTGTTCCAGTGATCCACCCTGTTAAAGAAAAACACAAATCTCTGTGTTAGAGCAATGGTGATTTCTTTGAATCCAATACCAATATCACTCCCTCTCAAAGTCGTAAAATAAAAGGAGGGGTCATTAGGTCAATGGATCCCAACCTTTGTGATCCTATAAACATGTTTACGTCACAATAAAATAACCTCTTCAAAACGTCACCATGTTTGTTGGCACTGCCCTCTAGAGCAAGTACTGAGTAACATCCCCACCAACGCAAAAGATGCACAGAGGTACTGTGTATAGGGTAGTGACGGAGATATTGTTTGGGACAGTGAGATGTAAAAACAGACAACACAATTGAGTATAAATAAGTCTTTAAAGTCCTGTTTCTATTAAAGTTACTTATAGCTATATCTTCATTTGACTAACTTTTTGTCTGTTGCTGTAGTTAAGTGTGTCCCCACTTAACTCCTGGTAATGGCAGCATGTGGATAGGGATGATAGATGTGTGACAGTAAACTGTTTAATGATTTGGTAAAAATATCCAATATTTTTTTTTGACAGATATTGTGACTGCAATTTGATTTGTGATCTTATTTTATTTAAAGTCAAGCTTGAGTTCAGTATTGCTGTGTTACAGATCTAAAATGATGATGACACATCACCACGTTAAGTTATTGAAATATTAACTTTTACAATGTAATGCAAGGATAAGAAGTTGAAGAAATTGTTTCCAACAAGTATGCAATACAGTTTTTAAACTGGAACTGAAAATAGAGCTATCAAAAAATATGATTAAACTGCAGCCTTTGCAATTTGCAAATTCTGTTGTTTCGAATAGAGATTTAGAAGATAATTAATCATTCATCCCTGATGGGCGTGAATGAGTGAATGGCAAAACTGTAGTGTAAAATATTAGGTTAAAATAAGTGGTCATCAGGAATAGAAAGGTGCAATAACCAGTGCACATTTGGTTAGTGCTGAAATATTGTTAAAAGATTAAGATTAGCAGATTTTTCTAATTTTGCTAATGTTATCGACATAAAAAAAACCCATAAAAGACTTGTGAGCAGACCCCTGCATGCCACAGTCCTATTGCCAAATTTATTGTTAGTGGAGTCCATTGAAAACCCTGACCTCTAGTGGTGGGGTAAGGATGGCACCCTCCCTCTTCTCTCACAGCCCTCCACCAGAATGAAGAACACAGCCTTTCAGTTTGAAAAGTGAAATCCTAGAAGTCGGACGGACCTGACAGTCAGCCACCGGGGGGGTGATTGCACTTGGAAAGGAACTTGGTTTGAATGGAATTGAAAGAATAATTATAATTCTCGCTTGATTTATAACGTCAGTAAACATTTTCCTGAGAAGTTCATGGTCTTAATCGCTAGTTTCATGTCTTCTTCAATACAACATGATGTCAATCTTATGTTCTTATTTAGAGGAAAAATAGAAGTGCCTCAGTGCGACTGCCAGCTGGTATCATTAAGAGGAGCCAAAGCATCATCTCACACAGACTCTTCTCATCACTCTCCACTCATGACTAATTCATCCTGACATGGATTCTCCTGGTGTGGCTCTTTCTTACAGACCACTGAGCCGAGTATGCGTGGCTACCTCACACTGAAGCAAATCACTGCAGGCAGCCGCAGACTAAAATACACACAGAAACAGTTCACTAAACAAGCAGTAGTGGGAAAGGTGTTGAAAAATGAGTTGACTTAACCTCGACTGGATTCATGGAGAGCTTCACCGATCCTGGATCATATGGTAAGTGGTCTGACCCACTGCTTGCACTCGAAACAACAATACAGACAAAACATGGAGGCCTGGATTGATTTACCTTCATCAGACACACTAACAAATTCTTACATTCTTAGACATCAGTCCCTGTCACTGCTCTCCCTCCAATACACTTAGCAGCAGAATTCACCCTTTTCCGTTGGCGAGATAAATCATACAGCGGCTTCTGCTGCGACCAAAACAACTACAGGCAAAAATGTAGAACAAACATTAACGTCTGTTGGACAGAGCTGCATAAATGGGATGTATTATTCATTCTCACATGGCCAGCCTTAATGTTTCCTGAAAGCTCGCGCAGGAGTGATGCAAGCAGACATCTGCAAGTGCACTTGGTAAATGTCCTGCAGTCACTTCACTTTACTCTGTGTCCTTGTCAGATGGATCACCCGTGTACGACATCTGCGCTCACTCATGAGGTCTGGGTTTGACGAGGGCGCTGAAAGGTTAACTGATAAAGATCTAATGACACAAGGCATGACGCTTCGAGGGTATTATACTGCATATATATGTAGAATTTAAAGACCTGTGTCAGCAGGAGGTCTGTCTCTTAGACTCTCACAGGATTACAGCTACACAGAGTTCAATCTAAGCCAAACTTCAAATTAATGATTTATACCCACAACACCCCCTACTGGCAACATACAATTACACAATTAAAATGTGGTGTTCACTGGATGTAATGTCAATATATATCGCTTCAGTCCTGCCCTGAAGACAAATACTGTGAGTATCGGCAACAGGACAGACAATGTTGATCAGATCGACCTTGTATTTGAACAAGAGCAGCCTTCAGATACGGATTAGGCCGTTTTGTTTTCATCACACTGCGTTGATGTGGCAACATGGCAAATTTCATGGTGAATTTAATTTCACCATGGAACAGGAAGCTGGGGCAATTTGTATATGGAGGAAAGTAAAGGAGGAAATAAATGACATCTTCCTCCTCTGTGCAGTTTCCTACATTAGCACTAATGCAAAGCAAAGTTGGCCAGGGTTTAGTGTTCACCCTGGCATGACTCAGGTGTAGAGCTACAACTAACGATTATTTTCTCGGTTAATCGAGTAATTTCTTTCTTTCACTGTGGTGATCTAGACAGCGATTGGATAGAAAGGGCAAAAATCATCACTTCCAGGGAAGCTAAGCATATCTGGGACTCATCAGTGACGACTGGAGGAACTGTGATTGACAGCAGTGTAGGAATAAACAAGACACCAGAGCCTTTTCTCTCTCAGTCCCATATGGATCTTGTGAGTGAAGTCCAGAAACAAATAGCAAATAATAACCATTACCGTGTTTCCTTGTTCCAGTTTGTTCATTCATTTTTATCAATATGAGTTTGGTTGTGGGGGTGTGGACACAAAGCATTTTCTACAAAACAGAACAGAGGGCAGAATTTATGTATAAATAACTGGCATGAAATGACCTGTTTCAAAGACCAGCCACTGCATCAAAATCTAACAATTTCCTTTGCAAGTTTAACTTGACTTTTTGTATCAAATTTGAAGAAAATTCCCTTGAGGCATTCTCGATATCATGTCCACAAAAGTGGGACATGCGAATAATGGGAAAACATAATACCTCCAGCTCCTGAGTGTTGTCAGATGCAGAGGCATTAAAAGCAGCATAAAACACAACAAACTTTGGACGTAGGTAAAGGTGGGGGCAAGACGTCCTGAATAAACCACAGAGAGCAGGGTTGGGAATGATAGTTACAGCGATACCAACAAGACAAAACAAGACGGATGAGGATTCATAAATTAACAAATTCACAAAGATTAACTTTGCACATTACAACACACATGAACACAAAAACACACAAACAGCATGGTGTCCTGAACTCACTCTGCCATCAGCCAGATGCTGTGAACGCTGCCATCCACTTCTTTATCCACCAGAGCTTCAATGTCTTTGAGGGCCTGATTCAGAGAGCCAGGCTGAGGAGACAGAAACGCACACTTGTCACTTTCCAGTGTTCCATTGTGACAATCACAGTGTGTGCAAACACAGAGAGCTTCAGGGTTCATCTTTGAGACAATTGCGCAGCTGGGACTGGAACTCTAACAAAATGTCAGCGTGTCTGTACATCAAAGAGAATAACAGTCAACACAAGCATGACATCTTAGTGTGCAAATGGAGAAAGCAGAGGATGCAGCTTCCACATAAAAAAACATGAAGACATTGAGGGAAGCTACCGCCTGTCTACCCTTATGCTTACACTTACACTTACACTTACACTTTTATTGACAGTGTAATGAACGAAAACTTAAAAAAAAAGATAAGGAGTTCAGACTAAGTTCAAACTGACAGTTGAGTGTAATCTGATCCTGGTGCTGGAGTTTACCTGGCAACGTGGGAATGACTTCACACTGCAAACCAAAACAACGGGCATGCAATGAACACACACTTTGTAACTTTACTGTTGACACTGCCATAACAGAGATGATGGATTTACATTTTTCTTTTTTCTGATTTGAGGCTGGGCGATGTGCCCAAAAAGAGTGGCACTATAAAAATGTTCAACTCATATCACATAACTGAAGATTGATTTTTGCTCCTGGGTGAAATCCAAAGAAAGCAGTTCATTAAGGTTTTCAGTTACTTTATCGACAGAGAACAAGTCGCACAACCTGAAATCACAGAACTGGTTCTTATTTTTTATTCATCATAATCATCACTATTTTATGTATCAATCTCTGAAGATATAACATGGTGATAAACATGATTTCGACTTAGAGCTGGGAGATGTGGCCTAATATATTATCACTGTAAAAATTACAGAGTCAGTTATTATTGCAAAAATAGCTCCAGAGATTAAGTTCTAGAAAGCCTTTCTTTATGGACAAACACAAAAACCACAAAGAGAAAATCTGAAAAATTAAAATTAAAGTCTGGAACAAAACATTCAGTTGTATCTCAGTAACTGCCGAATGTATTGATAAACTATATATATGGAAGATAATAATATTGTTGATAAGTGCTTTATGAGTAGCCCTAATTTCACTATTCATTTCAAGCCTCAATCGTTGGTGACAATCCAGGTTGTATTAGGTGAGTTCTTTTATCTCCTGACATTATGATAATATCAAATGTTTGGTATGATCAACAGTCTCTGACGCAACCATGAGGCAGAAAAACAGGAATTACTTGGCTGAGAAGCAAACAACATATTTGATTTTAAACTCTGGAACTTGTCTTTAGATGTGAAAGCTGAGTATATCAGTCATGTGAGTAGCAGCAACATGGAGATTCATTGACAGATGACTTATGATATTATTTTACCCTCAACACGAAGAACTTTCTCCTTTTGAACTGGTCCGGTGTTAAAGTCAGAGAAACGGCGGCGGCTGCCCGCGGCTCGGTGGACTCAGCACGGGCAGCAGGCTGACTGTCACCCGGGCCGCTGGATGAAGAGTCAGTCTCCAGAAACGGTTCCTGCTGCTGCTGTTCCTGCTGTTCCTGCTGTTCCTCTGTGGACACTGTATCTGTTTTCTCCTCAGTCTCTGCCATAATGGAGCTTCACACCGCTTTGGAAAAAAAAAACCCCAAACAAAACTAATGATGAATAACAACACTGAGAGGTGACGCAGGGACACTGATTACCTGACAATTCGTTTCCTTTTCCTTCCTCACAAATACAAGAATCGAAAATGAAACTATATTAAAGAAGTCAGTGAATTCCTTTGTAACAACACATTTTAGAGATATTAACGAGGCAGTTTTACTTACCAGCTCTTGTCGAGGATGTTTAAAGTTTGAAACTGAGCAGTAACAGGTGCATTCACTCACTCACTTCCGTGTTCCTTCTTCCGTGTATGTGTGCGCGAGTGCGCGCGTGACTTTCATTTACCTAACTTTGATTGACAGTTGGAAATTCATGACACTAGTTAGTTTGTTGGTTAGTTGGTTACTTTGTTGGGACGGGGGGAATCCATATATAACTTTTTAGACGATTTTTCTAGAAGAGTTTTAAAATACGGAAGATGATTAGGGCCACATGAAAGTACGGAAGATGATTAGGGCCACATGGAAATAGAGAAGATGATTAGGGCCAGATGTGGAGGAGGATTAGAGCCATATGTGAATATGTTTCTCAGAATTCTGAGATTAAAGTCAGGATTCTGGACTTTTTTTCTCAGTATTCTGACTTTAATCTTGGAACTCAGGCTCTTTTATTTATTAATTAATTTCTTCATTCATTCATTTATTTTTGTTTGTTTCCAAAAATGTTTTTACACATGGCCCTAATCCTTTTTCTTGGTTTTCTGTTCCACAATTCTGAAATTGCTACCATCTTGATGAACAGAAACAGCTAAAAGTAGCAGACTTTACCTCAAAAGTATTGGAAGTTGTGTTTATCAATGTTATGCGTCATACAGGGGTTTGAAGACATTTGTTAGTTTCATGCAACACTTTATTTTCTACTTGGCCTGATTGTATTTATTTTAAAATTAGCAGGGGTATCTAAATGTAGCAGCTAAAGAAAAAACCATTCCGTACCATCGTCCCATTCACTTTAGCAATGTGCACTGATTTTGGAAGTAAGAGTCATTAGTTATTGTTTTAAGGAATCTATCATTAGTTTAATTTTAAGGAGAAGAAATCATAATTACTGATACGATGGAATTGCAATAAATCAGATCAAATTGGCGCCCAAGTACCATCCATCTGCTACTGCTTTATCCTCCACATGAGGGTCGCGGGGCTGCAGGTGCCAATCCCAGTTTACATAGGGTGAAAGGCATGATACACCCTAAACAGGTTTCCAGTCCATCACAGGGTGAGCACACAGGGACAAACAACCATTTACTCTCACCTATGGGCAGAATCCTGGAGAAAAACCCACGCACACACAGGCAGAACATTCAATCCCCATACAGAAAAGCCCAAACTGGGATGCGAACCAGCCACGTCTGACACTGTGTGGCATTGACCATGAGCCATTTCACAATAATGTAATATTTCTGCCATCTCACTTGGTAAACCAGCCATGTATATGTTTGATAAACCAATCACATCATTGCTTTATGCATGTATGAGTTAATAAGTCTTTAAAAGGCTGGGGAACCCCCGCAAAAAAATACCCCTTGCTCTGTGGTTCTCGACCCACTCATTAGAAATGACTGGTCTAATAGAAAAGCTGCTGTGAGAGTGGCTCACAGTTGTGGTTGTTGCTGCTGTTATGCTGCTGTGAAAGGGAAACATGAATCCCACAAATAAGAAAAATGAATAATAAAATAATAAATATTTGACCTTTGCTCAACAGTAAAAGGTTTCATCCAAACAAGACGAGTTAACACACTGAGTGGGTACAGATCTGCTGCAGAACCAAAAGGGATTATAACTTATTTTAGGTTATATTATATATAAGACTTAACCGCTGCCAAGATGAACATATTTGTGTCAGACACAAACTGTATAATCTTTAAGTGGTTTGGCTCACTCTGAATTTCCTCTCTCAAGCTTTATGTTCTTGTGTTGAAATCTTTTCCTAAAAATATCAGAGAATGCATGATTCTCTATTCATGATTCCTCTGGACAATAACGCAATCAAGCGATTGAGGGATGAACCAGATCACTGAGAGTGAATGACACGTTTCCCAACAAATCCCTGAATAGCATCAGCATTTAAACACCAATCTGCTTGTTGGCTAATGTTTTGTGACAAAGCACGGCTGCTCATTCTTAATTTCAACTCTGTCAGGGAGTTCTTCCAGCGCCTTGTCAGAAGTTTGAAGCCGATCCAGTCGTAATCTGTTGAAATGTAGGCAGATTTCTAAAGGCATCCTTTCAGCATGGTTGCTTAAATACTTCCACACACTGCAGGCTGAGATCACCATGCTTTTTAGTGTTGTGTGAATGGCCAGCAGCTCACATTCCAGATCTCATGTGGATTAATTTTAATTTTAATGAATGAGATCCAATCAATCCGGTGATGAGTTATTTATTATTTTTTTTAATTTTGCTGCCACACTGAAGCATTGGATTACTGCTGCCACACACCTAAAGTAAACCTATGAACTTAAATACCCTTTGCCCCCACAATGCATCACATCATTGGGTGAGGGGAGGATAAGATAATCTATATTTTTGTATCTAGGCCAAGTAATCAACTCTGCATAACTGAAAGTGCTGAGTGTTGCCAAGTTGTAAGCATTTAATTTGGTGTGATCGTGTGTCTCCTTATGCTTCACTCTCCTTGCGCAGAATTTGAGTGCTCTCCAAAGACATGCATGTTTATCACTGACTAAGTTTCTCATCAATTAATAAAAATAGAATAGGTTAAATAATACATGTCATATTTCCACTGGATGTTTTAGATGGAAAAAAACTGCAGCATGTCGTCCATTATAATGTCCCTGTGAGTAGTGTAGCATGTGCTCGCCTGTGAAGTTGAGTACAGATGATGTCAACCAGTAAATTAATATTACCTGCATATGAATGTACCTTCTAAGTACATCTGTGTGTGTGTACTGTGTTTACAGTATACAAAATTCCTGTTTAACAAATGGAAAGTAAAAGAATATGCAAAAATTGGTTCAGCAACTTTTCATATAAGCCCCAAATCAGAATAATAATCCATTTTATGGCCAAAAAGTATAAACAATCCAGGTATTTGTTTTGGTGTTTTGTTGCAGAACAGACACAATAACCAGAAAAAAGAATGAATTCATATAAATTAAAGGGAAGAACAGAAAAACAGACACAGTTACGAACAAGCTGGTGAATGCAACAAGAGTTTTAGATTCTTTGAGAGTTGGTGGAGACCAAAACAAAGTGAAAAGAACACGTATCCTTCTTATTTAAAGCTGAAGGAGATAACTGTATGATCTACACCTTCTCTTCATTACTGTCTTGGCTACCATGACTGGGTTTTCAAGGAAAAATGACGACCCAATTGACAACACAAGGGAACTGCATTATTCTGTGTTCAAAACAATGAAGACAATAGCATTATTGTGTGTTCTGTGTGTTTACACCTGCAGTGACTTAACAGAAATCACGAGGGAAATGAAAACTGTCAGTTGCCTTGGTCTTGTGAAGAAAGCAATTGAGGAGTTTCCTTTATTCATATAGCTACTGCATACAAGCCTGTTCCTGTGTGTATTAATAATAGTGTTTCATCATTTCACATTACAATGCAGTGTATGAGATTATCTGTTCATAGTACAGTAGTATTTTTATTTTTCCACAAGAAATGATGAGTAAATTAAACTCAAAGAAACAAACTGGGCCATCAGAGCTCAAACATACACACAAATATGTCCAGGGGTGTCCAACTGTCCTCTTCACTGTTCTTGGTGGATGGAAGTAATTTGATTATGTCCCAGCACAGTTGTGTTTGTTTATCCATATCATGGTGAAGCGTGATTTAACTCTCCTGGGATATCGCATTGACCTCTGTGACCTAGAAATGTCTACAGGCATGACCTCTGCGTGTGTTTGTGTTCCTGTGTTTGCTGAGGCATATATAGCAACAATGCCTGCTTCTATTTTCCCCTGCTTAGCCGCTGAGTAATGCTTGGACCAGAGTGTAAAGGCAGGACCATGAGGGTTCATTAACTCAGCTGAAGCTTGATGAGCTGCAAAGTCTACGAGTTTACGCAGAGACCAAAAAACCCAAGCCTTGTTGTGAGTAATCTATGCAAAGCCATGTCTTCTTTGATTTGAATAATATGCAAATCCTGACACAGGAAAAAATAAACATACAGAAGGAAAACACTTGACTTCCTGAAAAAGGGTTAAAAATAAAAACAAGTTTCTTATAAAATCTGATTTTAACTGCATTTCTATTGAAATAATCGTAATTCCTCCAGACACCTGAGGACTTGAGTGGTCAATGATATGTTGTGGGAGAACTGCAAATACTGACTGCGAGCTGACCATTGTGTTTACGACCCGGAGGCTTCACTTCTAGATGACTGCAGACAACAGTTTCACTTGACCTTGGCTGTTTTGACCACCTGGCCTGTCAGGGATGGTTCACAGGGACGTTTTAGGTCAGTGATGGAGAGCTTCAGAGGAGTCTGCGTGGTGCCTGCTGAGTCTGAAAGTAATAGCACACACATAAATCAGTGTGACACGGGGCTGTAATTTCTCAGAGATAAAAAAAAAAAAAGTTCAAAGCCCTGACCCTCTCTCTGTCCAGATCGGAGACATAGTTGAACGTGAATGCTCACTTCTAAAGGTTAAACGATGGAATCTAAAGCTTCAGGTTAAAGGTTAAAAAGCAAAAATTGTAAAATATTTGTTTCCTTATTAAAAGTTAGATTTGTTTAAAACAATAGAACATATGCAAAAAAAACCTGAGAAGCAGTGAGAAACACCTGACTGGCTTTTGTAAAAAAAACATTTTATATTTTCACACCCCATTTGTTTAATCTGGTCTGGTTTAGTTGATATTGATTACCTGGGGATATTCAGGTCACAATACAAAACGAAGATGTGCTCAAAGATCTATGAGCTCAACTTCTTTAACACTTAAAGCTCCAGAGTTTACGAATGACTGACTCTAAAGTATGTATTTAAAATGCACACTCGGGCTGGTTCGGACAAACCAGTCTGGTATAGAGCAACATACACTTACTATCCACGTTATTAGGCACAGCTCTTCTTGTCTGCAACTCGCATACGTCCATGTAGACGTGTTCAGGGCGAACTAAGTTTAAACTGAGCATCAGAATGAAGATAGAAAAGTTGTTGGTGAGTATTTGAGAAACTGCTGATTTTTCTGCAGTTTACAGGGAATCGTCAGATAAAGAGGAACTATCCAGTGAGCTGCAGTTCTCTGGCTGAAACATTCCTTGTTGATTCCAGAGGTCAGGAGAATGTCAGACTGGTTCAGCCACAGAAGACCATCTCTGCATGCAAAACACATCAAACCTTGAAGCAGATGGGCCACAGCAGCAGAAGACCACACCAGGTGCCTCTCCTGACAGTGAATCGGGTATTGTGCGTCCTGTTTAGCGAATAAAGTGGCCAGCGATTTTGAGTCAATTACAAACAGCGGTTACTGAAAGACACTAAAATCTTAATAAAAAGGATGATGATGTTCCAGAAAAGCAAGTATCACTTCCCTCAATCAGGTCTGATAGTTTTGCTTGACAGAGTGTGTTTTCAGATGAAGGTCACTGTATATAAATAAAAGTTTCTGTTCACAAAGACCAAACAGAGGCAGCTGTAACAAAAAAAAATCCAAAAATCACACACTGCAGCTTTAAAAGGGACTCCAATGGCCTCCTCATGCCCAACATGTAACCATTAAACGCTGTTTTACCCCATGATACATTTTTAAGCACTTCTCATGAATTATGATGGAAACACAGTATCATCCAGGGCTGATTCTGTTCTGTTCTGAGTGTAGTTAAACCACTTAAACCAGCCTTGAGATGAACGCTGAGAGATGATGCAGCCACTGAGTGGCAGTGTTGTTCCAGTGATGATACAACACACACACACACACACACACATAGCACATCGATCCATGGAGAGCATTTTCACATTCTACACATGTGATTCCAACATGTTTAACATGCACTAAGTCATCGGGCAACTTCTACTGAATGTCCAATGACAGTGAATAGAATGTGATTACTAATACCCATGATATCATGTCAAAACATCGACATAAGCAATCGATCAACGACAATATGTGTTGCAGAATAAATGTATTCACTATATTTTTATAGTCTCTGTGTTTATTAAGTGTTTGTTTGTTGTTTTCTGTCTATTAAGACATTTAAAACCCATATGAACTGGTTTCTAAATATGAATCTATAAACATCTGACATTTTATTGCAGTAGTTATCCTCCAAATTGACTCAATCTCAACGATTCAGTCTTCTTTCCTCCTTCCTGTGCCTCTCTCATCCTCAGACTGTAAAACAGACAAACCCCGCCGTGTTATGTGTCATTACCTATATCCAGACTATTTCTCACCCAGCGTGGACACAGCGACCGCTCACACACGGCCTGATCCGTGCTGCTGGACTCGCTGCTCAGGTATCGTGTAATTCATCATAAACTGTGATGTTTCTGATTCATGCGAGTAGCACTTTTCTCGCCCTGAGCTCAGAATGGAACTAAGAAGCCAGAAAGTGATTGCTTTGATATGTGGCACCAACAGGAGGACGGAAGCCAGATTGGAGCTGATGAATTAAAGGATGGCAAGTAACACATTTATTCTTAACTGCTACCTTTTAGCAAGGCAGTATATTTTCAACCGTGCCAGTGCCCATCCTCATTTGACATTAAAATAAACTTTACCTTCTTCAAAACAAGCATCAGCAAAAAAGAAGAAGGTGTTAACTCTCTCTCTCTACGCTCATTTTATAGCAGATGAGTGAAACTTCACACAAATTCTGAGCTTTACTGGTTATTACATCATGGGAGTTTCACTCAAGGTGAGTAATGTGAGTGGGGCTTTCCTGGAAGAACACGACCTCTGTCACTATGACTGGATGGATGAAGATATTAAGCTGCTGAGGGTTTGCTCATAAACACACAGCAGCAACAACAGTGATTTCCCCTCTGGTAACTAATGGCTGTGCATGTTTCCCTCTGGTGCTGAGGTGTCACATGTCCACAGGGGAAGCTTAAGTATACACAGTCAGTCACTCCAAGAAAAGCTTGGTCTGCAACGTGGGATACTCCCCGCTATCAACAATCTCCAACTTCATTTAGACGCCAAAGACAAACGGAATAATGTGGTGTAATTTACGATGTTTACGTGTTCTACGTCCCAGGTTTGCTCCGGGTGAAACAGCCGTTCAGGAATTCCTGCAAACAATGCTCCACCTCGACTTAGCAGAAGTTCACAGATTTGTCATGCAATGCCTGCAGGAATACAGTGCATTTTCTGCTCTGCCGCTAAATCTCTTTCTGCTTCACTGACGCTCTCTCGCCTGTTTGTTTGGGGCAGTGCGCAGCAGCCAGCAGCCTCATGTGATTTATTGGGCCTGATTGCAAGACGAGCCGTAATTCACTGCCTCACCGCCATCATTAACAGTCTTGAAACAGGCCCACGTTTTTTTTTTTCCTTTGTTTTCTTCCTGCATGTGGGTTCATGTGCATGGCACAGACTCCACTTTCAACATATGTGACTTTACGCTCTGTTTAGTTGACAAACTTTTGTGTGCAATTGCAGAGGATTAAACCCGGCAAGGTGCATGTGAGGATGTTGTCTCTGCTACGCCTCCATCACATCATCGCCCACAGTGTCACTTCTAACACAGGAGAAGGCAGAAAACACTCCCCTTTCAAGTGATGTCTTTGGAAATGAAAAGGCGATATGAGAGAGAAACCCCAGAAAATGAGGAGGAATTACAACAAGGTAGCCACACAAGGCACCGGGACTTTGCGGATGATGAAATAGAAGCCCACTTTAGAACAGAGAGCAACCGCAAATCTCACAAGTCCCTCGTTTATCAAAGCCCACCCTCCCATCCCCAGTCATTTCATGCCTTCACACAGCTTCTCATCTCTGCAGGGAGGTGAAGTTTGAAGTCAGATAAATAGTTCACCCCACTTACTGGCAAGTTGAGCACCTTGATTTCCTGCAGAATATTTGTTCAATGATGTTTCATCCAGAATTTGTGGCTCTGCTTGTTTTTAAAAAGACGTGTGCAACGGCTACTAAAAATAGCTTCATTGACCCACTTTTTCAATGAGACCCTACTAGCTTTCTTTTTAAAATAAAGGATAGATCGCATCACAGAAGAGCTTTAATAGAAACCTCCTGTCAACATACTTTTTATTATAATCTTGAGGTTACACTGACATCACCCACAACAAGCTTTTCTCTGCTTTAAATGCTCGGCGAGGACCAGCTCTGGTTTCGCTCTCTGTGCAGCACAAAGGCTGTTTGTTTCTCCATTTTCTGTGATCTGCTCGTACATCAACACGACCGCTTTGCAAAGTTCTCGTAACTAAAATCCGTTGCCAACACGCTGCTCTAAAACAACATCAACAACATCTTGTCTGTCATTTTATCTTTTGTTGGTTCATAGTCAGATCCAGTGTGCAAACAGGTGAAGTCAGTGATCTACAGCAATGATCTCCAGACTAAAGAAGAGCTCCTACATACATGACTGTAGAACAGAAGGGGTCACAAAGTCAAATGACCTGGGGGCCACTGAGTGTCTGGTCTGGTCAGGAGGGGACTGAAGTGGAAAAACATCTAACTTTTTCTGAGAAAAAGCAACTGTTCAGTGGGGGGCGGTCGATAAGAGATAAAAATTATATATATATAGTTCACAATTGAAATGTGCAAATAAAAAATGCGCAGAAATAAGGAATTATAATTTGATATTAAATGACGGGTCGCATGAAATCCAGTGGAGGACCGTATGTGGCCCACGGGCCGCGAGTTTGAGACATCTGCTTTAGAGGTAAGGACCACAATTGGCCACTTTATAAGGCACACAGGACACCTAATCAAGTGGCAGGAGTGGCACCTGGTGTGGTTTTTCTGCAGCTGTAGCACATCTGCTTTCAGGTGTGATGTGGTATCATTCAGACAAGCTCTTCTGCATACCTTGGTTGTAATGATTGTTTTATTTTTGAGTTAGTGTTGCCTCTCGATCATTTTAAACCAGTGTGACTGTTCTCTGGCATCAACAAGATTTTTTTTTTATCCAGGAAACTGCTGCTCACTGGATATTTTCTCTTTTTTTTGGACCATTCTTTGTAAAGCTAGAGATGGTTATGTGTGAAAATTCCAGTGGCTCAGCAGTTTCTGAAATTCTCAGACCAGCCCATCTGGTACCACAGCCTTCTTCTCCACTCTGATCCTCGGTTTGAACTTCAAGGTCGTCTTGACCACGTCTACATGTCTAAATACACTGAGATGGACTGATATGGACGGATAGATAGATAGATAGATAGATAGATAGATAGATAGATAGATAGATAGATAGATAGATAGATAGATAGATAGATAGATAGAGATCCTGTAGAGACACATGGGAGTGATTTGATTGACTAGCTCTGTGTCAGGGGAGAAGGTCCAGAGCAGTGGAGGGCAGTGAATGGCTTGTATCCAAAGTAGTCTGCTGACTTTTCTCTTTTCTGGTTGATTTATTATGAAGTCTTTGAACTCTTCCCAGGTGGAGTGATAAATCAAAAGCACGAAAGGGAGCTTAGAAAGTCTTCTAAAAACAAAATCAAGGCGAGGGGACAACAAATCAAAGGCTAACAAATCCTCTGTTTTTACTTTCTTATAACTGCATTACATTTCTATTCTCTTCCTCATGCTGCTGCACATATGTTTATAGATATATATATAAAATCAGCTAGATCCACATTCGTATGCATCATGAATGCTTCTGCAATAATAAAGAGATTTTGAACGGAACCTTTGACAACCAAAGTGAGCTATGGCAATGGTGAGTGTAAAATCCTGGACAACTCCCCTGACACCTTCTTGTAGATCTGAATCTAAACAGCGCGCTCTGAAGTGCTGCACTTTCATAGGAGAAAAAAAGAGGCCAGCTCCTATGGCAACAGAAAATCAGTTAAATGAAGACAAACAGGAGACCTGTGAACTTCCACCTACGCCTGCACTAAAAAACAAAACCGCGTTTCACAAATCCATCAATGTAGTAACTTTTCAGACTCGTTGAACACTAATGGCCCGTAGCATGTACCGGTTAAATGGGTCACGACTGGGAATAATTGCATTAACTGCAGTAAATAGAAATAAACAGGGGGAAAGTGAGGAACAGTAATGGCATGTCGGGATCTTTTCAGAGGCTTTCTCAGAAAATGACGGCAAAGTCTTGAGGGAGGCACTCAGCGTCACAATTTGGCTTTTTGTGAAAACTGCCATCTGCTTAAGAAAGCCAATTACAGAGCGAGAAGGAGGCAAAAAAGAAGTGTCTTTAAAAGGAGAACTTTAAACCTGATAACATTCTTTCGAAAATGAGCTTCAGCGATGTTCACTCATATCTGAAAAACACAGATAATTTGACTTTGGAGCTCTTATTCTACTTAACCTCACATCCCTGACCTATTGAATAGAATAGAATGCATTAGACTGTGATTAAGTGGTTTGCAATTCAGAGTCGGATCCTGTGAGAATATGGACTGGAAGATTTAGTTGTATTTAATGTGATCAGTCCAGTCCGTGACTCTTTTTGTGGATCTGTGGTACAAAGTTTGAATGTCATGACTGGTCCTAGGACACCATGCCAAGAACAAGCCGTTCTCTGAGCAGCCCACAAATATGCACCACAGCGGAGGGTTTTTGCAGAAAGAACAAGTTGATCAGTTCTTCAATTAGTCAAAAGTGGAATCAGTTGGTCAGATGCAGACAAGCTCACATGGTCTTCAACAACAGCATCACATTCACTGTCTTGTGAATGTGTTCCTCTACACTGTCACAATGAATTCCTGCCAGCAACAGTTGACTCTTATTTCCCGGTTTTAATCTCAAACAAATCTCCTCGCCCTTGTATCCTGGGAGCTATATTTGTTCGACAGCACAGTCATAACGTTTCCTGGTCAAGCTGCTCCTCTCTCGCTGGCTGGCGAGAGCAAGGTATTCTTTAAATGTTTGAACAGATGGCTCCCAAGAAGTATGGAGGTAAAAATAAAAAAAAACATGTGCGCAAGGCTCGAGCGCTAAGAATGCCATCTATTCTTTATCCCTTATCTTCTCTGGGATCCTGACCTCAGGGTTTGAGGAGCTCATGCACACTTGGACGTGAAAACAACAGCCAAACGGTGATATGTAATTCTGTGGTCGCCTACACTGTGAACTGTGTTGTAGATGCATCATAATTGGAATGTGTTATTTTTGCACACACCAATTAGTGACAGTGAATTTGACCTTTGCACTTAACTCATGCTTAGCAGTGAACACACACAAGCCAAGCACATGAGCAGTGGGCAGCACTTATCTGTGCACGGGGAGCAATGGGGGCTTTGCTTTGGGGCAGCCCAGCCCTTCAGCCATTACAGGATTTGAACCAGCAACCCTCCGGTTATAAGCGCAATTCCCTTTTCTCTCGGGTATGTCAGCACAGCGCAATATTTGTAGAATTAATCTGTCTTGATTGGCTTAATCTGACTTTAAAACCGTTTTGACGTTTGCCAACCTGAAGAGGCGTTGCCTGCAACCGGGCGACCAGCTGTCAATCACACTGGTGTCCTCTCATGCCACAATGTATCGTCTATTCTCACATCATTTACAAGACTTTACATTGAAGACGACCTGAGACTACAGTGTTTGAGATCATTGCCTCCTCGGGATCATAACATTTAAAACAGAAGTTATAAAACAACTAGGCTCACTTTCCCATTATAGTTCTTTCTGCAACCAGTGGAGTCAAGTCTGAAGACTTCATCCATTTAAAGAATAACAAAAAAAACATGATTCACATTTATGTAGAAGTCTTGCTTTCATGATGTAATTCTCCTGGCCACTGGCATGCAGTTTTCACGGAACATTAAAAAGCTGATTTACAGCACAAAGAAAGTGAATTATTTGGAATCCAAGAAGAATGAGGAGAATGTCATTAATCACAGGGCAAAAGTGCATGGATCCTAACCAGCGACTCACTACTGCTGTCACCTCATAGAGTATGTGACAGTGAAAGCATGTCTTTCTTCCTTATGTTGTATTGTAAGATTTGTATTTCTCAATGCATTTTTTTTATCGGTAATCAAAATGTTATTGTGTGTTACGTCACTTAATTATTAGTGGACTTGTTTTTGGTTGAGCGACAATAACTGTGCAGTTAAAACACATTGTTTACACTTTGCAGGTCATCAGAAAAACAGATTCCGTCATTTTTATGTCTACTCATCAGCCCCGTGTGCTCCACATGTATTGTGCCTCGTTGTTATCGTCAGACTCAGTTTTTCCTCTCCTTTGCTTCTTTTCCTTTCTCTCTTGTTCAATGCTGACTCAATTTCCTGCAATTCATCGGAGCGTCCAAACTATTCACATGGCAGATTAATTCAACGGTTCAATGGTTCAGTTTGATTCGGAACAAGACCAACTTTTCTGGTGTGTTGGTTTGGACTGTGGTGCGAGGAAACTTAAATATCTGCTGTTTATTTAAAGGTCTGGACCAATGACGGTAGATTTGAACGGTGAGGGTTGTATTAGTGTCATCTGATGAAGTATTTAACTAACTATTGCAGAGAGAGATTTGCAGTTAGGGCTAACTGGTCGCTTGTGAACTTGCTATTAACCGAGCTAATTAATTGACAGGCTGACTAGTAGCACGCTGAACTTAATTAGCAGTAAACGACGTGACGGTGAGTTCATGCCAGTAACAGCAGTGAAAGTGATCACAGTCGCCAGGAAATCTGGCCTCATCTATAATGTGTAGGAGTTGAGATCACTTCTGCTATTTTAACTATATTCAAATATGAAAATTATGCTTGTGGTTCAGTCAAAGCGGCATGTGCATCAAATTTCTCAGCATATTTATTTAGGGGTTAATGTGTTAACGTGAGCGTGGATTCCTCACCAGTTTTAACATTCTGCTTAAGTGTTTTTCTACAGTCTGTATTCAATCTATCCTTCTTCATATCATAAATCATCAGGCTGTCCAAACTCTCGCCCCGGAGAAGAGATTTGACAGAAACAAAATATAGATCTCTTCAGTTTTTCTATGTGTGCTCGGGGAACATGCAAGATGAAGACACAGTGTGAAGGGTGACGTGTATAAAACATGAGGCGTGAGTCAGGTGAGCATGCACTGCTGTGGAGAACTGAAGAAATATGAAGTGCATGTCTGATTTATGACCTCTTAACCTTTTAACCTGGAGATTTTAGGCTGCTGCCGTTTGTAGAGTTGCCGTCTCTACTCTGCCTGTGCTAATGTTTTAATCAACTGCAGTGCATGAGCTCATACCGTACAGAAGAACGTACATCAAGTCTCCTACAGATACAATGACATGGAGCAACACGAGACTGACATATGTGAAATCTGTGTTGGGATGGATTTTTCCCCCGTTAACTGTTTCTGAGAGCGGCGGCTGAACATTATGCACAATGTCGGAATCTCATGTCAAGTCTTTGCCACTCAAAGGATGTGAGATAAGAGAGCTGACAGCTACACAGGAAAACACATTACTATTTCAGTCGCCGGCGCTGCTTCCGTGAGGCTTCGCAACCATTCGGAGTCATCCATCCCTTTCTCATTACATCCCCTGCTTTTAATTCTTAATGATTTCTTCTAATGCAAGCTGGTTTTCGCTCAGACTTCGTCTCAGAACGTGCAACATTCCAAGAGCATTCCAAAAAACAAGGTTCGTCCCACAAACGGAGTTTTTGGCTGGCAGTGTGTGTGTGCGTGGACGTAGCGGAAATGTGAGGAGGCGCACGAGAGAGTGCTGTCAACCATGGGAACCTGAACCGCAGAGCAGATCTTCTAAATGACTCTGATGGTGTAGTTCTGAATCATTTACTGTTGAGATGGAGAGCGTGCGAAACACGCGTGGGTGCTGAGCGATGAGCGGGGTAATGCCTAAAAAACACTGAAAGCACGGCTATCCCTAAAAGGTGCTTGTTAGGAATTTAAAAGGCGGTTAGAAAAAGAAGGGCTTCCAATCCGAAACAAATTCTGGGGAAAGTGGGAAAACCTGTCTTTATTAAATATGCAAGTAGAGTTAGAAGTACAGCGACACTCGTGTTTGTCAAGGAATATCTCTGTTAAAAGCTGCTAAAAGATCATTGACTGGTTGGTAAACTTGTGTCCACCAAACATAGAAAAATAATAACTGAAACTATGGTCAACTGGCTCCTTTACGGTGCTCAATATTTCATGTTTCTGAAATATTCTTTTTATATGTTAACAAATTGCATCAGAAACACTGGTCTGTGTTTGGCAGAGCATCATATCATCAGCTCGGGCTAACATGGTGAGATGCTCCGTCTGAAGGCGTTTTTGAGATTAAATGAATGAATATGACATGAGAAAACAAACGAGGGGCAAAATATCAGCATTCCTCTTCTGGTAGTGCTTTTTTTAAAGGTTAGAAAAGAAATGAAGTGGCCAAACAATCACAGGGACGTCCTGTTAAATATTTGAATATAAAATGTTTCACGTTATATTCTCTTATGTTAATCCTGCTGGACCAGGTCACAGCTACTGCATCATACTCTGAGGTCCACTTTGGCCTGTGATGATGCAAATATCAGCACATGCCATTCATCCATGTCTGAATTACATTAGACATGATTGCAACTGTCAAAACAGCCTTATGTTGAGACCAGTCATTCCCATCTGTGGGTCGCGGGGGATTTCTTTGGGTACTGTGATTATGTTTTATAGATACATGTGACTCATTGAACATACAATGTCTGTGTTATGGAACTGTAAGCATAGGTGTGACAAATGAGCAGTTAAAATGGTTAACGTTGTTATGCACAAATTGCATGATGTTTATGGTGAACTGAGTCACAATGGTTTTTATTCATTCATTCATCTTCTTCTACCGCTTTATCCTCCACATGAGGGTCGCTGGTGCCAATCCCAGTTGACAAAGTCGAGGTACACCCTGGTCGTCATCAAGAACGTCAATGTAAAGCTTTACGCGATGACATTTTAATCTACAGATATTATTTAACACTAACTACTAACATCAAAGATATCCAATTATTCAAAGAACAGTAGGAAACCTATCAGCGGGCAATGGTGCCTTCTTCTCAGTAAACAATTACAGGTTGCTAGGAGACTGCTTCAGAAAGAGCTCAAGGAAGGCATTAATGCCGACCTTTAGCAGAAGGAACATGTCATGAATCACATTGGCCACACCTTGTTTTTAAAAGGAACACCACTGACATCAGTCAATCATTTCATGTTTCCTTCAAACGAAATGATAACCAGTGACGCACATTCCCTTACCTTACAGCTTTAAATCACTCTTTCCATGACTGTTGGTGAAAAGGACACTTAGCAAAGTGGGTCTGACTTTACGAGTGTTGACATTGGTGCCTTGTCGTTCAATTACTGGTGCTGGAAAGATTCAAGTTCTCTTCGCCTCAAGTAATTCAAAATGTTCACTATGCACTGACCGCCGCGGCTGACCACAGAATCGGCCTCATATTTGAAATAGCACAATTTCCATCATCATCTGTTGTGCATGGGCCTGTGTCTTTCACACAAGAGTGTTTTTAAACCAGATGATTGACACATGTGATGCGATGGGCACAGTTTGCAGCAAACTGGTGTAAATATTTTTACTTTGCTTATGTTCAGGTGATTGATGTGGGGCAAAAGTGTTTGCAGGCACTTTGCGAGCAATAATTCTGTTTTTGTTTTTTTTTTCCTCTGTTGCTTCCAGGAATCTGTTAATATCCTTAGATGTATATGATGCCAAATATACTCCTTGGCTGGAGTACAAATAAATAGTAAGATATTGGACAAGCTCATGTGCTCATTAAGTTCTTTAAGCAGAGGAAAAACATAAAATAGTGGATGGAAACATCATCGACTAACTGGAGATGGAATACATACTCAAAAAAAGGAAGAATTTGCCACAGTGCAGACACATCCAAAAAGGAAGAGGTTCTATTGCAAATAAAATACAATAAAATGTCTAAAAATTGGTTAAAACATTTGCTTTTAGCACCACCTCAAACCAAGTCAATGTCTTTGCTGGTAATATTATTAATAATTAAAATAATTAATAACATTTAAAGCAAATACAATAATAAAACTTAACACAGGGTGGAATAAAATAGGAAAAGGCTTGAGTCAAGAGGTTAAAACCCCTGTTTTTAGAGATATTTACTATCAAATAATAATCAGAGATGAAGAATTTAAGGAATGAATGAATGAATGAATGAATGAATGAATGAATGAATGAAAGTGTTCGTTTGTTACACAGCTGTGACTCATTGCCTCACAGTCACACAATCTCGTGACGTGCCGTACATTACTGCACAAAATGAAACATGTGATCAACAGTTGATGGAGCGTACGACAGTTGTTGTCGGAGTGCGTATCAAAACGTCACCATGTAATTCACCATTGACAGCATCGCTTGTTCCAAGCAACCACAGCCTAATATTCTGTGAGGACAGTTTGTCCATCCAAGAGCCAAGAACACAAACGCTTGAATTGTGGTTCACTCAGCTACTCGACGCAGCCTTGGAGACATAATCAATAATGTTGATTACACCATAAAACACAGGAAGAGTGTAAAAAGTCATGATTTTTCTTAAAATAGCTTCTTTTGCCTGAATCTTTCCTCTTTTTGTGGGTAAATAATGTGATAAAAGCACAAACAAATGTGTCACACTGTGACAGACACACTGTGACAGACACACACAGTCCTCTCTGTGAGGTGAACACACTCGGCCATGAGCGTACACACAACCTGTGACATTCAGCTGTTTACACACAAATGCTGGAGTGGTAATCCACAAAAATCCCCCCCCCGTATTCCCCTTAGTCATCGCTGGATGATCCCTGACAAAACACTGCAAGTCTGAATCAGTCATTCAGGAGCTGTTTGATGAAGTGAAACCTCGGCCTGATCAACAGGTTCAATGAATGCTGTGAATCTATCAGAGCACAACGTCTGTGATGGACAGACGCTGACAATCAAATTATCATTTTTAGTTTAGCTGCAAATGAAATGATGATGTACTGTGTTGACAGATAACAGGCGAATTACAGTTTATTCTAAAGCAATTGGCTACTCTTTGAAAATTGCAGTGAGTCGTCTTCAAAGAACAAAGTGTGAACTGTAAGTGGTGCTAATTCATGAAGTATTTGCTGAGAAAGTTTACTGCAAAATTATTATTATTTTTTATTACCATGGTAACACATTTCAATGCAATCAAACGTCCTTAACCCACATGAAAAAGTTGTGGACCAACACACTACCATCCCTGCAAAGCCAAAAGGCCAAGTGGAAGTGGGCTTGTAACCAAAGTGGGCTTGTAACCAAAGGGTCATCGGTTCAAATCCTTGGACAGGCGGTGCCCACTACCCTAACCACTATTGCTCTTCTGTTTCTGGTTTGTGTGAGTTCATGACTGCGTAAAAAAACGATGGGTAAATATCATGAACTGGTGTAGGTGCAAATAAAACTAATTTTAATTTTTCAGACTTTTATGACATAAATTTAAAGAATAAGAAGAGATAAACAGTATCAATACTACAAATAAAGCCATATGAGAACACAGAGGTGTCTGAAAGCTACAGTCATTTAAGACAAAGAGGTGGAGTTGGATGAGTTTGGAGCATAAAATATAACACAAAACACTGCTGGGGGGGGGGCGACAAGATGATGTAAATAATTCATCAGTGATGTTTCCCCCGCCTTTGTTCTGGGTCCAAAGGATCCCAGTTTTAAGTTTTAATAGCATTTGTGGCTGAACTTATTATGTGTGATCAAATAATTCTTAGTCCTGGGATTATAAAATAACTACTCTTCTATACTTCACCATTTTTTTATTTTTTTTTATGAGCGTTGTTATCAAGGCCACATGGGTATACAGCCCATTTCTCTCTACCCTTCACCCTGTGATTTTAATTTTATAAAACATGCGGCCATGCCTCGGGTATTGCAGTGACTACAATCATCAAAGCTGTTCAATCATTCATTGATTTAAACATTTACTTTGGCAAAAGTTCACATTAATAAGCCTGACTGGAAAAAACAGATGGATTCAGAGAGACAGTAACTTATACTTGTTCATTTTTAATCTTATTTGTGAAATGCAGTATTACGCTGAAAGTAGTGGGTACAAGCAAAGCAATGCACACACGTTGTGCTTCTGAATATACAAATAAAGGGAAAGTGTGTTATTCTGTAGTCGTAGAAGAAGACAAAACATGTGTTTTGGAGCTGCCATGTAGATCATTTGGAAAACTGCAACACTCAAATGAATAAATGAAGATTAAGTGATGAGGAGCCATCTCTCGTTTTTATCATCTGGTGAACTCCGAGCATTCAGGCACCTCTGACGCATATTTATTAAAAGCTTCTGAGTGGAGAAAAAACTGAACACAGGCGTCGGGAAGAGGAGTCTCCACATTTCAACAAGTGCACAACCTCCTCTGAAGGAAGCCAACGGAATAAACGAAAACACTTGATTTTAATAATTGCCTTATTTCCAGAGACATGGTGAGGTTTGACATTTATGCAAAAGGTCAGTTCCATCAATAAACATGAGTCTGATGTTCTGAGACAAAAGAAGAAAAACAGGTGTCACACAGCTTTGATAGATAGATAGATAGATAGATAGATAGATAGATAGATAGATAGATAGATAGATAGATAGATAGATAGATAGATAGATAGATAGATAGATAGATAGATAGATAGATAGATAGATAGATTTTTTTTGTAAATTGCTTGCTTGTAAGCAAAAGAAGAATCACTTGGTTCACATGGAGACTCACAGCTCTGTACTTTTTCTAAAATCTTATCTGTGCAGGTTCAGGTATAATTGGTAGCTCTCAACACTCCTGGCAACTGTCAAGGTTAAAAAAAGGAAGAAATGACTTTCATTTTGCTGCGATTGTTCTGGCACTCAGACGCTGGATATCCCGAGGTGGCTGATTCAGTCAGTCTCTGCTTGAGTGTGAGAATGAAAATTCACAGCGAAACACACGGTTTTGCATTAAATCCACGGACGACTCTGCCTCTTACCCTGAGGTCAAGAGGTGACAGCTCAAAGAGTGCCTTAAATCATGAGAACTGCTTTACCTTTCAGTGGAGCTGCAGAGACGCACCTACACTAAGTCAGTAAAGTCTGTGGATTTATCGGGATCTGAACGTTTCCCCTGTGTTGCATATAAATCAGCCATCGTTTGGTTTGACTCGGTGGGTTCACTGTGAGCCTGTGAGCAGTGAGGCTGAGCGACCAGCACACATGTATTATTAACCTATTGATTTTTGTAAAACAGCTATGTATTTTCATTTTAATAAATAATGCAGGTGCTTTATTTTATTCACAGTGATAGCCGATAAGTTAATTTTATTGTATTTCTTTATTTGTCTTTAGCATAAAAATGGAGAAGTCTTAAGACTTATTATATGGAGAAATTGTTGAGTAACTCAATGAAGACAAAGAAAAGTAACTGGATACAAACAATAATAATAATATTCCTCGTTTTCATGGCATATATATATATATATATATATATTCTATGTTACTCATATAAATTTCAGGATGCACTAAAGTAACACATATTCATTTAAAGTATTGTCTACTTACTTAAATTGGTGTGGAGTGAGTAGGTCACATGACGTGGAAGCCATCAAAAAAAAGATCAATATCTTTTTAAACATTATTGATGCTAATGCTAACATATGCCTAAATGCTCACAATAACAGTTAAGGCTGCCATAGCAATGTTTGCACTGATCACCCATAACATTTGGTATTTAATGTCACTAAATGCAAAGAACTGCTAATCTTTTAACCATCGCAAGACAATAACAATAACAGACTACGAGAAGAGACGACGAGACAAAGTCGGATTTTTTAACCATGTCCAGATTGTATCTACGATATTATCACAACGCAACGATGTAGACCAGAGATGGAGATGGAAGTTCATTGGAGGCGCATAAAACAATCAACACAATGGAAGACAGTGGAAGATTAATGCTGGTCATGCATTAATAATTAGCCAGAAGTCTGCTGACACATGAGTAAGCATTTACTAGCATTTAATGTCTCACAAAGTGTCATTTCTCACATACAGACAATGCAGATAATTTCAGGAAAATGTCTACGACTATTTCTTTAGAACTGGAACAAATGAAGAAAATAAAAAGGATGAAAGTTCCTTTAGCCTTTTGTTTCCTCAGATTCCTGAGGGGATCCAAAGAGCAGAGGCTGTGAAAATGTACATGTAACATTTATATTATTATGACTGTAATCTGAAAGAGAGAGAAAAAAGGAGTTCATTGTCCTTCCTGCTGGACTCTGAACATTGTCTCTCCCCATGTGTGTTGGAGTATGTGGACGAAATAACAATATATCTCTGAACATTGTATAACTGTAACTTAGCAACTGATACCAGAGCAGCGCTAATGGATCTCAGCTTGGACGCCCTTTGGCAAAGCCCAGCCACTCAGAGACATGGTTATTGTGCATGAATCTAATAGAGATTTTTGTGTGGACTTCTGGAAGGAAACGATCAACAAATGAACTGCCCAGTCATTAACACGGGGGATGTTTTAACCAGTTAATTATAAAAAACAAACAGTTTATCTCATTCACCATGGACACATCTGTTTACATGACATTAGAAAATACTTTGAATTGAAAACCCGACTTTTAAAAATGCATATAAACATATGAGTTTGACTGAAATTGCACTGAAACTAATTCAACTAAAGGTTGAGGGATGAATTACTATACATTCAACTGGACCCCAAAACAATGTGCTCTGCAGATGTTCCACAGTTCCTGTCCAAAAATAACAGAAGACAACAGAGAGGAAAGCGTGGCGAGATCCAGACGTGAAGACTGAATTTACGCTCCGTGACACACTGCACAACTTTCAAGACTTGGCGTACACACTAACTGGTTTCAGCAGATTCTTTTTTTTTACGACAGCTGAAAGACTGGGGATCAGACATTTAAGGACTGGGCCTGATGACGGATCACAGACGACACGATGTGTCAAACCCACTGAACGCATCAGACTCTCACGAGAGAGGCCGCGTCTACGATGGCGACAGTTTAAAGGGTTTTGGAACCATTCTTGTGATATTCACGCGACTTCCTGTTGACTTTGTCTTCTGATGCTATTTCCTGTGTCCCATCTACTCTTTCTCATTGGCTGTTGGAAACATGCGTTTGCTGTTACATCAGTAATCCCATTACACATTAGGCCCCCCCCCCCCTTCTTCTTTTCCTTTGGGCTGCTCCCTTCAGGGGTCGCCACAGCGAATCAACCTCCTCCATCTCACCCTGTTCTCTGTATCCCCCTCTCTCACACCAACCAACTTCACGTCCTCTTTCACTGTGTGTGGATGCTGGAGATGTTAATTTCCCCGAGGGAACCTCCCAAAGGGATTAATAAAGTCGTCTGTCTGTCTGTCTGTCTGTCTACATCCATAAACCTTCTCTTTGGTCTTCCTCTGGACCTCCTGCCTGATAGTTCCAACCCCAGCATCCTTCTAACAATATACTCCCTATCCCTCCTCTGTACATGACCAAACCATCTCATTCTGGTCTCTCTGACCTTATCTCCAAAACATCTTACATGTGCTGTTCCTCTGATTGACTCATTCCTGATCGTATCCATCTTCGTCACTCCCAAAGAGAACCTCAACATCTTCATCTCTGCTACCTCCAGCTCTGCTTCCTGTCTTTTCCTCAGTGCCACAGTCTCTAGACCATACAGGTACATCCATACATATCTTTCCTTTCATTCTGGCTGATACTCTTTTATCACACATTACCCCCTGACACTTTTCTCCACCCATTCCAACCAGCTTGAACATGTTTCTTCACCTCTTTTCCACAATCTCCACTGCTCTGGACTGTTGACCCTAAATACTTCAAATCCTCCACCTTCTTTATCTCCTCTATCTATGTCGCGATCCAATTAATGCATTCTCCAGAAAACGCTCTCCCAGCCTACCTTTAACTCTGCATGGAAACATACCGAGCGTGTCATCGTGTCCAGCGTCTCATGTTGTTCATGATCACAGTGGAACAGACTCACCTGCTGCGTGCACCAGCAGTAACTCACCATCGTTACTGTGTAAAGGGCAGCTCTCGTCTGATTAATGTTATTTGAGTAACAGGCAAACAACATGGAAGCTCTGCTGCTTCTGCTATACATCATCCCCAATATGGTCCATAGTTTTCAAAAGTATTGCTTTACAGAAACTCTCTCCGCTGTGGCATTTTCACCTTTACGGGGACAAACTGCATGTCTGGCAGACTGTTATTACTCACTGCACTCGGTTATTAACTTGAGGTTAAAGCTTCTCTCTGCTCTGTCGAGTGCTGCAGCCGCACGCTGGAGTCTTTGAGTAAAATTATCATCATCATCTGAAAAGAAATTTCCCCTGAAAAGAGAAAGAAATCCTTGCATCCAGTGTATTTCCTTCTCCAAACCTCAGGGTGCTTAAACCTGCCACAAGAGAATCTTATTTTTCTTGTGCAGAAAAAAAAAAGATGCAATGGAAAGAACATTTTTCACAGACTTGCTGCAAGAGGCACAAATTGGGCACCACATGTTCTTGTTTGGCTTTGTTGATTGTAGTTTGTGGAAGTTATGAGGTATTTGAGACAGTTAAGTGTGAACTCAAGGTTCACTCACTAAACTCAGTGACTGCAGCAAACTCAATAAAGCCTGAGGTGGAAGAGAAGAAGAAAGCTCGGAAAGAAAATGAGTCAACAGTTTTGTGTTTGAGTTAACTCAGCTGCCAGATCTCTCTCTGGTTATGTTAGTTATTTAGATGTTTAAAAACATGAAGGTCAGTGTGACTGTGGTTTAACTCGTGATGCTTTTGGAATAAGTGTTTTTTGGTTATGGATTAGGTGATAAAATAAAGTTTCTCATGGCATCAACATCAATAAAAAAAGGGAAATAAATATAAATATCCAAGGCAAACTATGCAGCGTCAGAGTCAGTGTGATGGGTAACTGTCTTGGTGTGGGGAGATTGGGGGTCTGTCTGTCTGTCTGTCTGTCTGTCTGTCTGGGTTAGGGTTGCGATGCGTGTAGTTGGGCGCGCGGCGTGTGAGCGGCAGTGTTCCAGGGCCTTTAGAGTTTGTCAGAGCAGTGTCTGACACCAAGGAAGCCAGAGTTGCTAATGTTGCTAAAGTGGTCTCCAGTATCTGTGGATCTCTCACCTGCGTAGATTCATTCTTCACATTGTGGGTTTATATATCTATTTATTATAGTTTGAATATAACAACAATAATATTATTGTTGTTGTTGCTGTTCTATAATTATTACCCATCCATTGTCTATCGCTTTATCCTCAACATGAGGGTCGAGAGGCTGCTGGTGCCAATCCCAGCTGACAATGGTGCAAAAGAGACACACTATTAAAATCAATAAAATCAATAATAGAACAATGTGAAGTATAGAAGTTCAGCAGCAGAAAATCAGAAAAAATAAAACCCTAAGTTCTCATAAACTAGACTGAAAAGAAAGACAGAGACAAAGTAAATGCCAGAGGTAAAATGTGCCGCTCAGCTTCATGACTAATAACACTTAGAAAGATTATTGTTCGCTCACAAACGCAACGTTGAGATTTTTACATTAGTGTGAGACGACGGCGCATTAACGGAGGATAAAGTGTGACCTGTGATGACCCTGCGATAAAGTCTGAAACTCCCAAAGTCTGTCAAAGTCTCTGGGAATCAAACTTTATTTGCAGATTCTCCTTCTCTTTATGAGAAGGAGAATCTTTTTATTCTTGAAACTGTTTTGTTGCAAGTGAAACAGATAAGTATAGAACGTCTGAAACGCTCGGACTCCGCAGGCACCTCGGCCAGTCCTTGGACACTAACAGCAGCCTGTAGAGAAAGAAAAACACAATACTGGTTTAAAATAACATGCTCTGAATTTCAGTGAGAGCAACACTGACTCAGTCATTACATCACTGCCTTTAGCACAACTCAAGGACGCACTAAATCAATGCTCCTGATGCAAATGCACGGTGGGAATTCACTTTAAAGCTAATAACATTAAGCCCACAGAGCACTGCACTGTTGGCCCACATTGTAATGTTATGTAAATCTGACCATATGACAACCTCATTTAAATGACAGTGTGCCAGATTATGCACGATAGTGGCCCATTTTGCTCCCGTGTGCTCATCTCTGCTCCCCACTAAATCACTCAGGCCATTATTCTGCATATTAGAAGAAGAAGAAGACATTCAAAAAATGCCGAAGCAGGCCCCGAGAGACTCCATGCTGGAATTTTTATGCAGACGAAGAAATTGGTGGGTACATGATGTTGGCCAGAGGGACCATCACTCATCAATTTGTTTGTAAACACCAGATTTATGTGCAGTAAAGCAAGTCTGCGGCTAAAGTGCTCCAGGGCTTCTCGTTCACACACACACACACACACACAAACATGCAAACACTCAAAAACACACACACATATATTCAGAATCGCCTGCAGCATATTTAGGGAGAAATGACTAATCTCCTCATCGCTGTCATGCTGAAAAATCTTCAGTTTACCAACAGAGGAACAGGAGAACGCTGACGTTCTGCACAGATGCTGAGGTGATGATTCAACTGCTGGAATCATGAAGTAAACACATTTGATTTTAAATGGACAATAAGTAAGAAACATAATGAGGAAACATTAAAACTGATAACATCATGCAGCCATGCAGAAATTATATATGAAATGTATTTTAATTTGCGGGCCACGGACTCTGTTTAAGCAGAAGAAACATCGGTCGCAAAGTAGCGATGTTTTCCTGTCGCCCAATCAGCTGACTGTCGTGGGTGGAGCCAGTCTAGCTCCACCCTGACCAGACTGTACCACTTTACTCCGGTACCCCGAGGGAAGGGTGCCAAATAATGGAACAGTTGGGGCTGGTTATTAAAGTAATATTCATGATGTTACGAGGCTGCTGGTGCCAATCACCGGAGACACCGCGATACAATATTATCCCGATATTTATGTCACGATATGATATTATCACAATATTGCAAACACACTGAGTATCTGCGATATTCTCACACAACAGCTCCAGTGAGAGTGAGCACTGGGCACCACCTAGTGGACTGAAACGTCAATTGATTTTTTTTTATGCTAATCCCCGAAACGTTGAATATTTATTTATTACATCAGTTATAAAATATGTGCTAAAAAAAAAAATCTATATTAGCGGGTTTCTGAAAAGCGATATAATATCACCACGCGAAATATCGCGACATTTTTCTGTTTCTATTTTCCCCCACCCCTAGCGAAAGCTCGGGTAAGTTGTTCTGCGGCAACCGCACTCTACCATGTTTTATAATAGCAGTAGCTATTTTTTAAACGCTAGGGGTCGCTGTTGTAGATATTTTACATACTGAAAATCAACTTTAAAGTCTAATGTGCATCACTCGTGAGTGATCGGAGGAAAAAGTGCAGCTTTGTTTGGTTTCCTGCTTCCTCGTCTCACTCTTACGACTTGGGCTGCTGTTCTAATTTAACAATCTGCAGGAGACGAAATGAAAAGCCGGTGTCTTACTGCTGATGCGTGGCACGTGGGTAAAGATGACAAATGGAAACGATTAAATCAAGCGGCTCTTGGAAAGATGACAAGGGGAGAAAAAAAAAAAACAATCTTTCAGGAGCGCTTTAAATTATTCCAACAACTCCATCACGCTGATCCCAGCAGTAAGCATATACTTGCTGATGGCCACTGAACACCAAATCTCTGCGGTAATTAAAGCCGTGTCCCAGATGTGCACTCGAATGACTAATGCAAGTGTAGGGTTTCTATTAAAGCAGGTGACTCTTATTCATCTACTCAGCACGACAGAGCGCCGTGTGAGAAAGAGGAGGAAATGAATTGGAGTGGTGTAAACGCCGTGCATTCGCTGCCACTGAAGGGCTTTTAAATGACTCTTGAAAAGAGTGAAGGAGCCTGGGGTTACACTTGTTAGAAATAAAGCTCTTTCATCTGCAGGTTCGCCGCTCGGGAGGTCACCGCAAGGTTTCAGCCCAGAGAACGAGCTCATTACCACTGAAATCCAGTGGACCCGGAGCCAAAGGGCAAGTGTTAACCAGCGTCAGGGGGGAAAAAGACGGCGGGACTTTCTATGAATCAGAGACATGTTTCTGTGGAATCACAAAAAAAACAGAGAAAACGTAATGCTGTGTAAAAGGAAAGGCTGGGAGATATTTATACGGAGATATAAATAATATCTCCATGTTTGTATGCTACATCCTGACGTACGAGACATATGTGCACATAAAGCCGCTCACAGGTCGTTTCTCTGGACTCAGGAAAAGTTCTCTTTTTGCGTAAAAGAAAACATTTACTCTTTATGATCTTAAAATACACTTGTTAATACCTTTCATTTCAAAACCTGCTGTATTTATTTAAATAAAGGATATTTATGTTAGAAACCATGAAATTGACTATAAAATATGATCAAGGTCTGCAATAAGTGACTTTTTTAAATGTCATTTTGTCAATTCTGTGTCTTTTTATCCTATTAAATGTATAATAAATGTATTCAATACAATAAATATGATGATTGTCAATACAATGCCTTCATCAATTGCATTGAAGGATTTTAAACCAGGAAAAGTCATCACAGATGAAGGAAGTACATGTTAAAATAACACATAACATAAAGCACACCAACATTTTTATTTCCATCTTTACAGATATTAATGTTTCTTTTACCTTAATTTTGACTTTAATCTCAGAAATATAAGATTAAACTTTAATCTCGGAGTTCCTAAATTTCTCAGAATTCCGATATTAAAGCGGTAGAAGGATGGAATTTTTTACTTAATCCTCTTCAGTGTTCCTAAAACCTCTGCAACCGCTCACACTCTCTGTTGTTTTCCCAATTTTTATTAATTTATCGCTTGCTGTGAATTTGCTGTGATCACATACACACATATGTATATGTTATGATGATGATAATCTGTAAAAAAGAAAAGAAAGAGATAATCTGATGCTGTTGCAAAGCCTTTATTGAAGAAGAAAAAACAACAGTTGACTACATCACGCCTCGTTCACTGACCAAGAACAGATCTTTACCCACAGAGGATTCTTAAGCACGTCACCTGTGGTGTGGATTCAGAGTTTCCCGATGCCGTTTTTTTTACTTTGGCAAAGAAAGAACGACAGTTAAACGAGGCAAAGTCTTTAAATGAGGCACGAAACACAACCCTGGAGTGATTTGATAACCAGCTCAGCAAAGGGCAAATTTTACACACAAACACGGACGACACAAACACACTGAACACAACCCTTTAAAAACAAAACAAAAAAAGAATCATAACATATCTTTATAGTAAAAGCATCAAACATTTTTCCATGTCAGTTACGCGTCCACAGACGTGTGTGGTGCGTTCACTGACCACCTGTCCATATGAATACCGTAAACAGGAGAGTTAAACACAGCTTTATTGGCACATTTAAAATCCTAAAGTTGAAATGAATCTTTTAAAAGAAGCATGGACCAGACCAGGGTGAGCTTTGTAGAATACACACTAATCTGCAAATCATTAAATACTGAAACACTTCACATTTAATATCACTTCTCTGGACTTAAACTGCCTTTAACCCACATGAATGAAAACACTTGTGAGCTGCGTCACAAGCTGTAAACTCAACACTGGGGTTTCATTACCTTGTAAAGTCGGAATGTGGTCGTAAAGCAAGGTTTCGTGAAAACTCGGGGTCATTTGAACGAAACGGTAAAACAGTGTTTACTCAGTGACACGAGTCTCTCAGTGTCAGGAAATCTGAGCCAATCAGGAGCCAGACCTGCACGAAGAGCCACTCCTCTCTGCTCATGTCGTGTCAGGCTGTTCGTCTGTTAATAAACGCCAAAATTAAAATGAAACCAAAACAAAAACGTGCTGAAAAACACTAAAAAGCGGCGGTGGTGTAAGTGGTGTCCTGTTTTATTGGCTTTTTTTTTTTTCCTCTAAATGGGAACATAATTTACAAAATGAACAACTTGTTTACGGACGTTATAAATCAAGTGAAAATCGGAACTCATTCTCCCGGAGACCTCTGTTCAAATGGGGGCAGTGGAGTCACTGACTGCTTGTCTATGGATAAAAAAATAACACTGTTCACGGGGAAAACTGAGGACAAAAGTCACAATATGACAACTTTCTGGGATTTTATTCTCAAAAGTGTAATTTTTTCCCCCCAATACTCTGTATTAGAAGGTGATTATAAGCTGAAAATCATATCACGATGCATAGTAAACAATAAAATAATATATGTATTTATTATGCAACATAAATGATGTTGTGACGGCTGCATGACATCGTCCTCCGGTCTACGGTGGAGGAAACAGAATAACCAGAATATTCTTATTTCTTTTAAAAAAGGGTCTAAAAATAAAAGTATAACAGGATGTTTAAGGTAAATATAAAGTGGCTGGTTTGAGTTTCACAACATTTCCCACTGGTCTGATGTGTTCTTGTTGTCTTTTGGTTTCTCTGCGTGAACAATGACCCGTCTGCTGAACACACGCTTCAAATATTGATTAGAAAACCTTCCTCAGGATAAGGAGGTCAGATTGTGGCTGCATGACCTCGCAGAGAACCCAGGTCTCCGCTCACTTCCTGCTCGAGGCTCGTGAAACCTGACAGACAGTGTTCGACCTCTGCGCCACTTTCTCAGAGTTTATTCTACTGTATTTCAGGGAATATTGAATTCTCCTTAAGATTTTAAATGGTCAATGCGTTCCTGACTGTGACTGTTTATGATGAGCAGATGTCTACAAAGCATCACCCCGGTGAAAACACTGATCCAGTGAGTCTGCTGTAACCAGATACTGATTACATTAGATACAGTATATAGAGATTCTTTGTTTTTGTTTGTTTGTATAAATCACTTTCCATCTTATTTTCAACTGGCACTGAACACAATGACTGAATGTGCGAAGAAAACAGCAAGAAGTAGTAAAGAAAATCATCATTACACTCATAAAAATACACGGAAAGACTCGGAAAACCAGTCCATGGAAGGAAGGAAGCGGCCAAAACACCATGAACGACATCTCTGGTGATTCAAAATTCCCTGTGGAGTTCTTTCTTTCTTTCTCTTTTTTTTTTTTCTGTAAACAAATCCACGAAATTCATCACAAGATTTCTGCTTTCACTAAATTGTGCAAATGTTTACAACAATGTTTTACTTTCAGGTGAATCCACAGCGTGTTCTAAAGCATGTGTTTCACGTCACACACCCACCACACGCTCTCTCTGTGATGACTCATGTATAATACTGGCCGTCCCCCGGGTGATGAGCCTGTTAAAGGGATAGTTCAGGTATTTTAAAGTGCGCATTTGTGAGGTTTGGACACACTGTCATCACTGATGGAGGACGCTGTAGCTCTCCGTGAACCAGTCTGAGACCTGAACACTCGCCGTCATTGAGAAAGTCAAGTTTGTAAGCAAAGGATGGATTTGTATGATATTTTCAGGGGAGGTAGTTTTAGGTCCAACTTAATTAGATTAGATCAAGGGTGTCTAACATATGGCCCACGGGCCAGAATGGGCCCTCCAAAGGTTTCCAATCTGTCATAAAAACTATGTTTTCCACTTCCAGATACATAGTAAACTTAGGCATAATGTTGTTGAAATTGCACGAAACTTCAGGTTGTTCAATGTAAAACTAAGGGAAACATTTGGAGTTCTTGTTGTTATGTTATTATTTTACTTCAGATCAAATGTGGCCCCTGAACTAAAATGAGTGACAGCCCTGGATGAGACGTTAACCTTGTGAGCTGTTGGCAGACGTCCACGTTCTCCGAGAGCGTTCATTTTCTTTCTATCACCTTCTAGCGTGAGTGTGAAGCGACACTGGGGACGACACCATTTAAACACTAAGTGGTCGAAACCTCCACAGGGAACGTTTAAGTCACCGTGATTAAATCAGACCAAGCAGTCAAAGCCCTGCAGCTGGTCCGTCACCTTTCCTTTAAAAAAAAAAAAAAAAACCCAAAACAAAACAAAAAAAACCAACAGACAAATAATAAAATAAATGTGGGAAACTCTCGCAGTCCCTTCTTTACCCCATCAACTTTCAATAAACACGACAAATAAACGACGAGTGTCAAAGGCACAATGGATAGTGACACAGTGACACACAACATCACACAGTACCAACAGCGTAGTCTCCACTAAAGGTTTACTATAAGGACACTTATGCTTGAATCTGTACAGGTAAAATATTTCCTTTTTTTCATAAAAATTTCTTATAAAGTGTCAATGCAATTGACATTAAAAATTGCATAGCCATGTCATATTCATTATCCCTGCCACAGCTGCTCACAGCACAGTCACTGATTGGATCCACGACTCCTCTGATCTGCATAGAAACTCTACACAGTCACATATACTGTTAAAGGTCGTGTACATGAAAGGAATGTCAAGATTGTACGCTTCAGACCAACAAAAACAATTATCTGCTCGTAGCATCCAAGCAAATTCTATAGAAAGTACAAAAAAATATAGATATATATTATGTTCGGAGGGGGGAAATTGCATTTAACAGCAGCCACGGGCAAATAATGCTGCTCCTGACTCCACACTGAAAATGTTTGTGACTGTTGTGGTCTCAGTACACTCAACACACTGGAGGCAGTGTTTAATAGAGTTGCATACCAAATAAGTACACAGGAAGTTTTACATTGAAATCTTTGGTTGTTCAGTGACGCAGAAGCTTTCGCTGTGTAATTTATCCCTTTTTTTGTCTGTGCATATGCACTGGAATGAAGATTCAAGAATGTTCCAAATGATTTAGCGTACGCTCGGAGTCTTTCCACACACACACAGACACACACACACACACAAACAGTCAGTGTGCAGAGTTTGCGTTTGCATGACGACACACGTGGAAGATACATGGTGCAGATAGTGATGATAATAAAACGTGTGTATTGCAGCTGTGACCTGACGGTTTGTACCAACAACATTGTTGCTCGTTTGCTCTCTGGCTGTTAAATGAGTTTAAATGAGAAGATTAACGCCACTTTTCATTTACGCCGCAATATAAAAGGTCCAACGTGTGGGATTTAGGGGCAGCTCTTTGTAAGACACATTATTTACAAGAGGATTTCCCTATAGAATTAGATTTGTGTCAATAGCTTCAAACAAACACGTTTATAGCGTTAGAGTATCGAACGTTTGTAATCTGGTAAACGTCAGATTCTTGCAATTATAAATTCCAGGCGGACAGTGACTCCAAGCCTGTGACGACTTCCGGTCCATTGAGCTCCAAATCTCAGCAGCCAATCAGCAGGAAGCTTCCTAAGGCCCCGCCCATGGTCAGAATCGCAAAACAAAAAACCACGGCGCAAAGAACAATTTTATTTGTATTTTCAAAAAATAAGTCTTTTATTTGCTTCTTAAAAAGTGTCTTTGACAATAGTTGACACAAATCTAACTCCATCATTTTCACTTATTTGTTACCACTTGAAAATGAAGAACTCTTTTTGTTAATTTATTATCGCGAGTTATTTGTCACTTTTCAGTGACAAACAGGGACTTCTGCCACCTGCTGGTAAGATGTTCTCACGCAGGTGCAGAGCATATTGCTCTTTAGGCCGTCACCGATGCGAGTGTTGGTAAATGTGAAGCAAAAGTTATTCAGTTGGTTGCAATATGCAACTTCACCACAAGATGCCACTAAATCCCACACATCGATCCTTTAAAGTCGTCTCGCTTTTGTCCGAAAGGAGCAAACTCTTTCAGCGCAGTACGAGCGACGCGCTACGTGACGTGTACGTCTGGTCATGGGATATTTACTGATATTTGACTGGTTAGCTGTAGTTCGTTCATGCTAAGCTAACCAGATGCTAGGGTGAATTTTTTAGCACGGACAAATAAAAGTGGCCTCAGTTTTCTCAACAACTCTGTTCGAGGATTTAGCTCAAATAAAAAAATAAAACACATTCCTGTAACAGCAACTCTTTGCTGCGTTGTACCGAGTCAATAGATAATTTATGCAGGTGAACATGTGACGGTATTACTGACGGTGAATATACAGTAGCCCTATATATATTTATACATATATATGTATATAAAGATAGAGAGAGAAATGCTGATGTAAGCATCAGTGATGGGCATGTGGGTGAGAGAGTGAGGGAGACAGACAGAGAGAGAGAGAGAGAGAGAGAGTGTTGGTTTATCACAGTGGAGGTGACCGGGCGGCGGTGGTTCAGAGGTCAGTGGTGGCCTTGGCGGTGAGATCCTGGATGCGGTTGGTGTTACAGTTTTTGCAGAGGACGTGTCCGTCCAGTGGGTAGCAGCCCTGGTTGTCTCCCTCTGAGAGCAGAGAGCCACAGTCCTGCAGGACACAGAGACGCCGTTAGTCCACACACACCAGCCACGCCCACCAATGAGACGCCTCCCTCCACACACACCAGCCATGCCCACCAATGAGACGCCTCCCTCCACACACACTCGCCGCGCTGACGCCCGACACGAGACGTTTAACGCTGATGATGAACCGTCGGCTCGTGTCAAGCTACAGGAGGCGCTCTGCCTCAAAGCCAGAGACCGACATCCACCACACGCCTACAACCCTATAAACCTTCAAAATGCTGAATTACTGGGGTTTTCACAGATTTGTTTACAGAAAAATATCCAAATATCCAGTAAGCAGCAGTTCTCTGGGCAGAAAAGCCTCGTCATGGCTGCCAGAGATCAGAGGAGAATAACCAGACTGCCACAGGCACAAATAACCAGCCGTCACAAGCACGGTTGTGAAAACACGACACATGAATCCTTGAAGCGGGCAGGAGAACACAGTGTTAGGCGTCCGGTGTCTTCATAATGATGACGTTAAGACGTAAAAAAGGTCTCTTCTGGCTTTAAAGCAACACTATGCAACACTATGCAAACACAGACAGGTCTTTGAATTTAACGCTGTATGTTTTGTATTTTACACACATATTTTTACATGACACTGAGTGACATGTTCAGCCTCTGAAATATCGAACATAATTTTAAGTCAAGCTTGAGTTCAATATCTAATGTTATATTATGTCAAATGTGTGTGTTTATGTCGTGCACTTTTTTGAATTAGCACGGAACACAGAACAATGAAAAAAAATGTAATGATTTAATTGCAGCAGTTGTGATTGTCTAACTGAAACCAATTCAGATTGTAATTTCTAGCTGAAAATAATTTATAATAACTCTCTCTCACACACACATACACACACACACACACACACACTCAGAATTACAACTCCATCTTCTCATGTCTCCCTGGTGACAGACTCTTCTCTTGCTGAGCTCCTCCTTCAGCTGAACTAATCTGCGTTGCTTTCATTTGACCTTTATGTCTGCCAACCGCTCTGTGTTCTCACACTGAAATAGTTCTCCGACAATGTGACACGTTGCTTCTCTTTTAGCCGGGCACGTAATGTGCGGCTTATCAGCCGGCGAGCGTCGGCTGACTGATTGGTTACTATGCGAGTCCATGAACTTTGCAGAGGAGAGATGAAAAGCTATTTTGAGGCAAAGGTAAGAGAGGGAACGACTCAACCGTCGATCTGAAAAAGGTGACTCGGGGGATGGGCTTGTACATCGTGTCTTACACCTTCATGCTAGAATGACTGTCACATGCGGGCGGAGATTGTGATCGTTGGTGATTATAGGGAGCTCACGGAACAGGCCACATACCTCACAGCGGTAACACTGCACATGGAAGTCCCGGTCCAGGGCCACGATACGGACGGTCTCCTCCTGACCCGGCGCGGGCATGATGGGCTCAGAACAAACACAGCAGCGAGGAGCAAACTTCCTGAGAGACAGAACCAAGAGAAACACAATCATGACATCACATGACCTTCAGTTTTTCAGAGCTGAAACTAATTATTGTCACTCCGCCAGTTACCGTCTAGATTAAATTATGAAAGTCTATAAAATGGCTGAAAAAGGTGCAACTTTTGGTGATGAGTTTTCAGCAAAACACAAATACATTTGTTGTCAATAAGAAATGACTCAATAAGAGAAGAGGAGGAGAAGAAGAGAACCTGATGCTGTCTTGCTCATGTCAGTCTGCTTTAATTTACTTTTATTGTACTTTTACATTTTGCATTTTCTCTTGTGCTTCTGTTTGGAAATTGAATAAATAAATAAATAAATAAAGACGCTGATTTTCCGATAAATAAATGTTTCTGGTACCGGTTAATGTAAGACAGTGTCCTTAATCATGTTTCTGTTCATGATTTCTGTCTATTTCAATATTGTTTCACATACTTCAGTAATATATAATATTTTAGGGTTACACTGTTACATGGGCTCTTGTTTAGACTGTTTAATTAAAGCAATAAATAAAGAAATGTCTGCTGGTCATAATGAGTTATTTTGTTTGTTTTACTTCATTTACAATCATTTAACATGAAGTTTTGGTGTTTTCTTCGCTCTGATTGGTCGCGTTGTATCCAATTGCGTCCAGAGATCATTCTGTTGTTCAACAGTTGATGATCGTTCAGTGCAAAGACAAAGCTAAACTTCTGCCACTGGACAGGGTCCGAAAAAAGCACAAAACCTTTGATTTTACAGCTGTGACGGCTGAGTTAATGTGGAACTTTGCAAGTCTGGTCGCTGTCTTCACCTTTTTGGAGTTCGGTTTGTCAGACAGTCTAAAATCTAAAATCAGAAGGCAGCCGCGATCGAGACCGAAATCTGGCCAATTCTCCTCTAGTGTGGGGCAGGTTTTCAGAAATCCTGCCCCAGAGTTCACTGGTATCATTGGCTTGTCAACAAATGCATGTGTTACCACATATTCAATGACAGTTTACCAACTGTGGGGGGAACCAGAGAGCAAAACATACATGGTGTTACTTTAAGAGCTCCGACACTGAGACACTAAAAGCTCAAGTTGTTCTTCACTGACATATTTAATTCAAATACCAGAATAATAATATTTGAGGAAATCGCTAAATATGGTGGATCTATTGCAGATATTATAAGATTTACAGAACAAGACTTTAAACCAGTAACTTTGGAAATGCCTTGAACAGGAAGGGGTTCATCTATCAATAGAAATAATGAGGATCTGAAAAAGCATGCTGAGATTTTCAGATTCTGCGTGGGGACAAAAGTCTGAGTGGCAAAAGGAATTTTATTACACAGTGCCTCAAAAAAAAATCTTAAAATAAAAACCTTGAAGCTAAGCGTGACTATTCCTCGACACAAAGGTCAACACTGCTGAGGTCACACTTGTCAGAAGGAATTAAAGTGCAGCCCGGTGCAGCGTCTCCATAAAGCAAACACTGTGCTCTCATACTAAAGAGCTGGTCGTTCACTTCTGTTTCACTTCTGGTCACTGAGTCAAGGAACATTTCTGGTAAGGTGAAAGTTGTGCAATCGTGAGTGTGACACAATTGCAGAAATCAGACAAAGACTCTGAGCGCTCAAACGCTTATTTAACCAATTGTTTTTACAGATGCACAGATTGTAAAATTATACACATATATATATATATATATATATACAGATATATATATGTTTATTAATTACAGCAGAGAGAATAATTTTCCAGGTCAGACAACCAAAACAATGAGCTGGAAGACGGTAAGTTCCTCAACACAAGCGACCCCCCCTTTCATATTATTATCGATTACTGAGTCCATTGTTAATATGAAACTATTGATTGGTGCGACATTAAGGCTGATGAAAACCTTGATGTACATACTTGTGGAAGTCCTCGATGCAGTGGATGTGGTTGGACGCGTCCACGGTGAAAGGGATGCCGTCCAGGCTGCGGTAACACACCACGCAGGTGAAGCAGTGAGGGTGATAGGCTTTACCTGTGGCTCGCAGGATGCGCTCCATGATGGGCTTACTGCAGATGGTGCAGGTCTCGAGGGTGTTCTGTGAAAAAACAGACGTCACGAGGCATGTTCACGACCTGTTTGGCAAACATGTAGCACATTTAACACATTTAATCCACAGAGAGACATAGTGTTGTTTTTCCCTTCTCTCTTCTGGTTTCTTTGTACCTTTTTTTTAGGTGAGGCAAAGACATAGAGTGAGCGGAGAAATGCAAGAATCTGACCATGTGATACAATACAGGGGTGACAATATAATGAATTGTGACGTATTGGGGCACTATAACCAAGGTGATATATTGCAAACATCTCGACATTTACGAACGTCAACATATTATGACATAGAAACATAGAAATAAGTGTAATATGTGTTCCAGTTCACAAAGTCACCGTACTAACCATTTAAAAAAACATTAAATGCATCAACACTATACAGTTTATACGTCTAGAGAAAGTGGAATGAGAGGAAATGAGTCAAATGGCCAAAAGCCTGCTGGTGACTATAGACTATGGGTGGGAATCACAGGATAATACAATGATACAATAACGCAATACATGGTCCACGATACCAATAATATCACGATACAACGAAATCTGTCTGACTGAAGAAAACAAAACGTCTGTGAAAGTTAAACGTGCAGGATTTCTCTATTTATTCACAACATAGAGAACAAAGTGCATACAGTCTACGTATTAAACGTGGATTTCTCCACCATCATCCTGCTGTAAACTCACTCTTCAAGTTTCCCTCGTTCATTTGAGCAGCGCCGGCGTGAGATGAAGTAGTTTATCAATTATCGTATATATCGCCAAATCCAAAAGGTTGACCCACCCCCCTGCTATAGACCGTATATAAAAAAAAGGATGTAGTCTTCTGCTTTGCCACTTGAAGCTAAACAAGAAGTAAGAATATAATGAATAGCCACCAGGGGGCAAAAGAACTCTATTTTAAAGAAAATGAACTATAAATCAGGTCACAAGCGACTGGACACAAGTGTGATTGACAGCTGGTATCGTCCAATAGGAGTCAAGGGACATCTGAGCAAAATGTCAACATGGCTCTGGGCTAATCACAAATCTTGAGGTTTCCAAACGACAATTCAGATTCTTTTGGGTCACGTTACAGGTAGTTGCCACTTGCTGCCAACTAACAGTCAGAGGTGTCAAACTCAAGGCCCACGGGCCATAGGTGGCCCGCCATGTAAGTGTATTCAGCCCTTGAGACTGACACTGACTCAATGATTAGTACCACACTTATCAAGTTACCTCGCCAGAGTACAGCAAATGATTGGCTAAGACACATGTGACTACAGGCCTGTATGTGCTGTTCTACTGAAACACAGCGGAGGAAATCAAGATCAGGCGTTTGTTCTGAACTTTTTGTCCCATTTGGCCCTCGACTTGGACACAACTTTTAATTTCCGCCTCCTCTCCAATTGAGTGTGACACGCCTGGTCTACAATGTTTAAAGACAGATTCAGTGCTTAACAGCATCCACACAGCATCACTGTAATGCACAGATGTATGAAGTGTATAGATATGACACGAGACATTATCTAACACCCCTAAATGTCAATCAGTGTTTCCCAAACCTCTGAATGAATGTCCTCACATGACTGTGTGCAACTGAGCTTTTCCTCAATTTCCTTGTGATTTTAAACTTCCTCTTTCCAGTGTTACAAGTCAGGTGGCTCAGTTCCCACTCGAGCCGCATGTGCTACAAATAAATCTCCTCAGTACCTTTAGCTCGGCTGTCCTCAGATGCCTTGGAAGCTGAAGGAATCTGATTAGCACTCCCCTCCAAACACAAACACAGTCATTTATCAGTTGCCCTAACACACACACACACACACACACACACACACACACCCATCCTCCCATATGCAAGAGTGCGAGCAGTAAATATTTCCACTTTGTGATGACTGCAGGTTTTCTGCAGCCAGGCGACTGGGCAAGAGGCCTGAGGGATGGGGGAGGCGGGGGAGGACATGGCGGCCGCCTGCCTCTGACTTATCTGTGGCATCTCTCTTCTTAATATCTGCCGGGAGACGCCATTCGTTATTTCGGTATTTTATAAATAATGGCTGCCTCTCTAAACAGCAATGCAATTACGGGGGGATGAATATATCATGTGAGGGTGATGAGTGTGCGGCCTGACATGGCCGAGTGCGAGCTGATGGACTCAGCTGTCACTGCTTCCTGCTCAGGCATTTCCTGGATCTCTGTGCTCTCTCTGAGCTTGGCTGGGCTAAAGAGTTCACGGTTCAGATGCTTCCATTGCTTCTCACCATCGCAGTGAGCCGCCTCAATGTTTCCCAACACAGCGTGGGATGTGTGGCAACACTAACTCCCAGTTAGAGCCGCCGGGTCCTGACGTTTTTTTAAGCAGTTGATTTTTGGGTACATGTCCGCCTTGTTTGTTAGGACGCCACCTACTGTTATTGCCCTGCATTGCTTGAACAAACGTGGAGTTACTAGCGGTGTTGTGGTCCACGGTCTTTCTCTCTGCCGCTGACGTGAGATTCAGTGCAGAACAACGAGCGAGTAACGTTAAGCAAGATGAGCAAATGACGACGTGATGCCTGGGAAATGAGGATTCACCAGCAAGATACCAAGGACGATCACTTAAATCAATAAAAGTGGACGCCATGAGGGGAAGCGGCTCTTACAAGTTGCCCTCCCGTCATTTGGACCTTGATTTTGAGGGAATCATACCTTGAAAGACCTTGAATTTGATATCAACCCAGCTGTGGGAACCCTTTAGGCTAATGTAAATACAATTCTCGAAAACATGATTAAAATTAGTCTAACTGACTTAGGTTTAAATGCAGAAATATTACATATATCTTTAAATCTTTAAAATGAACTGAAACTGAACTTAAAGAAATATCTGTTAAGAAAATTACAATGAGATATTCTCCCTTAATGGCTCAGCGCGAGTAGAATGTGTCTCTGACATGATTGTGTCTCTTGCTTCTCAGACCTAAACACAAACACCATCATGTGCAGCTGAAGATGAGAGCAGCTGATGTTTGACTCCAGGCTGGTGAAGAATTGGTCGTTTCTTCAAAGCACTCTTGGAGAGGCATTATTTCATGAAAAGCAATGTGTGCAGACAAGCTCTGCATCCTTATTTATTTTTTCCTCCAAGACGGTAATAGAAATAAACATTATTCCCAGGGCAACATTTGTGTATAAACAATGTCCATATTGCAATCCTGCTGGATCCTGGAAGTGGAATAAAGCCTTTAATGAGCTCGCTGCACTGAACCCCTGAGGTTTGACTCATGCACACACACACACACAGACAGAGAGAGGTAGGGGAAGAGAGGGAGAGGGAGAGAGAGAGAGAGAGAGGGAGAACATATTTGCAACCTGAGAATGTGAGTGAGATACCAGGGCCAAACAGCACTAAACTATACTCAACTCGTACTCATCTGACTGGATTCCCACTCACTTATTCTCTTCTGTCCTTCATATGGGAATACCTTGCCCTTGTTTAGCTTAACTAGAGCATATGATTTCACAGCACACACTTCCTCCAGGCCATTGTAATGAGTACAGTGCTCAAAAGACAAAAAATTCTCTCTTCTCTCCCTGATGGTAATATTCTATGACCTCAATTCATTCATTTTGCTCAGTCTCTGTTGTTTTTTATCCACTTGTGACTCCTCTGATTTGGTGGTAACATTCATTAGCTCTGTTATTCTTGCATGAAGAAGAGGGATTGGGTCAGTGTCTCTGGGTATGACCTCCACAGATGGTTTGGGGAAATTCTGCATTAAATCACTTCAAACCCTCTCTGTTAGACATCCAGGTCATTTACAGTTGGCCACTAGAGGGCTGTATACGGCTGCAAATGTCCGGGTTCCGCTTTCCCCCTGACTATATGAGATGTATTCAAGCATATGTATTCTTCTTTCTTTTTTTTTCTCCCGCCCTCCCTCTCCCTCATACATTTCTCTAAGTGTTTGCCCAGGAGGCTAAACAAATGTCTAGGCAGAAGAGGTAAACTGAATTTAGGTCAGACAGCTTCTTGCTGAACTGAAGGGTGAGCAGAGTGCGCTCACGTCAATTATGGCCCCCTTTTTTCCGTATTATAAACCGCTTCCCCTTTGCCACAAAGTGCTCCCACGGCCTGACACCAAACGGACCTGATGCCCACGAAGTCCGGCCGGCAACAGGCCGCCCACCAAGTGACGCGTGACACGGCTGTGTGTGTGTGTGTGTGTGTGTTAGTAAGTGAGGTGGCAAACAAAGCGTATGAGAGAGGTTAAAAGGTCCCTCGTAACTCCAACATGAGACACGTGCCTGACAGACTGAGACTGAAAAAACAGGAAATACAATTATTTTTATTATACGAGTAAAGTGTCTTTGGACATTTCTATTTAAAAAAAAAATAAATAAATAAAAATAAAAAGAGGGATGCTTTGAGATTTGAAACTAGTACAAATAAATTAGAAATAATTTCCATAAAATAATCAGTAGAGATGAACCGATCACGTACTTATATGTTAACTGACTGACATAAGTACTTAATGATGCCATTACAGTACAAAACAATGTATTTAATATGCAAAATGAATCTCTGTATATTAAATACAATATATAGACAAAGATTCTGTATTATATTGGAAGTAATATTTAATCTAATTATGTCTAATAATGTCATAAAAACAACTCAATGTTGCTGAAATGTTCTCTGTTTATGTAACAAACATATTTAGTGTCATATTCTGTCAATGTCACATCGTGACTCAGGGTTGCAACAAGTCAAAACATCTTCAGACAACTTTCATTTTCTTGGTCAACAGAGAATGCAGAACTCTCCAGTATTCGTTTCACTATAATGTGAGACAGAAACAGTGAATTCCCACACCAAGAAACTCAGATCTTTGCGATTTCTCATCCCGAAACCTTCAGTTTAAACTGGAAAAACGTATCACAACATAGCGTCACGGTGAAATGACACTGAAAAAAGCGGGGAATCAGCTGTTCATCACCACCTCCGATCGTATCAACACTCACTTCTGAATCTATCTGGGGTTTTTCCTTTCTTCACATGGCTGAGTTGGGCTGACAGGAGGCAGGATGGAGTTCAGTGAGACTGCACACGATTTACAACCTGGCACGCTGATCTCAGAGTGCGCCAAATTTACAGATGATCTGATTCAGTAAGTGTGTGTGTGTGTGTGTGTGTGTGTGTGTGTGAGAATGTGCAGCTTGGTGCCAGGCCATGCTGTGTGAATTAACTACACCCTTCTGATGGAAGCTGAGCGTTGTCTAACATGAGCTCGTATGAGAGACAAGTGCGAGGCGCTGCTGCAGCGTTTGGATGATTCTGACTCGGTCGTGAACTGTGAGTCAAATCACCGGCTTTCCTACATCCACAGGGAAGTTTAGTCTGGTGACTCAGTGAACCTTGACAAGCAGCCACTCTCTCTTTTATTGCTTAATGTTGGTCTTTCAGACAGGACAAGGAGAAAATGAGTCCGGTCGGAGGGAGGGAGGGAGAGGGGGAGAGAGAGAGAGAGAGAGGGAGAGAGAGAGAGAGAGAGGGAGAGGGGGAGGGGGAGGGAGGGAGGGAGGGAGAGCGAGAGAGATGGGTCAACTATGACTAACAGTGATATTATAGCAAAAGTGTCTGACTTGTCTATACTGACAGCACAATGGCATGCACTCCACAGTAGTTGCACATTTCTGTTTAAAAAAAAAAAAAAAAGTACATTGAACAGCATCATAACTAGTCAAGGACAAGTTGATACTGCACCACATTTAGCCTGATATAACCTGCTTTCTAGGCCTGTTCTGTGTGTCTGAAACACAGACACACAAAAAAAAGTGACATCAAATATGAATTCTTGAGCACAATTAGATTAGGTGGTAGAATGACTGTCAAATCATAATTCATATGCTCATCAAGGATCATAGTGCTGCCATAGCCATTAATTGTGGTGATTTGTGCTTCTTTCTTTTTTTTTAACAAATGCCATCAGACAATTATTATTCTATTAATCAGCTAATACATTTTTTTTTACTGATTATTACTTATTATGTATGTTTACATATGTTCCTTCTTAGAAACTTGATAGATCTTGCTTGATGCACTGAATATATATATATATATATATATACACATACACATACATATATATATACATACATATATATATATATTTTTTTATTACAAAATATGAGTACATATTTTGTAATTAATTTGTGTGCAGACACACACATTGCAGATCACAATAGTTATTCAATAAATCATATTGTAATCGTTATTGATCAACTTATCAGATTGATCAGATGGAGGAAAAAAAAAAAGTGACTCCATTTTCTCACATTTAAAGCCAGAATAGGCTTCATGACTAACCACTACCATTATTATGATGTTACGACTGGTGACGGAGAACCGACACCATCTGCTTTTGTGTTGATCCTCTATAAACCTTGTTTACACAATGTTATTATCTGGGTGTTTGCAAGAAAAAGTGACGACTCCAGTTATGAAACAAAGGACCTGCGTTATTATGTATCCTAAACAATGAGGCGAGAACACGGCCTTCACCCAGTAACTGCCATGTCTGTTCCACACAGGAGTGTTTAAGTCATTCCAGGCGTTGTCTTACGGCTGCGTTTTTATAACGACAGCGACCAAACGGAGGGCTGTGTGTTGGAATCAGTCAGAATCCGGTCCAGCCAGTGATGATGATGAGTGATGATGATGATGATGAGTCACGCTGAACTGGGATCAGCGACTTCAGAGTCATCAAAATTCAACTCTTCACTGCAGAGTTCTCATCTGACACCTCTCACAATAACAACATCAAACAAATCACAAACTGAATTTAGGATTAACTTCAGTATCATTTTTTTTTGTGTAAAATAAACCTTTACTGTGATGCCTTCAACACGCTGGAGATCAAATTCTCTTCATTTACAGAAACCTGACAGTGAACACAGCACCTCATCACGCCGGGTCGACTTCTGCCAGATCAGATTTTCCATGCAAACGTCAACATTGAATCTAAAAAGCTCCTCCAGTTTGTGTCCTGATATTTAAAGTAGATGTTAACTTCGCTCATGCATATTTGAAAAGGCAGATATGGTTAAACTGTCCTCACGTCAGCGTCTACACACTCTGCAGCTGTGAATCAGGATTCATAAATGTGATATAGACATTAATAAATCATAAATGTGAATTGCCAAGAGAGGGTTGCACCGTTTTATTAGCTGTAGATTAAACGATATTAACCTTGTTGACTGTCATCAGCCTTTCACTGATACAGACACTGATGTTTAAATGGGCTATTAATACAAAACATAAAAAATAGTACTTGAGTAAGAGGCTTAAAAATATGATTTGTAATTGAGGGTTATAATTATAATTAGTTTAATTTGATTAAACTTATTCAAAGATGTGATCGCGTGAATAGCTGAAAGACTTTTAAACCGTTCTGTTGTTTTTTTATAATGTAGATTTCTCTGTGTCACAGCCACACAAACAAAAACGATATAAAAACAGCTAAATTGTTTTTATTAAACATCAGTAACATCCGCGCAGATTTTTACAATCTGTGCTTCTTGAACTGTGACGCTGTCAAATGAACGGACAGTAATTAAAAGGTTTTGGAAGCCGCCTCGAGTCATTTACACATAGTCTGTTGATAGAGAGGATTAATGTGGTCAGTGTTAAATACAGGGGGGAAAAACAGACTTGTTTTCCTTGCTCTTAAGCCAAATCACAGAGAAACTGGCCAACAGGAAACGCCAGAAATCTGCTTTTGGTGGAGCTCATCTACATCTGCACAGAGAAGTATGTGTAGGGCTGGGTATTGAATTTCACTGCCGTTATGGTATCCACCAAACTTCAGGAAGGGTATCACACTTCAAAACTTCCTCTGCATCACCTGATATCGAAAATAAAATCCAGATTGCAGCATGCTGAGATACAACAGTGTGTTTTGTTGTATCTTATAAAAATTAAAAAAAGGATATTTATATTATAAATAATAAGAATAATAATAACAATAAATAAATAAATACATAATATGAATATATTATAATATATAGGATTTTATAAAAGTGGAACTGAAAAAGGAATCATTCAGAGAATGACCTTTGGCAAAGCTCAGCCCTATCTGTGTGTAACTGTGAGTGTGTGTATAGCCGTGTTTCCACTGAGTGGAATGGTTCACTTTGGTACAGTTTGTAGCTTATTACGGTTCCATGTTTTGGCACCCTTCCCTTGGGGTACCAAAAAGGTACGGTAAGGTCAGGCTGAGCTAGACCAGCTCCACCCACAAGAGTCTGCTGACTCAGCGACAGAAAGCCCCCCCCGCCCCCCCCCCGCAACCGGTGTAAATATCCGATGGAAGTTGAAGCAGTTTTAAATAACACTCTCTACTAATAAGAAGAAGAAGGAAAAAAAAAAGAAGAAATTGCAGCCAGCCACTGTTGGCTGTTGTGTTGCGTTCACTGTCATCAGACACAGGCCACGCCCCGTCTACCATGTAAAAGTACAGTTCTCAGTCCAAAACGCGAGCCTGACCCAGGACAAACTGGACCGTACTACGACAGAAACACAGCGTATGTGGACAACCCAGTTTCCTTTCAGCCATTTGGATCCAGTGATCATGATCCTCTTCCCCGCACTCATTCATCAGGTGAACAAGTGAACGAACCCCCCGGCCATTTCTCACCATGAGGCCCTCGACACAACCCCATCGCCAGCATTAAAAGTCTAGCTGCAATATCATTTTACATCAGTGATTGCTTTCCAGTGAGCGGCTCCTCCTCACTCTGTCCATCTTGTCTCGTCTCCACCGCGCGAGGACAATACGTTACCACGACTCGACTCACTCTGTCTCGTTATGGAAATCACACACTCGTTTTTTCCCCCCCCTGCTGCCTGGATGAAAATGACTGAGGTGTGTTTGTTTACTTTTTGTTTACATGTGGGCGTGGAAGAGTGAGTGAGGAAAGGATTCTCTTAATGTTTCCCTCTGAGGATCAGTGACCTTGACACTGTCACAGACGGCGTGTCTGTGTCAGTCAGGACGAGTGCAGCGAGGTTTCAGCGCCTCTGACCTGGAATGGCCTCGTCTCCTCTGACTGCAGGTCTACGCTGCTCGGTAATAAATTCACACCGGGTTATTATGGACGACCAGTGCGTGCCAGGTTTGCGATGGCAAACTGCCAGAGCCTCCTATTCTGATTTGTTTCTTTACATTTATTTTTATGTCTCTCCCTGGACTCTTCATGGCCAACTTCAGCAGGGACACACTTCTCTCCAGCTGCTGCTGCTGCTCTGCCCATAAGACTGTATATAAAAATGGACGCAATCTTCTGGTTCTTTTTTTAAGAGCTTCAGATTTGCACCTGCAACCAACACTGGCGTCCACTCATGTGTACATCATTTACAAACACTGACAACATTAGAGCTGCAACTAACGATTATTTTCATAATCGATTAATCTGTCGATTATTTTCTCGATGAATTGATTAATCTTTGGTCCATAAAATATTATAAAACCTTAAAAAATGTTGATCGGTGTTCCTCGAACCTGGAAATGATGATGTCCTCAAATGTCTTGTTTTGTCCACAAACCAAAATGATTCACTTTTAATAATTTATTTTTTATCCAGAGCAAAGAAATGAAGAAAATATTCACATTTAAGAAGCTTAAACAATCGGAAATCTTGTTTTAATCATGAAAAAAGCTTCAAACCGATGAATCGATTATCAAAATGGTTGTCGGTTAATTTAGTAATCGATTAATAATCGATTCATCGTTTCAGCTCTAGACAACATGCTCTATTAAAGATGACCTGAAACTAACAATAAGTCAGGAAAATGTTTAGTGACATCTCAGTCTACGGCTGTGCCTCTGCAGGTTTTCCCCCACGAGTTTCCACAAACCAACAAACGTCAAATGAGATTTAAATATTAATGCGTTCTATTACGCTCCGCTGTGTTGCTGTATTTGTTCACACACATTTCTTTTATTAGCTGCCTGCGTGATAACGTTGCTCTAAGGCTAGTGTGAAAGGACAGGGCCGACACATGGATCATGCCTCGCTCGGGCCTTTCTGCAGAGAACAAAAGGCGGCAGTGGGAGTCCTGCTCCCTCTCTCCCTCTCTCTGTTTCTCTCTCTCTCTCTCTCTGTGACTCGAGCCGAGTGGCCGGCTCGGCTCGGCCTGCCGTCCGTCTGCCTCTCTGCCTTAAATTCAGCTCTGCAGCAGAATGTGACCCTTATAGACTTTGGGCAATGTCTCCTGCTCTGGTTACAGAGAGAAACTGACAAAGATCCCGGCAGTAGTTCTTTATGCCATGAGTTAGGGTGACATGGTGATGGGTCAGCACTAGGTCACAAATATATTTCCCTCTTGCCCCTGGGAGGGGGGGGGGGGGGTCGCTTTAGACTAAAAACATGAGGATGTAAAGAGGCAGAAGTGTTTGGATTCACTCTTCAGTGTCTTGTCCAAACAGCGTAGTGTAATGACAACCCTCCTGCTTTTCATTTACTTGCTTGATGACGGAGAAGACAGCTGTATTTCCTGTGCCCACTCGGTAATAAGAAATAATGACCGGCTTGAGTTTAGTGGGTTCACACCCACTGTACAGAGCAATTATACATACATATAATTGTCTTTGCAATTCTGGAGACGTACTAAGATGTGAAATCCTATTCATGCAAGTGCTATCTAATTGGCTCACACCTTTGAGGAATTAGACCGAGTTAATCACGTCTGAATATAGAGAACTCAATTAGAACTCAGCGAGCAAATGCAGACAGTCATGAATATTTGATGATGGAGTCAGCACAAAAAGCGGCTCTCTGTGTATTCATGACGCTGCTTCACAAGACAAGTTAAAACCGGAGTGGAAGTACACCTGTCGCCGCCGCTCACTGCACGCCTCGCTGTTCTCCCAGCGTGAGCGGCATCTGTGCAGACACCAGCAGAGAGCTACAGCACCAGAGCAGCAAGCATATGCACGGCCCTGAACTCACCACGCTGGCTGCAAGCCTTTGGATCAGACTACCTGGATATCCATCACAGAGGAGTGACAGGCGTGTGGGAGGTGTGCAGTCATTTCTAATTACAGCCATATTACTGTCAGTGAAGCGGCATTATGAGCTCTCCTTTTGTGTTTGTGCCGTTTCTATCGCTGTGACTGGATGTGAGATCATCCTCTGTGATTGAATGCATTGTGGGCTTGCTCTCTCAATGACAGCAGCAGCTTTAGGGGAGTTCTTGAGGGGATATCCCATTGTTCAATGGGAGAATAGTCGGTTAGGATGTGCTGTGGAGGACATCCATCACCAGGAGATCCAATTTAACTGGCACGGTGCCTGTCGCCTCTGGGTGCCGTGCCACCCTCGGAAACTTTCCCTTGCTATCGGTGATGATAAGATAGAGGAAGTACGATCGTGGTGCGTTTGCCTGTAAATATCTTTAAACAAAACTAAAGCAGTAGTTCCTTAACGTGTTTTATCTGATCACTGTCAATCAACAAGATCCGCCATTTAAACTGCTTTTAAGATCCCGTGTGTCGCATTTAAAAGGGTTTAAGAGCAGAAATGTTATGTTATGTTTGGATAGGTGTATAAATATTGTTTGGCTTTGGTAGCCACCGTGAGCTGACATGTAAGCAGGAGCTTACTATGGTGAATGATTTCACCGATGCATAAACTAACAAAGAACAAAGAAATGGCAGATAGAGTGGGAGCGTGGATGAGCAGACAGTTGAAAAAGAGTGTTTGGATCCTTTCTGGTTTCTAGAGGAGGTTTCTTTTGTTTGTTGTAATCTCTCACCATTAGATTTCACTGATTCTTACACAATGGTTCTTTAAAAGATGACTTTATGGTTTTTAAATGTTAGTGTCATGGTCAATTTGGTCTAATATACTTTCAACCATTATCCATTACTTTCTCATTGGTTTGTTAATGCCTTTTAGCTAATTATAATTACACATTCATAACCTTTAGGTCACTGCTGTAGTTTTCATTCACTGTCTGGTGCGACATGCTGTTTTATGATATAAAATGTGCTTGTTTTGGCCGTTATTGCTAAGTACAGTTCAGGGTCATTTGACATTTATATAACTGTTTACCAGTGGGCAGATTTTGTCACAGCTGTGCACGATATACTCACAATCTGTTCTATGTGAAGATGTCATTAAACTTCAAAGATCTGAATTTGCTGAAACAATACATTCGTTTGTTAATTAGACAAAAATATAATGTGCTATTAATAAATAAAAAAAAATAAAATAACTGTGCAATTACCTTTGTAAACAATTGTAAAATTAAGCAATTTAAGACTACTTAATAAATGCACTTTACATTTATAAGGGATATTATCCTCTATTCATGGTGTAGCAGAACTCCACCCCTCCAGTTGTTGGAGCACAAAGCAGAATTTTTCTAGTAACCATTTTTGTTTCCAGTTTCTTCCTCTCTAGATTTAAATAGGTCGATGTACAAATTTCATATTTCAAACAAAGTGAAAAGAATAAGTCAGTGCATTGGTTCAGCTGAAGGCAACATGAATGGTTGTCCAATGAGGCCACGCAGCACAACCTCTTTCCAAGACACAGAGGATAAAAGCCGACGAGTCAGTCACAAACGTTTCTTGGCGACTGGCAGGTCAAAGCCAAATGGAGTCTTTCAGAGATTGTTGCCAATGAGACCAAAGCCCATTTATTTTAAATAACAGAGCCACGGTGCAACGCCAGATAATGAACGCAATTACATTCAAGCAAGTTGGTGTCCGTGACCTTGGCGCTCTCTGAAATTTTGTCAAAAGAGGCAGAAAGAGATTAATGGTTTTATGTGGGCAAATCCCTATCTTTTTATTACTGCTCTTTCAATATGAAACTCTGCTCCTGCTGTGACCTTGTGTTATTCACATCAGTGTCATTATGCTATTGCACTTTTAGCTACATTCATGGGAAGTATAAACAAGACGGTGGGGATGTGATTCTGCCTTTAACTGGAAACGAAGCATTGTCTAAAGCCCTTTTTTCATCATTCACTGGAGTGAGTAAAGCAAATTAAATGATCCTGTTTATCAGCCTACAACCTGAAGCAAAGGGCAGTGGAAAAGACTTTTTAAAATAAACAAACTAATTAAATAGGCATAAACCTGGCAAAGGGGAACAGAAATTAGCAATAAACCGCTGCAGAAACAAGGAGATACGGACGACACAGAATGGACTGAGGAACAGTGGGCACCGTACACGGTGTAAGCAATTAACCTCAGTGACACTGAATCCCAGGACTGAACTTGTTCAAAGAGCAGCGCAACTATCAGATGGATGTGGAGCCGCTGCTGCTCTCAGGCCTGTTGAATAATATGCTCTCATGGTTACAGGCAAACTTCCTGAAGTGAAAGGAGAGAAAATTGCTCTTGATTTCTCAGACTGCAAATTCAAAAAAAAGATATGGTGACTTTAAAAATGCCACTAATTGAGAACATTTATGGCTAATTACTTTTTTTAAAGTTACATGCTCCAAACTGCACACGACACAGTGAAGTTCATATTTGGTGTCTTTAATTCCACAGTCATTGCCGATTATGTTTTGCATTTTGTCTGTGAATATGTTCTCTTTTGTAAATGTGGTTTTAATAAGCTGTTGACTTCTCTTGCAGATAATGTTGTCCTCTGCGTCCTGTCCCGGGACAAATTAGCTCATCACAAACTGTGGTGTGCAGCCACGAAGCTGTTTATTGTCCCTGGCAACGAACTAAATAAATGACTAATTAACTCACTGAATAAAGTGCCTGGCCAGTGCGGCTACAGCCACAATGCTATTTCTTTTCAAAAGCATCAAATACCTCAACACAAGTGTTATAGAACATCATGGACGAGTGCTGATTATTGGACCAAATTAACACAACGTACAATTTGCTTTTACTATAATGCTGTAACAGTGTGGCTGTACATGTTTGTGGCATAAGTCCTTAAAGACTCCCTGAAACATGGAACTCCACTTACTGTACATAAGGAATTAACTCTTTAAAATAATAACAGTTGTGTAATTTGTGTTTTATGTGAGTTCAACGCTAAGAACTCAAGACTCGACTTGACAACATAGCTTGTTCTAGGTTGCCAAAACTCAAGCAATCGTATGTTTTTTACTTAAAAAACCACGTCTCAATTAGGGCAACGGTCACTCTCTTTGGGTGGTGTTGGCTCACACACTCACACTTTCAGGCTTATCATCGGTGCAGATGTGCAGATATCAGGAGCTGTGGGACACCTCAGGCAAAACAATGGTGAAGCGATGTTGTCACATTAACAGGATTACAGATGACTTCATGCAAAGTGAGACATGGGCAGAGCGGCTATAGAGTTTATCAACATCCTCTTGTATTCAAATAAGCTGCGATAAGTCCTCATAGTGGGGAAGTGCTGAAGTCAAAGTCCGATTAGCGCTCTGCGATTCACGGCCCAGTCGTGTGCCAGAAGGACGGTTGTTCTAGATAGATAAAGTGGACAGGACATGATAACAGACGGAGGTGAGATCCTGCACATTACTGAAAGGAATCAATAATATGTAGGGAAGTTTAAATGAGGCAAATCTCTGAGTGGAAGAGATGAATCATGCCAATATCAAATGCCAGCATTGTTCCACAGAATATGTAAAGCCCCAGTTTTGATAAAGGGGTTGCGGATCGTCTACTTTGATACACGGATGAAAAACCATAGTGGACGTTAATCGCTCCGGCGTGTAAAATGTATTCCCTACAATTCCTGGCAAATAGATGTCATAGCATTTTGCATGAAACTGTGTCCTGAGGCAACTTTTAAACCCGTAAGATATTCGACATCAAAACGTCAAACACTGCCAACGGCTGCTAGAAAGACATTTACTCGTACTAAAGGGCACATTTAATGTGGGACAAAAATGTGAAATAAGTTTCCTCAAAGTTAAAACTTGGTCTTTTTCAGAAAACTAACATGTGTCGTTGCTTTTCGGGTTTTGACGTTTAATTTATTTGACTATTTTTCATCCGCAGTATTAAAAAAAGAAGAAAAAATCTGTCAGTTGACAATATACATTGAAAGAACTCTTAAATCCAATACATATGCTCTCATTTTAAAGAGCATTTTCACATTTTTTTAAGTTCAGTTCACAAAAAGTTTTGGTGTGCGATTAAATCACTGGAGTTCCCTTTGAAAAAAAACATGGGATATTTAACACTGCAGACATAACATGGTGGGTTGGAGTCAGAGAACAGTACATGTTGGTTTTCACACGGAGAGATTCCTAGACTGACTGACTCAGAGGCTAACTTGAAGTTTTCCCTCTTCCTCTCTGGGATTTGACATTTCTCTTCAGAGACTCAACACTCACATTCATTTTCTAATCGTACAGAGGCGTATGACCCTGAGGATGGGAATAAAAGAAGAAGAAATTACTTTCATTAAGAAATTCAGATTTCCCCCATCCTTTTGATCTCATGCCAGAAGAACATTTATGCTGATGAAATGCATAAATAAAGTTCTTAAATTATCCCATTCCTCTTTCGCGCATGTATCAGAGTTGGAGAACTTCCAGACAAGACAACCACAATCACAGTGAGTGCCTCTGAAAGGGGGATGATTTAAGAGATGGCCTGCCACTGATTTAAACATCATATACTGTAGCGCAGAGACTTTACTGGCAAAGTGCACATCAAGCCACATCCTGAAAGTGATGTAAATGAATTGCATGTATGTGTTAATATGTGCTCGGAATAATTAATAAATCCACTTTGGACGGCGAGATGCTTTATCCTTTATTTACCAAAAACAGAGCTTTGTCCTCCCTCATTAACTACTAAGCTGCAAGAAACTTGTACAAGCTTTCTTAACTCTCTTTTCTACAGGAAAGTGAAATGTTTGTGTGGATGTTTCTCTGTTCAAAAGCGAGTAGATCAGACAGTCTACACAGTTTTTCCAGACTCCTGTAGCATTTGCGTGGTGACTTAAACTGTCTGTATGTGTGTGAGGCCGAAGTGAGCTGTCTTAATCTGAACTGTTAATCCATACATCCAACTGAAAGTCTGTGCCCAATTTGAAAGGAATAATTTGAGCCTTTCTTACGATAATGCACCTTCGACCAGAGCTGATTAGACTACTTTTGTGGAATCGACTGGATTGCAAACTTCCTCTGTATCACCTAATAATACTGAAAATGAGTTGTCATTCCATATAAAATCTCATTAGGGTTAGTCAAGTCTAACATTGCATGTGACGGGCTGTGTCAAGGCGTGCAGGACTGGCGCTCATTTTCAAAAGGAGAAGAGGAAGGCGGGGCTCAACACGTGTCTGTGTTGTGTTTTGACACAGACTGAGAGAAAACCCAAATAAAGGCTTCTTTTCCAGGCATTTCCCCTAATACGAGTCGCAGTGTGTGCAAACTCAGTCCAAGAACCTGAGTCACTTAGTTTGAAATGAAAATAGCAAGTGTAAGTTCAAAGTGGTTACCCCAAAAACTCCACTGTAATGACACAGTTTCAGTCAGTTTCAGTCCATCACAGCTTCCAGGAACAAAGTGCAGACTCGACACTGCTGACAATTACAAAGCTGTCATTTACAGCAACGAGACTGACAACAAAACCAGACCATATTCTAATGACGGAATGAGGGAAACACTTCTGCAAAATGATGTCCTTGTGGTTGTTAAGGATGTGTCTTTCCTGACAATATTGTGCAAGGAAACATTTTCACATGTCTTGTGAAATACAGCAGCGGTAAAATAGGCCACAGTCTTTAGAGAAAGAATAAAAGCGACCAAACATATTATTAACTTCTTTGGCCAACGTTTGATAGGGGGAAAAAAAAAAGGAGAAACAGACAGTGCTCTTTTTTGAAGTGTTCCATGCAGAGAATCGTCACCATGTACCGTTCTGACATGATTTCAACACTCACTAAATAAATCAAGTCCATTCAGAGCATATTCAGATAGTTAGGTTCATGCATTCAGCTGCCAGTGCTCTCATCAGCACCATCTGATTCACAGTTTGAAAATCAATGAATGCTTTTCCGTTCAAAAAATAATATATATTCTGAGCAACAAGTCTATCAGGTCACTCATTACAGTCACACATGAAGCTGAGCTATTAAGATTTGCTTTGGATATCGCTGAGAGCATCAGTCAAACAATAAAACTAGAGATTTCAAGTGTTTTAATTACTCAGTATTCATTCCTGGGCCATGTGTGTGTAGCTGTTAATGCCACATTCAAATGTTATAGTGGTAAATGCATTTGTTTTCTTTTGGCTTCTCCCTCTCTAGGGGTCGCCATAGCAGGTAATCCACATTTGATTGGGCAGAGATTTATTTCGCCAGACGACCTTCCTGACACAACCCTATCATTTATCCGGGATTGGGGCCGGCACAAGGAGTGGCCCCCACAGAGGCAGGGGTCAATTTAGAGAGTCCGATTAACAGTGAGCAATGTGGATTTGGTACCTTGGTCAGAGGCACAGGCTGCCCTAATGTTGAAAATCTGCATTTTGTTTGTTAAATATCTGCTGATGACTAAGCAAGTGAATAAATACACCAGAGGAAGTGCAAACCTCCAAGGCGGCTTTGTTCCTTACACTGTTTCTTACAGTCTAATTATATCAAAGGGTTAAATAATGTTTTCCTGACTCTGTAGCATCACCTAAATCTAATCATTCCTTTCTGGAACCTACATCCTCTGAAAATCTCCCCCCCTCCCCCAATTTTTTTTTAAAATAAATACAAAAATCTTGACTTTTTTTAATTGCTCCTCAAAGACAAATGCAGCCAGAAACACAACCACCTTCACCATGGTAATTAAAAAAAGTAAAAGCTATAAAGCTACAATAAATAAGCAACTTTTTTGCATTGAACTTTAACATATCTTTGTACATAGAAATGTCACTCTATATCTATGTTCATACTCTATCTATTGAACATCTGTCCATCCTGGGAACAGAATCTACGTCTTTTGCTGTTCATGTTTTTATAACCATAAATACAGCTGTCAACTGCAGCTTTACACCTACCATTAGTCTGCTAACACAGCAAGACTTTATTTATATTATTGTTTTTCCTGCATTGTATTGGCATCACCATGTCTATGTATGTAGAACTCTTATAAATCAAAAACAAAAGAGGGTGTCGTAGAGTGACCAAGAACAAAGCAAAACCAAGGGGTAAAGAATAAATGAAGACACGCTGTGCCAGGCAGCTGGCCTGACTGTTGATGAAAGAAAAAAGAAAACTTTCCACGCACACAGCTGCCCGTGTGCCACCCTTGGCTCCCACTCCAAGGACATGTGTACAACCAGAGAGAGCCGAGACATGTCGGAGAGGCAGGCGGACGTGAAAGGACGGGAGTTACTCACAATGTAGCAGGGCTCGCAGTACGCCTTCTTCTCCACAGCGTAGAAGGGCTTGCCACGCAGCTTGGTGCTGCAGGTCATGCAGACGAAGCAGTCGACATGGAAGACCTGGTCCATGGCGGTGCAGCCGGTGCCTTCACCCACCACGTTCTCTCCACAGCTGGCACATCGCCCTGAGGAGAGGAAGAGCAGCAGGTGGAGAAGAAGGAGGCTGAGTCCACATTCACCATAAATCTCAAGACATTGTAGGTCAGAAATGATTGTCAACATCGTCACAAATGAGCCGATCATGTCTGTGTGTAGGCCTTTTTCCACCAGTCTTGTCTGATTTTCACATGAAAACACCTGAAACAAGTTGACGTATTAATAAAAGGTAAAAGTCATGAACTGCAATGGAAACAAATTCCCTAACCCAGCAAACAAAAGAGGACGTTGACGCTGCGGTCACAGCGAATGCTAATTTTTGCTACAAGATGTATTTGTGCTATTTCTGTGTGTATGCACATCTATTGCAACAGCGGTGACAGATGGACTTCCTCGCTGACTTTATTTCCAGCTTTCTCCTTTTTTTAAAACAGTCTCTGTAGATAAAACTTCTAGTGTCGTGAACACACAGAGAGTCCCACTGGCTGCCGGACACGTGACATTCAGTCGGAGAATCTCAACTCTGATTGGTGTTCGCATCGTTGTATGGGGCAAAGTTTTCGGCAGAGTTGAACGGAGCGAATGGTGCCAACACGAAAATGTACATCTACTCATGTCCGTGCATTGAATGTGTAGGTAAACTTGCAGCGGTGCGACCACAGCATAATAAATCACATAAGTGAAACATACCTCCTCCTTTTGCTTTTTCATGTACAACCAGTGGATACAGCAGGCTAGACGAGGAATGTGTGGAATAATGAGGAAACCACGGCTTCCTTTCACTTAGTACAAGAAGAACAATATGACTATAATAATAATAAAATGAAGCAGGCAGATGCTTGTGAATGGATGGGACCAGCAGGGCTGGAAACACCACCATATATTGTATAGCTACTGGTGCTTTTTATTCACATCATCAGGTTCTTATCCTTCTGTGGTGACAATTACTATTTGCATCATCGACTGCTTATCCTGGTGAAGTCCCAATATTGATGGGAACAAACATAAAAGCACATTTTCCTGTTACCAAATCTACTTTAAACTTTAAACTTTGCATTACATTTTAATGTTGTCTGTGTAGATGAGCCTTGTTTTGGTGTGTATCCATCATGGTCCATAATGGTCTGGTTTGGTACAGTATGGTATGGTTTGGAACGGTAAAGCCCCCGGGGGTCAGGCTTGCGTTTGGACTGAGAACATTACCGTATCAGCGAGATACGTAGCGTGACGTTTTAGCGGTGCACCGACAACGGTGTCAAACTTTTTCCTGTTTGGTTTGTGGCTGCGGGTGTTGAAGAAACTCTGGTCACGAGGGCGTGACACTTTTCTGCCGCCCAATCAGCTGACTGTCAAGGGTCTAGCTCCACCCGTACTGCACCGTACCATTACTCTGGTACCCCAAGGGAAGGGTACAATAGAACGTTGGGGCTTGTTATTTTGGTAGTATTCCTAATGGAAACAAGATACTGTCGCGCTGAAGACCTTTGTCTGAACCCCATGGGTTCAGGCTTAATTTCTATCTTTTTACACGGTTGAAGCCGTTCTATGAAATACAACGGGAACTTGAGGGAGACAAGTATCCAAGAACTTAATGGTGTGTGTCTCTGGTGTGAGAAACTGAAACGCCACTGTCAGCCCAATGCCCTGGACTCCCCTCAGCAGGTTGTCTCGAAGGCTGGCTCACACATAAAGTGATAATTCAGGACGTCCACAAGATCGCAACATTGCTCTGGCCAGAATTTAACCAGGTGTGAATGTCGTCACACTCAAGACATGAATGCCGTACGTGTTCATGCCCGCACTCTTCTGCAAGTCATGGCTGCAGGTGCACCAGATGTGGAGAGTCCAGACCCAGAGCTCTCCGGAGTCAAACCCACTCCTCCTCCTAGGCCTATTTAGAGTGCTGAGATGTTATGATGTTAACAGAGGACTTATTTTATTTCTTTGTTCCAACTTCCAAGTGGCCTATGTAAATATTTAGTATAAATGATTCATTCTTGACATTTGAATAATGTCGGGCAGTAAACGGGTTCAGGCTTTTAAGAAGCTGTCAATCAAAATGTGCTTGTCGGGCTCAGGCCTTGTCGGCGCCTAAATTTTAAGGCCCGATTACAGCTGTACGATAATGTACCACTGGAAGACGCTCTAAAAATAGTAGACACACTAATACTAATACAGCATCTCCAGCACATCTATGCAAACATAATGGCAGAGATCTACATTTACATTTGTTATCCTTACATTATAAGAGAAGGATCAACGAAGGATGATTTTTTGAGTTACACCCGTTTCTGTTGTCAGTAGTTTTACAGTCCTCTTCTCATTCTCTGGACAGAGACTGTAAATCTGACTAAAAAAAGGTACAAAGTCATCAGGATGGATTATAGGAGGAACCATTGACTCACAGAGATTAAAAGTCTGTTGTGTGTGGGTTAGAGCAAAAGTTTGCAGCTCAATGTCTGGGTCAGTTTTCTTATCAAGTGAAAAAACAAGTGGATGTTTTGAGATATCTACTGCTCTAATTCTTGCCTCTGGGTGGCTTTGTTTTCATAGCAGTAGAAGAATCACTCAAAGATTTTCACTTAAACAAACTTAAAGAAACTATAGATATCGTTGGTAATGTGTCACGGTAAATATTGGCACCAATGAATTAAACAATGGGGAAAAAAACGTCATATTTGAGAATCAAAAGCTTAAATTGTGACACAAATGTTATGTCCATCTGACAGGTTTGAACCACAGGATCCACAGACTGACCTGCAGTCCACACACACTTCACCACCTCACCCGCCCCCTAAAATTATAGGCAAATCCCTTTAAAGGCCTAATTTTTCCCTGATGTCAGAAGAGTCTAATCTTCATGTCTATTTCAAACACTGGATAAGGAAGGATTAAACACTATAATTATGCCACATTACAAAAAAAAAAGCTACAGACATCACCAAAGTGTGACATCTATTTCAAAAAGTCGAGCTTTAAATGATAAAAAGCAAACTTTAGAAGTACAACTAAGTCTTTGTAAAAGGGGGCGCGAGAGAAGTGATACTATTGCGCCAGAAAGAGCCTGATTGCATACGGCAGGACGTGGCATTTGAATATCTTTAATTGAGTAGGAGATATCTTTAATTGAGTTTAAGATGTCCTCGACTCAATGCAAGTTATCTTCAACCCAATTAATAACACTGTCAATTTAATTACTGGTATCTTACAATAATAGGGTTTAGGCAGATATCTGAGAATGTTTTATTTTTTACACATCTGAGGACAGATGCAATCTCTGTGAGGAAGCATGATACAGTAGATTTAATTAATTCAAGTTCAACTTCTATGGATTTTTTTTTTTTGTTCCTTTTTTCCCTTTTTCTTTTTGTTTTATCTACGAGCTGATTTTAGACGATGATTGACACCCAGTACGTTCTGAACACAGAAGTGCAAGCGTGTCACAGACAGAGGCGAGACACTAACCGGGGGGAGATAGAGTATCTGATGCTTGCATTTTCACAGTTCCACTCGCTGTTTTCATATCAAAAATTCAAGCGTGTGAGAGTGTAAAGCCAAATCTGTCTCAGGTATCAGCACAACATTGGAAGTCATGTGTTGTTGAGATGAAATATCTGCTTGACTGCGAGGCCTGCTAATGCTTTTCTAATCTTAGATAACTCATTATCTTATCGCCAGCCTCACTGGAATCTGTGAAAAGTTGCTGAAAGAACGGCACCAGACACAACTTCCCTGGCAACGATGTGAAATCCTCCCTGTAACACGGATCGTTCTTAATTCTCATTTACAATCACAGGATTTATCCTTTACTGCCAGCATTACATTGTTGAAAATGACTTATCCTTCCAACTCACATTGTAAATATTATGCTGTCAGATGATAATCTTTTTCTAAATTGTGAATAATGGCAGAAGTGTAATAGTTTATCAGAACCAATTGCATTTTTAACACACTTTACAAATGAGAAACAAATGTGTATCTTGATTGGGAATCAAACGGATGTAAAGAAGGTGACTTTATGAACGGGGCTCATTGATTTATTTGATTATTTCAAATGTAAAGACGTGAAATAAGCCTGAGGTAACACGGTGTCTTACTTCAGAGACTTGTTACGTTTGCACCTTCTCTGTTTCATACAGGCTGTGTATCCGTGTTGGGTCAGATGAATGAGCCGCGCTGCAGCGCTAACAGATGTAAACAGTGTCAAATGATACAGACACAGTGATTCTGTGACACAGAGAGGCAGCAGAACTATTCCTCACCGTCTCTCTCAGCAGCCGCAGCCTCGTATCTTTATTTGTTTCACTTCCCGAACAGGGTAATTGATCCTCAGTCTTTTTCCCCGAAGTCGCCACAAAATGATCCTCAGCTGTTTTTTGTTTTAACTCTGACATGTACTGACCCCAACCCCAGAGCAGCTCCGTGTAATAATACATTGGATGATGATTAAAAATAAAGTCTATTCTTGTAATATGACTTTTTTTTAAATCTTTTAGTCTCATTACTTGACTTATTATATTGCTGTTTTGTTTATTCCACATCCCTTTTTCCCCTGTATTTTTGTTAATATGTACAGTATGTTTCCCCTGTTCCTAAATAAAGGCTGTTGATGTAAAAGCTGCATGCAACTGTAAAATGTTACGGCACGATGGCATTCCGATCTCAGACAACTCATTTGCTTGGAAACTTGAAACTTTCCCAGTGACATTTTAAAATCCTCACTGCGACACTGATATTTGTGAGTTGTTTGTATTATTAGTAGAACAAGATTTATCGTTTACTGACTCTAACATTAAGAAAACAAAGGGAGTGACAGATTGCTGTTGAGGACGTTTACCTTTCACAAAGATTGTTTTTTTTTGTAAAAGCAGCAGAATTTCCGCACATTAATTTTAGCGACTGCTGTCATCGTGCGGCGCAGACAAGTTTTCATTAAACCTGCTATCGCTTTCATCTGCTCCCACAGCTCTCTCCACACCTCAATTATGGCTGTGTTACCTACTGTACGGGGAGGCAGATTAAACAAACTAGTGAAGGCACGTCTCGGGGGGACATGTGGGTGTCAGTGGAATCACAAGCAGGGTAATCACTTCAGAGAGCCAGAGGGAGAGAGAGGGAGAGAGGGAGAGAGGGAGAGAGAGAGAGAGAGGGAGAGGGGAGAGAGAGATGGAGCACGCCGAGCCTGTTAGTGGCTTCAGATCACAGGCCATCTTCAGTGAGTGGATGAGAATGCCAAACATGTCCCACAGGGCTCCCACTTTACATAGCGAGAAGGAAACCTCACTGAAATCCTTTTCCTTTTGGCAGTCTGTGATCGTGAGGGCCCTCAGGAGCTATTTGTGCACGACTGTGCTTACACTGTATACACACACACACACGTGGACACACACACGCACACACCCAGAGTTACAATGTAATAGAATCTCTTCTCGCCAGACACATGTGTCATATACTGTATGCAAACCTACAGACATGTCACGTCAGGCTGCGTGTACACATCATCAGCCCACGCATGAACACACACACACACACACACACACACACACACACACACGATGCTGTAACAAAAGAGCAGCAGATCACAGGCTGCGCACAGTCTCGCCCACAGATCCTCCATACCTGCTCTTCTACCTCTAAATTATTCCTCCAAAAAATGTTAGGAGCAACTTTATAATATGATTTAAAAAAAATAATAATAATAATTTAAATTAAAAGTGCTAATAAACGTTTCTGAGAGGATATTGATGAAGCGACGTGTCAAAAGGAGTAAGTCATGGCTCGGATCTTAGAGCTTTGGTTTCTTTCACGTCACCCCAAGCTTTGATTTGAGGTGATAATGAGTTTCACTGGGGATACAGAGCCAATTGTATAAGGAGTAATTATGTAAAGAAAATAATAATAAAAAAATCAATATAACGAGTGAGTACATGACATTCAAAACAGTAAGACTGGGCTTCAGGATTTGTACATGAAAATGGTGAAAATAATATTGACAAATCTGATCAGTTAATCATATAAATACTAAAAAACAACTTTCCACTATTTTCCAGATCCTGAGGTTATTGATTGGTTAAGTTTGTTTTTCTGAGCAACAATTCAAAACCAATATATATGTTTAGTTGTTTTATTTTCATAGAAGACAAACAATATAACTTTAATTTGGATCACAACCATTTAAAATGACTTTTGTTTAATTTTTAAAAACTAACTAACTTTAACTGATAACCTTGCTTAACTAATGGATACATTAATTTACCAATGTAATTATGGCTGAAACAATTACTTGATTAATTGATTACTAAACAAACTTTGATAATTGATTAATTAATCCGTCTGAGTTTTTTTTAAGGAATTAAAGCAAGTTTTCCATATAACAAAGAAATCATTCACACTGAATCATTTTTGAAGAAATATGCTTCCCAACCTCAGTTTCCCCTGAGTCGACCACCAGTGACACTTGGTCCTGTTAGCGTAACTGTTAGCAAAGATGGCGGACACAGGTTTACATTCTGGGAATGAGGTCCCGCCCCCCCACGAGTGGGTTCAATCCCCGGACCAAGTGTCCCCGGTGGGAACGTAACAAAAAAAAGAATGAAGACATTTCTCGACTCAGGGGAAACTGAGGTTGAGAAGCACAATTTTTCAAAAATACTGCCCTTATTCTATACTACAAAGCTAAAGTAAATTGGTGAAGTATTCCTTTAAGTGGATCCAGTACAACATCACAACTGACTATAATGTCAAAACTAAAACATGGAACTGAAGAGAAAGACAAGACAAGACGTTGCCCCATCAAACTTTTGGATTCTCAATGTTGAGAGGGAGCATATTTCTTTCTTTTGCTCATCACATTTTTGCGCTGATTTTTTTCTTCTCATATAATTAAAATGACCCTTTTTTTTTAAATGTATACATTTCAAACGCGTCGACTGAGTTTGGTTCTGTACGTATGAAAATGTATCTACAAAGTGGGACTAGCAGTCTTTACTGTACGATAATAGCGAGACGTGCGGCGTGTTCTACAACACTCCACATCAATAATTTCGCGATGTCGCCTGTGAGCGGTTTTCAATTTTAAGACACGACTTCAGTTGACTTCCTGAATAATACAGGACAGCAATTGAAGCAACGTCGTATTTACCCCCGTGGAGATGATGATCCCAAATACTTTCGAGTTATTTCAGCTGGGCATAAAGGAATCATGAAAGGCCTCATCACTCCCAGTGTCCCTTTGCGCGGGGAATGGAAGCAAAGTCTTAATATCAAAACTTCAAATAGTTCCTGTAGAACCAATGCAATGGTGACGGCGGTAGGAGGGGGAGTTCATTTACACTTTACTCACTTTCTTCCTTTCATTCCTCAACCCTCAGAAGTGTCTCTTCTCTGTTACGTCGAAAGTCAAAAGGAGGACTGAAGAGAAACTCTTTTCTTCTTTATTTTAAAGAAGCACATTCCCTGTGAGCTATAGAGGCTTAGAATGGTTAGACAATTTAATTGGATAAAAGGGAAAGATAAAAGAGGCACCGACTTTGTTCCATAAATAATTGATTTCTAATGTATTTGTAGTGGCAGTGAGACGCTGTTGTTTGGGAATGGGGGATGTTGAGTGGCACAACGCGTCAGATTTCCCTCAGTCTTTGCCTTCTTTGTTTTTCCACGCCGTGATATTGAAGCAGCATGAAAGGCAGAGAGGGGAGCACACTTGCAGCTCAATTTGATCTTACATCGTCACAAATCAAAGATCGTGCATGTAAGGAAGGATCGCAAGGAACTTTTTTTTTTTGTGGGAGACCAAACTTTTCACACTGTGCTACTAAAGAATACAATCCTGCTGGTGCAACCATTGCAAACCCCAGAGGCAAAGCCGAGGACGACGGCGCGTATCCAAAACTAATATAAGAACCACACAATGCATTTTGGGATTAAGCTAAAAGTTTGATGCTTGGAATAAAAAATATCCACCATATATATATATATATTTTTTTTTTTAGCACCATATATATATATATATATATATATATATAAGTATATATATATATATATATGTACATATATCAAGTTAATTTTTAATCAGCTTTTGCTCCGATTGTCATCAGTGGGAACGCAAGACCAGAGTGAACACACTCATTTCTTCTTCTTCTTCTTCATCATCTACTTCATTTTTGACAGCCAGCAAATTCCCACATCATTTCATTCATTTTATACAGTTATCACAGTCATGAAAGTTTATAGTGAACCTTACTTTTACAACGTGGGATAGAAGTCAATATTTTTGAACCTTGGGGGAGGCAGCCTTCCCTTCCACAACACATCAGGACCTCTGACTCATGGAAGACCTTCAGAACACTGATCAAGACACACCTGTTTAGACTGGCTTTAACTGTCCTCATTTCATTTACTTTAGATGTTCTCTTTTCTTTTGTTGTTAAAGCATCTTTGAGAGAAATCTGATGTATAATTATTATCATTTGGAGAAACTGAAAAATCGATAAAAATTGGTGTTTGTACTTGTTTTGTGTGGACGGCACACAATTCATGCAGCGTGGAAAACCCCTCTACCTCGGCTTTAATCATACGGAAATGTGACGCTTTGCTTTTCTTCACACTTCAAATGGATAAGGTTCTGTTCACGCTGTAAAGTTTGTGGACCAACAAGAGATACAAGAGATCTCAAGAGATTTAGGAACATCATCATTTCTAGGTTTGAGGAACAATGATGAATATTTTTCAACATTTTATGGACCAAACTAGTATGAAACGATAAAATAATAGTGAGTTGCACCCCTACCTGACTGGCCCCTCCTTACCAGACGTGGAGCTAATGTGGCCCCCGAGGTCATCTGACTTTGAGACCCGTGCTCCAATACAAAATTCATTTATTGTGACACCATTAAAAAGGTGAGCCAAAAAAAAGGTACAAAGTTGTGGTAACCCTCAATTTAAGACATAAACAATAGGTCAGGGAGCGGTTAACAGCACAACACATTAGGCACTAAGTGCCAGAGGCCATGATCTGCTCACTGTTTCATGTCTTCACCCTGTAGGTTAATCTACTTTGTTGCTTCCGATCTCCCTCCACGCAGCCTGACAATGCCGTGGCCTTCAGTTGCGAGTCGAATTGCTGTCATCGCTGCATTTCAATCTCTGAATGCCTCTTTCCTAAACCCTGCCTTTAATCTCATTCCCAATGTCAGTAAAGAGCAATCTGACGGTGTGTCAGCCCATAGTGTGTATATGTATGAGTAAATATGAGAGTAAATAAACAAGCTTAGATGCTGCTTATCCACGCACGCGCATGTACGTCAGTGTCTGCACGCACGAACGTGCGCCTATCGACTCATTTCTGAGGTCACACACTCACTCACTCACTCACTCACTCACTCACAAATGAAATCCAGCAACATGAGCGCCCCGGAGCCTCAGCTTGGGCTCACACGGCAGCTGATCATGCAAGCCTCAGTGGAGCTGTCTCAACGAGGCAGGATAGCAAGTGCCGAGCCTGGCGGGGGGAGGAAGCGGCGGATGGATGGTGGTGCGGTCACCTCATGTGAACCAGTGCCAAACAGAGCGCTTCATGACACAGCGGAGACAAGGCCGCGCGCTGGCACACGCCACATCGGCTGAGACACTGGAAAGCAGCATTACAAGGTCAACGGGGGACAAATGAATAACGGCAAAACACGTGGCACGAAAGACACTTAAACACTGTTGACAAATACAATTACGGCCTCTTTCACACTGGAATGTGTGCAGCAGGAATGCGACACGTATGTGGCACGTGTGTGGCACGTGTGCGCCACGTCTCCTCTTTCTTTTCATTCAGGCAACACATGGTAAATATGCAGACCATTCACACTGACCATGTGTTGCCGCGCACGGCTCTCTGGGAAAAGACCTCTCGGCTCAGTAAAAAAGAAAATATCTTTCTCTACATCTGTTGCATACTTTATGTCACAAACACCACATCCTGTTCCTGTTTCAAAATAAATGTACTGAAGCATTTCAGTTTCCTGCTTCCGTACTTTTTATCTTAACAAAGTTTATTATGAAATATGTGACAAGTCCTAGTATTGAGTTGAGTACAGAGGGGTTTGGTACTTGGAGAAAATCAGAAAACACTATTTATACCAGGTTATGTGATCGGAGTGGAGCTGAGGCATTTTGACCACAGTGAATATAAAGTGAAATAAACAAAACAAAACAAAACAAAAAAAAATTAGTAATATTAATCAGTCACTTTATCTCTGGTTCATCTTAATCTAATGTCACAATACCAGTGTGTGAAGTAAATGTGAGGAAGAGGAGGCTGATGAGAGAGCAAATTATCTTGTTGGGAATAAATCTGCCTCCTGTGAAAGGTCCGGCCTATTTACACCAATGTATATAATAAGTTAATAATGGTGTTATTCAATATGTTCTCCTGTGGTACTTGGTTAAAAAAGTACAAGAACCACTGAGTTAAAGTATATAAAACAGTGTTTTATGATTTAAAAAGGCAAACTCCATGTGAAACACATACTCGCATTCACTTCCTGAGTGGTTCTAAGGAGCCATGACTCGTCTAAGGTCCATTAAAACTTTCAGTTTCACCTCGTCAAGGTTGTTCTTCTGTTTCACCACCCTCATTTACTGTAAGAACTTGTAATAAACAAACATCTGCAGAGGAAAAGCATCGACTTCCTGTTTACACCAGCATGTGCCCATGTGATATACCTTTATTCTGGTGTTGGAATAGACGCAGATAATGTCTGAACCTGAGCTAAAATCATCAGGGCGCAGATTGTTCCATCTGAAAATGTGGTTTTGAAATGAAAATGTAAAAGTATGGATGTAGCTTAAGTTTTGAAAATATTCTGTGACTATTTATAAGAGAGAGGATGACATAGCAGAAAGGAAACTGCTAAAAAAGAGCTGCATTACGGACAGTTTTTCTTCACACTTTTGTCCATTAGTCAATTCCACAGCCTCACACTGACATACCGTGCTTCATGAAAGGCAGCCATAATGAATATAATCATCTGTGGCTATTGTGTTGTGTAATCTATCTTTTTGCAGTCAAACATTATAAACCACTGTAAGTGGCACAGTGATGCACAGGCTTTAGATGAGTTGCCATGTCACCAGACTGTCTCATATGATCCCCCCCCCCCCACACACACACACACCGCCCTTGGGTGGTCTCTGACCTCCTTCTAGCTGCATTATGCACTTCCGTCTCATATATATATATATATATATATATACATATACATATACATATGCACATGCAGGGCAAACACACAGTGAATGGAGGAACCTTTCTAACAGTGAAGGAAGAACTAGGCTCTTGACATAAAAAAGGGCCAATGAGGAAATCAATGTTGTGTGGGGAAAAAGGGGGAGGTCAGGTCAGGAAGAGAATGAAACTGAATCTAATATTTGTGTTCAAAGTAAGTTGACACATATATGTTTTTTTTCCTATTTTCTAATTTTGTTTTTATACTTTATACATTATCCTTGAAATTTCATTCCTTTTTGATTTGTGGTTGCCATGGTTACAGTGAGTGTGGTTTAATAATACAGCAACGTCTCCTTTAGCTGCATTACTTTGTCAGAAATGCAACAGAATAGCAGCGGACACACATTTTTTTAAATCAAAACGTCAAGAGGACAATACCAGTGACTGACCTCTTTCAACTTTCAAAATAAAAGCCTTACTTTCAAAGAAACACAAACAGAGATTGAGGCTGACGATTGCATGCTGATGACATGCACTTACTTTTGTACAAGGGAACTGATTAAAGCTGGAGTAGGCGACACATTTCTGGCACGGAAGATCAATAATCCCATAATAACCTTTCAGCATTATGTAAATCAAGTGATCTGAGAGAGAACTGGACTTCTGCACCTCCCATTTCCGGCCTTGGTCGAAGTGTCAAGTCGCAGGAATCTGTCCTGTGACTTTACACTTCGACCAATCACAGAGCAGTTCAGAGAGCGATATTAAGTACGTAACTAAGTGGATAATAGAGTTGGACAATAAATGCAATAAGTTAAACACGTAGTAATCTCACAAACGTGGTCTACTGCCACACAGTAACAGTTACTGATGGAAAAGAACTGTATATAAATCCTCTGCATCAATAGAACCTTCACATATATGCAGTACACCCATGGGCACTGATGCTCCCCCATACATCTCACATGCTCCTTTCATTGATTTTTTTTTTTTTATCTTTTACACATATAGTCTGGTGTTGATTTTTCCTAAAACAAACTAAAACTGTAGCATAACAGTTTCTCCTTCAATATCTCCTGAGGGCTCCTGTTAAAATGTATTCATTATGAGTTTCTGCCCTTGGTTTTTATGCACTGAGAATCCCTGACTGAATTTTCTCACAATAGTATGTACTTTAGATGGTGAAAGACCAACATTGATTGCAATCTTGCAATGAGAAACATGTGAAGTTAAGCACAAAGTGGAGAGCCATGACCCATCCTCGCTTGCAAAGACTAAACCTTTGGTGGATGCTACTTTTATACCCAATTTTCATAGCTTCAAATGTAAGCAGTTCACCTCCTATATTATGTGGAAGCTTCCAGAGCACTGTTACTTGAGTAAACTCTTTAGTCTTTCAAATCAGGCCAATCATTTTGAATGTGTTGCAGCAAAACACAATTTGGTTTATTGTAAAAAACATTAAAAACCCTTAGTTGTAAGTAGGTTTAAGTGATTCGATGAATTAATCTGGTTTGTAAATAGTATGTTAGTGAGTTAAAGGAACACAACTTTACAGAAACATCTTCTCACACTACAAGGAAACAGTTATGTGTATTGGGGGAGATGGTTGGCTAAAGGCATTTGGAGACTGTGGAGGTGGAGACTGGTGGGGAAGCATAGTTCAGTGGTGGTGGTGGTGGTGGTGAGGGGGTGGGGTTGTTTTAAAGCAGCGGAAAAGCTTTACTCTGACACACATCCCACTTGTTATGACATGTAGAGGCACATCTAAAAGCAAACTCCTAAGAGGTTGCTGAGGGCGACCTCAGTAATATGCAAATTAACTCCATCAGAGAACGTTAGACAATGCACAAAGCTGTCTAAACTGAAAGCCTATTAATACATTAAGTTATGATGCTCAGTTGTGTTACAAAGACAGAGAGGCAGCTCCACACGGGTGCACTGCGTGAATTGTAACTTTTTCTGACCCAATTACCTCGGCTGATCTGCTCCGACTCCTCTGGCCTGCGCCGTTACTGGAGCTACACTGCCATTTGTATCTCTTCCAAGATTCCTCATCATTTTTTCATGTGAGGTGTCTCATAAATTATGAGGGTTCCAGCAGCTGACATTATGAGGAAAAAAAAAATATGCCTTTTCTTCTCCAGCTCTTATCGTGAAACAAAGGCGAGCTCAAACCGGGAGGAAAGACTTTCCCGACAGCCGAGAGTCCTGTGTGGAGTACAGTACGCTCGTATGAGTCTCCCTGCTAATTTCTCAACCATCCGGTTATAACATTACAAAAACATTTATGCAACTGCTTGTAAAATCTCTCTGGAAAATGACTCTGTATAAATATTGATTGCATATCAATTATTTACTTTCTATACAGTGGAAAACGGAAACTCTGGGATCGCATAAAGAAATTCTCAACTTGTCATTTTGGTAATAAAAGGGGAACAAAAACAGATTCTCTGCAGCAGAATGAACTACACTACATAAGGATCGTCATCACTAATTGTAAATAATGCAAACCATCTCATCCTTTCAATTATTCAGCTTTACATCCTGGTTTTTTGGGTGACAGAAATGTAGTGATGACAAAATATCTCAAGACCCTCTGATGCCAAGACGTGTGCATTGCACGCCGAGTAGCTGCGTCTTATTAGATTTCCACAAACACAGTACACCTACACACAATATAAGTGGATTAAACATGATGGATGATGACATTTGGAAAAAAAAAAAAAAAAAAGGCTCTTTTAGATTACTCAAATCTAATCTGGAACTCTAAATCAGGACTAATCAGTGGCTTTCCACAGAAGCTTCAATTACAAGGGGGATTTCTGGCATCCAAACTGGGTTTTCTTACAAGAAAAGACTTTTTTTATAGTGTGCATCATTTTCAGGTTTTCCCTGTACAGTCTCAGTTAACTGCCACTGTTGTAAATGAACATAACAAGGTTGTGCTTCAGATGGAGCTCAATTGCGTCTAATGAAAAGTTTCCAGTGTGTAACATTAATTTAATTCGATTAACCCCCTCTGGACCCACGAAAAACTCTACTATAGCTGTTTCAGATTAGAAGCTCATCAAAGACTTTAGTGACACCAATAAAACTTTTCCTATATGAAGACAATGATCCAGTCCAGTAGTGCACTAGAGATCGCAGCCCCACTTTGATTATTCTTGTTAATTACTAGCCTTAGGGTCTCAACAACTGCTGGCTCTTTCCCCCCTGTACCCCGCCAAAAGAAGAAGAGACTCGAGTGCCATCAGATTCTTTATAATTACAAAAGTCTTGTGCTCTGGGACTAATTCTCCCACATACTGGGACATACAGTGGGAAAACATGCCAGGCCACAGACAAATTTTACATCACTGTGGTGACTATATGTACATTATTCAGCGGAGGAGGAAGGAGGCTCTGTGGATTTGCAGAGCAGCATGTGTCTGCGCTTGAACTCTCTCCTAATGAGTCCCTGCAGTCACCTCAGTTGAGGGTTCCTGCTCATCCTCTTTCTATCTCAGCTGTCGCCGAGTCAAACCAGAAGATGACCCTCCTCCCTCCTCTCCAATCCAGTAACACCCCGCCACTGTCGGCAGGGTGCACATACACACGCAATCCCTACCTCAGATCACATTTGACCCATTTCCCAACTCCCATGTTCTTGTTTTAGCAGCCTTCAGCCCGCCACCTTATAGGGGGCAGCATGTATGGTACAGTGGTCGACAGAGAGTTCACGCCAGGTCTGCATCACATACACATTCACATGTAAAATTAGGCCACAAGGCTTTGAGGGCCGGTCCTCTGTAAAATGACTACACTTAGCTTAAGCCAGCAGATCCATTTGACCTATGTCTAATGTGAACCAATTATGGTCTTTACATCAGTGCACACCAGTGTGGAGCTGAATATCCTTTAATACCAGTTAAATACATGTTCTTGTAGCTATAATACACCTACACATTATCATGGTGCGCTGTGTGATTATGTGCCGATATAAAGCCTGCTCTGGAGTCCTATTGAATGTGTTGAGTGAGGTATCTAATGGGCATGGGAACTAATTCCAGGGCAAAGGGGATTAAAGGCTAGAGAAGAGAGAATCAGAGGGATGGCACTTGCTGGCAGCAGAGAGTAAAGAGGGTGGAAAAATAGAAATGGAACACAAATGCAAAGAATCCTCATCTTTTGAATCCTATTTTGTGAAATAGCATTAAAATGCTGTTTAATCCTGGCAGCTATATTTGTATATATTTAAAATCATTAGACTTGAAAAACAAAAAACAAACAGCTGGACAGTGAATAAGTCATCCGTCCAAAGCCATGACTGTATCTGTATCCTTTGGTCACAATGATGTACCAATTCCCACTCTGGGAAAGTGGTCTCCCACTTTTTGACCTCAGTGCAGTTTTGAGACTCTACCTTGACGACTGCTTCCCAGACTGGTAGATGTGATGTGTCTACACCATGGAAATAAAAAGCACAAGAGGTGCCAAGAATATTAGATAAGCGTCGTCTGCCTCCTACACACCTGCACTGTCCTCGACAGTCTCAATAATGGTTCTTCCAAAACCACTGTTCTTATGATACAAAACCATGCGAGTCACTACGGTGGCTAATCCAGGAAACATAACACCCGTTTAATTTAGCCTTCATTAACAGAAATGTGACAAGTCTATTTAACAACATGATTTGGACGGACAGGGAAGCCTAACTGTTACTTTTTATACTTCACAAAATAAGAGTGAACGTCTAGAGAATGTGTGCTACTAATGAGCTCACATTGTATGTGATAATGATTTCAGAATGGCTTTTTGCACTGTGTGAAAGCAACAGACTTGTGCTTGTCTGCAAAGGCAAAGGTCTGCCACTGTCGGTGACACATGCATCAAACAGTGAGTCATGGGCTAATTTTAGCCACTTTGCTACTCTCACCTATAAATGCTACATTGTGAAGTGGCTGTTGTGTCAAAAGCACTAATGGTTGTGTATGTAGCAACATTTATAGCACAAACTACAATATTCTTAAGTTTTGTTTAAAGCACAAACACATGATTCATGCGGTATATAAAACTACAACATGGGTTTCTGTCGCAGTGTGGTGACAAGAAACAGGTGGTAGTGCACCTGGAGCAGGAATAGGCCCTTACGTTAGCCTGAAACTGAATCTCATAGCTATAATGGGGGTAGCTCAGTGCTGGAGCTAGTCCCTAGTCCGACGTGTCGACTTAAACCCAGGTTGCTCCTGACGGCTGAGCGGGCAGAATGTGAATGGGAATGAAAGATGAGTGCTAGAAAATGCACTGCACTGTGTGAATGGGTGTAAACTGTAATGTAAAGCCGTCATCAAGTGCTATATAAATGCATTTACCATATATCAGATAGATTAAGTCATGTAGGAATGGAAAGTGTCTCACAGTTTTTTAATGAAATTACTTAAAAACGGATATATTTTAAGTGACATTATGACAAAGACGTTTTGCTAATTTCCAAGTTCCAAGTGGCTGTATGCGCTAGGTGTTTATCTGACACAATTAACCAAAAAACCATTTAATTCCTATGTTTACTGGTGTGAAAAATAATAGGTTTATACTATAAAGTTAAAGTAATTATATATCTACCTCTCAGTAACAGCAGAGATAATGCTTCCTGGAGTGCTAATGCTAACAAAAGCCCTTGTGGTACTACCCACCAAGCTTGCGGTAGTAGCCCTTGTGTGCTAATGCTACCGAAAGCCATGATGCCACATAAGAGAAAACTAGCCGTCGTGCCTCATTACTTACCCACACAAATGTTAAAATGAAAACCATGGGAAACAGATTTAGGCTGAAAACTACCGCGGGACATTAAGCGTTTGAGCTTTTGTGTTGATATCACTCAGTCCTTTCAGAAGAAACATGCTAAAGGGCTTTTTTTTTTAATAGCAGCCATAGAGGGCTTGAAAAGCACATCAGTGAGGGCTCCATTCTGCCAGAGTGTCTGAAAATAAGTCATCACAATACAATCCAGCCGAATGTTGAGGGGAGTTTACTCACAGAGCACACAACAAACGTACCTTGATGAGAAGAGACGTGCTGTGCAATATTAAATGTGACATCTTTCACAATGATAAAAGGAACCTATCTATCATTCATTTAATCGTCTGTGCGGGTTAAGCGATCTGTCTTACCAAAATATTCCTCAGATGGGGGGTTGTCCATGTCAAAGAGCATCTTCTTGGTCAGGCGCTCCAGCTCATCTTCAGGGTGGGCAATGGGAGCACTGCTCTGAAAACCAGAGAAGAAAAAGTAAGGTCACAAAGCTAAAAAGTGCAATAATGGCTTTTTTAATTCACATAATCAGGCTCAAGTGACTCATATCTTATTTTTTCAGTTGATGCTTTGAATTAGAATTCATTTTATTTGCACACACTACAATTACTGATAGTGAGTGGGTAGCACCTAGACTGTACTATGAAGCTATGGGGTATTGGGTGCCTTGCTCAGGGGCACACCAGTCCTTTGAAACCTGCAACCCTCCCATTTGAAGCACTATTCCTTTCCTCTTGGCCAGAGTCTGCCCCCAAACTAACATTGTTTATGCTTGGTTTTCAAAACAAAAAGGTGTGTAATGTTAGGCGAATGTGATGACCACTACGCTTTTTCTGTAGTGCAGTCGTATCTACATAGAAATTCACTGCTAAATCAGACTCGAGTCTCTTCAGTATGTGGTCCTACATCAGATATATATCTGATTATGTTGCCATGAGTGAGAACGGTCATGTCCAAATCAATGCGACAATGGGAGTCTCAGAATTTATGCTCCGAAGAACCATCAAGAGGGAACTATGGATTAGAATCCAGAAGGATTAAGGAACGGGGAAAGAATGAGGATGAGAATAAAGGGCGAAAAATACTTTTTGCTGAGCATTGTCATCAACGACTTGCACCGACAGCACAGAACTAAAGCTAAATCTCACTTAACAATTTGCCGCAACAGCTTTCATTTACGCCCCATCTCCCCCTTCAATACCAAGTGGTCTCACAAATATATTGTCTGTTGTTGATGACACATGCAAAAAGGTACTAATGTATGCATAAGTGCTGTTTGAGTGGGCAGTCACATCCACAGGAAAGTCTGATGCAAGAGACTTATTGTTATGAATGTGAAACTCCAAATTTGAGCTGTAATGAATCAGAATTGAACAACATGGCTGGTGATCTGAAAGTCGGATAATATCCACAAATACCTGACTTGTATAACACAGGAAAATGCAGGATGTCTCAAGGTCAAACAAAACATGTTTCCTGTAATTAACATGCAGCGGGTAGACTTCAGTCTGCCTTTCTCCTCTGAGATATTTGACCCTGGCTCAGGCCCCAGTGGTGTGGAGCCCAGAAGGTTGAACATAACCTTCTGTGCAATTCAAGCATGTGGACAAAACTGTGACCCTGACTAATCCTTGTGTTTGGAAAATAATGATAACAGAAAGAAAGGGAGAGGGGGTGATGCATTAGAAGAAAGCTACTTTTGAAAGTCTTGAGCATCTGGGTCAGAGGTCAGGACATAGTCATTCAGACATACTCTGAGCACAAAAGATTTGAGTCATGTTGAGGCCTAATCTGCCAGATTTCAGAGGGATGACATAACTCTATGAAGATGTCTCCTCTTTTCTTTTCATGTGAGCCTGTGCTCCTTCTTATCATGCAGTCTCTGGCATCTGCCTGCTGTGCGTCTGTACGAGGCTGATGTGGTGCGCCTGACATTTTCTGCCAATCATTCGCTGAGCCGCAGTCTACAGCTGACCCCCCCTCCTCCCTAGCTCATGGCGCAATCCCCTCACAGGTATGCGAGTCCTTTACAAACACCCTGGAGGCCTGAACTTGACTCAATTCTTGCAGCATGGCCAAGCTTTTTCAGAAATCAGTGACCCTCAAGTGACCTTCTCCAAATCTGGGCTTCAGCCAGATCTTTACAATAGATTTGATTTTCAATAATGGAACGCAAGCCTAGATCTGAGCTGACCTTTGAGGTGTTCTTAATTGTGACATCTGGGACCTCGGAGAATGTTAGACACCTGTCTAGATTTGGACTAATTTATGTGCGGTTTAACTGTGGCACATGAAGGAATCAGACCAGTCAATAGGAGATTGAGTGAAAAATGTTTTTGTATTCAAAAGGAGAAATCCTATTGCAAGACTTGATGACTGAATTTTTATTAGCTGGACTCGTATGTATCGGAGCAGGTTTCAAATAACACATGTATTTGTTATAAGTGTTAAAGGGCCACTTCACTTGAAAAATATACAGTTTTTTTTTTACTAATTTCCAGAAATAAATGTGTTCTTCGATCATCAGACAGTGGATCTGAGAAAATGTCTCATTCCCACAACAACTGAGGAAGTTGGGGTTGAAAAAAATAAATGACATTGACAAAAAGTTGACGTCAAAGGCACTTCCTTCAAAGAAAACAAAAAACTTACTCTGCTTTTTACTGCGTTTAAATCTAATAAATAAATAAAAAAAACTGGTCAAATTGAATCCAACTCTGTAATAGAATGTGAATGAAACAAACAGCAGCATTATAATGATTTTAAGTTTATTCTTCATTTGACCAAGTAGGAAAAAAATGGTTGAAACCGCCCTTTAATGCAAACGTTTCATATTTGGTGAGAGAACACGTTCCACAGTGAACGAAGGAGAGTCTAAACTTCAGGATCACATCATGAAGTATTCGAAAGGTTTATTTCAGGAACATTCCGGACTGGTTGGATATTCCTCCGTTGTCATCTACACCACTACCTACATTTTTATTTTTTTTATTTTAATAACACACAGGGGTCAGTGGAGTAATATGTACACACGGCTGACTTCTGAAACGATAAAAGGAGTGCGCGATGTTGGTGGAGCTCAAAGAAAAAACTCCTGTTCTCAACACTCAGCTCATTATGCATGTGTTGTTCGCTTTGAGACAGTGAAGAGAATGATTTAACACCGTTAATCTTAGCTCCACATCAAAAGCAAATTGGAGAGGGAATGAAATGCTGCTATTACCAGAAACAGACTTTTGAGTTTAAGCTTCATTTAAACCTTATCCACTTTTTGACACCCCACAGCAATGCACTGCCAGAGAGTTTAAAGCACCTTGTTAGGGAGTCTTTTGTGACAGCACAGAATAATTTTTCACTTGAATAAGAGAAAGAAATTGCTTCCCTGCATGCTTTATGATTGCTTCACAGTTCCCGTTCAGCTTTTTTTAGAGGCATCAATAGTAACCATACAGCAGCTATAGATGTACGTGCTGCACACGTGATTTTTCAGTTATGCCTGGCTCACTTCAGTCAATTGTTTGCCTTCACCCTCAGGACACTCACTCGCAGTTCCATTGAAGTTAGCGCTTACATTGTGTGACTGGGTTAACTTTTCTCACTACATTGAGACTTACAGTTTCAGGTCATCTGCCCTCTGCTTTTTAATGGCAGAGAGGCTGTCACTTGTGATGCCGCTGAAAGACGTGCTGATGGACCATCAAGTGGCACCCGCCTGACAAAGGGTTGCCAGAGCTGTTTTTAAAAACAACAAAAGTGTCTGCGAGTGACCACAGTGTTGCTTGATGTAGCGTCACACTGAAAGGTGAGCAGAGTGTCAGATTTGATCATTGCCCAACTGCCACATCTATGAATAAAGCTGTGTGCAAGCCACCCACTGTGGAATTGGCATTGTGTCAGAAGTGATTAAGTGAGGAGTGGTGAGTGTGGGGTGGGCTCGGCGCATGCTCTCACCTGATGCCCTGACGGCATCGTGGTCCTGCTAAGAACCAAACCTTGGGCTCTGTCTTTCCTGAGTGAACAAGAGCGACAACCGTTTTCAGGGCATCTGAACCACCACCTTTGTCAAGTGCAAGTGGAACAAAGGAGGACAAATGAACAGGAAGCTGGTACTATTTGCATATCGTCACCTACTACGTGTAGAACAAAAGAAACACAGATTTGCAGGAGAGATAATGGATAAACAACATTAACAAGATAAGGGCAACGTTTCTGGATCCAGAAATTCATCCGATAGAGACAATCAACTCCCTCCTTCTATATGCACGTGACTTAATGCATACATAACAGCGTACCGGGTGTAGTGTGAGCAAAGCTACTGAGAATTGTTAAATAAAACGTTTAGATACTGTCCTAAAATGATTTATGAAGAAATAATTGACATGAAGCAACAGTTACCGGAAAAACTAAATGTAAGGAATATACACATTAAAATAAAATACAATGTTTTAATATGATGTCTGACTGGTGTATACACTTAGTTGTCATTTTGTTAGGAATATGAAGGTAAACAACCTTCATAAGTATAAGTTAACTCAAATATGACACAAATTTATATTATTACAATAATAAAATTATTGCTGGATATGGACGTTATTGTCTTCTGGCTAGTTGTATTTATTTCTCCTTCACTGTTGAAGCCATCTGCATCAGTCATATCTATAAAAACCTACTCGGTTCTTTTCTGTTTTCTACTTTCTGTTGTTTGAAACTGTCTAAAATGTTGTAGAAGCATCAGACGTCCTCCAAATTAGCCATATTGTTTGCTGTTGAACCTGCATCCCGGTTGCCAATAGAATAACATCAAGACTTACAGTGAAGGGACGTCAATATAAAGATGTTTTTTCTTCCAGCATTCCACTGTGTAATCACTTTTACAATCACAATGACAAGGTTAAATCTAACAGTTGACCATTTCTGCTTTAAATCCTCTCAAATTAACTGTGATATCAATACAATCCTCGACTGTAACTTCTACTGAGCTTAAATCATAAATTACGAAAGGCACACAACTTCTGTGACCATTACCGCATAAACAAGTGTCACCAGGCGAGTTAGCGACTTTACCTGATTGCGATCTCGTTGTCAGCATCTGTACAACGTCACGTCTGAGAAGTGTAAAAGTACCAAAAACTCACCGAGTCAATATCTCAAGAGTTACCTTGGCTGTTTATGTTTGCACATAAACGTTAGTCACTTTATTCTCTTGGTGTGTGCATGGACAGGGGATCAGGTTCTGGTCTGTCTTGGACTCAAACAAGGCTGTCTTTTCTCTCCTAAAATGATGTCCAGGAGTTGCAGTATCACTGTGGTTTATATTTCCACACACAAAACAAGAGGAGACTCCACATTCATACGCTCATGAGCTGCATCTTCATATTTACACCAGTACATTTGTTTTTGTGCAGGGTTCAGAAGACATGAGCAAAGACAAAGAGACAAACAGCACAAACCACTGAGCGGAAAGTGATAACCAGATGGGAGGAAAGTAAAAGCACAGTGGAGAGTGCCCGGTGAAAGACAACTGCAAAACAACACTAATCTGTGCTTGAAAAACCTGCACTCATCTCTCTATCAGTGAGCTTCTGCTCTACCTCCTGGAACAAAACAGGAAATGCAACAAAAACAATTGTCTTTTCTTTTTACAATAGCTTAGTGATTCCTGCATGATCAGCACAAACCTAAGGACGACATAATCACACAAACGCACATGTATCCACAGATTAAATGATGATGGACTTTACAATACCAAATGCACGTAAGTGTCGATAGAACAGCGGCTTTTACTCAGGCCTTTAAAAGAGAGGCTTTACTCGGCTCACAATCTAACATTCTGGCTTTTTGTCTCCTTAAATCCCAGCGGTATTATTTGAAACGGACACAGAGCCTTTAAAAAGGAAACGGCTTATTAGAAGTAATACCAGTAATAATTAAAACAAGAGCAAATGGACGATTGCATTAGTTAGGGTTCATGAGGCACTGACATTTTTTATTGGATTTGGGGGAGAGAGAGAGAGGAGAAAAAAAAGCTTTTATTGCCATAACACTGAGAGAGTGATTACAGCAGCTTAGGCCACTTCGTTTTAGCAAAACAATGAAAGGATTTCTGGATCAGACGCAGCATGCTTTCACTGTGTGTGTGTGTGTGTGTGTGTGTGTGTGTGTGTGTGTGTGCGTGTGTGGAGAGAGGGGTCTTCAGCATGCCGTGTGTCTAGAATCAAACATAAGGGTTAAGCACTCGAAGATGCGGTTGGAAAATGAGTGCACTAAGAGCTATCAATTTAAAGAGGACGGCTCTATTATACTGAGCAAGCAGGGAATTGTTTTCACCCGTGTGTGTGTGTGTGTGTGTGTGTGTGTGTGTGTGTACTCCTTTTACTTTGTGTAAACTTTTAGGACTTTTTAAGATCAAGTACAAACACTCTTTTTTGTACAGTAGTACTCATCAGGATCAAAGCCTGGTCCTGGCTGCGGTTGAAATTAAGATTGAGATGTTAATTGTGGGTATAGGTTAGGTTAGCGTTAGGCATTTACTGGTTATAGTGAGGTTAAGGGATATGTAGCGGGGTGTGAGGACAAATTCTATCTTTGCGAGGACATCTCACAACTTTAAAGGACTTTTAAAGAGAGTTAAGACTTGGTTTAAGGGTTACAATTGGGTTTATATTAGGGTTAAGGATTTTGGAATCATGCTTTGTTCAGGCTGTCCAAATGAATGGTGTGTAAGGGATTGGCTGAGCAAATGTATGTGTGTGTGAGTTCCATTTTCTAAGAACATGTGTCCGGATATCCATTTGAACTTGGCAGGGAAAGCTCAACCTCTAATATTAAAAACATGCCTGACAGCCTCGATGTGAAATAATCGCCACGTGGTCCAGCAGAGGCTGCGGAGGACGCCAGCAATGAACTGTCCTCCTGAGTGGACAGTCATGACACCAGAGCTTTGGAAAAGCAGGATGAGAAAGTGTTTCTGGTGTTTACACCATAGATGGCACAAATGGCACAAATGGCACAAATCTGCAGACTCAGCTGCAAGGTTAGCTGTGAGGTGGCATCACAGAGGAGTGGTGCAAGTGACAGCCCTCCTTCTGGGTGAAGCAGAGAACCTTTTTTTGACGTATGTGCCTATGTCTGTCACATTATAGTCCACCTCACATGGCTCCTGTCGAGACAACGTCATTGTGACGCAGCCGTGCTCTTCAATATTGACCTTTGACAGCAGCAGATAACTGTGATTCATTCCTATGAGTGACCTGAAAGAGCTGAGAGTTCCATTCATGATAACAGAAGGGAAAACTAGGGTGATGTCAAGATGCCTCTCTGAGCAGCATTAAGGACCGAGTGGATATTTCACTTCAAACATAAGAAGTCTGTCTGAAGGAAGAAAAAAAACACTCGCGGGAAAGTTGCTTTGTCATTTTTCTGGCAGCTGAATGTTTAATTTAAGAACCTGTTAAGTCTGTGAGAGGAATCACATGTTCGTGGCTTTACGTAATCCAGTTGATGAATTTTCTGCTCGCAATGTTAAACGGGTTATGAGTAATCTGTAATGCATTACACTTGGAGAGGAATCATCGCCGCGCTGCAAATGGAGCTCAAGGCCACCTTCTGAGGAGGCACAGATAAAGTATACATTCTCTGCAAACAAAATAGGTCATGCCGTTTCAGCTCCAATTAAATGCAGGGGGAAAAAAATAACAGTCGACTGTAGAGCAGCTGTGTACAGAGCAGCCGACGCTAATTAAAAATTAACCTTTTCCACAAATGACATTTTCCACAGCCATTCAGATCTCATGCTGTAAAAGAGAATTCACATAAAGGGATGGATTTCAGAGCATTCACCGGCGTGTAATGTACGTAGAGGGGCCTTTCAGTGTTTGGAAGATTGTGCGTGAGTAAGAAACTGGGTCATCTGTTAGGAGCTGACACATCCCCCTGCAAACAGACATTTGAAAATCTGAGTGTGTGTGTGTGTGTGGGGGGGGGGGGGGGGGGGCAGGGTGCCACGAGCAATGTGAAAACAACAACAACAAAAACAAATGACTGCACAAATTGTTGGGTCGGAGATAAAACTTATTTGGCATCTATTTGTCTACCACTACAATGCAAAACACTGCTTTACAGAGGATGCAGGTTTCCCTGCTGTTTCCTCGTGTGGTAACACAGACCTATATTTAAACGCATGTGGTGTACATAATGAAGATTCATACAGGTTATGTCTTCAAATCAATGTATTGGCAACATGCACTTCCCTTCTGCAGCACGCAGTGTTGTCCATCTCCTGTGTAATTTTGCCTCCGAGGCAAACCATGATATATTCCCGTCCTTTCCACCTCAGCAGCCAAATGGTTTAGGTGAATGACACCCTGAAGGAAATCTCTTGACCAAACACTACCACTAAATAGGACCTGGAAACACAGAGAGCCTGATCCACCTACAGACTCTTCCTTGATGAGAGAAAATGTTTAGAAAGTGCACACGTTTCATGGAGGGAGAGCCAGGAAGCGGATAAGAGCTCCTCTGTGGACAGAGGTGGATGTTGAGACGGTCGAGAGGAATCCAGCCCCAGCAGGACTCCAGCAACAGAGAGAATGTGTTTATGTGCAGGGAGGTGTTGACCCTGACAGGAGACCATGTCCGGGTGGAGCCAGCAGGGGCCACTGTTTATGCAGGTGGGTTTTCTAACAGAACCAAGATGACTCAATCTATTCCTCCCTGTGAATACTTTTTGTGATTTACTCACACAACCAAACAGTGTCTCTCAGTTGACAAGAGCTTTTTAATTAACCAAAGGAACCTGATTATGTTAGTTCTTTAAATAAATCTTGTGATTTTTTTCCACACTCAAAACAAGGTGTAAATACAAAAAATTCAGTGTAAATGCAACGCTCCTGAATAATTAATTGTTTACAAATCAGAATGCAAGTTGAAACATCGCAATTAGCAAATCAGAAAGGCTAGAATTTAGGACATAACATGACTCAGCACATTTGACCTGTCAGGTCATTTCACAAATCCAAAACATCCTCATCTCATCTATTATTTTCATATTCAACAAGCATCAATAACACAGTCACAGCTTATATGACATTTGTTGGATTTTTGATTGACGCCAATTAAAAATCTAATACATGCACTAATACAGGCAGTTCATATTTCTAAAGATCCAGTGTGTAAGAATAGTGGCGTGTTTTCACTCACACACAGTACCTGGTACTTTTTTTGGAACCTGCTCTATGTTCCGAGCGAGCTGAGCTGATTCTACGCGTGACGTCGTCAGACTGACGAGTGTCGTTACAGGAAGAGGCACAAGAATCAAAGGCAACAATTCCCAACTGTAGATGAGTTAAAAATTGAGTTAATCTCCAACGTTTAGCAACGAAATCTTCTCAATTAATAGTGAAACTTCAGTTTCTCTGAACCCTTCCTTTCCCTAAAACACCAGAGAACTACAGTGGCCTTCACATAGCAGAAATGATGTAAACACTCTCCTTCTTCTAATTCTTCTTCTTCTAATAATAATAATAATCCCAGCAGGACTCTCTTTCACAACTCCCCATACTTCCACTCTCTTTGCTGTTTCCCCTTTTATTTTGATCGGAATCTTGCGGTCAAAGCCATTCTGGTATGTCCATTCAGGCTGCTGTAGAAACATGTCAGCTCAAGATGCCGGGCCTCCATAAAGCAAAACCATTGCCTAAAGAACAAGGTCACGTAAAAGGCTTTTTCTATTCTGCACTTACCACAACACAACCATAGTATTTCCAATTCCTGCCACTCTTAAAAGTTATTATTTGATGCTGCACACTAAGTTTTCTATTACCCAGTGAATACTGAACTGAAGCTCGACATTAAACAAAATATATCGTGTGTCAGATGAGGTTCCCCTAATTTGTTCAGCCCTACTTCTATAATACAGGGACTATATAAAGGAATTTCCTGTTTTTCGGAAACATAAAGTGAAAAAAGTGGGTTATAACTGTCACCCAGCGAGCCACAGATTCATAAAAGACCTGCATTTAAGGAATGATAAATGACTGCAGAACACATCTGCATCCCTTCACTACAGGCCAGAGAAGAGGAAAAGCACACAGACCTCCCTCACACATTTCACATTGCTGGGGCTCACTGAACTGCGATGACAGCTATCGATCCGGCCAGTTATTTACCAGCTGTGCAGGTTGTCTCATTGGGGGCCGGCTGAGAGCAGGGTGGCAGACAGGGCTATTATTTATCAGCAGTTATGTGACAAACACTTGTGATCTTCTGAGGGTTACCACCGACTGAATGAACCGGACAATCAACAGCTATTAACAAAAACCCCCAATGGGAATAAAAAGCCCTTTATGTCTAAGTGAGAACAACCATGAAGAGTATTTCTTGTCTTGATTGTCTTAATTCATTTATTTCTGCTCAGTTTTTCCTGCTATAAAACAGCAGAACTGCACCTGTACACGAGTCGGGATTAAAGCTATGGTCTGCAAGTCTAGAAGAGCTAGCAACGGAAACATCTCAGCCTCTTCTGTAGGCCCTTTTGTCAAAGCCCCGCCCATAAGACACTGGACGTCATTGGCTGTCAAGGAACTGTGAATTCTGGCTTCACTTTCTCTGCTATTTTTCCAGGACCGGCTCACTTTAGCGACACATGCCTCTCTCTGACTTTCTATTAAGACTCAGACAAGTTGGTTGGTGACAGATACTCATCAAGGAAAAATCATTTCATTCAGAGTCATGCCATGCACTCAGAAAGAAATGATTTTTCTTTTTATGCTACCCAATTATAAGAGCTTTTTTTTTTTTTTTTTTTAATCGTCTGTTTTGTTGTTGTTTTGATGGTATGAACCGTAGCTTGATTGCTAGAAAATGAGACAGAGGTGTTGCTTGGGAATTTTCACCATTACCGTCCGCCGCCACCTACAAAAGATACTCATGAACCCATTTTTTATTGTGCGTTCTAGCAGAATTATTGAGGGTCTAGATGTTTTAGACAAAACAGTAACACATTGTATGTTAGTTGTGAGAAGTGATGCAGCACAACATCTGAGTTAAGTGGGCCGCTTCTCTTGTTTACATTCTCAATTGTGTTACTCTGCTCGCTGGCTCATTACCACCACCAACTGTTGAATAGCCTGAAACCACTGGCACAAACATATGCTGTGCAGTGCAAACACAATGTGATCATAAAAAGCATTAGCCATTAAAACCTCCACACTGATACTTTAAAGCAACGCAATACAAGTTTAGTTTAGAGTGTGAAAAGGCAAGTGAGCCCAGCACGTTTAAGAGTAACACTTATTTTTATTGTCAATGAATTGATTGGTTGTTTGGTCCTTTAAATGTCAGAAAAAGGTGGGACATGTGAGTTTATTTATCATCATAGAGGAGAAAAGAAACCAGTAAATGTTCACATGTAAGAAGCAATTAATCAGTTATCAAAATAGTTGGTCATTTTTTTTTGTAGCAAATTAATGAACATATAATCGATTAACTGTTACCAAGAATCAGCTTTCATTCAGCAGAAATATTTACACAGTGCAGCTTTAATAGTCCAACCATAGGTTTTCCACATCTTACAGTAAATATTATGGTATTATTGTATAATATAATATTTTTGTACTGAAGAGTTTGTCATTAACACTAATGAATAATTGAAAATCTCTGCATTAATGAATTCTTTAATTAAAGCAGGAGTCCACTTATGGTTTTAACAAATAAAAGCTCATTTAAATAAATACAGTGACATTATGGAGGTTTTTAATGATTGCAATGCTCCTTATTTCATCATAAATGGCTAATAATAAAAGTTTCCATGTATGTACAGGCCAGACCACAACAAATGGTATACGACACTGACCATTAATCATTGTAACATGAAACCATTTGTATTTATTGCCCTTGTTATCCTTAATGGGCTTAATCTCTTTTTCATGTGGCTTGTGACTGTAGATGCGTTGGAGATTTGTCACATCTCAAGCCTGGGAGCAGCTACTGGAGGGGAGCTTTCATAAGGGCTGCCATGAGAGAGTGAAATATAAGAAGATCCACGTTCCATCACTGACCTCAAGGATCAGGTCAAGTGAACTGACATCAAGTTTGCAAAAAAGGGGTCTGGTTTGGTAACCAGATTCCATGTGGACCACCATGAAACTCCGTGTGACACCCAACAACCTGGTCGTAAGCCCTGCAATGATGACATCCACTCGTCTGCACAGGTGCAAGGCCAGCAGAATCCAGATGATCATCTGGATTCCAATGTCACACAGTGAAGTTATAAGTCAGCTGATGTGAACTGACAGTTGGAACATTAGAAGAACAGTGAGGGGATTCAGCTACTACTTAAGTTACTAATGAGGATGGATTTTAGTGAACATTATTTTAGATTTTTATATAAATGACAAGTACCTTTATGTAATTGATGAGTGTTTTGGATCTGCACTACTACTAGCCTGGCTACTCACCAGACTGCATCTCAATCTCATTTATGAGTGAGAGCTTCTGCTCCTTTTTTCGAGATAACTTTCACTTTCGATATCTGGCAGTTATTCAACCATTCACGAATTACGGTACGGAGAAGCTGACGTCACAAATGCGGAAGTCCTGAGGGCTACTGTAATGACAAGTATATGGGCGCAAGGCTCTATTTCTCATATTTCACAAACTGTCTAGGAGTTACAGTAATGAGAAGTCCGCATGCCAAGGCTTAAGTCAGAGTCTGGACAGGGTGCAGTAAACTTCCACCTCCAAGAGACGTGACCAACAAACATGCATCGAAACAATTTGTATGCCATTTGACAGACGTATAACCAGACAGACGAATAATTCCGATGCTGTGTGCAGAGCGACTGAAAACTTGTCAACAAATGTGCTTGCTGTAGTTTTCTAGGAGCGATGGATGTCTAGTAATGGCGTCTAATGACTTTTGCCTGGGGAAACTCAGTGGAGCAAGTCGCTCAATTTAAAATGGAGACAACAGCCAAATCACACGACAGCTGCTCTTCGGTGTTCACCATGTTGATGATGTATACAAAAGCTGCTAGACATTGCTTCTCTCTCGTCATCATGTTAAGCCTGTCTCCAGAACCCATTTGTGATTGGTTACCTCATTGAATACGGCGTCCTCACCAGACATGAATGCAGAGCAAAAGCAAATTGCTGGAATGTTAGAGTTCAACCAGACTAGATCTTCGTCTGTGTCTGTGTGACTGGTCACTCCTGTATGAGATGGCTTCTCACTGTCAAAATCTCTTTGCCTAATGCAGTGTTTCTGCAAACTTCTAATCCTGGTCCCTGAGGAGCCAGGATTACAGGTTTCCCTGCTCCAACACACCTGATTCAAATGAATGGGTCGTTATCAGGCTTTTGCAGAGCTTGAGGACGAGCTGACCATTTGAATCAGGTGTGTTGGAGCAGGGCAACTTCTGAAACATGCAGGACAGTCTAATGTCAACTGTCTACTGTCATGCATTTATCAGTTCCTCTTGCATATGGACCCATCTTCTGATTAAGACGTGTGAAATGTTTGTTTACACTTTCACATCACTTTTTTTTGTCTCAAATTTTAGTCAACAGAGAGGACCGTGGCTCACAGCAGTGTTGTCCCTGTGTGACGTCACCCATCAGCATGTTAGCTGCCAAATGTATGCCTTCATATTGCAGTTTAGTCAACCCCATTTCGGTTTTTAAAACCACAGGAAGCAACGGGGCGGATCTTACGGAGCGTGTAAGGTCTCACCATTGGCCACGTTTCAATCACACTACAGCTCTGCTTTATTGTCTATTTGACTCTAAATGAGGCCACCATTTACAAAATGGACACCACGCTCTACTGAAGAAGATCAAAAACTAATGATTGAGACCATAAACAGGAAAATGTTTAATTATGTCATAAATCAAGTGAAATGTAGGCTAATTTTCTCATAGGCACAAATAAAAGCAGACTTGCCTCCTGATGGCCACTCAAAATATTACAGGTTTCAAGTATGTCCATAGACTATAATGTATATTTGCTGTGTAAAAATATAGAGAAACTATAGACAAGTTAACTCACCAATGGCCCTTTAAAAAATATTTCTAGGCTGCTGTCACGGAGGTCTTACACCTCACAGATTCTGTTCCAGGCTCACTAGTTAATCACTACGCCCAACTCACTATTGATGTTTTGCAAACTCACAGAAACTGAGAGTTTGCAAAACAGCAGCAACAGAATCATCATGCACATCCCCACCTGGCATCTGCTGCAGCATTAAAGGCATGATAATGATCTGACTGAAGTCAGTTTGTGTTTACTGTGTTTACAGATGGAGTCAACGTGATTGACCTTCTGCTGTGGTCTTCATTACATAGATATATTTATTTTAATCAAAGACTGCATTACACATGACATACTGTATATCAAGATGGTGGTGGTGGTGACCATTTGTCAGGGGTCATTGGTATGCATGAAGTATTTTAGTGAGTAACTGAATGAAACCGTCATCGTCCATTATCCATGATCTTAAAGGGGCAACAGTATCAAGACACTGGTGAGGACACCTAAAGCTGGTGTTGTGTTGTGTTATATTCACCCTGAGTGTAGATTAACATTCGCTTGATACCATCTCCTTTGTGCCAGATGATGCCAGTATGAATCCATACCAATATACCCTTGCCAGTATGAATCCATACCAATATACCCTTGAGTATCTATTGATACCAACGTCAACCTTGACTATCTATTTATCCCAAATATCTATTGATACCAATATTACAACCATGAGTATCTATTGATCCCCAATATCTATTGATACCAGTATTACAACCTTGAGTATCTATTGATCCCCAATATCTATCGATATCAACATTACAACCTTGAGTATCAATTGATCCCAATATCACAACCTTGAGTATCTATTGATACCAAAATCACAACCTTGAGAATCAAGTGATATCAATATTACAACCTTGAGTATCTATTGATCCCGGATATCTATCGATATCAACATTACAACCTTGAGTATCAATTGATCCCAATATCACAACCTTGAGTATCCATTGATAACAAAATCACAACCTTGAGAATCAAGTGATATCAATATTACAACCTTGAGTATCTATTGATCCTGAGTATCTATTGATAGCAACATTACAACCTTGAGTATCTATTGATAACAATATCAGTGTTTTACCTCTTTTTATAACTTAGCTGTTACTATGACATCATCATAGTACGGATGCATTTACCACCAAAACTATCACCAAACTATTACAAAGGAAGATTTCGATTAATTGTTCAGCCCTTCTCCAAATGGAAACATAATTTACAAAACTGACATCACATTCTATTGGACAAGACCCCAAACTAAAGATTAAGACCATTAATTCCTCAGAAACATGTTTAACGATATGACAAATAGACTGTGAAGTAGATTCATTTCCGTAGTTACACTGTGCAATAAGTTTTATACCATGACAATGAGCTCAAAATATGTTTAATTTTCCAGCGCTAATCTTGTGCTTTTATTCATGTTTATTATTTTTTATTGCATTTGTATTATTATTAATGACTAAATCTTAATTTATTCTCAGTATATGTGGTTGGGTGTGAGTGTTGAGCTGTTAATTTTGTAAAACTAAACAAAGAGCACACAATAAAACTCAAAGGCAGTAAAATCTACAACATGTGTCCTGTTTGTGTCGGTCAAACTATATAAATGGTGACAACCCCAAAAATAAAATGCACTGTGCATTATGGAAGTAAGATATTTGTTTTACTTCACTTACTTTGAGGTAAAAAAAAAGAGGGAATCATTCAATTGTGCTTCTTCCTCTAATTGTGTTTTCTTGAATCGTTTAAAAGGGAAAAAGACAGAATTGTAAAAGCAGAGTCACTTTGATGTGAGTGGGTGTGATTTTGTTTCCCTAACAGTCATTGAGTTTGTAATTGCACTGTAGAGACAATATCATTGAGATATAACTGCAAAGAAGATGTTATTTTGAGGTGCATTGGTTGCAGAGACACAGTCTTCCTTCAGGGGTGTCATTTTTTTTCTGGACACTCCAGTATACGCACTAATTTAGCAGACTTTGTGCAGCAAACAAAGAAATATGATGAATATGATGGGAATTAAAATGGCTTCTTCGACTGTGCTTTATCAAAAATAGAAGTATCTTTATGGAATGTGAAATAATCATTCATTTCTCTTTTGTGCAGCCAGGGGGAAATGGTGTGGATTGTTCACTATAAATAAAGGAGTGCACAGAAATGATGTGGATGTGCCTTCAATGCTACGTTTTATTTGATGCAGTGAAATAAATGAAAAACAGATCAGTGGGTCAGAGGAAGGTTGGTGACTGCATTAAATCACTGATCTGAACTGAGCTGCTTTAAAAGGCTTCCAAGCAGGGACATTGTGGGGATACCAGAATGTCAATATATGGCTTAAAATATCCACTTGTTTGTTGTGTGAAACAAAATGCTAAATGGTTCAAGGTGCATCTATGCGCGGAGTTGTCGATATCATCTTCATCTAGTTTAAGCCCAAGGCTCTCACTTTGTAGTTACACGTGGAAACGCTGCACCGCGACAAGAATGTGCTCTGGAAATCTATCGTAGAGTTAGTAATCCTGCACTCAGCCGGCAAAGCTTTTTTTAGGAGCCGCACGTAGTTCGTGAGTTTGAGGTGGCTGGGGTCAATCACCTGAGGAGGGGACATGATGTAAAGACAGCAAGAGTTCACACCTGATTGTCTTTCAAAGCATAAATAGAAATGTCACTCATACACATGAGGTACCAGCTCCATAAAATTACTTTTAGATGGATGCAGAGAGGAGGAAAAAATGAAACATGAGTCTATTATCAGTGGGAGTTCCCAGGTATTGGACCCAAAATTGTCCGTCAATGTCAAATCCTTTATTTTTCTTTCTTTCTTCTTTCATTCCATATTTCTATGTAACCCTGGGGGCATATTTTTAACTGACAGGTAATATTAAAGACAATTGATGTGCATGTCTTTCCTAGTCTACTGAAGTCTTTTTGGTTATGTCTTGTCTTGTTGATGGTGAATTAGATGCCAAAGAATGTCATTCACTTGAATTGACCTGGTCCCAGAATATCTAACAGTCATGTCTGGCCTGGGTGCCTTATCTAATAATGTCAAAAAAAAGAGCCTATGATTTAGAGGTGACTTATGGTCTGAGACCCCCTTCTTCCACTGGTCAAAAACTCACTAACGCCCTGAAGTATCTGGCTTTTGTCTGCATTTTTCAGCTCTGATGCAACGTTACGAATTGCACCATTTAGGCAGTGTTCTCTAATTGCTGCTGAGTTTGAAAAAGAAAATACTTAAGTGAAAAATAAATGTGCAATTACAGTGAGATAAGCTTGGTTTCCATTAAGATACTGTTCATTTTTACTTCCATTTCAAAAACAACTGTTAAAAGTTCCCATTCACTGTAGAATAGATTGAGAGTTAGTTCACCTAGTCAAGCAATGGGCGGCACAAAAGTCTGGGTCACCACAAAATAATACAAGAGCGGCGAGCAGGATTAAAAACTGTGATGGAAAAAGCATGTTTATGCTGCTTATACCTTTTACCTATCATCGTAGTAATATTTGCTTCTCGCACCAAGTCGAAGACTGTTGTGGTTTCCTCACTTTCTTCCTCTCGACCACCATCTCTGCTGTTACAACTATTTTTTTTACAGAGACTGAGGTCACGTGATTTTTGTGACACTGAAAACGACTCACTGGTGGAAAAAAGCTGAAAAGTTTACCTGCTAATTTTGTCGCTCAGGTGACTTTAGGGGTGCAGTCTTGTTTCAGTGAGACGGTGTTTCCTCTAAAACTGTGGTGGCTCCCCAGAGTCTAATTTTCCCTCATCTGGAGGTGTGAGGAAAATATACATAAACTAAAATAGAGTCATATTTGATGGTCTGATATTTGAAGCCTCATATCAATATATGGCAAATACCCTACCCCAAACAGTCTCATAATAATCTTTTTTATTATTGTTATTATTATTATTTTTTTACATTTTTCACAAAAAAGATCTGTGAATTAATGCGTGTCTTCTTCTGTGGACACTAGAGCTGCAGCTAACATGTATTTTTATAAATCGATTCATCTGTCGATCATTTTCTCGATTAATCGGATCATCGTTAAAATGTCAGAAAACGTTAAAAATGTTGATCAGTGTTTGTCGAACCTGGAAATGATGAGGTTCTCAAACGTCTTGTTTTGTCCACAAACCAAAATGATTCACTTTTAATGATTTCTTTCTTATCTGGAGAAAATAAACAAACATTTAAGAAGCTAAAACAAGCAGAAATCTTGTTTTAATAATGAAGAAAGCTTCACCACAGTGTGTATTATCTTATTTTAATTATTATTAACTATTATTACTTCTATAGTTAAGAGGTCAATTTATTACTGGTGAGAAATATTGCTTATTTATGAATATATATGCAATGTAAATATAAATACAAAATGTTGCATTATGCCCATTTAATTAGCCATAAAAGGGAACTGGTAGTCATTTATTTTATACAGATCATATTTTTATGTTTACAAGTAATAGAATTATGCCTTGTGTAGATTTTTGAATGTGTTGCTCCTGGTATTCAGTTATAAATAACATTTCCCGCACTAGTTATGGAGATGAATATGTGTTTATGCCATAGTGATAGTGCCATATGGAAATGCTCTTGTCCAGGTCAAAGGGCACAGTGGCCAAGACTGGAAGGCAGAGAAATGTCAAATATTCAAACATGTTTGACAGTTGAAACCATCACTGACCTTCGAGGGGAGGCTTTAACAGTTCAAAATAATCCTCCCCTGCCAAACGTCACTCAAGATCAGCCATAATACAAGTCATCATCCAGCTTAGCTTCCGTCCCACTTCGGGAAAGACTGAAGAGACTCGTGGAAATGTGCGTGTTAACCGGGAGCCACTTAGTTAGTTTCACAACAGACATCAAACACCGGTGGATTTGGGTAATTGAGCGTCCTCGGAGCCTGTTGATGTTTTCCTACCTCCACGTTACATGTGAGGAGGAACACGTTTGTGGTCTGTGTGTGTGCTGAGTGACAGAAGGGGATGTGGGGGTAACATGGAGGGCAGCAGGAGCAAGAATTTCATCATCTTGGACTTCTAATGACACTGACCCTCTATGAATGCACTCAATTATATAAAGCATCTCTTTAATACAGTCCTCAATCAAAATCACACTCCCCCCTCTTGGGTTTTATCTAAAAAGCACCACTAACACTGAATAGCTGCAGATAACATTTGATAATTGTCACAAATGCATAATCAGTTCCTTTTGGTTTATTTATATAACAGATTGAAAAGAGGCATTTTTTTTTTTATTTTAAGCAGATTTTTAAAAGCATTTGTATAAGGTTATGAACATGTCACGACACTGGGGGTAAGCAGAGTGACGATCATAAAGACAAAGTTGACAGATTTTGATTTAACTCTAATCTGGCTTTCATGGCGTTTCTAGTCCGTTTGGGCATTAAAATAAATAAATAAATAAATGAATCAGCTACACTGGGCACAAACGAACAAAGCAGGGATTAGAGCGAAGGTTTGAATATGTCAGAGAAGGGTCAGGTGGGTCAAACGCACGCAGCGTGCGTGCGTGCGTGACACGACAGAATCATTTAGAATCTTTTTCTTTTGATAAATGTGTGAAAATGGAGCAGCAGTGAGTTTAGACGTTTCAAAGTGTACGTGAGTAAAACACGGGGGGAAGGACAGGGAGCCCATTATCCTGCTACACTACATTATAATATCCTTGGAAATTAAATATATATGTGAACACACACACACACACACTCATATATATAGCTTATGAGCTATATCTGTAAAAGTAGTGATTTGCTTTTATCTTAAATCAAAGAGATACTCGTGGATCTATTAAACGCCACCTTTTGTTTTTTTAATAATGCATCATACTGGGACCAAAGCGAGCTTTTCAAGCAAAATGCAGACTTTTGTTTTGAACAAATATAATTAGACTTGTTTTTAAGATACTCAACTCGCAATGTTGGAGCTAATTTGTATTTAGTTAAGTACAGTCCTTGATGAGCTATTCCCAGAGGCCGAGAGGCCCAGTTTGTATTTGGAACCAGCATAAAATCCTTGAATTAAAGAAACTCAAAGGCCTTGCAAATTCCAGAGATTGTTGACGGCTGTTTATACAGATGAGAATAGACGTCTCTGTAGCATTCACTACTATGTTCTAAGGGATGACAGTGTTTCATTTCATTCTGCTCCATCACATGCTGTTCGATAAAAAGGGGCAGCATTGAACATCTTGCATTGGTTTTGAAGATTTGAGGGTGGACCCTTAAATAACACTTAAATATTAGGGGTGGGTCAAAAATATCGAATATCGTCGTCCTTCCTCCTACAATATGATAATCGATAAATATATTGATATTTTAATTAACTAATTAATGTGCTCTAAAGTAAACAGTCCCTGAAATGTCTTTTATTTACATGTAAAGGGCTGTCACACTGTAGCAGCCAGGCTCCGTCGACTGCCTATATTTACTTCTAGAGGGTGCCACACCTCTATTTACATATACGCCATGTCTCCACTTTACAATTTGTTTATGTGTGTATGTTTGTATTTGCACACACTGCATCAAAATTTATGTGAAAACGATAAATAAAGTGGGGAAGGAATAAAAAAAATTAAGTAAATAGTCCATGCCAGTTTCACTCGATAGGCGTCGCTGCTTCATATATACATATATGTATATATATATACATATACACACACATATATATATATATATATGTGTGTGTATATGTACAGTTTATATAGGATAGTTCTATGAGCCGCAAAAGGGTTCGGACTGAATATACACGGGAGCTAAGTGTCATGAACTAGCATGATTTCTTTTGATTTGGTCTGGAACGCATGCATGTCACAACTACTGGTGCTTAAATACTGTATATTTAAGTTAACTGTGACATAATGTATGTGTTTGTATAAAAATAACAATAAATAGATACAGACAGACGGATAGATAAAGTGGCACAGTGGGTAAATACAGTATATTCAATACAATGTACTTTTTATGAGACAAATGAAATCAGATGGTGTAAAACCCCCAACAGAGAAGATCTTTCAAAAATTCATAAAGGTTAAAACAACTGTTTATTCTAAGCATTTAAATGAAAGAGAGCAAGGAGCTCCCCACTGTATTGCCGTCTGATGCAGTACAAATGGATGCATTTATAGTGCAGGCGCGCACACACACAATCTCACAGACACACACACACACATTACTACATTATTAAATAGTATAGAGTTACTAAAAATAAACAAAGCTGACAAGCAAAGACTCGGCCACCAGAACACGACAATACCGGTGTCCACAAGAAGACATCTCCAACTCTTCAGGCCATGGTTCACCATTCACAGCATGTTGCTGACGTACTATTCACAATTAACAAGACTGGTGAGGTGAAGTGATATATATATACATACAAACATATATATATATATATATATATATATATATATATATATACATATATATATGTATATGTATATATATATATATATATATATATGTATGTATATATACAGTATATATATGCAAAATTGTATGAAGAAGGAGCAAATGTCAACATTAGAGGATTTGATTAAATCAATTTGTGTTTCATCCCTCATCACCAGTCACACACTTTTGAATTTCAGCTAAAGAGGGTGAAAACCACTTCTCTCTCCATGGTGTCTGGGTCCTCCCTTTGAGATAAGCAGAGGTCTCTTAACCTAGAACCGCTATGCTTTTCACCAAAGCCAATTGAGGTGGTTCATGTGTTCAATGAGCTTCCCAGACTCCTCTCTGTGGAGGTAATCCAGGGATATCTAACTAGGAGGAAGCTCCGGGGCAAACCTAGAACACACTGGAGGGATTAAAGCATCCCAGCTGGCCTGGTAACGGCTCTGGATTCCCAAGGAGTTGGAGGCTAGGGACCGGGGAGATGAATGCTCGAACAATTCTTCTGAGTCTACTGCAACCAAATCACATGATGAGAAGTGCCTCAAAGTGGCAAAAAGGATGAATGAGCGGAAGGGGGGGCATATATATGAAATGTATTGATTTCTGCCTTGTTGTGCATACCCAAAATAATGTGTTTTTTGTTTTTTTTTAACCTACTATCAGTTAGAAATTCAGATTCATTAAAATTGTAAAAAAAAAACATCTAATTAAGTGTGTTGTGCACATAATTAAAATGTTCTTACCTTTGGTGGAATGGCTGGTCCGGAAGTGTAGGGAGTCAAGCTTGGTGGGACATCTGTGATGTAGGTCTTCTTGGGCCCAGAAGGTTGGTATGCTTGGTTGGGGACAAGTTCAGGTCTTCTGGAGCTCAGCCCAGCTACTTGAGGTACGCCTGGATGGTGCTGTTCTTGATATGCACCCTGACCCATTGGGGAGAAGCCAGGCTGCGGTGGTCCATAGGCAAAATCGGGACCTTTGGGCTGAGCAGGCATGTACTGCACCTGTGCAGGGCTACGAATAGGCTGCTGACCAAAATACTGGCCACTGGGGGCTTGATGCTGCGGGCCAGGCTGGGCTGACCTCACCTGGACATTAAAGGTGGGCTGGCTTGGGGTTGAGGCTGTAGCGTAGGATGCTGGGACAGGCTGAGGAGCCATGTGGCTTTGAGGCTTGGCCGCTGGGCTACCAGAGGAAGGAGGGGTGGAGGAGCCTCCCCCAGAAATCTGAGGTTTGGGTGTTGACTTCTTGGTGGCTGTAAGAGGAGGCTGATTTGGAATGACCATCCGCTTGTAACCAGTGACAGGAGCGTTGGGAGTAGAGCCTGCAGAGGATCCAGAGTTCTGAAAAACAGCAGATTGCATGTGCTCCTGTTAAAAACTAACTTACACTTACACGCTAAAAACAAAGCCAACGTTTTTACACATACAGCAAATATTTCTACAAAACAAAATTAAACACATTTGCCAATATCCCTGAGGACAGTCCTTATAAGCAGCTACGTTTTCAACAAGTCTGACTGTACAGATGTGTTGTCAATGTTTTTGAGCGCATCTGTTTATTGGCAGATAGAGAGAGTGAGAGTGAATCAAACCTCTACTCACGCTGTAGCAACATGAAATACGATTTTAAAACCTGAAACCCAACCACCTGTATGTGGTTTTTGTTCTCAGGAGCCATTCAAGCTGCGGTGTGTGCATTCAGACCTGTTCTAAGAGCTATTCAAATGAGATCAGATCACACACGATGGATGTTAATACCATAATATCAAGTCTGAACAGGCATTCATTCTAGATAAAGCTTCAGAACTCAGGAAGTCATTGAGACTTATCCTCTGTTAACCACACTTTTGTTCAAAACCACATCACAAGGGGACTCAAAAAGTAGTGTCTTTGATCAAATCCTAAAAGCTAAAAGCTAAGCTAAAAGTTGGAACTACAATGGTTGTATAGCTATTTAACGATAGTGTGGTTTATGTTCAAATCATTATCCTCTGCCTCCCCAGATTCAATTACAAGGCTACCTCGACAGCAGAGGCTCTACACTGTTGCAATCACCCATAATCTATGGCTAATAAAGCAGGAGGGGAAGGGATAAATTGTTTGGCAGAGGACGCCATGATAGCAGATTGGCAATGGCACATGACACTTGTGCTGACTCCAGCTGTTTGGATGTGAAAGATGTTAAATCACAAAGATTTGCGGGCACTGGTGGCTGCTGGGAAGAGACGGCTGTAAAGCAGCAACACGACAAACACTGCTATGACTCCAACATCTAAAAGACTGAGGCACTTTGATCTCACGTCCAACGACGACACTGGATGTACAAGCAAAAGCTGTGGCTAAACACAGTAGCTAATAACAGGTTTCACTCGGATGTCAGAGGATTCTGCCCTGAGTGTCTGCTCGTGAATGTAATAATTGTTTTTCACTACCACTACATATCGGTGTCAGACATCCAGCCAGTCTAAAAAGGGTCTATCATTAACCTTGGATGGCCTTATTAGGTTATTGCCTGGAGCCAAAAATCAGTCAATTACTAAATCTGCAGCACTGGGGGAACAAAAATGAACACTTGTAGTCTTTAAACCCTTTGCATCTCAGTTTTGATGAGATGTCTTCTAAATTGGGGCAGAGCAACAATTCCAATCGATTCCCCTTTAAAGCTGATCAAAGCCTGCTTCAGAGAAATGTCACAAATAGCTGTGGTTTACAGCTCTGCTGCGCTCCCTTGTAATTCCCTTGCGTAAAGTGAAGAAAAACTCTTAAATGTTACTGTGCTTTTCATCCCTGATAGTGTTACAAGTTAACTCAGTGAACCAACTAATACAACTCCATGTTTTGGTAAAAGAGGTGTATGCATCAACTTTGTCTAAATCCCATCTAATCTAAGACAGAGGGAAGCCCCTAAGGAACCATTAAAAGCTCCAGAAAATATTTTCTGCTCTCACTCAGATTTCTGTCTCACTGATTAGCCCCAGTGTTTACTTAAAAAGTGTGTCTGTCTGCGTATGTATGGAAAAATCTCCAGTCTGCCCTTTAGGAAGTGAAATTACTTAATTGGAATAGTTCATGGGTTTTAAATACTCCAGATTATTAATTTATCTTCAAGGCCTTGGAACAGACTGTAACATTTTAGTTAGCAGAGCACTGGAAATGCAAATTGGTCCCCTCAAAATAATTACACTGTCATGGTACATTTTCCACAAATTACATTAAGAGAATGGATTCACTCCTTCTGCGGGTGATGAAACTAATCAAACGCATAAAAATCAGAACCAGAATGTCTGAGTCGTGGTGGAGATGTTCATAATAACTATCTAACTATCACTCAAGTAGCTGTTTGTCTTTGACCTGTCAATGATAATCACGAAGGGTCCAGGACAGTGTTAGTGCAAGTTGTCCCTTCCATAACTGGCAAAAATCACGGGAGCATTTATTTTCAGCAAATTGGGCAACTCATATTATATTGCCTCGATTTGAAGGGATGAGATGCTGTTCTCTTATGTAGGCCAACTTAAAAATATAGCAGGTCCGTTTTACCTTAAAAAAACACTGCTTAAGTATAATTTTGACGGCACAAAAAATTGTAATACTGGGAATGGAGGCTCTGTAATTGCTACTCTGTGATCTGATTGCCGGTTCTTTTGCAATATTTTATAAAAATGAGGCAAATGGCCCCAAAGACTGAAGCCCAGTCCACACAGAGGCAGGTATTTTTTGAAAATGTTGTATTTTCAGTGTGCCTTTCATACACTCATCAACTGTGGGTTAAGCCTCTGAAAACACAGGTTTTGAAAAATCTCTGACAGTGTCGATGTGTAGACAGGAGTTTTTGGCTTGTTACATCACACTGTGCAGTAGTGTCTTCTCTGTCTGATTTACATGGTGTGAGTTGTGTAATGGCCTAATGGAAATACACTATATGGACAAAAGCAATCACATGCCTGACCATTACGCCAAAAACTGTAATGATGTATTCAAATACATATACATAACTTTAATATTGAATATTTGAGGAAGAGGAGGATGATGAATAATCATTGGGAATAAATCTACCTCCGGTGAAAAGTCCGTAGCTGACTTTGCTCGGCTTATTTACACCACTGAATTTTAACGTTGGTGATAGCGGTGATACTCCACGAGCCAAATATTCAGCAGAGCTTTAACTGTGTAATATGGTTAACTGTGTACATTCTCCCAGTGTAAGAGATACAAAACTAAATGATAGATACAATCCGGCCCAACAAGTTGTGCAGATCAGTTAAAAAGAGCTGAAGGTGGTTAAGAAGCAGCATGTGATCTCTGGTAGTTAATGAGGAATTGTTTTCCAGTGACTGAGGTTATCTCAACAATAAAAACCATACAGACATGTTTATCTGGTGTTGGTTCTCGGAGACATGTGACCATCTTGTTTGGTTTGCTACAATGTGGCTATTGTTGTTTATTGTACAAATTAATATTTTGCCCCATTGAGAAAAAAGTCCGGCTTGTACTGTAATGTAGGCTGAACAAGGACAACAGTGCTCAGGTTTACAGGCTGAGACGTTATAGGAACATGTCACACATGGTGTATGTGGATACACTGTACTTTTCATAATCTGAAGAAAAAAGCATGTTCACTGGTAAACAAATGAGCAAAATAAGACTGATGGAGGCAACATGAATCTCTGGTCTTATGAGGACAGTGATAACCTGGATGATCCTAGCTTTGACTGCAGACTGTGTGTTTAGGAGAGCATTGATTCAGACAGGCATTGCTGGAATTTGTTAATGTTTTCATTACGTTTGTCCGTAAATAAAGTGGTTGTTTTCAGATTGGTTTATGCGACAATTCCATATAAGTCTCATTAGGCTCCAAATTGCAATTTATGTCACATTAACTTCTTTTTTTTGCGAGTAACACAGCTAGTAATTCACTCTAGAATTGTCTCTATCGCTGTGCTTTTAGAAGTTCAACGTTACGTCTCAGTTACTACGTTTACATACACAGCTCAGTCGAGCTGCTGCCGTAGCTTGACTGAGCTTGACTTAGTCAGGCAATCAGACAACTTGCAGAGTCCAAGTATCCATAGTCGGCGCTGTATCTCTTACGGTGGCCCTGAAGACTCAACGCCAATGCAAAAGCCACACCGGAAATGCAAAAGCCACAACGCGAATGCAGAATCCCCAACGTGAATGCAGAAGCCACAACGTGAATGCAAAAGCCACAACCTGAATGCAAAAGCCACAACCTGAATGCAGAAGCCACAACGTGAATGCAAAAGCCACAACGTGAATGCAAAAGCCACAACGTGAATGCAAAAGCCACAACCTGAATGCAAAAGCCACAACCTGAATGCAAAAGCCACAACGTGAATGCAAAAGCCACAACCTGAATGCAAAAGCCACAACCTGAATGCAAAAGCCACAACCTGAATGCAAAAGCCACAACCTGAATGCAAAAGCCACAACCTGAATTCAAAAGCCACAACGTGAATGCAAAAGCCACAACCTGAATGCAAAAGCCACAACGTGAACGCAAAAGCCACAACGTGAACGCAAAAGCCACAACCTGAATGCAGAAGCCACAACGTGAATGCAAAAGCCACAACGTGAATGCAAAAGCCACAACCTGAATGCAAAAGCCACAACCTGAATGCAAAAGCCACAACCTGAATGCAGAAGCCACAACGTGAATGCAAAAGCCATAACGTGAATGCAAAAGCCACAACCTGAATGCAGAAGCCACAACGTGAATGCAGAAGCCACAACCTGAATGCAGAAGCCACAACGTGAATGCAAAAGCCATAACGTGAACGCAAAAGCCACAACCTGAATGCAGAAGCCACAACATGAATGCAAAAGCCATAACGTGAACGCAAAAGCCACAACGTGAATGCAAAAGCCACAACCTGAATGCAGAAGCCACAACGTGAATGCAAAAGCCACAACCTGAATGCAAAACCCACAACCTGAATGCAAAAGCCACAACCTGAATGCAAAAGCCATAACGTGAATGCAGAAGACACAACGTGAATGCAAAAGCCACAACGTGAATGCAAAAGCCACAACCTGAATGCAAAAGCCACAACCTGAATGCAAAAGCCACAACATGAATGCAAAAGCCACAACCTGAATGCAAAAGCCACAACCTGAATGCAAAAGCCACAACGTGAATGCAAAAGCCACAACGTGAACGCAAAAGCCACAACCTGAATGCAAAAGCCACAACCTGAATGCAAAAGCCACAACGTGAACGCAAAAGCCACAACCTGAATGCAAAAGCCACAACCTGAATGCAAAAGCCACAACCTGAATGCAAAAGCCACAACGTGAATGCAAAAGCCACAACCTGAATGCAAAAGCCACAACCTGAATGCAAAAGCCACAACCTGAATGCAGAAGACACAACGTGAATGCAAAAGCCACAACGTGAATGCAAAAGCCACAACCTGAATGCAAAAGCCACAACCTGAATGCAAAAGCCACAACCTGAATGCAAAAGCCACAACGTGAATGCAAAAGCCACAACGTGAATGCAAAAGCCACAACCTGAATGCAAAAGCCACAACGTGAACGCAAAAGCCACAACGTGAATGCAAAAGCCACAACCTGAATGCAAAAGCCACAACCTGAATGCAAAAGCCATAACGTGAATGCAGAAGACGCAACGTGAATGCAAAAGCCACAACGTGAATGCAAAAGCCACAACCTGAATGCAAAAGCCACAACCTGAATGCAAAAGCCACAACCTGAATGCAAAAGCCACAACGTGAATGCAAAAGCCACAACCTGAATGCAAAAGCCACAACGTGAACGCAAAAGCCACAACGTGAACGCAAAAGCCACAACCTGAATGCAGAAGCCACAACGTGAATGCAAAAGCCACAACGTGAATGCAAAAGCCACAACGTGAATGCAAAAGCCACAACCTGAATGCAGAAGCCACAACGTGAATGCAAAAAAACTACATAACTGCTAACTTCTGTTGTGGCTATTGCATGTTCTGTGTGGAGTCTTCAGGGCCACCGTAATCTAGTGCTATTGAATCAGTTTTCTGTTGACCTTTTACGTCACAGACAAACAGCGACCGTGCTGAGGTCCCTTTAACTGTATACGTGCAGGAGTAATCGGACTATGAATGGAATTATCTGGGTATGTTAGTCTAAGAATAGTTTGACTATTTGGACTATCACGTTTACATGAACAAACAGTACATACACACACAATTTTCAAAAAGTTTTCCACAACCCCAGTGGAAAAGTTAACCCTCACTCTGTGCTGTGATTTAGACCGACTTTGCAAACAACTTAAGTGTGAAATATCACAAAGGCTCTCAAGAAAACCTTTTGACACATTAAAAAAGATTAGGAGAGACTATACAAGCCTGGAAGGGGGCTGGAGTAAATCTGTTAACTTTGCATTTCAAACCACAAGGGTAGGGGGATTTCTTTTTTCTTTCTTTTTTTTTTTAACACAAGCTTGGGGGGAAAACCTGAAGAAGTTCTGCATCTTTTCAGACTCATCTTAGACCTTGGATATTTTCCTCTTAACTTTTTTCCTGCTACTTACTCATACAAAGGCATTGCTCTCAACTGTTGGCTCCAGAGTCCATTTGCATCCGTCTATTTCAGCACTTACACTCTGACCATGAAAGAATCCCCAGTCAACACGGACTAATCTTCCCTTTGCTGTTAGTCAGTCATCTTGTCTGTGTACGATCAGGCACAACAGTCACATTTAACAAATCTGACAGCCTCAGTTCAGTCATGCAATTGAGGATATCTATGTTCTTCCTAAAATAGTTCCAGATAAGCCACATTAAATATGATTAAAGCACTGTATGTCTCTGTGGACTGGAGCGAGACCTCTAGCTGTTTCAACTATCTCCTCTTATGCAGTTAAATTGTGTTATTAGCATACTGGAATGTTCACTCATATCTTATATTTTTTATTATCTTATTCTTTTTTTTTCTCCTTTAAATTACAGTTGCTTGACTAAAACTCACTTTTAACAAGAGGATATTTTAGTTAAGTTTTCACCCTCACCTACATTAATTTAATGATAATAAACTACAGTATGTAATGGAAACCATGTGCCACATTTGTCCTTGTCACGTTGGTATTTAATAAATCTACTATATTCTTTATAGTAAAGAGGCAACACTGTCCATTTTCAGTCTTGTGCTTTTCTACTTTCATGTTCAAACTACATTCAAAGGAATTCAAGTAATGTAGTTAAGTAGTTTGTAAAGCAGGAAAAAAACAACATCCTCCTTCTTTAACAGTGGATTAATTGCATCTAACTGGATAAATAATGTATTTATTACATACACCAAATGGAGTAGGCATATTTTATCATTAAAACGAATGGGAATCAACTTTTGATGTGGATATGGACACAGAAAATGTGAAAGATTTAAATCTCTTAACATGAAAATAGTCACAGAACTTTACACATGAGACCCGGAGCGGAAACAGAGGGAAAAATCAAACACACCAGCAATAGAAAGTATCAGCACTGCTGTGGAAAAGAAGCTCATGTGGATTTTTATACATATATATATATATATATATATATTTATATTTCTTTAAGAAAAGTCTGTTTCCAATCCTCAGAGTATTTGTTTTACGGCTTCTAATATTGAACTATTTCTTCATGTAAAAACTCATATGTTGATGTTATTCTATAACATATACAGCGCTTAACAAATGTATGAGACCACCAGCCACAGCCTGGGTAATAATCAAAATCATTTTTTATGTTTACAGTTAATATACACTAGTATGTAGAAGCTCTTTAACCAAAATGATGTTTTTAATGCTATAATAATTATTGCTATTAGTTTCTTCTTATGTTTGAAATGGAGTGAGAAGAACTTATTTAATCTCTTCTCCTTAAATTAATGAATCAACACGGCTTCCTGTTGACATATTTCTATAACATTTCATCACATAATTCATACTTCTATAAACATGCACTTATATACACTCCTATATAGACATACATATACACACAGTAGAAAATATAATTATGACATAAGGAAATTAAGGTAAAAAAAAAAGAAGATAATTAATTAACGCACTGAAGCACACACAGACCACTCTGCACCACCCCCAGAATTATTGTTTGAATGTTATGCTTGATTCATTTCTGACTCTCACAGAAAAGCCCAGTGAGCCGGCTCACATTTGGGTATAAAAAAGGTGAATTTATATAATAATATTATATAATAATAATAATAATAATATTTTTAGTTTTAAACCCACGACAGGTGGTCTAATACATTTTTTAATCGCTGTAGAAATATAAAAAAAAGAGGCAGCAAAGAAAAACTAATTGTGTAATTTGGTCAATAATGTTGAATAATCATGACTTTAATTTAGATTTCTTTTGAAGGGGTTTTCAAGCTGGAGCTGCTGCTATTTTACATGGGATTTTACATAGGACTCTAAAGTGTGAAGTCAGTGGGTCAATGTCACACCGATTAAGAACAGATGGTTGTTGTGTGGCATATGCAATGGCATAATGAAAACTAACAATATAACGGAAACTAAAATTGACATAAAACATTTTTGTCAACTTTTTGAATCTTGCACCTTGCAAGTACTCCATATTACAAAAAACTAGAAGTAACTAATTAAAACAAACTCCTTTTAAAAATTTAAAAAACCTATGAAACATCCAAAACTATTATAGCCTTGAGTGCAAGGAGACTTTGGGGGGAATAGAAAGGGAAGGTCAGTCACTTCATCAGGAGGTGAGGGAACATGAATGCAGCTTTTACTGGTTTATTTGCCAAGTATTTATAGTGTAGTACAATAGCACAACCCTGGCTCTTTTAAACCTAAAGTGGAACCCTAGTTAATGAAACCTTTGCTTTAGCATTACATACACGCGCGCTGTACGAGTTCAACATTGACAGCTTAATAATTTGTAATACAAATACAGAATAATAAAAATAAGGAAGCTTTAAACAAGACAGGTGTCTCATCCACTCTGGTTTTAACACTAATATTAAGCTAAGTTGGTGTCAGTATACATTGAATTCATGCTTCATAAATCACTCTCGATCGTGGCGATTCTGCGGGCGATATTTACAGAAGAGGGACGTGTGTGTGGTCAGTAGTTGGCAAAAAAACCAAGGACCAACTGTTTTTGTTGAGCTGGTGGAGAAGTGCGGGCGTGTCCCAACACACGCCCCTAACTCATCCCTGTAATGAGCTGCTCGTGCACTCCTGACCCCTCCTGCCTCACGAGGTGAAATACTGTACAGTTCAAAATGCCCATAACTCATAGCACGTCAATGTCATCAATCCTGGAGACAGCAACTGTAACTTTTCTCTCACCGTGTGTGTGTGTGTGTGGGAGAGAGAGAGAGACAGAGAGAGAGACAGAGAGAGAGAGGTGAGCATGTTATTGGGAAGCAGTATAATATTCAGTGACAGCAGACATTTTTCAGCTTTTTTACTAGGACTTCATCATGTAGAGGCACGTTACCCTGAAACCTGAAATTAGAAGGGAAAACCTCAGATGTTTGTTTCCAGGTGAACCCGCAAAATAAAGATGATTAACACCAATTCCATTGCCAGTGGTTGGTCTCAAAGTGGGGGTCCCCCCCCCCCGGCAACACCAGTGCTTTAAATGTGGAGAAAGAAGCCAACACCACAAAGGAGCACAGGGACAGTGCATTTATGGTGCTTTGTACTCTGTTTTTTTTGCTTTTCCATTAGTGATAGTTCCTGATACCTGGTGCTTTTTTAGTACCTGCTCTGTTAAGGTTCCAAAAAAGCTGATTTGATACAAAAATGTGACAAGACTGCCGGCCACTGACCGGTCAGACAATGTCATCACTGGAAGAGACATGAGTGCGACGTCCAACGCGAGAATAAAACTGAACAATGCTTAATTATAGACCAGTTAAAAAGACTTACAACATCCTGAAAACATGTGTTAATCTCCAACATTTAGTAAAGAAAATGTCTAAATTGTCAATATTTAACAGAGGAGTCTGGTGTATTTAGTGACAGCACGGCTGAAAGCCGGCGATCGTGAGCAGAATCACAACCCGTTCAGCTGTATTTGAAATAAATAAGCTAAATAAATTGGCACCCTTTCCTGTTGAGCATTTTTAATTGTGTTTAAAAACATACTACTACTCCATGGACGTTTAACACAGGTTGAGTTGGACTCCCATTGTTGTTTTTTGCTTCTTATGTGTTATTACTATGCTCCTTGTTTTTATGCTTTCTATTTTTACTGATTTTATTCTGTTATTTGGCATCATTCTGTACACACTCTACACTTTGGTCAACATTGGTTGGTTTTTTAAATGTGCTCAATAAATAAATTTGAGTTGAGTCTGAGGGTATCAGAGTATAACGTCACAGTACCGCCATGGTGGAGCTAGACTGGTTCCACCCACGACTGGGCAACAGAAGGAATGTCACTCCCTTGCGACCGCTGTAAATATCCCATGGAAGTGGAGGCAATTAATAAATAAGTAAGAAGTGTTTGTTGTGTCGTCGTTCACCGTCATCACGCTGGTATGACATCACGCTACGTAACTACACAGCCATCTACCAGATATAAATCAAACCCAGGGTTTTACCATTCCAAACCATACCATACCGTACCAAACTAAACCATACCATGATGGAAACACAGCTATAGAGAAGCCCTCCATTGAGACGCCTCCAGAGATTATGTCTAATCAAGGTAACAGAGCAAAGGTCACCAAACCCCATCTTGCCCTCAGAGAACTCCCCCCCAGTTGGTCTTAAGTGATCATTCAGCAGACGCCGCGTTCAGTGGGAGACGTGGGAGCATAAAGCGAGGACCTATCATTCTGCCTTGTTGCCACAGCGGGCGCCATCCACGGTGCTCCGCCTGTTGATGGAAGTGTCATGGCATGGTTTGACTGGCACAGTGTGAAGTCAGGCCTCCTTAGGGCTCTGGAGTGGAAGGATCCATCTCGGCAGCATTTCAAGTGCTCGGCTTCAGCTGAACTATCAGCACACTTCAGCGATGCCCAGTCTGTTCTCTACGGACATGACAACTTATTACACTGACATCAGGCTGTTTGACACAAATACCCACAGACGGACATGTGCTGTGGGGCAACGGCCTGCACTGCTGACCTGGTACTGAAGTGAGCACTTTAACGACTGTGGTGCTTTGGGCTGAAAAAAGGAAATGAAAGTGATGATAACCATTTCCAGGAATGTGAATGTGGTTATGGCACCTGGTTAGTCCTGGAAAAATCCTCTCTATAAAATACACACCACAAAGCAGTGCGGAATCACACTAAAATGTTCTCATAAAAACTTGGAATTGGAAACTTCCCATGGGAATGACCTGGAATTTATGGGAATTAAAAGGAATAAAAGGTTGGAAACTTATAATATAGTTAATGTGTTGTAGCACAATCCTGGCTAGGAATATTTTGTTGTTCAATGAAAGAATGAAGCAAAGATAAAGTTATACTCACAAATGTATCTGCGCCATGTTTTTTTAATTGTATCATGCATGTCTGCTTATGACAAAACTTACTATGTATATATTTGCACATGACACATAGTTTATAAAGAAAGTTACCTTTTGGAATATTTCCAAAAATTACTGAACCCAAATACCCATGGAAAGTTTCTGGAAATGTACTTTTCCTAAAAGTCAGATTGTATTCCAGGTCTTTTTTTTTTTTTAAAAGTGTGACCCTGAATGACCCCCACCACCCCGTCTCTCTCTCTCTCTCTCTCTCCCTCTCTGTCTCTCTCTCTCCCATGTGAGCGTGACAGACCTTTACTCTTAAAACTCCTTATGTTACATCACAATCCAAAAACACGTGTTTGTCATGTGATCTCTGACATCCATGTCACGGGGTGACCACAGCCTCTGTCCTTGTTTGACCCTCCTCGTACTGTGTGACATGACTCCACACTGCAGGTCCTAACGTGGACACTGACAAAGACACAGCTTCAGGGCGACTCGCTGAAGCCAGGACTGTTAATTGAGCTGAAGCCAGGACTGTAAGTGAGGCTCATATATTTGGTCCAAGACGATCTGGCACAAAGGGAGGAGGCAGTAGCTCTGCTTTTTTTTTTAATTCATCTGGAAAGATGTTACTTAGTTGCCTCCTTAGTAAAAGCATTGCACACACACACACAGGCTTGTGCAGCTATTCCTCTAAGGACACTGCATTGACTTCCATTCATATGACACTGATCATATGGTGGGAAATTATCCAATTTCACTTAATAGGTCCCAAAAAAAACGTATTGGTGCCAGCGATGGGCGCGGTCATCATAGCACGGCTGCATGAAACTGTCATGACGTCATTCTATACGCGTCATGAATCATTACAATTAGTTCATTAAAAAAGACTTGTTCACAGACTCGTTCAGAACTTCCTGCATGAGAGAAGCACAGACTCCATCTGACACAGGCACGAAATCATCGGCTTTCAGCAGTGCGGTCACAAAATACACCAGACTCCTCTGTTAAATATTGACATTTTAGACAATTCCTTTGCTAAATGTTGGCGATTATCCCATGTTTTCAGGATTTTTAAGTGTTTTTAACTGATCTACAGTTCGGCATTGTTCGGTTTGACTCGGACATCGCACTCACGACTCCTCCAGTGACGACACTCTCTGACCAATCAGTGGCCGACGTCACGTTTTAGTATTGGCTCAGAGCAGATACTAAAAAAGTACCAGGTTTACTAATGGAAAAGCAAAAAAAAACAAAGTAAAGTCGAGCCGAGCCGAGCCGAGTCGGGCTGGAACTGCGTAGTGGAAAAGCGCCACATAAGGACTGCCTCATTAAGACAACAACAGAATGGATATACTTAAAAACTGAACTGCGGTTACATGTGTTAGGCTGTAATGTGTCATTTTGTTTTTTTTTTTTTGTGGCGTGTCGGGGGATTTTTCTTAATCTATAAATGTATCTTGCCCCAATAAAGGTTGGAAAAACACTGGCCTAAACAAAGCGTTATCCCGAGAACACAGAGGATAGAGGCTGCTTCTTTTCCATGACTATGTTAAAACGTATACAGAGGTTATAAAAATGTGCACTAGAGTTGAGTTTTTCAGAACATAGAGACATTTTTTTTCATTTTCACCAACTACATGAATCTACCTGAGTAATCAAAATGTTTATATTCAGATAGAATTTGTGAGAAAGTTCAAAGTTTGCTTGACTTGTTTTTATGAACAAAAATAATATAATAATAATAATAATAATGATAATAATAATAAAATACTATTTTGTGACTTTTCAAAAAAGATACCATATATAATTAATGATAACCTTAACCTAACCACCATTCACGCAGCACAATGGAGGAAGTTCAGCATGTGCTTCATTTTGGAAGCTTTCAATAGCTTATTTATTTATTATGCTGCGCATTATCGAATCACGCCGTGTGAATGATTCAGGCGGGCAGAGCTTTTTAATTTCAACTCCAGTCTTATCACAACAGATGGAATCAGATCAGAGCGCGGCGCAGCTTTAGTGGAGGAAGTGCATTAGAGTTTAATTGGGACAGAAATGTCACCGCTTAATGTGGAAAAATAGACTTGTTTACATAATTGGTTGTACTGTGGATAACAACTACTACATTAACTAGTACAGCTGCACTCGGTACATTTTCCTCTCCAACAAATTCACACCATCACATGATGAATCACAGACAATAAAATCAAATTAGAATAGTTTTCTTCTTGCTTTTTTTACACTAGTAAATCAGACACCCTGTGATGAATCTAAATTTATAAGACATTTACAATTACCAAGACAACGCTTCAACCTGATTTGATCGGATCTTTTTCAGGTCGACCCAAAATAAGGTTTATTTTGGCATGGAAGCGCGGAGACTGCACACTCTTCTTTTTTTCACTTTCCCTTCTGTTGACCTTGAAAAGTACTAACTTTTTAACAAGTTTACATAGCACTCGGACCAAATAACAAAAGTCTTATATTATTCAGGGAAAAATACCTCATCATTGTCATGTGAAGAAGTTGGTTTTGCTTGAAAAACTGTATCACAAAAAAACATGTTCAGGTCTTTTTATATTTATTATACGAATATTCAGTCGTAGTCTCATTCTGGGTTTTTATTCTAAAACCACAAACTCAATTTGTAAAGATAACAAGGAAAAAAGAAGATTGTGGTATTCAATCTTCTTTTCACAGTGTAGCACACACTGGGATGTCGTAGAATCTCAGTCTGTGGGACGCTGATTCATTTGATTACTAGAAACACGCGAGAGGTCAAAGTGAGTGAGAGGTCACACAGTAAACTCCAAACAAAGCTGCTCGGGCGATGAATGTGAACGCTCTTTTGACAGTCAGTCATGTGGTCCTCCTTGTTAACCCCGCCCCCCCGCCCCCCCACAGATGTGATGTGCTTGGACAGGCCTGCGCTGCACATCGGTGGAGCTGGTCGGGCTCAGATTGCACTTGAAGGATTTAGCATGAACACACTCTGTTGTGTTTCCTCGAAGAAAAACGAGTTATTTATACACAAGACAACGAGATCGTGTCATCTGATGACAAGACGTTTTTTTTTTGCTTTTTTGCTTTTTGAAAGCTGTGGTATTTACTTAACCTGACACTTCACCAGGTGACCTATTTGATTCTCCTCTCTGGCTCAGTAAAGTGAGTGGAGAACATTTTTAGAAATGAAAGGCTTGTGGGTGCGATTCGTTCTGTGAGCCTTTTGTGGTCAATGCAGTTCAGAGCACTGTTATTTTTTCAATTTTAAAAAAAATGCATCTAAAAGTTTAGATCGCTGTTGGAAATGCTAAGGATAATCTAAATATACAATTTTTTTTATGTGAACATCACTAACATCACTAGTATCTTATTTACTGACCATTTTCATAATTTCATAATACACGTCTCATATTAGAAGTTGTTTTTTTTCCCCACTTTACACCCTGTGTAGAGTTAAGTAAATAAGTGACACTAAGCCAATTCAGCTTATAGACTTAAAACGAAAGATCAAACAATGTGACAAAGAAATGTAACTGAGGTTTGATTTAGTTACACCACAAAAATATAATATAAAATAAAATATAATGTAAAAATACAGAGAAAAAAAACTAAATATAACTGTACATGTTGAATGCATTGTAAATGTTCAATATTGTATCAATAACTATTTAAAAAAGCATTATCCCTAACCCTAAACGTATCCAGTTACTAAGAAATTAGGTTCTACCCCATAAGGACCAGGTTTTGGTCTCCATGCGGACAACAGGTCATTTTTATATGGATGCGTATAAAAGAGTCTATAAGTGACAAATATTACAAAATAAACACTTTGTGTCCTGGTTCAAATATGGAATCAACAAGACAGTGAAGAGTCAAACGTGATTTTTAGGTTTGGCTCAATTTGTGCTGTCGCAAAATAAAGCAAACAAAGTGTAACACAGAGTTAGTTAACTGTGTCAAATAACAAATGACATCTCAGATGGAAGTGGAGAGAGAACAAATGGGAATTATATAATGATCACATTTCATTACCCACTGTTAAGCCACAGAGAATACCAACCAAAGCAAACAAAATCGTTTTGATGTCTGTGCAGCCTCAGTGCCGCCTGAACGTTTGCACAAATGCTACTTAGATTTTTATGAATGAGCAACAACGTCCATTTCAATTTCGTCTCAGGGGCGAGCACACACAAGGCCCCCCCCCGAGCTGATTCCAAATTTAACATCGGGGGGAGGGAGAGAGATTCCTCTTCCCAGACGCTCGGCAAGGAGAGAGGGAGAGAGAGGGAGAGAGGGGGAGAGAGAGAGAGAGAGAGAGAGAGAGAGAGAGAGCGAGAGCGAGCGCAGGGTGGCCTATTGATTTTGGAGAGCTGGCTCTGTAATTGCTTGTGAGCAGAAAGCTGTAAATCAAGAGTGCTCGTTACTCTTTGCTTATACAAGCGGAAGATTACTGTGCAGCACTTGTGCCAATGCTGGATCATGAAACACACACACACACACACACACACACACGTCTGTATAGCATTCATAGTGAGGACATTCATTGACATAATGAATTCCCTAGCCCCTTATCCTAACTTTAACCATCACAACTAAGTGCCTAACCCTAACCTAAACCCAATTGGAACCCTAAGCCTAAAACCAGTTCTTAACCCTGAAAAATTAATTTTTAGCGGTGTCAGAATGTGAGGATTGGCCGAAATGTCCTCACGTTCCCAAAAGGTATACAAGTTTTTTGATGCTCACATAGATAACCATACAAGAACACGCACACACGCACGCACGCACGCACGCACGCACGCACGCACGCACGCGGTTACGGGTTGGGGTAACCCTGAGCAAGGCACGCAATCCCCATTGTTCATTGTTAATTGGACAACCTAAATTGGACACCAGGCCACATCTAGTGTACTCCTGGTTCAAATTTCAAATTAAAAACTACAGTGTTTTTTCTCAATAAACAATTTAAATTGTTAAGACACTATTTTAACATGCAGTAAAAAAAACTGCCTGGGCAAAAGCATTTACTCACAAGACATTTTCTGGCCCGTTTATGGTTAAAATAAGCAAAAAAGTCCAGGCTTAGGTGTTAAAGGGTTAACGGTCCATGCTTACTTATTTATTGACGTCATTTGATGAAAGTAAACTCCAAATTTTACTTGCTGGTGGACAAAGGCCTTTCACCTGAAACCGTGTGTGTGTTGTGAGGACCAGATAAAATGTCCTCACAACATGTAAACATTGGTATTGATTATAAATGTAATTTCTCAGCCAAATAAAGACACACACACACACACACACACACACACACACACACACACACACACACACGCACATGCACACACACACACACACACAGCCCAGTGTTGTGTTGCAGAATAATCATTGAAGGATTGCGAGAGCGGACTGACAGGAGCAGCTGTGTAGAGGAGGTCAACCAGAACTAATCAGCGAGAATCAGCATCAGCTGAGAGAGTAACCGTGTGTGTGTGTGTGTGTGTGTGTGTACGCTTGCATACACTAATGATACCTAAGTATAAACAATTACACTGAGAGCAGAATCTTTTCCATGTGCAAAAAAGGGAGACGACACAGACACGGGGAAAAGGGCATCGAGATGACAGAGATTCTGTCACAAAACAGGGTTCGGTCAACAAAGTGTCCGACATGGTCACATTTCATGGTTAATACATGTCCCAGCTGTGCAGCGACTCTGCCGAGACACGGGCGTGGTGTTACTTTTCAGCAAGAAGTGCTTGCAGCGGGTTAGGATAAAATAAACGCGCATGGAGTTTGACCCTGACAGCAGCCGTACATCAGTTAATACGACCATTCACTCCTGGCTCTCGCAGAGCTGCACAGGTGCACATCAATATTTCAACTCCTGTTGACAAAAGCTTTTACTGACCCGTGTACACATTTTTTTTCCCTCCTTCTCCTTCATCTTCTTTTCTACCCAACAAACGTATGCACTCTTACTATATTTTATTTAAGGAGAAGAAAAAAAATAGCATGAGTTTCAGCCACAAACCTCAAAAGAAAAACGTGTGGCCTTCAGTGCATACACGTATTTGTATGTGCTGACATGAAACACATAGAGGAACAATAAATAGATGTTTTCATGTCGGGTTATTAAGTTAGGGAGCATGTGAACTAAAATGACAAGACTCATCTTCACATCAACTCCAGTGTGGCTGCTGATTCATTCTGTGCTCACAAGTTTCTGCTGATAGAGACGAGAGGCACGGGCTCTATTGTATATATTTTGATGAGGCGCTTCGACACCTTTTTACGACCACATAATGTCAGGTTATTATCGTAGCGTCAGCACCCAGGAACACAACCAGCGAGTCGTATTTTACTTTGTGCCTCTAATATGTATCATTTCACAACCGCGGTGTATGTTTCCCCCTGCGCACTGGAATCATTTTCACTCTGTGTGTGAACTACACCCATTTCACTCCCACTCACCAGAAAACCAACGCGTCGCCTAACTTAGCGATTTTGACGTTTCTCAGAAGACTCCGACTCCTGTGTTGCGCTGCAATGTAACTTGAATTCACACGTTCACATAATAGCAGTGTTGTTTTCGTCAACGATGACGAAATTATTTTGTTTAAGCCCGTTTTTTTCATGACGATAACGAGACGGTGACGAGATTAACGTCTCATGTTTGACAACGGCATCAATTCATGAAAAAAAACTGTTGAAAAGTTGAAATATGGAGATTAAAGGTTTCTGCCCAACAGTAATCTCCAATACTTATTGACCTAAATGGATTTGTTAAAAGACTATACTACCTTTTTTTTTAAAACTAAAACTGACTAAAACTTTTTTGAGTTTTCGTCGACTAAAATTTGACTAAAACTATCACATAAAGAAATTACTAAAACGTGACTAAAACTAAGAGTAAATCTACTAGAATGGCTGCCAAAAACAACACTGCATAATAGGTCAAATGTGCACATCTTGGATGAGGCCACAAACCCTCATCTGTAGCTGAAAGAATAGCTCGGTCAATAATTTATCGCCTTAACCACGCGCACAGTCCTATGTACGCATCATTAAATGAATCAAACAGACAACAACATGCACGGAATCAACGCAGTGCCATATAATACCTGGTCGTTTCACTGGTGATGCTGCTGCTGCATCTGTGTTGTGTGGCATCATTGCTCCGATATCTCACCCCCCCACCCCACACACCCCGTGAGTCTTCTCCAAACACAAGTGATTATAGAGTTTTTCACTTTCATTCTTATGTGCCTGTCCTACATTCATATTGTGTGTCAAACAATTTAGTGAACTGCCCAAGGCTTTGACTTTTTGAAGTTGCTCTTAATATCATTAGATATCAATTGATGATATAGGTCACGACTCATTTTGTCAAAACATCTTCTAAAGATGCAACATATATGCCTGCGACAGAAACCCAATTTCAAAGAGTTTCAGGAGTTTATAGTTCAACTATTCTCGTCGAGCGTGTATTATTTTCCCTTTTTTATAAGCGGTGCTGCTAAAGGATGGTTTATTCTTATTAAATCTGGGCATTTTCTTGTTATTTGAGAGACAGCAACACAGGGATGACACACATTAAAGGGTCTGAACCGAGGATCAGTCACTCGAGGAGCATGTGGTTAACACCCTCTGACCACTAATCACAGAATCACTCAATCACTCAAATGAAGCAGAACAACAACAAATAACACTGCTAAACTAAAGGAATTAAAACCTGGGCTAAATATACTTTAGGTATAAAACCAGTGATTTTACTGGTACTGTCATAATTATGCTGTCTACTTTTCGGTAGTTTACACCTGTGGTTCCCAGACTTCCTCTAAAGTGTCAGAAGTTGCCAGTTTCTATATTTGTTTCCCGTTTTTTTTGTGTGTGAAACATTTGATAATTTACATCTTTAGAATTCAAAAATATGAAAAGCATTTCCGTTCGGACAGAAATACACAATGTGGTGAAATGTCCTGGATTGCATTTGTACAATCTTTCATTAAAGCCACTGCTGTAAATCTTGACACCTCCAGCATGTAGCACAATCTTTCCTTCTCTTTTAAATTGTTGTAGATGACTCATCTGTGTGTGTGTGTGTGTGTGTGTGTGTGTGTGTGTGTGTGTGTGTGTGTGGGTGTGGGCGTCACACCTGCGCGCTCCGCGGTTTGTAGGGCGAGCTGCTCTCCAGGTCTGCCAGGATGCTGGTGAGGGAGTCGATCTCAGCGTCCAGACTGGAGCGTCTCTCCTCCAGCGTCTTCTCTGGTCCTTTCATCTGCGAGCAAACATCAAAGAGAAATCAGCCACAGGGTGCAACACAAACTAAACCCCATCCACAGCAATACCTGCTTCCTTTTACCAGTTACTTTTTGGGAAGTTTAACACACAAGTTTGTCACTAGTGCTGCAACTAATGATTCTTTTCTGTTGGTTATTTTATCGAGTAATCGCTTGGTCAGTGATCAGTGGTTTGTGCAAACCTGGAAATGATGATGCTCTGAAATGTCTTCAGTTCAGTTTTAATGATTTCTTTGTGACATGGAGCAAAGTAACCCAATATATTCACATTCAAGAAGCTGAAAAATCTGAAAACTTGTTTTAATTCTTTCAAAAACACCCAGAGAAACTGGGTCCCAACATAGAACCGAACCAAACTTCCATCCCAAACCTAAATCCAATTCAACATGCTTAAATGAAAACATCTTCATTAATACGATTCATTAGTCAACAAAATAATTACCTGATAGAAGGGAGAAAATTAGAAGATTAGAAGATTATATAAGAATAAATATAGAACTCATAAAGCTAGTTTGAAGTTAACAATAATTAAAAAAATACAAGTTAATTCCATAAAAGATTATTTTTAAAACAATAGAAATCAAATTTAGAATCAATCAATCGAGACAACCGAGCTTCTCCTGGCTCACACACACCGTGGTAGGGAGGGGTCACGCACAAGTTTCTGTACCCACAACCACAACTAAGTGAGGAGAGTCATGTGATCAAAGAGCCAGATTACCACACAGCTGACATCACCACCTCGAGTGTCACAGAGCAGTGACTGCTCTTTTATGGACCGTGGGAGAAACATCTGGCAGGCTGGAGGAGGCTGGAACATCAGGAGACGTATTCATATTTTTATAAATGTTTATAAATTCTTTAAATGTGTTACAAATAAAATATCGTGTGACAGAAGGAGAGCAGCAAAGGTGAAAGGGAAGGTCTACAAGAGGGTAGTGAGGCCCAGCTATGATGTATGGCTTGGAGACGGTGGCACTGTCTAAAAGACGATGAAGATGCTGAGTGGAGTGACCAGGATGGACAGACATGAGCATATTCAAGGGACAGCTCAGAGGAGGGACAGTGATTATATTGGACAAAGGATGTTGAAGATGGAGGAAGACCACAGAGAAGTTTCATGGATGTTGTGAAGGAGGACATGAGGACAGTTGGTGTGACACAAGAGGACACGAAGGAGAGGACAAGAAGGAGGCAAATGACCCGTAAAGAGAGAAGCCGAAAGAAGAAGAAGAAGAAGAAGAAGATAAATAAAAATGTTCTAAAAGAAGAAATTGAGAAGTTTGGACTTATTTTTCACTTCATTTGATATAACAGAGACAGTAAGTAACAAAATATCGATACCAAATTCATGGTACCGGTACCAAACCAGTTTCACATAAAGTTCTGCCTCGGTGATGTTCCCACCAATCCCGCCTGGATTACAGTTCTCAACGCCACGTTTCCCCCTTTGAAAGCCACAAATCAATAGCACAGACTTTCCTCTGAAGAGATGTTGTCATCTGTAACACAATGCACCGTTCACCTTCTTCTCTTCTACAGATTTACAGTAGTTCACCCTTCATACATTATTCAACACAAACCTCAAACAGCTACATTTCAAACAGAAAGGCCGGTTCTTTAAAATTAAAGTCAGAATTTGTGTGTGTGTGTGTGTGTGTGGAAAATGATGATGAGTTCCTCTGATTTTTATTTTACAAGTTTATTATGACAGGAAGTAACAAGATCTCTCCTGTAGCCTGGAATCTTTTTATTTTATTTATTTATTTTTTTTTTTTTTAAGCATAACTTAATCTTGCACAATAAACGTGTAAGGTAGTTAAAGTGATCTGACCATTAGAGGCCCTTGGTTTACAACAGAATTCCCGGGAATTTCTCCATGGAATGACAGATATATTTTTAGTCTTCTGAACTATGCTGCAAGAGCGAGGAGACTTCTTGCAATTGCCTGCGGGGGCTTTTTGAGTTGGCTGGATCAGTGACTGCCTCGTATTCTAATGTTATGTGTTTGGACTACCTGTCACAATCTATTACAGACAAGGGTCTGCCTCCATTTGGAGTCAAGCTGCTGCTTCAAAACATCCAAGGCAATCACGAGCCAGGGGTAAACAAAGCAAAACACTAATGACTTGTCTCAAATCAACAAGAGAAAAAAAACAGAAAGAAAACTGTTTATGGCTGATAAAGAGGCGGATGAAAGGAAACATCGCCGTCTTTGTGATGTGCTGCATTTCTGCAGCAAAGGGCTTCGTACTGTGGACAACTGCCACAATGAGATCTGACTGCTGTGCACTTCCCCTCACCTGCTAAAACACTTTCATAATCCACGCAGCTCTGTCAGCTGCGGTGACAAAAACAACTTCTTCTGAGCAAATGCCATTTATTCAGTCACTTTTTGTAATTTGTCCCCTGTGACCTGAAGAAATTCTGACTGATGACCGTCAGACATTTGGGCGCCTGCACTGACAGAGCTCTGCTCTGGTTGTAGGACACATTATTATTATTATTATTATTATATTAAGACGCCAACACAGTAAGAGGGAATTGAGTTTCACTGCCAGGACCATTTTCTTTTTATTAATCATTGATAATGTTCATACATTCTTATGTTATTTCAGGCCTCAAACATACGGTATTATCAATATAAACAATCAATAAAGGCGACTCTTGTGATTAAAATAAAGAGTGGTTTGAAAACATAAGGAAGGAAATTAAATGAAATGTAGTTCTGATTATGTTTTGAGGATTAATTTACCTTTTTTTGTCTGCCTTTACATCAACAGTCACATTGTACATATATCAATTAAGATGTGTTGTTGTGTGTGTGTTGTGATGATTCATCCTGTTTATACTGTTGCTAAGCAACCCACCATAACATACTCAAAAGAGGGGGAAAGTCCTGAAGCAACTGAATTTGCAACTCTAATCAAGTTTGTTTGCTTTTTTTTGTTTTTTTTTAATAAAGTTATTTTGTTTCCTGTGTTGCTGTCCCTAAAGAACAACATGTTAGATTTGTGTATACACTTCATGTGCTGTGCATCGTTTCTGTATTTGTATGCTTATTTTGCTCCTGTTCCTGTGTATAAATACATTTAAGTGTATTAGTTTTGTTAGTATTGATAGTGAAACCTTCAATTACAAAAGCAACACAAAGATTATGTTGCAAAACAACTAATCCTTGTTCTTGAAAAGGTACATTCTCCGCCCATGTACATGTAATGTATTCTCCCCCCCAGATTATTACATATATTCTGTTTTTAACATGCAAACTGTAACAGTGAAGGTGTCACAGAGATGATTGTATGACGCACAAATTTGCTTGTGACGCGACGGTTTTGTCATCTTCAAAAAGTGGATCCCCGTATAAAAAGTTTGTGAAATATTGTTTTATACAATACACTTGGATCCACGGTTCTCAAACTGTGGTACGTGTACCACCAGCGGCACTCCAGCTTCCTCTGGTGGTACTGGTGGAAAATCAGAAACACTGTTCTTCTGTATATACCAGGCGACGTGACCGAGTGTGTAGAAAATTAAACAAAATAAATAATAGTAATTAATGTCACCTTATCTTTCACTACATCTTAATCTAATGTCACTATGCCAGTGTGAAGCATATGTGAGGAAGAGGAGGATGATGAGGGAGCAAATTATCTTGTTGTGAATAAATCTGTCTTTGCTCGGCCTGTTTACACCAGTGTGTTTTAACGTTGGTGACAGTGGTGTTACTTCGAGAGCTCAATATTTTCTCAGGCAGTACTCGGTATAAAACGTTTGAGAACCACTGCCATAGATCATTCAACCAGAGTCAAATCTTTATCCTTTAATTGCAAGTGAGTGAAGACAGCAGTCCTGTTGGTTGGAGGGGCCTAACGTTCACTGGACCTTTTTTAAAATAACTGTGACACTATGACAATGCGTGTGGTTTACATTTAATGTCACTGCACCAGATAAATTCCAGGAGCACGGTCGTATAATGTCTATGTACACAGTTTATGTGGTTGCAGTGGTGAAGTAACACACATTGCATAAGGTATTTAAATCATGCGCAGGCTTTTTCCAAACTTACAAAAGAAGTATTCATTTGGGATAGAAAACGGGTTAAATCAAATACGGGGCTTGGGGAGGGAGGTTGTTTTTCTTCTTCTTCTTCTTCTTCTTTTTCTTCCTGCTTACACTGAACAAAGGAATGTGAAGCACTTGGAGGATTTCACAGCAGAGGTCAAGTGCTGAGAGTGTCGGTCAGATTGCAGAGGCCAGATATCCTGGGAGAGCCAGATGCCTGTGGGTATTATGACCAGCAAAGCAAAGGAAAGTGACGAATATCTGCCAATAGGTGTCAGCCTTCTATCCTTCCTGCTTCAAAGCTCTCAGAAGCTGAAGAAAGACTTGGTTTTTTTTGCATGGGTCTTTCAGTTTGAATGGCTGGCTGATCTGGACTGGAGCTATACGTCTCTGCCACACTTGGCTGCAACTCAAATGTTTTGTTCGACCTGGTGCACGAACTCAGAGGAGCAGAGCTCGCAGCCGCCCGTGCTCGTCTTCGCCGACTCTTAGAAAATCACTGACGTCCAAGAAAACGTAACACAATACCAGCATCGCTCACCTGGAAATCGAATGAGTTCACTGGCGGTGGAGGGAAGGAACCAGGGGGTGATGGGAAACCGGCTGACTCTTCAACAGGTGGTGGAGGGGGAGGGTAATCTGCACGGATGGAGACAGAGACACACACACACACACATTAAAAACGGCTTATTAAATACTTCCTCTTTTTGTCCGCATGTAAACTGCTGCAGCTCTGAAAGAACAGACACCAGTGAATTCACAGGCTAAAACATCATAGTTTCCTCTTTTTATTCATATTTTCAATCATGAGCGGCACAGGTGCAGGAAAAAAACACACACAATGTAAATGTAATGTGTGTGGGAGTGTGCGTGTGTTTGTGTATGAATATATAAATATATGACTGACTCTGCTCAACAACATTAATCAATAAACAATAAATAAATCAATAAAAAAAAGTATGAACATTACATTTCGCTGATCTACACGCAATATTAAGATGACTCTTCTGGTAACAGCTGAGTGATTTTACACCAACTGTACATAACAACTACACACCAATTTATCAAATACTGTAATATTTCCATTTTGATCTTAATATTGTTAGGTACTATTGCATTTTTTCTCTACTTTTTTCATTTTTATTTACATTGTTGTGCAAAATGAATTTAATTAAATTGGATCAATAGGTTTTCAGACCGTAATATGCGGTACAATGTTGGTCATAACATTCAGTGGTGATCCTGTCACCCACTAATGGACTGAAAACTGTTCGGAAAACCTTTTAAAGGGACATTTATGTATAAATATCATCGTAAAACTTCAGAATTTTATCAATCGAAAGACTGAAAAGAAATTGTAAAGTTTCAACGGTAGTTTCTGGTATAAATTAAGTTGCATAAGTCATCAGTATTGACTGATTGACGTATCATGTGAACTGAGTCATTGTTGGTGAGGGAGCCTCAAAGAATCATGACTCGATTCTGCAGAACTATTACACATTTCCTCATCTGTTGGCGCTTTGTTTTTATTTTCCAGCCGACAACTTCACTGCTTTCCACACCTTAACCACTGTCATTTATGTTGCAGTTACAGGAGGCAGCTGGTTAAAAACGGTGTCTTAAAAACAACTGTATACACTACATGTCCAACACTAAACAGCTGACTGCAAAAATGTAGCAACTGGCTAACAGAAAGAATAAAGCATTTAGCTGCTAATTGGCCTGAAAGATTTCCTTCAGGGGGTTTGGTGGTGGAGACCAAACATGGAGGAAAAAGGCTTTGTGCATTTGTCACATGGATCCAAACAATGAATCCAAATAAAAGCACATGTTTCTCTGTGTCTGCTGGATTAGAAGCAACTTCCTAATAATAGCACTTTATAGTTTGGCTTACTTGAAGCACTTACTTACTTCTAGCGCTTGTTTGTACCCAAACGTTGAAATGCACTAATTGTAAGTCGTCTTTGGATAAAAGTGTCTGCTAAATGACATGTAATGTAACATCAGTGAAAATCACATGTCAAACTGAAGGCCCGTGGCCCACAACTGGCCCGCCATACAATTGTATTTGGTGCTTGAGATAATATGTTACATCTTTCCTGCTCCTCCATTGAAACACCACACAGAGCTGGAACTAGAGGGGGGTTATAAATGAGCTAAATGAGCTAAATGAGACACCTCTCATTTGTATTTTGCTCCCTCTCTTGTAGCAAATGATTGGCTAATACGCATGTTATTACAGGCAAGTATGTGCTGTTCTACTGAAATACAGCATTGTTGTTGGTTAATTGTTGCATTATTGTACTGCTGATTTCAATGGAAAATCATTGAGAAATTATTTTCCATATTATTTACCGCTCTTCTAGATTAATGTTTTTTTGTGAGTACTCCAACTGATGCGTATAAAACTTTGAAACAGTAGACCAGTGTTGATATTTAGCCCTTCTGCAGCTATTCCATGGGTGAATCAATGGATTTGTATATACAAAGGGTATCCATTCTATTCACTGATTAATATGACACATCTGATTTGTTTCTTTATTTCATCAATAAGCTTGGTTTGTTCTGAATCTTATGTTAATCGTCTGGCCCATGACTTGGGCCAGAGGGGGGCCGTTTAAAATTCTGGCCCCCCTCTCTAATTGAGTTTGACACTCCTGGTGTAAATGGTGATACAAGTTTGTTTCTTCTGCAGCAAATGGCCAAAAAATGGTTTGAGTTCTCTAATCTCATATATCCTGTAACAGATATTTCCAGTTTGAGTTTAGAGTTGAAATTCTGCACTAGCTGACTAGTATTAGTGCCTTTGCATCAACTAATAACAATCTGCACAATATTTTGCACCATCAGGCTATGAAAATGATCATAATATGGGACAACCTTCTTCTTTTTTTACACTTAGTGTCCGTGCAAAACGGTGGGAAAATGGGATGATTTGGAATGATGTATAAAACAATTGATTATACCTTGTAATTCAAATTCAGCATGATGATCTCTAAGATCTAATGAACAATTGAAAAGAGAGAGTGAGTCAAAGAGAAAGAACTGGACCGCCAGTTGACCGACACAAAATTGCAGCAATTTGGTTACCTAAGAACTGCTAATCTGGAGTAAGCACTTTTTCCCCCTTGTGAGATTGGAAATGTTAATTTTATGTTACAAACGGTTCAGACTAGGTGTCCGCTCTGCCCGAAGAGGACGAACATGCCAAATTTGTAGTTCTAAAGTCTACGCTAATCCAAGGATTGCGTCCGACCACATGTTTCGGACAGGATAAAGAGTTGCGTGCCAAATTAAATTCTGATTTGGCTTCTTACGGCACGGGACTTAAGACTGAATCATTTGACCGTGTACATCTAAGTACCAAACCAGACATGAGCTTTGCAAATTAAAGGCTTTCATGAGACGTAATGGGAATTTGTTCCAAATGCTGAGACTTTGATGAGTTCCGTTAAGAAATTCCATTTGCTTTCCATGGCTTTTATCTGTTTTCATTAGAATCTAATTGATGTCATCAATGTAGTTTATCCAGGGCAGCTGAACAAATTTATTAAAGCATGGCGCTCAGCTGCCTTGCCATAACGGCAGACAAAGAGAGACCGTGAATAAAACTGGACACGTATGCGTCTTGAGGCTTACAAACAAAGCAGAACTTGCGAGCATTGCATTAAAAATGATTCCCTCTGGGTGGTTAAGGGCCTCCATGTGAATTGTTGATTTAATAACCTTGTGACCTCCACTAAAACTCCAGTGTAACAGCTCCTCTAAACCTCTGGGACAGAAAATAAAACATGCTGCTCAACAACGAGGCGCAGCCCTGGTTTTCCCTCCCTCCCTCCCTCCCTCCCCTTCCTGCGCCAGCACCGATCTTTCTCTTTACCACGATACAACTCGCTTGTAACATGTGGCTTACAGAGAATTAAAACATTAAATTCCATGTACATTTCTATAGAACATCAAAGATGTTTTGGATTTATCATTTCAGGAAACACAAGGGCTGTAAATGTTTCAGAGGGGCATGTTTTATTGAAAAGGTCTTACAGTTCTGTATGTGGAACAGTGGGAAGCAAGACTTGGTGCCTGAGCAGGGGTCATTAAGCATCTTTGCTGAAAGGATTTCCCCAGTCATGTTCCTTCTCAGCCTTATTTTCCTTCTGACTTCACGCCAGTCATTCAGAGCTGAAATGTGCTAATAAGCTAATGAAAAACACAATGGCTTGTGTTTGTGCAGCTACACCATGAAACCATGAAGTTATTTGTGACTGACTCAGGGTCAGTGCTGTCATCTGAAAGACATGTTTTAAATTAACTGGTTACAGAGTTTCTGTGATTTAATATTCCTGTGTGATAAAAACAAAACAAAACAAAACAAATCTTTCCTTTGGAAACACCAGATTATCTTTTCAATACAGCGTCCGTTCAAATGAGTAATTATGATTTTCACTCACACAACAGCTAAGAAGTGGAACCTGTCTATAATTAGGAGAGAACTTCAATCACCAAAACCAAAGGAGTCGCAAGTAGACCTTCTGTAAACACTTTATAAATATTGATTGAATTTGACTGTTTCGCCTTCTTTGCAAATTACAAAATGGAACTGTTGGAAACAGTCTTTAAGTTCTCAAACTTGCAAATGGAATAAGGTAGCTAATGATTTGGTGGTGATGTGTGGTAAAGCTCCCTCACAAATTAATTTAAATCTATTACACAGTGAATATTGAACTGAACCTTGACTTAGAAAGATCACAAATCAAATTGCAGTTAGTTATATCTATCAGAAAATATAGCAAATGGATATTTTTCCCAAAATTGGTCAGACACACACTTGCTGGTGTATAAAATGTTCGTAATTATCACACCGCTTAAAGGTTTAAAGTGAAAATACATAATTTACATTTATTTCTCATAAAACTAGATTCTATGCTTCTGCATGGTCTACGTTCTTATTTGCTTCATTTGCTCATGCTACAACCATTATTGCAGGCACACTGGAACACTTGCTAACCAGCAATGATAAAAGTGATTGTTACACTTACAGTGAATATTCCATTCATGTATTTCACATTGAAATTGAGTTCCTCTGAGTTTGATGAACGATGAACCAAAATGCTTAAAATGTGAGCACCTGGTGCACAAAATGAGACCTTGATAGTTTTTTTATTAAGTTTTAAAGTTGTGTTCTCCTTGTGAGAGAAAAGTTTACAAAAAACGTAATACTCTTACTAAGGTTCCGTTGAGAGACAAGATCTCTTCTTTCAGGGAGTCCTGGTAAATCTGATCTGGACTGTAAAGATAATCTCAGGCCACCTTCAGATTACCAGCCAGATTGTTCAAATCCAATTCAAATCTGGTGCACACATGCTTTTTCATGCATCAACACCAACAACAGAGAGTGTCAAATGTGTGAGAACACTCCGTATTGAAGTGAAAGATACACAAGGTCAGAAATAGAAACTATCACAGTGAATTTGTGGTTAAGAGGACGACAATGTTGTGTTGACATACACTATGTGGACAAAAGTATTTGGCTACAGCTGTCAAGTATTGAACTCAGCCGTCTCTGAATCTGGCCCTTATCTCCAATGAAGGACAATCTCAACACTTCAGCATACAAGGACATTTTGGACAATGCTATACTTCCAACTTTGTGGTAAGTTTGTGAAAGGTCCTTTTTTATTCCAACACAATAGTCACAAAGCAAGGACTATAAAGACGTGGTTTGACGAGTCTGGTGTGGAAGAACAGAGCCCTGACCTCAACCCCATCGAGCGCAATCACCTTTGGGATGAACTGGAGCAGAGATTGTGAGCCAGGTCTTCTCGTCCAACATCAGTGCCTGACCTCATAAATGCTCTACACAATGAATGGACACAAACTCACATTGAAACACTTTAAAATCTTGAGGAAAGTCTTCCAAGAACTGTGGAAGCTGTTGTAGCTGCAGAACGAGAACCAAATCCATATTAAAGTCCTTTAAATGTAATTGAATGCATCATTAGATTCCCTGTTGGTGTAATGGTCAGGCATCTGAATATTTTTGTCCATCATCATGTAGGTGGAACATGAATAGTAGAATACAGAACGCTGAGCACATCCATAGCAAAAGCACTTTTATTTTATTTTTGTTAAGGGAAACCTTTTTTAAAAAATAATTTCTTCATGTTCCCTTGGTTTACAGTTAACAATGGATAGTTCATTTTTATTTTATTTTTTTTCTCTTATATATCAACACTTAGCCAGTCCTTGGATTTTTAAAAAAAAAATATTTTCATTTATCCTAAAGGTATCCTTAACAGCAGCAATGCTTATTACACTAAATATTTTTGAATCAAGTGGTTTTAATGTGTTTATTGTTATTTAGCAAGGTAAAATGAAATGCTGGCAGCTCAAGAGAGCCATCGAGTAACTGTGTGATTCATTATCCGATTAGTCGACTAATCCTTTCAATAACTGACGAATAGTTGACTATCAAAACAGTCGTTAGTTGCAGCACTACACATCAGTCACTCATGTTGTACTGCCAGCTGATGTTGGAGCACATACTGAAATAACAAAAACCTGATTTGCAACATATTTCAGAGCCAAACATCCCCTCTGGCTCCCAACTGTTAAATTCAGTTGACTTGTTTGTTGAAAAATACAACCGCACCAGAGGTGCCACCACCGGAAATCAAACCTCTGTGGTGACAATTTCTAATAACTCCGAATCAACCATCATCTCGACCGCTCGGCACTGTCTGTTCCGCACGCAGCTCTGAAGCCGTGTGAACGAGGCAGCGCCAGAGCGGCTTCTGTGCCGTGAATGAAGCCGACTCCATTTGTGACAACAGGGAGCTGAAAGCTCCGAGTGAGCACTAATGAGAGAAGCAGCAGGAACACCTACTTAATACGACAACTTCCCCTCTCTTTATTGAGCAATTACTTTTAAGTAGCTGCTTTGTGAACAAGGAATCCTAATCAGTAATTAAAGTTATTTGAGAGGCCATGAGAGATATAACAGGGCTATCAGGAAATAAAGTATTGTTAAGAGGATGATAAGGGGGAGGCGCTAGATCCAGCTGTGACACCGGGGTGAATATTAAACTTTGTTTTTTATATAAGTGATACATTTATGGACGTTTCAAGTACAGAATATAACAATTGATTGGCAGCTGCGACAGTTAAACGCTTATATTCTTGCAGGTTTGAAAATAAGCGTCTTTAAGTTGTTCTGTTATGTGGTAAGGATTAGTGGGGGGGGGGGGTTGAGCATATGTTTTCAGATTTACATATGCACAATATTGTCAGAGCTACACGTGTGTAAGCAGTGGCCATCTGGCCTTCAAGGACTTAGGACAAAGGCCGTCACATGATATAACTGCCTTTTGCGTAACGCGTCCAACATTCAAGTGAAAGAAGAGTGTGCAAAATTAAGATAAGAAAGTGGAGAAATCGTCTGACACCATCAACAGAAGAAAGCACCATGGAGAACAGCGATAATGTTATGGAGATTTATACTGTTTTAGAAAGACACTTTTGCACATACCGCATTAAAACACTATAGTAGTATAGTCACATTAATACTGTTTACATTGCATATTGCTGCTGTAATATCTTGCCTCCATTCCGGGTCTGTTCCTTTTTCTCTTCTCATTTATCTCAGATGATATCATATGGTATTATCTTAGATCATAGACTATAAACTATGACAAGGGTGCAATCTGAAGGAAATAGGAGACAGCGAGGTGAGTTTTGGATGGTAGGATGACTTTGGAATCCAAGAAGAGGAAACGAGCGAAGGCGGAGTCAAGGATTAAATGGTGGAATCTGAAGAATGAAAGTTACCAGAAGACTGGGAAAGGGCAGCTAAAGTGGTGAGGGTATTTGGTGTATCCTCTGGACATAACTGTGTGAATGTGAATCGGCCAAAGTGACAATGGCCTTGTTTAGACTGCAGCCCAAATTGGACTTGTAAACTTATCCGTTCAGAATCTGATCTTCCCCCGACCAACTGTTCACATTATTTATTGCACGTGATCAGATCTGATCTGCATGTGTCCATATTGACATTGTCTACTCTTGTCTTCCACGTTGATTTCTATGGTTACAGGCCACGCCCCGGAAAAAGAACTAGTCTAAACAAAAATCTGTGGAACCGTGGCACAAACTTTCTTCTGATAAAATATTGTCTTCCAACTACAATTAACTTCCGTCTCTCCAGATCTACGTCATCGTAGTTGTTGCTTAATGTTGCATCAGTGTTTAACTTCCTGTTCTGTTCGTGCTGAATTCTGCTGAATTGAAGCATTTTGTTCCTTCATCTGGCAAAAAAAAGAACACTGGTGTGCATTCTACAGGAGCAACGAACTGATGGAACGACGACAGAGCCAGTACGTGACGCAGAGAGTCAGTGGAAGCAGAAACACTGACTCAAGAGGATGTGTATCACTTACAATGCTGTGACAGAGATGCTATGGGACGGACTTTGAAATCCTATCTGAGCGACTGAGACGTTCCTCTTGAAACGGATCTGTAAAAATCAGTTCAGAATCACATTCGAAACCACCTCCATAAGTGGTTTGAATCAGGTTTGGAAAAAGGTTTTTTAGCTGTTCAGACTGCCAAAAGAAAAAATCTAACTAGATACAACCTGGATAAAAATCCAACTTGGGCTGCAGTCTAAACGAAGCATGTGCTGAAATCAAACTCTATGCTACCTGCCTCCTAAAATCTCCTAAAATCCATCTTTTCATATTTTCAAGTGATTTTTTTTTAAAACCAAAAGAAAATAAAGAAATTGGATCCTTTTTTTAAATTCAGTAGTCAATGTCTGTAATCCTTTCCAGGCTAAATGAACAAAGTGTTTACAGTCCTCGGTGTCACTTCACATGTCTTATCTTAGGTATTCTTTCCAAATGTGCTGTGGCGGAGGTTGTGAGCACATTGTTTTGACATAATTATGGACTCGTTTTATTCCATCTTCCGCTGGAGAGGAGCAGTTGAGCTCTGCTCGTAATTAGCATGATATGTATAGAAGAGTGATTTACGACTGCGCGTGGTTCAGAGATGGAAGGGTGGAATTTGAGGTCTTCAGAGATGCACGTGTTTTAAGTGTAAGAGGAACTGACACAGGCGTCTGCTACGTCGTCAGGAGAACTCCCATGGGAGAAGAATTCGAGATCAGGGAGAGTGAAAAAACTGTGAAAACGACTGAATGGTTTAACACCAGAGAGAATCTTTTTATCTAAGCATTTGAACAAATGAACTGACTGAGCGATTAGTGGCGTAAACTGTGTTGATTTTCTGATGAGGGGTTCATCAAAGGTGCAGAGAGTTCCACTGTCGTTTTCTATAAACAATGAAAGTGGAGCAAAGCAGATTTTACAGCTGTGCTCTTAAAAAAATAAAAATAAATAAAAAAAAGACGATTTCATATTTGCCTTTATCATGAAAGCTTCATACAAAAAATTTACTGAAGGGTTTTCCTATAGAGAATGTGCAGTACTGTCTGAATTGTGTCAACTTTGTGTGAAGATGTGTGGATTCAATCCTACTCATGCAGATTTGATATATAATTTTGAAAGAACAGACAGGATGTGAAGGAAATTGTTTTGATAACACGATTACCACGGAAGATATCAGATTTTTTTTTATATCAGCTGACAAAGGAAAACGTGCTACAAAACAAATCGACATGCGTTTTAAAGTAAAAAAAGACAAATCACAAGATTCACTAATGTGCACACTGCGGATGGAATACAACAAGTAGTTGAGGTATGTGCTCCACTTAGATAAAAGTGGCCTTTGTATAAGCTCAGAGCATAAGCCTGTGGTTTCTATGGGGACAGTGACACACTCACTGGTGGATTTCCTGTAAATTCCCCTGATGACACCCATGAGGGACCCTGACATAACAACCGGTAGTCAGCTTGCCTCTGGCCACTCAAGCAGGGAGGAATAAAAACAGCTTATGCACATGTTCCAATACTTTTTAACTGCTCTCAGCAAACGATTAGCCCATTTTTGGTAACTTCATATGAGTTTTGTTTTTTCTCCGACGTTTTACTTATTTTTTTATGATTAGTCCACTACAAAGTTTGATAATAAGCAGCCAGACATTATCAAACCAAACACTACATTATTGTATGACAGTGATTCCAGTGTTAATTCATTTAGAATTAGTTTTTGATTTGTGATTCTATAGCATAACATTCTATATTATTGACGAGTCATTGCTGTCTGACATAATGAGCATCAAAATGCACAATACAAGACAAGACACCGAGTGTTGTAATAATATTGAATGAAATGTCACGTGCATTTACTAAAAAACAGCTAATGTAATAATATTAGCAATAAAGTGACTGTAGATTTGCCTTTTACAGTCAACAGACACTGAGACTCCGGTCTGTTTTGGGCGTGAATGACCTCGGTCCTTAACATCACATTTAAACTGTTCTCATTTAGGCTCCTGTTAGTCACACCGTCATATCACTGCAGCACATCTGAGGACAACGCATCAGCCGTTACATGGTCAATGAATACCACACTGACAACATGACACGACATGGCCCAGCGCGGCATCAATTAGTCAGAGACGCTTAATAACATAACACAACAGAGACGTCATTAAGTGGCCAGTGATTACAGAGGCTGAAACCTGGTATTCAAAAAACATTTTCGCCAGGACGTTTGACTGAAAAGGAAGTTAAGGTAGAAAGGGAGGCCTCTTCTTTTAAACAATAAAATAATGATTTAGTGTTTGGGATTTTAAGAAAGGCCAATTTGTGCCACACTACATTTTTATTATGTGTTAGATCTGACAATAACTTTAAGGAGTTTAAAATATTTACCACAGCTGAACCTGAAGGTTCAACTATCCCTCTACACTTTAGAAGGATAGTTCTTATTGCCAAATATTGCACTGCATTGCATTGCCTTTGCAGTTATACCTAAAGTTTTCAGAATCTCTTTGGGGGCCGTTCACACACAGCATCGCCTGCACGCACAAATACATTCAGTTCAATAAAGATGAGCGTTGTTTAAGCGTCTGTTTAATAATGTAAGCAGATGCGTCTCTGCATCACACAGAGATGAAAATATGTCAACATTGTGGAATGCAACAGGAGCTTTTAACACATCTTTTGACAGATCAAGTAAGTAGGTCAAATTGATCTCTGAAATAAGTTTTCAACGACCATCATCCAGATGAAGGTGGTCAAGGAGAGGATGGCCCGGACATGTAAGTTGGTTTTTGTTCTTGTTTTTCTTTCATGCACATTTTGGGGATGAGGGAAAGCAGTGGTGGTATTCATCACTGTTTTCTTTTCTCAGTTTAACACATCCATTAATCAGGGACGATGCAGCAATTTTAACTCTGCATCTCCCAGGTTTTTGTTGCTAAATTATACATGGATGTGACAGAAGCACAACCCGACAATCTCTGGTTTCTTTAGTGTGTTTTTCAACCATTTTTAGATGCTGCAAGTAAACGACCCCTTTCACTGTCTCGCACTGTACACAGTAATTCCATGAAACTAAGTGTTTGTTTGTTTTTTCAAATCACTTAGAACAAAGTCACAGCTGTGACACTGCACTAAAGCAATCATGACCTTTCTTCAGCACATGTACCAGTGTGAGATTAACATAAACCCTTAAATCTGTTTAAGGGAAATTTTCTGTAAATGGTCACCGCCTGAGACCGATATGTCTTTCACTTCCTCCCGCTGAGACATTAATGAGGACAAGTCTCTGAAAAAACCCCAGGTCAGACCGTTCTAACTGTGCAGCGCCCTGTCTGCACCGGCCTCTACCGGCCTCTTTGTCCGAGCAGTAAACACAGCCTCAGACTGCTCATTCCAGCCCTCACACTGGCCTCAGCCAGACAAAAGCCACAGCGAGGCACCGTGCCAAATTCACTTGTTCCTAATTTTTATGCTAATCCTCTATTTTACATCAGGCAGTCCCCACATTTGATATAAAATATATTAAATACATCAATAAATGAATGAAGAGAGACCCAGATAATCTTTTCATAAAGACGTCTTATCTTTAAGAGGAGATGTCTGCACATGGCTTTACATATTTCAAAAAGCTGACAGCAGGCAATCATCAAAAGTTTAATGAGGACTAAGGCGGCTGGAACCCAACAGTCACGATATTTGATCCACTTTCAAAAGAAATATGCTGCTTTTTTTTCTTTTTTTTTTTAATAGAAGTTACTTAAAACAATAAAATAATGTTGAATTAAACAGTTTTTTTACGAGCTTCCTCCAAATTCCCCAGCTCAATTGACAATGTAACAGTGAACCTTTCAAATAAAGGAAACTTTATGGGGTTTAAGAGACACAATAACAAAAAGGTTGTAAGATATTAACAAACATATCATTGATAATTCATGTAAAATTAAATATTTTCAGTGCAAACTGCAAAGTTACACCTGCAGCTGAAGTGTCCCGCCACCATCCCTCTAATAACTGTTCATTAATCCTCTTAATACCCACACAATGATTAATTGTGGTAAATAAGACAGAGGGAATGTGTTTGGCTTAAATATTGTGTAGCAAAATGACTGTTTGGAATTACAAGGATTTAATAATAATAAGGCCACAAATCATCATTGTTTTTAATTTACAAAAGCCACAGGAGAAGGTCAACACTAAGACCATCCGCGATTCATTTATTTGCTTTACTTATGATGCTTTCTTTCTTTTTTACGCGGTTTTCTTTGGTCATTTATCCAAAGGAGTGCAACAGTGACCACCTGCTTTTAGAACGGAGAGAACATTTCACGTTTACTTTCTCTGTTGTTGTTTCAGGAAGTTAGTTTGACCAGCGATCAGTGGCCATCACAACCATGAGAAATTTGATTCAGAGCAAATTCCTGCATGATTTTGTACACACAACTCAATCTAGGTGTGTTTTTTTTCCCCTCAAACAACTGTTTTATTAATAAATGTAGTCTGAAATTTCTTCTTCCAACAGAAATGCTGCTTAGAAAGTCTATAAAAATGCTCCTTAACCTTCTCCCTTACTGAAAAACCCATTCATGTGAAAATATTTTTGTTATATTGAATTTGGCATAAACAAGGTCAAACATTCACGATAACCAAGTTTTTTGTTTTTTTTTTCTTTTTGAGTGGAGGAAACTTAAAGGCCAAAATTAACAGCCTCTAAACCATATTTCCTTTAGTTAAGTGAAAAAATGTTTGTTGTTTTCTTTGCGCCACAGTAGGGGACAGCGCTGAAAAAGCAGCTGTCTAAGAACATGTTTTACAAAACGAACATCTGGAGCGCGAGACAGGTCCACAACTCAAACCACAAACCCCTACGGACTGCAGTGTTTTTAGCCCGACACTGTGTGTTCACTGCTTGCTTAATTTCATAACCGTTTCCCCTGTTTTCGGAATCTAGGGCTCTCAGGGGAGGTGGAGGGTTCAAGGTTGGAGAATATTCACATCACAACATAGTGTATCCAGCAGATGGGAATGTTTTAAATAATAATGAAAGCCTACGTGAACATTGCTGCTTTACACTGGGCTGCATACAGTTGTGCACATTCTAAACACTAAGACACTTGACACTGAGTCGCTGAGTTAGTGTCATTTAAAATGCCTCAGAGTAGCACTGGTAGTAGTATTGGCACTTTTCAATATATAGTTCTAGCACTACTCGGCTCTACTCAACTTGACTCTACTCAGTTTGAGTATCAGGCACTTCATAGTAGAGCTGAAACAATTACTCGTACAAGTGATTTTTCATCATTAGAACAAGATTTCTGATTGTTTTAGCTTCTTATATGTGAATAGGTTCTAATTTCTTTGCTCCTGATAACAAAGAAATATGAAATACTGAATCATTTTGGTTTGTGGACAAAACATGACACTTGAGAACATCATCATTTCCAGGTTTGACAAACACAGATCAACATTTTTTTAACGTTTTCTGACATTTTATGGACCAAACGATTACTCGATTTAATCAATTATGAAGTGACATGGCAGCAAACAGCAGCTTTGAATATTGAAAGAGAGTTTTTTGGGTAAGGAATTAACCCTGGTTTTCTAAAACCAGGAGTGAGAAATGAAAGTTGAAAGAGAACAGTTGGAGTATGAACCTAAAGTTATCCTGAAAGCTTTGCAGGCTAACCACAGACTCACCGGAGGAGTGGAATAAGTCTGGGGGCAACACCAGCAACACTTGCAGTGTTTCAAATGATGTCTCCATTATATATCTTATAATGGAGACTGAATGGCACCCCGTTAAAGCCTGAGTGGGTCTGCATCGGCACCACGATGACACAAAAACAACTGCAAAATTGTACTTTACGACCCACTATAAGACTTGATGCAAAAAAAGTGATGGAGTTCTAGGCAAAAAAATAATAATCTGCGATACCGGAGTGCATTAGTCGTGGGTGATTAACAGAATATAGAAGCAATAAGCTAACTGATGCTGTGGCTAACTCTATAGATAAAAGTAGGGATATGTCCGATACTAATACCAATATCACAAACTCGAGTATCTACCGATACTGATTTTAGACCATTTATCAACACCATTGTGCTGATTCATTTCAAAGACATAATTCCCCATTTGTGTAACAAATATTGACGAAGTAAACAGCCCAAACATGACTCAGCTAAAATGCTTTTGCTGAGTTGTATTTACATCTTTAATCTGTGCATAGTGGAGCATGCAATATATATATATATATATATATAGGATTTTTTTGGATAGGATTTTACATTTTTATCTGTCCAATATCCGATCCAGTGATTTTGACCAGATCCTGATACTGACCAATAAAAATATGGAAATTATTCTTTTCTACTTTTCTACATACTTTGAATGGCCTTGGCAGCTCTTTAGTTTGGTCTGAGCTTAGTTTCACTGTAAATTAATATAATTGCATACAGTATAGTGTATAAGTTACAAGTTCCATCAGTAGTTCTCAGCAAAGACTCAAAGATTTTAAACTTAAAGCTGATATTAAGCAGTAGTGTCTGGATTTAAACATGCTTCCTTTGTGTTCATAATTTCAAAGCTGTGGTATTAAGATGAAAAGGTGTGATTATTAAACATAATGTTTTTTTATTACTATTATTATTCAATTGACAGCAGAGTGTTCTCACTTAATATGAACACACAGGTTAGAGTAGAGATTTCAAATCACAAGTTCATTTGTAGTATTGTTAATAACGTAGTAATATTGGTATTTATTGTAGACTCATGGCAGTACCTGCAGAATCAGCGTGGGCAGGATCCCCCGCCGCTTTGTAAGGGTTGAACTTGGGCTTGGGTGCAACCATGGGGGCAAATTTCTTAGGCGCCTGCTGCTGGGAGATGGAGATGCTCGCACTACCCAAAGATGGCGTGGTCTCCATCCTGACCGCCACCTGACCTGTCTGGTCGTTACCGTTCCCTGGGTTCCACATGGTTCTGATGAAGACAGACAGAAGGGCCGTTACGTTATCATGAATCACAACAAACCTTTGAGACACAACACATTTATCATACAATAGTTCTTCCAAAATAAAAGGAAAGAAAAGTAGGAGGAAATTTAGTTAAACCATCCTTTTCTTTGTCGTTTTGAAAAAAATAAAGCTTTATTCGATGGATACAATCCCAGAAAGAGAGAAAATAAAAGTTAAAATAACACGAGAAGATCAAACCAACCACAAAACACAAGAAGAAAAGGACGACAATGCTGAAGATAAGCACGCAAGAGAGAGAGAGGTGGGACTATGACACAAAAACACAAGTGGCATTTTCCCACTCTGGAACCTGTTTCCAAAAAATTGAGATTTGGGGCTCCCAAAACACCGTTTCTGTATGGATAAGAAACCAAAACAATAGAGGACAGGATGTTCAGTGATTTCATCAGGAAGACAGAACGCCCAGACAAAAGTCAGACTCTCCTTCATAAGGCCAAAAACGGTTTTATGAGAGCACAGTGGTCTTGATCTTTGACCACCACATTCTAATCGAGTCCAAATGTTTGTACAAGGCAAAATCATATTTCTGCCAGGTGTTAATACAATCAAAATCTACTCAGTTTATCTTTGAGTTAAACTGAATTTTCGTACCAAATTTGAAGAAATACTGAGAGCAGTACCTTTGCTTGGTAGATAATGTGTGGGCTGTGCTCGATGGCCGTGTCGGCGTGATACACAGCGCGACGGACATTGAACGACGACAACAAATGCAACACAACAGACAACAATGGAGGGCATCTCTTTTTTTCTACTTAGTTTGTGGCTGATTGTCTCTAGAAGACATTAAACTTTGTATGAGAATAGACTGCAGGCGCAAGGGAGTGACGGTGTTCTGTCACCCAATCAGCTGACTGTACCATAGCATTTTACTCCAGTACCCCAAGGGAAGGGTGCTAAATAACTGAATGATAAGAGCTGGTTATTTTGGTAATATTCCTGATGGAAAATACATGACGTTCTGTACCAAACCGAAATCCACTCGATGGAGACACAGCTATAAAGTATCCAGTGTATGGCTGTGTGTGTGTGTTTCCCTTCACACTCACTAATGATCGAAGGGTGACGACTGAGGACAGTAAACGCATCATCATAATGACTGTCGTTATGCATGTGAAATGAATGAATGGTAGTATGACCGTGTCTGAGTGAGTGAAAACACAAAACTGTGTGTTTCTTGGTCAGGCGTTCGTGACAACATATACTTTCTCGTCATGCAAGACAATCAGAGATTTAATGTTTCAAGTCTGCTTTTCTCCATCAACTATGAAAGCAGCAGTTAAACATATAGTTTGTGATGTTTAAAAGGGGGTGCATGAGGTACTTTTGTCAGTGTTAGGGCAGGACGATATATATATAAGGTTTTTTTAATTATATCTATATTTTTCAATGAAATTATGTTCAAACATATTACAGGGGATTTTCTAAAAAAACAGCATGAGGGTAACACTGATGATGAGCTAGCAGGGGAATGGTGTGGGCAGAGGGTCTCTGGAAAGTGGGCATTCTAAAGGCCCTGGTATATTTCCGCATCAACGCGCATCGTGTGCATGATTTGCTGCACGTGCAGCTCAGATTTTGGAACCGCACGCAAAGAGCGCGTTGGGATGCGTGTGGACAGTCTCACCACTAGGTGGAGTATAAGCCCCATTCACCAAGTAGAAAAAACATTTTGTTAATAGAAGAAATAGTCGCCAAGGAAAGTCATCCGAGCCTCGACCCTCAAACCAACTGAAACCGTGACTACTTTGCCCGACGGGCACAGAAGTCACGGTTTCATACTACAGGAGCCTGACCCGCAAGTATACCAGGGTCCACGCTATGTGACGCACACGGCAAGTGTGCAGACCAGGGCCTTCAGTCTCACTGATGGGGGAAATTATTACAACACCATAAACAAGCTCCACAGTCTGTCCGTCCAAAATTCGTGCAATAGTGGTGAAAGCTGAGGGGGCACATGACCCAGTATATAAGGATATGAAATTTTGAGAGAATATGTATTGCGTAATATTTCGCAATAGCAAATTTTCAGCGACGCAGACAAATAAACGGTGGAGTTTTCGCAACTCTGTCTATTTACCACAATTTTGGTTGTTTTGGAGTCATTATGCATTTTTTGGCAAATGGGATTTACTTGCATCAAATTAATATTTTATATTATATAATATTGGATATTATTTATGGAAAAATTGTAATTTTAAGCAAGACTGCAAGATGTGGAAAGTAGCGTAATGAGTACTATTAGCGTAATGAGTGTTATTGTGGTATAGGATTACACAATACAGGTTTACCATTGCCATAAAACCATGCTTGCATTTACACTACTGTGCAAATGTCTTAAGCCACCACCAGCTTTGTTGTTTTGATGTCTGTCAAACTCTGTGATCACTGGCATTTGGACTGGTGTGAGTGTAGGTCTTATCCATTAGCAGACTGTCTTTAACTCATACAACATGTGTAGGATATGCTCAAGCATGGCTTGATAATCCTTGGCATAATAGACCTTTTATCACAGTAGATATTTTGTGAACATTGTAAGGACAAACACAGGTTCACTAGTAACATTCATTTAGGTTCCACTCCAGGTTTAAGAGAGACAGCATTGTGCTATTGTTCAAGTGTGAGAACAGGTCACACTGAATACTGACACTTAAAAACAGTAGAAGTTGGTGGCTTAAGGAAAAAAAAAAGGATTATTTTAAAACTGCATGCATGTCTCCTGTATTCGCTGGATGTGTTCCAATAAAGCGATTGAGAAATAAGTCTACCGAGAGGTCACTGTAGCATTGCTAAAACAACAGATCTGAGGGTGGCATCGTCAGGATGCTTGATTTTTTACTCTTAATCGGTGCATATTATTTTATTCATTTGTTTCCTCCACCTTGAGAGCATAAACACAGGAATGCTTTATAAAATTGTTAAAATCGTATCTCCTGTGTTTCAGTAGAGCTTTGATGTCCTCGTCCTGTCTCTTTTCTCTCTCCCTGTCACTCATGCAGACACACACTCGCACACAAACAACATGGCTACAGAAAAATCTATTTTAGCCGTTCAACAAAAAGTCTCACCTTATGACATCTACTTCAGCTTAAGTGTACGCTTTCTTAGGAATGTGTTTGCTTTTCCTCGCTGTAACACACTGACGTGTACTTCACACAGACTCACTTCAGAAATGCACATCTAGCTCAGTCCAAACTATCCAGATAACCTTACTATGTATAAAATAAAAACAAGGTGATGTACAGCATGTCCTGACATGCGTCAGCCTGTCCACTGTAAATTAATGAACAAGGTCTGAGCTGGCTTTGTCTTCACTCGCATCCTTTTCTTCAAGCTCACCAGACAAAAAAAACAACAACAAAAAAACAGAACAACAAACAAAACAAAAAATAAAAAACAAAAAAGTTTGGTGCCAAAAACAAAAGTGGAAAAACAACAAAGCACTTAAAAAAACAAAGGGATTTTCTAACAGAAAAAAGTATTGAAAGATGCCGCAATGCTGATGTAACATCGATGATTTGCAAGTGTTCATGTAGCTGTCAGACGTGGGATCACATCAGAGTTTCTGCATGTCACGAGCAAAGATACAAATATATTATTGCATATTCATCTTTGTTTTGATTATTTCTATTCATTAGCTAGAAATATATAGATAGAAATGCTAATAGGTACACAATATTTCAGCTATAATTTACTTTACACATCAACTTGTGCTTGTAGTGAAAAAAAAAACACACACACAAAAGGAAGTTGTTGTAGCTGAGGACACAACCATCCACTATTTCACCATCACATCCTGAAATCACTTGAAATATCTGAACTATTTATACGCCGCTCTCTTTCCCCATCCTTGTTTTTTTTGTTTGTTTGTTGTGCAGCGTTCTGATGTTCAGCTGTTTATTATCCACACGCCGACTGATACCGCGTTTATATTCTTTCTCCGAAGCACGGCAGATGAGCCCACGCACAATCATCTTTTAATATCTGCTCAAAATCCAGGCGCTCCTCCTGCCGTCTCAATGGTTCTCACGATTGATATTTCTCTCTGCTCTTAATGCTGCGATTCAGACGCCACGCTGGTGTCTCACACCCACCTGTCCCTTTCAGCACAAACGCTTTCATTTCTCAACACTCAAATGGCAAACAATGTAAAAGATGAATTGGGGGGGAGGGTAGAGGGTAGAAAGAAAAGAAGAAGAAATGATCTGTGTGTGTGTGTGTGTGTGATTCAGTTCATGTTGAATGGAACATTTCTGTTTTCGTGTAGGATTTTATTATTTGATGATGGCAAATAATTCACAGTGGGTAGTCACTTAATATAAAGGGGTCTATAGCGCACGTGAAAACCACTTAAATCACTTTGTCTGGCATATTTCATGATTGTTCTTGTAAACATGTGGTTCATTGTATGTGCCACGTTCTGGATAAACACCAAAGACCTGACACACTGAAGACCTTGTTAAAAAAATCTTTCCACTGATTCATAGATTACTTCAGTGGTTAAAATCCTTAAGGTTATTTGCTCTTGCAAGCGCAATTTCTGAACATAAAATATTAATTATTGTTCAGAATTGACTACACTTCAAAATCAAAACTACTTTCAATCGGAAAATTGTCTCCACAAACATGGGGGCACTCCGTCTGCCAATTTATAAAGAAGAACAAGGACACGCTTCTTTGAAAAGAAATGTTCTTGTAGAGTCTGAGTGAACATCTCAGTCCCTTCAATTGTGCTCAAGTGGAGGCTGAAATCTCAATGACAGAAACTACAAGAAAAACTATTCGCATTGTGAAATACTGTCTAGGCAAAAAAGACAAACTGATATTTCAGCAGAGTATATGGAATCTATGGACATGAACATTTGGCAATGATGAAAGAATGAGATTGTGATCACATAAGACCTCTCCATAACATGTCTAATCCCAGCCTTTGCACACCAGATGCATTTTTTATGTGATTTATTCACATGCTAGATTTTTGGAATCTGTATCTACTAGGTGTCAGGTAGTAAAAAAAAAAAAAATCACTATTGTCATGATTACTTACACCGTGGAAGGAAACACTGAGCATTTTTTTAATGAAATGATTTATTCACTCACTTATTTTGGTCCAGTTAAAGACTTTAAGACTAATGTACGTGAAAAAAAAAGTATAATAAAAGATAGTAGGCACATCTCAGAAATATTAGCAATATTTGCCATTGATGTGTCGTTTTCTCTGCGTGGCTCCCCCTACAGTTTTGGAGTGCATATTTTTACGACACCACTGTAAAGATCCATCCATTCTCTACCACTTTATCTCACTGTTGTAAAAACTCACCACTGATGCTTCAGCAATTTGTGTTTCTCATGAGACCCAAGACTTTGCGAGACCTCCCGATTCTGAGGACAGCACCCAATCTCTTTGGAACAAGCCATTTAAATTTCATAATAACTCCGAAACTGTTAAATTAGGGTAAAAATCCAGCATAGTTCCGCTTCAAAGATGCTGCTCCTTCATGTTTTAAAGTACCAGTTGAGGTTTTTTGGGCATTTAATCAGGAAACCTTGTAGGCCCCTCATGGGTGGTGTTTCTGCAAGAGACCTTGGGATAGACCTAGAACTTGATGAAAGAATTACACACATCCAACTTTGGGATCCTTCATGAGGAAATGATGCAGTTACTTACCCACTGCTACCCACTGCAACCTGACCTCAGATGAGTGGAGGACAATAGATGAATGGATATTAAGGTTTGTTTTGGGGATTTTTTTTGTTCTACTGTCAAACAAGTCCCACGGTAAGACCACGACCAAATTTGGATAGGTACATCTTTGCGTGCTCACTGACATCATGAAATAGCTGAGAACTCTTTGATCATCTGTTTCAATATTTCTGCTCGGTATGACAGTAAATTAAGTCTATATACACGGCTAAGATATGGTCATATCCATTGTAATTAAGTCAGCTAGTGCAGCAAGAATGGATCAATGGAGTCAGAGAAATAAGAAGTATCAAGCTTCGAGTGGACAGATAGTGTTACTGGGACTGACTGGGGCTAAAAATATTATCAAATATTATATTACCAAAATTCAAGACAACAGCAAAGAGAAAAAAAACGGTGCACATGAGCAGTATCTCTACATAATGTCTACCCAAGGCTGACAAGTCAAACACCTTCAACTGTCATTGGAATATGCACTGTATCCCAAAACAAAAGGCTAGTTCAATGCATCCTGACAATATGTCAAATCACAATATGGCACAATCTCTTGACATCGTGGGGCATTTGTCAAAAGCAAGTATCCAGTGTGTGTGATTTCCAGGCTGAGGGGAAGCTTCAAGAACTTTGTTTATGAGTCTGACGTGTGGAGGCAGGCCAACTCCACAGGTCTTTATGCCATCCTTTTGTGTTCAGCATATTAATTAGACAACTGCGATCAATACGGCTCAAGGAATCATGACGCAGTTTTAGAGCAGACGCGACGCGCTGGTGTTTTCTACAGACTCCAAAAGGCTCAATAACGGTTTGTGTCTCAGCTCTACAGCACACACCATTTCATCTATTTATACTTCAACTGGGGTTTTATACCCACAGAACCCAAGAATACACAACTGTTTCTTATGTCTGTGGAAAATAAAAGTTCATCACAGAGTTGAAGGTGGAAGCAAACAAGCCACGATGACCTGAAATGCAACAATGGAATTTATATTTGACAACCTTTAGCAAACTTTTCATCAAATACCATTTAATGTAACATTATTATAGTAATAAAATCTAGTAGTTTAGTCTAATTTAAGATAAATATGATGAAGCTACATTCCACAGTGAGTTCAGTATTGGGTCAAAATCTTCTTCATAAATCAACACATTCACCTGAAAACAATCGACTGGTCTACATAAAAATACTAATAAATATAACATTTTAAAATGTACAAGAGGCTGTTAGGTCCTTCTATCAAAGGTCTCATCTTTACAGAAGTGTATTGCATTCAGCTAAAATTCTTTTTTAAAAGGCTCTGTTTTTTTTTTTTTTACGAGATTTTCTTTTCTGGGGTCTGTTTTTACAAGATTTCATTTCATATCCATGAAGCATGCCGTATATTTACTCAAATGATCTTGAAGAAACATTGCAAACTCCAGCAGATCCCGAGTGATCTTTCCGTCTGAATAACCGCAAAGTCCTGAGTTGCCTGTGCAAAGTCGACAAACTCATAGAGAATCTTCCCACTGTCTCAAACCCAAAGCCAAGTCAAACTGGATTAAACTGAACAACTGGGACATCTTTGCTTTCAATTCAGCGATCAAGACGGGAAGCTTCTCCGCTATCTCATTCACTCATTCAACCTTTCTAATGCAAAGGCTAAAATTGATTATCTTTGGTCTGATGTCAGATGGTGATGATGATGATGATATTAACAGTGGCTTTAGCTAAAACAACCATCTGAGTCACCAAAAGCCTGTCGAGGCAGTGAATAAACGGTGTTTGTCTGTTGTTTCATCGCAGACCAGGGAGAAAGCATGTTAATTGCTTGAGGTGTCCCTGGTTGCCTCCTCCATATCTTGTGTCACATCAGTAATGTGCACTGTGACTCTTTTGACACAAACTGACACCGTGGTTCTCGGCAGCTCAGTGGCAAAGAAGCTTCTTTACAAAGTCTGCTTCTGAATGAAGACTAGGCTTCTTGGCTTTAGCCATTGGGCACAAAACATGCCAGCATATTATTTTCCCTGTCAGATTGTCTGTTGTGAACGTTGCTTGTGAGGCAACTCAAGAGCTATTCATCCTTTTTTTATTTTTTTTTGCAACTGTGATGGCAGTCAACACTTGTCTGAAATGTCAACAAAAAAAGAGTTGATTTCTCTTGGAAAGCACAACATTCCTCATCTTAATGTCAGTAATGTCACATCAGTATGTTTTGGTCATGGTGACTGTGACCACCCTGAAGGACATGTATATCTACTATTTTAGTTATTTGTTCAACAAAATAAATATATATTATAATAATATAAATATAACAACTGATGATTATAATGGTATGGGAAACACTGTCATGTGACTATTTTCCTGATTGATTTTGGTGAAATTTCCTGGAATTTATTTCTTCCAGTAAATTAATGACAAATGTTCTGGTGTCAGGTCCACATGTACATCATTTACAGTTGCTGATGAAAGCTGGCCTTGTTTGAGTATGTTTATAATGCACCAAAGTGTATCTTGTTTTCTTTTGCTCCTACATTCATGAACAACTAAGGGGAATCATGGCTTTCAGTTTCACAGTTGCTTTCACAGACTTCACAGATTCTGATCAGTAGAAAAGTCTCCACTGAGAAATACAGAGAAACCCTTTACTGACACAAAGTACGGTATAGTACAAGTGTACATGTTATGAAACTGCCTTGACCCATCCAATTACTACCACGCATTTTAGGATTTCCTTGGTCTAAAGACTCTGGGAAAACATCAGAGGAAATCTAAACAGATACAGTCTTTGCTGGAAACAAATTCCAATTCAACAGATGTGAACCTGATGTATTAGAGATGATCAGACGTGGCCTCTTTTGCATGCACAATTTCACTATTTTTACCGTGGCGCGCTCACAAATGTAAGCCACGTTGATGGGGCGTGCATTTGTAACAAACTCTTTTCTGCGTAAGTCCAGGGTGCACAGAGATAAAGAAAAAAAAATTCCATTCTTTCTTAACTTAACAAATGCAGCAAGTGCACTGCAAATCATGAGACAGACATGTATCAATCTTTTGCATCACCACGCAAGGACAAGGGAACATCCATGTTAAGCAGCAAAGGAGCTGAGAGATGGTGAAAGGATGGTGGAAGTGACTCAGGGAGGCTCAGTAAGGGCCATGTGGTTCTGTTCATTCAGTCTGGTCACGTTCCATTTTTGAGGCATCAAATTTGTCAACAGGGTTTTGCCCTCATCTGCTTTTCCTTGTATTCTTTGAGCGCAGAGTTTGACTTGTATGGGTGCTGGCGAACTTCCTCATCTATCAAGCAAGTTTCAGTGGTTACCATATTCTTCATTGTCTTCTTCTTCTTCTTCTTCTTCTTTCGGTTGCTCCCTTTTGGGGTCTCCACAGCAAATCATCTGCCTCCATTTTGCCCTATCCCTTGTGTCGTCTTCTGTTACACTTCTTTGACCCCCCTCCAAAAGAAACTGTGTCACCAACTGGACTAGAAGGTATCGGCTGCGTAGGGTGAAACTTGCATCACGCAGACCATAATGGAAATCTGCCCACATGCAGACGTAGAAATTATAACCTGGGCCATAAGTGCTGCAACTTCCTTGCAAAATCAGCTCATACGGTTTGGTTGCTTTGTACTGACAGATGCAACAGAAGCTATTTTGATAATGAACTTCAGCTTTGGTGAAGTTCATTATTGTGAAATCGCCACAAGGAAAAAACATGTATGAATGAACTAAGACATTCAAACAAGACATTGCTTTCAGGGAAGAGTATGACTTGGGTCAAAAGTGTACATGCAGGCACATAACTGATTGCATCTGTACTGAAGCCTGATGAAAGGAAAGTTAATTCTGATAGCTGGGGCACTCACAAGATGGCTCACAAAGCAGTGACACCCTCTTTAACATTGTGCTTTATGAGGCCATGGCACTCAGGCTCTCTTCTCACAGCTGTTTCGCCACTGTTTTACAGCTGTCATTGAGAAACTGCTGCAGGTGTTTCTGCTGTATTAATCTTTCATGTACACCAAGGAAACTATCACACAAACCAGCCAAAAAGGGCCACAGAGAGTACTGAACCCTACAATAAAAAAAGTACGGAATGACATGGTGTGCAGCAGATCTCCTTTGTGTCTGCCAGACTGACTTTCATGTTGAAAACATACACAAAGCTGCCAGTCTGGATGTGAACGTGTTCAATAATAAGATTTTAAACTACTCAACTATCATACAGTGTGTGTTGCCCCTTCCTTCCTTCCACTCACACAAATATCCCTGGTCAGCAGGCTGCTTTTAAAAGGAGTGCTCTTTCCAGAAACAGTCAATATAATGGCATGACTCAAAAAGTAATGACACATTTACTCACAAAATGTACTAGTTATGAGGTGATGATTAGACAAGATTAGAAATGTAAAGCCCCATTTACACCAATCAGTAGAGCTTGGTATGATACGATCCGATTAACATCTCACTTCAACAGGGAAATGTGAAAAACATTTTTTAAAACATAACAAGTCTTCATTTATTGGGTGCCTATACTAGGCCAGCCCATAACCAAGCGGAAAGTGAACTTGGCTTATAATCAAAGGGTTGCCAGTTGGAGGGCTGATGTACCCCTTAGCAAGGTACCCAACCGATTGTTAATCGACCCTCACACTCACAGTGTACTCCTTGTGTCGGTCCCAAGCCCAGATAAATGTGTCAGACGTAAAAGTCTCTGCCAAATCGTATACCAATGCAGATCGTCCACTGTGGCAACCCCTAGAGAGCAAAAACATTGTCTGGCTACAGTGAATCTTTACTGTTTATTATTCACTCACCATCAGCTCTCCACCACCTCCAACCAAATGAAGCTAGTTGCCATTTCTGTCAGTGTTCAGGTGAAAGAGTTTGATTCTTTAAACTTTGTCACCTACTGTGGCTCCTTTCTTCATTTACATTTTACATGTTAAATCATTAAGTAAAACTTTAAAAGTAATCTCCAGAATCTCTTCACACGGCTGGGGACGATCACAAATAAAAACTCCATTACCCACCCCATATATTAATCAAAGAGTGTCAGTGCTGCCTACAGTATATGCTGCACATGTTTCTTCACATCACAGAAGCTGTGTAGAACATTGAAGTGAGATGTAAAGGGCAATTATGCTGCTTTGGTCCCACCTTGGGCTTCATCCCATGAGTAGAGTTCAGTAAAAACTACACAGCCCTTGGTTCACTAGGCACCGATCAAAACATCACTTCAAAAACACACTGCAGAGATGAAGATGGAGCTTCACTCTGGCTGGCAGATTTTTCATTCCAAACAGAAACAGTGCTAGGCGACTGGGATTAGCACTCACGTACTGTGACGCAACGTGTGGGGGGGATCAGCCATGCGGACAAAACTACTTTAAAAATTAAAAGGTTTCCATCTGCAAGAGGTTGCCAGTGAATCTTCTCAGCATTGGACTTGCTCTGCTTCAGAGAGATGGTTGAATGCTTGAACAGGTTAATGCAAGATTACACAAACAAGTGCTCGCACCCCACTTGCTGCTGTTTGGATACAAAAGAGAGCAAAGAGGTCAAGTGGTCATTATGGACCTGGAAATGTACTGTGCAGAACAGGGGTGAATATTTTAAAGTGCCAGAAGTCTGACACTATGCCATGTATCGATATATCAATAAAAGCAAAAAACCTCTTTGGACACCTTTCAGGTGTTGAAAAATGTATAATGGTTGCATAACAGCAGCAGGAACAAGTCAAACATCTTGTTCTACAACAACATGACAACATGATCTAAGCATCACCTCAAGAGCAAAACGTTTATATTATTACTGCTAATGCTACTAGTTAAGTGGCATTCATATTTAATTAAATAGGCTTGGCTAAATTAAAACTACTCTTGTCATATGGAACTCACTTTTGCCATCATTACAAATAATTACAGGTTTAAGACTACCAATATGTAGTTGTATTTAGGTGTGTCATTTCCTGTTGTTCTTTATCACACTATGACCTAGAAAAAGGATTTTAGTTAATGTAAATGTGAGAAAGTAAGTAGGAATTTGCATCTTTATCCCTTTGAGACCAGAATCCCCTACAGATAAATGTGAGACAGTGATTTGTCATTTTACTCATCCATACAAAACATGTAGAGTTTGGATTAAGTTAAGTCAAACATCAGTTTTAAATCCCAACACAGTGAGAAGTCTTGCTAAGTCTTCAGATGGACACAAGAAGGGGACATCACTTTGTGTGAAGCATATCTAAGAGAGAAGTTCCCCTATGAACGACCTGTGAAGTGTCGATATTATCACTTTGATTCACTGATTGTGTCTCGCGTTCAGCTCTTCAACAATCAAAGCCAGCACCTTTCAACTAAACAAGGGAACGTTAAGGAAAACCAATATTTTCAAATGCTCTGATGGTTAAAAAAAAAAAAAATGCTAAAGAATTAATTCAAACTCTTAGAGAGATAAAAGATAACATTTGTATATTGCTGCAACAGTGGTGCTATGGAGTAATGTTTTTATGAGTGACACACTTTGAATGCAACTCACAGAAGAAAGGTGTTGATTATTTAATTCGTAAATTTCAAAAACTCATCTCCGTTAAATATCTACTTACTTTTTATTTAACCAGTGTCAGAGATGTCATCTTAGAATTCCATTTCCTCCTCCCAACATCACCTCATAAAGTCGGCACTCTAAGGTTTAATGTAGCCCAAAAGGTAATATTAAAAGATTTTAAACTGGGGCAGTATAATTTCTGTAGGGGCCTAGATGTGGCTCACAGTAAATAGTGAAGAACAAGAGCAGTCACCAGAGCATTGTGCCTTCTCACTCATGGAGGTAAGACTTTAAGGTGTGAAAGAAAAATACTTTACATTTAATCTACTTCACTTCTAGTCAAAACAGCAATCCATCGTGTTCCAACACCTCTAACTCACAGTCACTTAATCAGCTGACTGTCGTGTGTGTAGCAATTCTACGGTACCATTTTACTATGGTACCCCCAGAGAAGGGTACCAAATAATGGAACGGTTGAGGCCGGTTATTTTGGTACTATTTCGAATGAAAACACAAAAACTACATACCATACTGTACCAAACCGAAATGCCCCACTTGGTGAAAACACGGCTTAAATTACACCTTTTACTTCAGTCCATCCTTCAATCAATCTTTCAGTTGATCTGATTGATGAAATAAAAAATATCGACCACTGTTCCAAGATGGAAAAAGCCTCACTACAAACATTAATGGCTGACAAGGGATGAATGCACATCACAGTGTTCCACTGGAAATTTGCATCGAAGAGGACAAAACAGAAATGAGCATGTTGAACCAAGTCTTGCCTTCCCATTGATCAAAAAATAAAAACCCACATGCATTGCAGAGTCATTTGATCCGGGAGGGAAATCTGATAAAACACATTCACCAAAAAAGTTTAAAGGGCTTTTTTTGGATTGGATGGATTATTAGTGAAGAAAATAGCATTGGAACAAAATTCACATTGCCAATCCAGCTCAGTGTCTGTTTTTTAAACACATGTTAACATTTTATTTTTCCTTAGTCCTTAGTCCAAGGAGCATCCCAGTAAAGTCTATTGTAATTAGGCCATCTACACAGATGGATAAAATGGATTATAATCAAATGATAAAAATGCCAAATAGCATGTTGTCCCCCCCCCACCCACAGTGAAGTCCTCAAGCAGTTCATAACCATTACAAATGAGATTCAAAGCTGTGACTACTACAAAGAGCAACCACTCCACTCCCCCACCTACACACCACAGTACCTTGGTGAGTAAAAACCAAAAACACAACAACTGGTGTGAGGGGAGTGCGTCATCAAAAATCCTAGTATTTTTAAACCTCTCCGTTCAATTTTCTCATTGTAAATGCGTCTTTGAGGTTTTGATCGGGTTGACAAGTTTCACCATTCATTCGTAGAGTTCCAAAGTTTCAGCAAAAAGATGAATTGCATCACTCGGGCATACAAATCTGACTTATTCCACTAGATAATGACTGTTTGTTAGTAACACCTCAAAACTTCCTAACAACATTTGCATGTGGTTTTCTTAACAGCTGTTGAGTAGTTCAGTTCAGTTGTTGGCCTTTGACAGCAGCAGCAACTTTTCTGTAAATACGTGAATCTGACATTAATGCTGACTGACAGCTTGTGTATTGGCTTGGGATGTATCAAATAGAATTGGATGGCTTGCATGACTGGAGTATGTGCTCCTTGATACTGCAAGTGGTGAGATGCAACGTCTCGGGAGTTTATCTTATCTGAGTCTCGGGAGGATACTGACTGACAGCTGTAAATATATCACAACACAACCATAACCATCTCCCACATAGCGCTGAGGTAAAAAAGCACATGCTCACTTAAAAATATATATATTTGCATCAACAATAAACATAGACGAGACTGGTACATTCTTCATTTTCAGCAATTCAACAGAAAACGGCAAAAGACGACCTGCATCCACTTGATTACAAAAGCACAAGGGGATGAATGGCATCAATGTCAGCAGCACGACTGCAGTCTTAGAACAATGTGGCAACATCACTAACTTGACCATCATTAACTGTGTGCATATAGAACTGAATCTGGTGCATTCAGCAGACAAGTTACAAAACCTTACAGAGGAAGATGTTTTCTAAGTTTATATTACAATTTCAAGTAGGACTTGAATATTCATCCATCATTGTCTATCGCTTTATCCTCCACATGAGGGTCATGGGGCTGCTGGTGCCAATCCCAGCTGACACAGGTGCACCATGGACAGGTCGTCAGTCCATCGCAGGGCAAACACATCGAGGTAACCATTCACTCTCATGTTCACACCTATGCGGTCAAGTGTCTAATTAACCCCTGCATGTTCTTGGACTGTGGGAGGAATTGGAGAACCCACAGAAAACCCATGTGAAAGATGTTTTTTCTTGCTGCAGGGCAACAGCACTCACCACTACAAACTTAATTTAGAATTAGTTTGATCTGTTTTTAAGAGAGACACCTTAAAACATTATCTTCATTCTGGTGCTCAAGGAAACAGAGAATGATTTAAATCATCATGATTCATCCACTGGGGGCCAGGCATGTTTGCTCAGGCTGACACTGCCATCTCGACAGCAATGAAAACAGTACACAGGATTATTTAAAAATAAATTCAATATCCCATTCATTATGAACTGAGAGGGTCATTATCAAAATGTTTTGATGAAATGTAATGGTTTACAGTATATTGTGTGTTTTTGCCTCACTATGGATTATGAGGTCCACAATGAACCCATACACACACTGTACTGTAGCCAACAATGGGAGTGGTGTGGTTAGATGAAGCAGTTGAATCAGCTGATTGTTAAACCCTTAGCAGACTAAAACGTTACCAGTTGCCACCATGATGTTCTTTAATTCTTTTCTATTTTGATGCATTGAATAAACAGTAATGTAGTAAAATATTTAAACAAGTTTTACAACATGGGAATCCATAGTCAACAGACAATTAAAAAAAACACAACCCTGGCCCCCAACCCTCTTATTAGCATCTTGTACTTCCTGATTTGACATTCTGTGTACGGCCAAAATAAATAACGTATGATAACATCCAAACTGCCAGTCTAATTTATCAGTCCTTGCCTCCAAATATGCCAAAGAGCTGCCAATGATGACTCAAACTTCCATCAAACAGTAAAACTGCAGAGGTGACAGCAAAGGACCATTATCCAGTGCTGGCCTACAGCTACACATCACTCTCAGATAGGTAGCTAACATGTGCCTTTGGTTTTGGAAGTGGATTTGGGCAAAGTCAACAAAGTAAAGCATATCTGGAAGGGAACAGCAGCGGTTGATAGTAGCTATGGACTTTGCCTTGAACAATTTAAACATCACATCAAACCCTCATTAATTGGCCTTATCTGACAGGCCTTATCCTGGGGTGTCTTATCACAGCTGAGGAAATGCTTATCATATAACACAAAGACTTGTTTCCCAGTAGCTACCTGCAAGGGCTGGAGGGAAAAAGGATACGGTACCATCTTCAGCCTTGATGTGTTAATTGTGGCCTTTCATTTGACAAAAAAATGAGCACTTCATTTTAAGAAGTGCTTCTACAGCAGTGCCTGATGCATACTGGAGGAGTACAGCAGGTATTTTAAATATTTGTACAGTGGCAGTCTCTCTAAAGATGCATGACAACGTTAATGCTGCAAAGTGAGAAGACTTGGAACAGCAGCGCACATGTAGCTGGGCGTTTCAAGGACAATACAGTGTAAGGCTAGGTGATAATTAAGTTGACTGGGGTTTCTCTAGAAAAAACACAGAGACTCTCTAAAAACTTTGTGAAATGTAATTTATGAAGACTTGGACAGACTGGAATCCTCTCCTCCTGGGAAAAGTATGAATTGTGAGCGGACACATTCTACCATTGGACAGAGTTAATTATGATCCTGAACTCACAAACAAGTCGAGCGTCTGACCGTACGACCCTAACTGCTTGTGCTGGTGAGGAGGGAACCGGTGAAATATGATAATAGGGAGGCAAGCGTGTAATTTGGGGTATCAAAATGTCAACTGTGTGTGTCTTTGTAATTGTACACATGTGGTGTAGGAGCTGTAAATCACTTTTGAATACATGTTTATTTAAAACATACTATGATTGGGATGGATATGGTTATCTCTGCTCTTATAATTTGCTCCAGTTTCCATCCAGTTGTGTATTTTTAACACCACTGTGATATGGTGCACACGAACAGCTTGGAAATCAATCATAGAAATTAAAAAAAAAAGATTTTTAATATCAATACTTTGTCACATTAACAGTTTTATTCAGATTGACAGATGGCATTAATGGGAAATTCTGACGCCAGTTTCTTTTCATCTATCAAACTGTTGTTTTTTTGTCGGGGGGAGGGGGGCTGTTGTCATTTCTGCTTTAATTGTTTCCACAATTTAATTTAACACATACATCAGCTCCTGTTTATTTATAGATTACTCGAATGCAGATATTCTGGTCTCCTCCCACATTCCAATGAGATGCAGTGGTGAATTGCGCACTCTCACACTCAAACTTGAGTGTGAGAATGAATAGTTGTTTGTTTAATCTGTGTTGGCCCTGCAATAGACTGGCGACCTGTCCAGGGTGTACCCTTTGCCTTTCACCCTACGATAGCTGGGATTGGCACCCACGGCCCTCATGTGGAGGAAAAAGCGGTGACAACGGATGGATGGATGGAATGCCAATAAATACTAACAGTATATGGTTGGTTGGCTGATTAAGGGCATAGATATATGATTAAAAAGTCAATCTTCCAACAAATCCCTTTATTATTAATAGATAGATCTTCTGAGTGATGTGCATGAGAATGGTAATGCCATCCTCACAGTCATGATTACACACATGTACATGAGTTTTTCTTCTTTGCAAATTTGCAAAAAAAAAAAAAAATGGTTTCTACATCGAACAAGACAACAATGGAGGCCATCCAACAGCCCTTTTTTTCCCTGCTCGGTTTGTAGATGTTTGTCTCATCAAGATGTCCAGCTTTGTATGAGAATAGACTGCAGTTGCAAGGGAGTGACGTTTTTCTGTCGCCCAATCAGTTGACTATCGTGGGTGGAGCCGGTCTAACTGTGCCGTACGATTTTACTCTACCCCAAGGGAAGGGTACCAAAGAATGGAGCAGGTCTGATCGTTTCGGTACTATTCCTAATGGAAATGCAAAAAAAACTGTACCATACTGTACTGAACCACTCCACTCTGTGGAAACACTTGAGCTGTGATACCTTTATTAAAATAAAACATTCAAAATTGCGCTTTCAGGGTCTTTCAGGGTCTATGTAAAGATGACATAGCAAATGTTTTGATGTAATAAAAGAGTATAAAAACAAGATTAAAATGTTGTAGTGCATTGAGGGTTATCTTAGGAGAGGGTAATTGGCAACAGCAACATAATAGATACAATGTGATGTACAAATATTAAAGTGGTTGTTGTACACAAGTCTGATGACCATGCAACAACAAGCATTTAGGTACACTGTAACAGCTGTGTGACAGCGGCGATTGCAACCAAACTGTGGGCAGATGAAGAGAAAGCAAGAGAGACATCAAAACAAAAAAAGCTGAAGAATATACAGTGTATAATCCCTATACTTAAAGATGGTGGATTATGGGATTTCAGGATTCCTAACCGTCTCTGCCTTATGCTGCTGTAGTTACACCTTTCCAGTCTGACTCTCTCTGGATGCTTAAATCCTTTAGTAAATGAATGCTCACAGAAGGCCTCCTAAAACGACTCCTTCAATTAATGACGCCTCTATAAACTGTTCTCAGCAGAAATATCAAATTAAATTTCTTCCAAAAACACCATGAACACTGTGCTGCACTTTGAATTCTCCCGAAAACCTTTTGTCGATTTATTGTTATTTGAAAGTCAACAGATGTCTTCCTCTGCCTATTTGTATCACAGGTACCGAGTTGTTATTTTAATGTTGAACACAGCTTATCCTCTGCTGCTACAATAAGCACTGCACATCTATCCCTTTATTCAAACTTGTATTGGGTTTTGGCTTGGGGACATAATCCCTTCCCTGGCTTGCTTACTGGCAAAGCCACATAGAATCAACTCATCAATACCGCTTTGTTTACTGAATACAGATGACTTTGCTCGAGAATCCCCTTAGCACAGCACAGGATATAAAGACATGAATGAATATAAGCTCATGATGATTTCATCTGAGATTTTTTTTTTTAATGCTTGAACTACCATTTAAGCAATTGCAGCAGACACTGATGCTGCTTTGCAATTATATCTACATTGTTTGGGTTTGGGCCATTGAAGAAGCTGGGGTGTTTTACCACCTTATCTGGACTCACAGCTATTGCTTCATTTGTACATCTCAGGAACAGAAAAAAGTGCAGTCAGTTGGCAGCAACAGCATGAATCACTTCAGCCTTTCTAAAGTTTGTTTACATTTGTATTTATTATTTAGTGACTGTCTGTTGGCTGCTTTCACTTTTGATTATACCAACTGACTGACAAAGAGAATATTACATTTTTACATTGATGAATGCATTATGTAATGAGGGGACGTATTTCTGTATTGATTACTTTTAATTGTACTACTTTACCTATATTTTTTGACTGCCTATCAAACATAATTTAAGTCATGCAACATTTTAAAGCTTCAACATTTTAAAGCATTTTCTCCACTTGTGTATGGGGATGCAGATAGGGATTCATTGGACATTCTCTCTGGATCATAGATGTGCGTGTGAATGGTTGTTTTTCTGTAGACTGTATGTTTGAACCCTGCCTCATACACCGTGTCACTTGGAATTGACTCCAGCTCCCCCCACTACCCTTAGAGCAAAAATGGTATAGATAATGGATAAGGGGTTGGATGGATTTGCACTTTCACTCAAGTAAGGATCAGAATACTTCCTTTCTTACCAGTTTGCATAACATGAATTACAGATGGAACTACTTTTATTAATCACCACTCTTTATTAATCAGGATTCAGTTCATTAGCAACTCTCTTTATCATGAAATGTCACATTACATTAATCATTGCAGTAGAGCAAAGTCAATCAAATCATGTGGTCAATACAGGGCAATACAGCCTGGACAACTGAACTCCTTAAACTCCGCCAGACAAGCTGTTTGTTCTCAGCCTAATGTCATCCCCGTTGCATGTGAGATCCATTAACTATCAGTTGAACCATACTTATCTGGTATGACTGCAAATAATTTCATCTTTATTCCATTAAATGTTCCGTGTCCAGGCTGGATGGGAAAGATCACGAACATCAAGCACTTAAGACTTTTAATATGAGTGAACTGATTCCTGAACATGAACTTCACTGTGTGTTTTTAAAAGGAACGTGGTCAGATAGCGATGGACCTTCTTCTGGAGATATCCCTCCATATAATAGATTCAAGAGTTCTACAAGGGATGGTAGCAAATGCCTGACATGACTTTGGATTCACTGATTTTGTGTATTTAAAAAGCAACCGGAATGGTGATTTTTGCTCCTTTCAACGTCCAAATACATCCCTAACAGTGCAACTCACTAACAGGATTTGTATCCTGATGCAAGTTATCCATGGCAATTGGTTTGGCATTCGTGTGCACAGCAAAGAGAGAATTTCACTGCACAGAGAAACAGTTTTTCTTACTGTACACGTGACAATAAACACTTCACAGCCCTAATGCAGATAACTGACCACAGAGATGGATGAAGATGGCATCTTTGGGTCTACCTCCTGGCACAACTGCTGATTTTTATAGTGGGTAATATTGAATATTGGTGTCAGTGGAGTCAAATAAATAAAAATTAAGTGGGAAGTGCAGCACCTGTTTTTCACTCTGCATATAACAGTAATAGCCTGTCCCAGTAGTGTAGGGGAGGACTGACTGACTGACCAAATGTTTGTCACTTTGCAGAAGAAAGATGCTGTTATGTTTGTGAGTCACTGAATGTTTGGTGCATATAGATGTGAGGAGACTAAAAAAAGATGCTGAAAATGTCGACAGGAAGTGTGGACAGGAAGTAAAAAGACACGATAACAGTGTCAGGGCTGGCTGCATATTGCTGTTGACGCATTCAGTCAACACAACTTGTTTCACTTTCCCCGTAAACAAATGAACTTGATCAATTAGATCCAGTTGAATCACAGGGAGATTTTCCCACAACAGATGAAGACTTAGCTAAGGATTTCTTTTAGATTACCATGACGAACACAATACAGCACAATATTATGTGTTTTTCAACGTTTGAACATACATTTAAACCCATGGTAGAAAAGGAAGGCTATTGTTTGAATCACTTCTTAAAACTGAAGAAAGACAAATGGCTGAAATCCTGCTGATGTGTGCAGCATCACTTGAACTTGGTTAAATGTTTTGGTCCTCTTGCCAAGTTGTTTGAATTCTAACTTAATCTTTGACTTCGCCACTGCTCACTCTGCTGCTCTATGACCCTCAGTAAAACCCAGAGAGAATTAATTTAAGAGCAAAGTTAAACTAGTTGTTTTTTGGAAGGCTTTATCCTTAATTGACTGATGGCTGTTGCAGTTTATCTGTTCCTGCTGCTTAAATCCCAAATCCAAACCCAATCACTGGTCCATCTAAATTCCAGCCAAGATATCTATGTCAAGCCTCTTAATCACTCCAAGTTTGTCTTAATCTACTCTGTCCATCAGAAGCACAACTTATTTACTTGTTTTCTGCTCTTCACTTTCTGTGTGGAGGGTGATAGCAGCTCAGCCGTCAACCACCCACTGTTTCTCATGAAAAACAACCATCACTGTTTAAGAACAGATCTCGAGCCACGGTTTGTAAACATGTATCTTGATAACAGCCATCAAACACATCTGCAGAGCTGCGAACAAGGGGTGCAATTGCTCTATCATGTACCAGTTCAATACACCACCATTATTTTCACTGGATCCCCTCCCCTTAACAAAGCAGCATTGATTTGCTGAAATAGATTCATGCTCACTGTGTCTGAACTGAAGTATACAGTCCGCTAATAAGTGTTTCTGTAACACACATGAACTAAACCATTGGAAAAACTGTAGAAAATGCACTAAAAACGTAATAACTGAGGTATTATAATTAACAGCTGTTATGTGAAAGACACATTTAATCAAACCGTATCTCAACACATCATAAAAATTAAACTGCTTCATTGTAATTTAGCCAATGTGATACTAAGTATCTGGATCAGTCTAATCATATTCAAAATCACTAGATTGGATATTGGAAAAAAATTATTCTAATAGTTCAAACTTATTTCATTCACCTCTCACTGCTTTTTTTTTTCTCTCACTCTCGCCTCGTCACTCACACACACACACACACACATATATGTATATACAAAGACGCACATACACATACCAACTATGCTGACAGCAGACACATCTGTATACCTATCAAGAATACGTTTTATTTTACTTGGTGAGAGCAAAACAGAGAACTTGTCAGTTGATAATTTGCAATGTAAGCTGATACCAAACAAACACATTTTTGACAAGATTTTACACAGATTTTTTTCTTTCAGATGTGGAAGCTGTTTTAAATGCATTCCCACTTTGCTGCTGTATTATCACGTTGTCAAAAGCTCTCAGGAAAATGTGATGAACCAGTCTAAAGACAGAAGATGTTTTTTTTTTCTCAACAATGTTTACATACTGCATATATAGAAGCCTGATGTTACATAAGACTGAAACAAGACCATTATTTCATTTCCTTGGTGCATCTTCTGGGTAGCCAACAATAAAATTGAAGGATTTGTCCATTCACATTAAGTCCCACTGCCAACCCTATGACTACAGCTCTAAGCATTTTAAATTCTTCTGTCAAGCTAAACTGTTCTTTAAATTCAGCTGGCAGCCAGTCTCACTCGTCATTGATTGGATGTGTTTTCCCAAAAATTTGGCCCATGCAGACAAACTCTACGCCAGAACATCAAAACAAACCCAGAAACCACCTCTTCAAGTTTATTTTACCGCTTCACTGCAGCCCAATCTTTTAGGTGTTCTCCATCAGTCCATCTCGACTGTGACAATTTAATGTTGAAACTAAACTTTTGCATGAACGATGCCACTCTTCCATTTGACCAAAAGACATTAATAGTAATCACTGATTCAACAAAAGTGTGTTTTTCTGTGTTGTACTTATACTGTATGCAGTGTGTATGAACAAAGTTGTGATATATAAGGGTAGCGGGTTTGGGCTACGTCCTCGGCCTTTGCTTTGATTACATCCTCTTAAATAAAACACCAATAGAACGCTGAAGAATGTGTGGTTTTGAGATTTAATTCATAGTTTTTCAAAGGGATGACAGAAAGGTCAAGCTGAATCAGTAAGAATACTTCTTTTATGGCTCTTGTTACTGTCTTTATACAAAGCCTGAAAACTCTCTCTGCTGCTAGTGTTCTTCTGTGAAAATAAACCTGCAAATCCTGAAATCTTAAAAGATGCTGCATATCAATAAACCTAAACCACATAGATCAACTATTCTTAACCAAACACATGACACATACAGTAGATACAAACCCATACCTTCCATAGTAAATTTGTAAATAATTACTTAAAGCGGAAATTAAAGTTCCAGATGATATATCTTTTAACAACACCACCTTAAACAGCCATCCATCCATCCATCATCTACCGCTTTATCCTCACTGTCCCATCACCTCTCCTGGCCATGTGCACTTGTTTTCAATATCCATGCTGATGGAGGAACAGCCAAGCACCCACCAACAATGAATGTGTTTGTTAGCCAGTATGCTAACCATCTCTATTAGAAAGCTCATCAGCAAAAGGCATTATTCATAAAAATGGTCGAGCAAAAGCCTTTACAACAACAGCAAATATCGAGAAAGTACAAATACACATAAAAGCATAGAGAACAGAGAGTTTATCCCAAAGATACACTACATGTCTTCCTCGCTTTATATATGAATAACACTATTGTGACCTTGATCTTATACAGTAGCTGGTACCTGGCTAGGGGGTGTGGGTGTGTAGTGCTTAAAAGACCGTCTGATTCTGAGGACCCAGAGTTGGCGGCCTTGATCTTGCAAGGCTGGTTTTCTGCTAACAGACAGTAGGGGGAGTGGAGACAGCTCAATTAAATTAGGATAAAAAAAATACTGCATAGTTCAGCCTTATAAACGGCCAATGCTGATCATTTAAGATCAGCATTAACCATAGAAAAACTGTCACCCAGGTACACCACAGACAAGTTGCCAGACGCCAACATCAGCACAACATATCACACCTACAGGCAATATAGAGTCTTCAATTGACCTAACCTCAAGCAAGGCTGGAGTTTTTCTGGAGAAAACAAACAAACACGGGCTTCCATCATGTTTTCAGACAATGTTTTCCTTCACTCGTGATCTTTTAATTGCATCATCTCATCTCATCCGTCTACTGAAATGGCAACCGACTGGATAATTTGTCACCAGCTGTTTATCATCCATGAACCAACTTTTGCTATGTACGGTGGCGGTGGCTGCGACAGAGCATCTATTTAACATTTCTTTGGCTGATTTCCATGATATTCAATTAAAATTTGGGCTACGTTTGGATGGAAACCCAGCCACTGTTTTTGTGCGGTTTCAGTGTTTCATTTTAAATATAAAAAAGCTTCTATGTCATGTGTCCCACTGACTCAAATCCAAACCAAATTGTGTTATTACCCTAAACCAAATGGAAGTCTTAGTACTGAATTTCAGTGCCTCTTAGACATACTATTTCCTTCAATAGCTTCCTATTGTGTGACCCACTGAACACCATATCCATATGTGAGTGAAATACTCCTCAGAGCTTTTCCAATTTCATTATCTGCACGTTCGCATTAACAGTATTTGCCTTTTACTCTTTTGTTTGGTGCAGCAACGTCATGACTGATGGCAAACATTTAAAAATCCATTGTGTAAGAATTAGAGACATTTAATGGTCAGTAACAAATAAAAGATTCCTGCACTCACCCCACACTTTCCCAATCATGTAAGGGAACCACAGAGGCTTTCAAATACCAGAAAGGATGTTGTTTTTCTTTGTTTGCATAGTAAGTTTCTGCTTTAAAACATGAAACACACACTCTGGGCTGGTTTGTCTGGTTGCTGTAAAAGCACAACAGAGTAGATAGTGGGCCGTAAGCAAGATGTACATGTTCTAAGGCTATGAAAACCAAAAGTTTTAATTTGAAAGCAATTATACACTTATTTAAACATATGTGTCGTAGCATATCCAATTTCTGCACTGGACCTTTAATGACAAATAAGAAAATCCAGTCTGCACTGCTCCATTAGAATGAAAACACACATGCATGACTGAAACAGTGATGAAATTATATCGTACATCAATTAAAGCGAGGACCATTAGTCTTATCAGGACATGGGAACATAAATTTGATGTGGCTGTTAAGGGAGTTCTCAGCAGCTTATCAGAGAGAGAGAGAGAGAGAGAGAGAGAGAGAGAGAGTGCCAACAAAGAGTCAGCTAATTAGCAGATAAAAACAAAGAATCGTTGTGGGCTAAACTAATGCACCAAATGCACATTTAATGTGCAACGTTACATGCACATTTTATTACTGAAAGGAATATTTATTTCTTTTATTTTCAATCCTACAATGTTAAAATTAAAAAAAAATTAAAAATTAATTAAAGGGAGTTTAATTGTTATTTTCTGATTGACTAATTCTGATGACTAAATACTCCAATTTGTCAATGTCAAATTTAACTTATTTTTTAGGGGGGTCTGACTCCCAGTAAACTCTTGTAAATATTGAATTTGATTAACTTTGTTGTTTATAAGAATAAAATAAATAAATTAAAAAAATTAAAAACACAGCGTGTCACATGACTGGACACTTGCAGCCACACTGTCTTCAGTGGTGTTGTGAAAGTCATAAAATAACTTTCTCTGCTTCAGATAACTTCAGAGGAATTGTGGGAACACTTTGTCAGAGGAGCACATATGTGGCTCATGTCTATCCGAAGACTCGTCAAAGCTTCATTTGATTAGCGGGATCCTGCTTTTTCCACATTTCCAATGTAAAACACATGACTTAAGCAGGACTAATTGAGTAAATCAAGAATGCACATGGGAAGGCTTAATGTACGTCATTAAGGCAACCTCCTGCCCTTAAGCAAACGGACCGTGACACAACAGACTAGGCAGAGAAGCGATAATGTAATGAGGATGCAACTTATACACTAATACGAGCGGTGCTGTGATTAAAAACCTTTAAGAAACTGGTTCACCAGAATTACTAAACAAATAAAACAAATGTTTACAAAAAATTATTTGACACTTTTTTGACTTCCTGCCACAGATTCAACAAAGATGCAACCGTAATGTTTTTCTATTTAATTATCATAATTACAGGAATAGACAATTTCATATCCTATTGGTAGTAAAAGTGGCAGGCCCACGGTGCATGTGTGCAACAATAACGAACAAAACATGCTGAAAATGAATCTTAAAAATCAAACCCATTAACTAGACTCTTCATGATGAATTACAAAAGAATATAATACATAAAGTGCTCAGGCTTTTTCTTTGTAGGCAGACATTCATTACCCATGCTAATTTAATTTTACACATTTTTTTTTTGGCTCAGATTGCTGAGTCAGACCAACAATGTTTTGTAATAGAAATAAAGGAAATACTTTTAAATAAAATCAATAAATAAAACATGTCCTTTTGTTTCTTGGCGTATGTGGAGAGAAATTTAGTACCAGTGGTGGATTATTAAAAATAATAATAATTATAATAATTCAGTATAAGGTTACCGGAATTTAAGAAAACCTGAATATGAAGAGAGATACATTCACTCTCACGTCACTCATTAAAAAGATAGTTAACAGAGGCTGTTCAGGTCTGCATATTAGCAGCATTGTACTGGTGTTGAAAAGAAGAGAAAAATCAGGTTAAGTACTTACCCAAATTTTAACACTTTGTGACGGTGTGGACTGCAGGTTCAGACACCTGAAAAGAAAAGCAATACATGTTCACAGCTCGCACACACACACACACAAACACACAAGAGAAAATGAGCTTCGAAAAGAGATTGTTATTGTATGAACTGTCCGATCTGTCGCCGAGGCTGCTGCATTCATCTCACTTACTTTCATTAGTTTACTTAAAGAAACTTAGCATTAGAGCGCAGCACTAACTCATAAAGTGAAAAACTAACTTTTGACTGCAGGGGATAAATTCAAGAATGATAATTGTGACTGAAATGTCTATTTCTGGTGTTGTGAATGTCCTACATTCTGTTTAGATGCAGGTAAGGGTGGGGGTGGAATGATTTTTTTTTTTTTTTTTTTTTTTTGTCTCCAGGGCCCAAAGACGAGTATTCCTCTTGCTGAGGAATGTTTTTGTTCTGATAAATTGACATTGTCAGTTTCCCACATTGCCACACAGTGGCATATACTATAGGGAGCAGTGGTGGGAAAACACAAACGCTATATACGATTGGCGTCAGTCAATGTGACAGTTCTTGTTTTTTTCTGCTCTTTTGAGGGAGGGGGGTCTATCTTTCTAAATCTGAACTTCCAAGTCAAGGAAGCAGGAAGGAATAAGAATTAATACACCTACACTCCTCTTCTCCCTTTAGAATGGCAAAAATCCCTTTGTACTCGCATCATAATTACTGGTGGGCGCCAGTTTGGAATTGTTATCCATGCCTACTTCACACTTTTTCCTTTTTTTTGCAAGTATAATAAAATGTTTTTTATAACATGCGACTGGCGGCTCAGTCTTTTCTCAACTTCTTTTCACTTTCTTTATGCTGCACCAATGTTAAAGAACTGGTGTTGCTTCAAGTGGCATTCTCCAAGGGAATTATGTTTAAGAAAAAGCTTTATTTTTGCATCTTTTAATGAAGTTGTAGCACACAGTACATATTTGACAACATTTTAGAGGAAGCTGAGCTTCCCTTGTTAAGAGCAAATCACCACTGATATAGGGATGGCACTAGAGCTGAAACAATTACTCGATTCATTGATTATTAATCAATTACAAAATTAATCATCAACTACTTTGATAATTGATTAATCAGTTTAAAGCTTTTTTCATTTTAAAAATAAAAAAGATTTCTGATTGTTAAATTCTTAAGACAATCGAGAACATCATCATTTCCGGGTTTGACAAGCACTCAACATTTTCTGACATTTTATGGACCACCCGATTATTCGAGAAAATAATCGACAGATAGTTGCAGCTCTAGATGACACGATACTACTTTTTCATGCCCGATACTGATACCAATATCACAAACTCCAGTATCTGCCAATGCCGATATCAGCCTGATACCCGTCATTTGAGACATTTTAAACTTGAGCGAAACATTTGTCATTTCAAAGACATAATTCTCCAAATCCTGTTGCTGATTTTTATTTAAATTTTTTACAGTCTGTAAACAGTAGAGCATGTGATATGTGGGATTTTTAGACTGTATCGGAGTTTGAATTTTTATCTCTCCAATATCGGATCCAGTGATTTTGATACCGATCCCGAGTATCACACCGGCTCATCCCTAATTACACAGTACACCTGGTTAAACCAAGGATTTAATACTAAGGGGAACTAAAATGGTGAAGTTTTGCATTTGAGATGAGAAGCTTCTTTTGTGTGTATTCTGCCAAAAGTGCCAATCACAATCTAACATAAAAACACTTTTTTATTGTTGACCTCTCAAAACTGCACTTTATTAACCATATTTCATTGAGACAGGATGAGTGTTCACATATGATTACATTGGGTTAAATAGGCTATCGGCTGTCACTCAGAAATGCTCAGGTATATTTTCTTTTAGTCAAATAAAATGAGCCAATTAAATCCAATGCCAAATCCATTATGATAACTCAGGTTAAACTATTTTCCCTCTTGTAGTTCACAAAAAAACCCACAATGAGCCAAAAACTCAAATTATCAAAGCCATTCAGATAGAGGAATTTGCTATCAAACACAAATGATCTTCTAAGTACATTAGACCATTAACACAATTCTAAAGACTGACAATTTGTCAAAGAAATGTAATTTAGGCTCTGAAAAGTCTTCTTTCATTGTGTTATGATGGACAGGCTGGTAAGAAATGAACAAGTGTACTCGTCTCTCACTCTTCTAACCTTCATCTTAATGCTGTGTGCATATTGTGTTGTTTTTATAGACTACAATGTACACGATTTGTCGGAATATCCATGATTTTCTCTTTTTTCTGTCCAGTGGTTGAACCGAGCATTTATGTCATATAAGTCCGACAAAGCTGAGGAGCAAAGGGTCCATTTTCTCTGTGGATACATGCTTTTAAGTGCTCCTTCAACGCACGTACTTGATTGAGCCTTAATGTTTACAGAGACATCAAACCCATGAAAAATACATATCCCTGAAAACACCTTGGCCTTTTCCCTGGGCTTTACGGTGTATTTTTACCGCAAAGTGAAAGCCATGTTCAGATTAAATTAGTTAGCTTTTCTGAACTATAGGTACAGGAATTACAGGAATGTGCCCAAGGGCAGAATAGAGTGCAGGGAATACCCTTGACAGGAAACAAGTATCTCATCTGATTCATATCTGACCTACTAACCATTCAGGATGAAGGTTCATGTGGACCGAGAATACAGCTGGAGCGTATTTCCACCAGCTCTATTCGCCTCGTCTCGGCACGGCACAGCACGACGCGGTTTAGGTTGCATCTTCACAACAAAAAAAGGACCTACTTAACGTTAGTAACGACTAGTGACTAGACTCCTGTAGCTGTTGGAGATTAACCGACGTTTTTAGGATTGTTAAGTAGTTTTAACTGATTAGAGGGGGAGCAGGCTCCCAAGGCAATCACAGCAGAGCAACTCTTAAAGTCCCTGTTTGAATTTTTTTAACACCTCTTTCAGATGTAGACAAATGTACGGCAGTTTGCTCTGGTAAAGTGAGACAGAATAAAGCAGCACTGCAACAATTAATCAATTACCAAATGAATCAAATGTTTTTTTAGACAATTGATTAATCGGTTTGAGTGTTAATTAAAACAAGCCGTCCGATTTTTCAGCTTCTTAAATGAGAACATTTTCTTTGCTCCATGCAACAAAGAAATCGTTAAAACTCAATCAGTTTGGTCTTCGGAAAAAACAAGTCATTTGAAAAATATCATAATTTCAAGGTTTGGGGAACACTGATCAACATTATTCAACATTTTCTGACTGATTTTGTGGACTACATAACAAACCGTTTTTTTAAGAGAAAGTAATCTACAGATTACTCATTAATGCAAAAAAGTAAAGTTATATAGTGTGTATGTGCAAGTATGAGTGAAAACAGTGAATTCTACTGCACAAAAAAAGCCAGGTGCCTGGCAGTATGACAAGAAAAACACTACACTACTAACATAACATTACCACCTGTCCCTGTGCTGCCACTGTATACACACAAACGCTCCCCTCAGTCAGGCCTGAGGATATTGCTTGACAGAGCATGTTTTCACTTGAATGACACAGCAAACAAATGAAGTTGCATTGTAGGCAGAATAATAGCATCAACAATCTCCAAAATGTGAACACTGTAACTTTCAAAACCTTCCATTTTGGTGTCGCATTTACATCTCAAATATCGTAAAATAGGCGACTAACAACTCCAACACTGTCTTGTCAGTCAAGCGTCCCTGTGCTTACTGTACTGAACAGGTTTAGTTAGAATTTAAAATTGGATTTTATAATTTATTTTTTCATTTGATGGGTTTGGCTACAACATGAAAACAAACCACATGCATTTTATATCCATTAAAAAAAAGCAAGTTATATAATTGTGTATGCCTGAAACAGCTAGAAGTTAAAGCAGTCATAGATGATGAGTTCAAGAACATGAAGTGAATGGAATCAGAATCAGGAATCAAACCTCTGTCTACAGACGCCAACTTAAACGCAAGTTTTGTTTAGCAGCGAAACACTGTTACAGTGTGAGGAAAACACTTAAAATCCATACATTCAAGTCTTGTTTTAGAAATGTTGTTTGGAATGGCGCACAGTGTGATCACTCACAGAAAAGGATTACATCAGGATATTCAAAAACAGTCTAATGAGGACAATGGCTCACAACGCAAGTGAGCATGTTTGTTTTGTGCTGTTGTCCCCGCTAATGTGTGAGTGCAAAACAACAAGCCATGTTGTGTTTCCTCCATCTACTGTAATGATAATGGCCTGAAATGATGTGAAAATGCACTACATGATATTAATGACCACTATATTATCCACTTGTCGACAGTTCTAACAGATTTATTTAAAATATCTCTATACTTTGGAGCTAATACGATACACTTTACAATAACGTGTTGCATTTGCTTGCAAGTTTATATCCAACCGAGTCAGCGAGACATATAGCATGACGTCATACCAGTGCAACAACAACTAACGACAACAACAAACAACAATGGAGGACATCCAGCAGCTCTTTGTTTGCTGTTCAATTTGTGGCCGTTTGTCTCAAAAAGACGTAACGCTTTGTATGAGAAAGGAATGCGGGCTGTAAAATCTGTCACCCAATAAGAGTAAACCATACCATTTTACTCGGGTACCCCAAGGGAAGGATGCCAAAAATTGTAACTCAATTCATAACTAATTAATGGACAAACTGTGAATCGTTAAAATGCCAAAAACATACTGTATGAGCTGTCATCCCATCCCTAAATGCAGAGGAACCAGTTCTTACTACACAATGCTGAACTGTAACTTCTGCACTAACCTGACCTCTGAGAAAACTACTGCAATCCCTGAAAGGCGGCAAAACATACAGAGCTTTGATTTGCACGTTGTGTCGAAATGCAATGCTCCGACAACAAGTGAAAGTTGGGCCTGTGTGGGGATTTAAAGAGATCAGGGAATGCGTGTAATGTACTGGATCTGTCTGATATTGACACAATTGACCTCAAAACTGACACGTAAGGTCCCTCTCAACCGCAGCTTAAACCCCACAGCTTACAACCTACAAAAGCAGGCAGGAAGCTCAAATAACAAGCCAGCCATATATAGTGTACAGACTCTGTCAACACTGAGGGTGGCTGCACTGTGGCACTCGATCCACAAAGCACGCTACCATCATATACAATTGGATAATCCATTAATCAAAGTGATTCTGGGGCAACTCGCTGAGACCCAGAGCACAACTTTTAACCTCCCGTGTATTACATTGCCGTGAGAATAATGTGACTGCATAAGTGGAGAGACAAAGAAGCTTTTGTCTCTGTGCTTTAACATTCCAACAATATGTCCCATCGACCTCTTCCTGTACACTTGTAATAGCATCAGCAATGCTTTAAAGACATAATCTGACTGCATTAGTGCTCCTTACAGCATCATAAACATCATCATTATAAATTTAGTTAAGCCTTTCATCAGAGTTGAATGCACACAGGGAGTAGAAACCTCTGAAATAAGTGTCACGAATATGCATGTTTTTATGCATTTCTGTCAGTCCACAGAATGCCAGAAAAGTGTGGAACAAGGGTCGGGAAGTAAATTTGGGCCTAGGGCCAATTTTTTAAGCAATTGAAAAGAAATAAGTGTTAAATAAGTGATTTTCTTCTAATTTACACCATGCAATCTTGTACAAAAAAAGACAGTTTGCCACCAACTGTTGCGAGTGTTTGTGTGCTGTCTTAAGGTAACAATGGACGTTGTCTTTACTCATCAGCTTAATACTCATTTAAGACAAATGTGTGACATGCAGAGAATAAAATTACATAAAAATGGACATTTACTCTCTTTGAATTCTTTTTCAGTTCATATTTTTTTTGCAGAATAATGGCTTCTGAATGAAATTAAATAATTTAAAAAAACTTTTTTTTTCTTTTTAATCAGATTTTTGAAATCATCTGCCGCGCCAAATGCTGATGCCTGCAGGCCAGTTTTGGCTCACGGTCGCCAGTTGCTGACCACTGCTTTAGACAAATGTAAGTCTTTTGCCAGATGAGAAGGATACCCTGGAATAAGCTCAGTACCAATTTTCACATGTTGTGCCAAGTCAGCACTTGAAAGTGAAAAACAATAATCTGTAAAACATGGGATTCTAAAAATATCTGGAAGGATGAAGGGCCCTCACCACGAGGACTGTACGTTCATAAACTGGACACCTCACGTGAAATAGTAATGATTTATCCAACAGCGTTTGAGGGTCTTTGCGACTGCATTTGAGGATACGTAAGATAAGAGAGGAGAGAGTTGGAAAAATGCCTGTAGAAAAGTTTCCATTTTTGGGCCTGTTTTTGGACATTGAGACAAAGACTCAAAAATGCTTTTTTTTATTTTCTGTTTTGTTTTTCGTAATTATAAATTGTTGGCACATACACTATTTTAACATGCAGTAAATTGTAAATAACTGCCAGATATTGAAAGTTATTCTGGAAAAATGGGCAAAAGCCCTTTTTCAGATATGTTCTTGTCCTTTTATGGTAAAAATAAAGTAAAAAAAAAAAAGTCCAGACGGACATTGTGAGGCTTAGATATTAAAGGGTAAAAAAATGTTCATAGAAAGAATCTTAATACGCTCCTAGTTGACCTCCCTTCCCTCAACATGTAAAGCACAGATAAGTGTCCGGAAACCACAATTTGCAGAAACACTGCAAAACAAATATGATTGTACGAACATGAATCAGCCAGAGCATTACGCATGGATGCCACAGAGTGATCTCAGTGTGATAAATAACGTGTTACTCACCCTTTTATTTTGCATACACGTCCTGAATATCACAGAGCTGAGACAGTGACCTCCAGCCAAGAGAACGATTTGGGTCAGTAGGTAATTACATTCCTGGACCACAGGGGACCGCGTAGTTGGCCATTAATTATGCCAGTGTGACACTTGAAATGTGCACATGTATAGCATGTCAGTAGAATGATAAAGGCATTTCTGTGAACATCGCTCTCACGACTTCAGCTGCCGCCACCGAGTATCAATCAGTTACAATTTCAGTCTCAATTAAGCACCATTTAAAGCTCTCACATCTTATGTAATTAGCCTTTCTCAGCCTTTCCCTGAAACATCAGATTTTACTGACCACTTCATCGCGTTTTATCGGTCTCAAATCAAGATCAGGAAAAACCCTGGCTGATAAAACCAAAATGGGTGCAGAATTAACTACAGAAGGCAAAAGGAAACCAGCTTTACTTTCCCATTTATCACAACAACCTTTACAGCACAATCACCTTCACAGACTCAAGGCACCTTCAAAGAGCTTTTCTTTAGTCGAGAGAGTGAAAACAAGTATGAGTGTTCAGCATCAATGGTAGAAGAAAAGGATTAATTAGACAATATTTAATAACCTAATAAACACAATTGTCAATAGTTGAAGAAAGAAGTCAGCACATTAAGTTACAGCATTAACCATGGACACTGAATTCCTTTATTCCTTTGTCATTCTTATGTAATTCATGTACTTTGCAGTTTACATGTCCTGTTACATGTTTACATGTCCTGTTACATGTTTACATGTCATGGCCCTGTGTTTTGCCAACAACGTGTTTCAGTAATTTGACCGTCTTTAGAGGCAGGCGTCTGTCACTGCATGCAGGGCAAGTGTAACAGTCATATTGTGTTAAGTGTCACATTAGCCTCGAGCCTCTGCATAATCTCAGATTAATCATTTAGTGGCATCTGATCCTAAATGATTGGGACACGGAGGAAATGTCACTTCTGGCAGACAATCACTCCACTGTCTGGACCTGTTACCATTACGACAGTGAGTGAAGATTACTGTTGTTTACTTGTAACGAAAGTGCTGACGGACACCAAAGGACATTTTTCACCAAGCAGACAGGGAGAAATCATGGTCGCTTGGTGCCAGAATACCTAGAGGACGCAATTTAAAATGAAATGTGTGGTTCCTTCTCAGAGTCAGGAACTTTCATTTTCTCATAAACTCATATACGTTCTAAACTCTGTGGTTATTTTGGCCGACAACATTTTTAGGGTACTATGCCTGTGTACTATATATAGGATAAGATACATTGTTCTATAAACAATGAATCAACAACATCCAGCGTGTGTGTGCTACTGCTAACAAAGTAGCAAGGAGAAGTGATGCCGTGTGGCAGTATTTTTCCTTAAAGTCGGGAAAAGACGTTGCAGCTGAAACTTGTCATGCACAAGTTTCCCGTGGCGGTACAGAGCCACATTCACGCATTCGAAGCAGCATCACAATAAAAAAACAGCATGAGGATTTTCGCAAGACCACCGAGGCGAAGAAACAACAAACCTCTGGCTCCCTCAAATAACCAACGCCAGCCGAAACATTTCCAAAGTGTGACAAACTCCCACGGGACGGAAAAAAGGCATTGGCTATAACAGAAAAGATAGCCCAGTTTACTGTGCTGGATGACCAGCCCCTGACCGTGCTGAGTAATGTCGGATTTAAAAGCTTAATTGAGCACCTCGAGCCTCGAGCCTCGCTACATTGTCAACAAAACTAGACCCTTTTATTCGTTTTCTGTTCTTGTTAGAGTGATGTGTTTTTTTTGTTTACACTCTTATTTTTTTTAATGAAGAATAAGAGCAATGAACACACTGTTTTGGGCACAGTCAGTGATATCGGAGCTGTGGACAGTGGACAATATTGTGTTGTTGTTTTTGGTCCCTGCCCTCGGTCGTTCCCACCATATGCTGACTGTAAAAAATATTCAAGTGAACTTGAATTGTTTGCACCTCAAAAGTATAATTTGTTTTTATTGGATTTATTGAGGTTGTTTTTCAGGGTCTTCTTATTTATGTTTTATTTATTTTAATCAATTGTAGTATATTCTTATGTTGAAGGTTACCATTTATCTAAACAATTGGTTAATAAAAATGGATCAGTTTTTCTCATAACTACTGTTGCTGACTATTTGTCTCTCTTAATCAAGTAATATCACTTGATCAAGCCTTTTCTAACATTCCACACTACAAAATAAGTAATAACAGTATGTATGATTTGTGCTGATATCGTGTCGGTTCAATATCTGCTGAAGATGATGTTTTAGAGTTTCTTGAAAATATCAAAAATGTTGGACTTGGAGTTTGTATAACCAGTAATAATCAGTAATAATTCCATGCGTTGTAACTGTTTTCAGACAAAATCTTCTGACTGATTACATGGAGACAGCATTGCCAGATGAACTGAACTCATAAATAATTAAAAAGCTAGAGTGTTGTCTGTAAGTCCTTATTTGACTCTATTACAGGGGAAACTGGTTTCGCCACCTTACTGCACAAACTGTAAAAGGTTCTCAGGATGTTGTGGCAACCAATGTGAAATTATTCTATTTGAACAAACAACAAACTTATTTGAATCGAGAACTTATAACACTGTATTATTAAATGTGAGATCAGGCTAACTGAGACAGCCTGAGAAAGGGCCTGAAGAAGCAACAGGCGGAAGTAGAGAGTTTACTGATATTGATATGACATCTTTCCATAGAGGAATCTGGGCTGTGCAACCAGACTGAAAACTTTCCTGAAATAAAGATGCAACAGACACTTCATTCTTATGAAATAAAAACAGAATTCTTTAGCCATGATATAAAGTGTCTGGTCGAGTCTGTTGACAACACATCACAAATCTGACAACATCCCAGCTATGAAGGAAGGTCATGACATCATGCAGAAGGTGCGGGTCTTTGATTTACACTGTGGAAAGGGAACAATAAATGCAGGCCAAGTCCTGAGAAGAGCTTCCCTTCAAAAGAGCCCAAGAGCTTAAACTAAGGTGATGATTTACTGTCTGCTCAAATATAATATTGGCCACTAGAAAGCAGCCAAATCAACACTGAGACAAGAGACACAGCCAAAGCCTTGAAACAGATTGTAGAATAATGCATCAGAGACGTTTGTTTATGGACTCGTGCTGTCCAGCTTTGCTGAGGCTGAGAGGGAAAAAAATTATGATTCGAAATTCAGACTGGGAGAAAGTCCCAAAACACACATGTGCCAAGCCAATGCTGACATGTATCCAGAACTGTAATAATTATTCAATTACTATGTTTACAACGTTAGAAAAAGCTAATGACTGTGTTTGTCCGGCTAAAAAACGACTTTTTAAATATATGTAAACATTTTAGTAGGACTGGCTAGCACTGTTGCCTCACAGCAAGAAGATCACCAGTTTGAATCTCGGTTTTAACAATGGACTGTTGACCTGTCCAGGGTGTACCCTGCCTTACTCCCTATGTTAGTTAAGATTGGCTCCAGCCCCCTGGGACCCTGATGTAGGGGATGGTACAGTACGGTACGGTCTGGAATGGTAAAGCCCTGGTTCAGACTTGCATTTCGACAGAGAACGGTAGCTTTACTTGGTAGGCATGGTGTGCACTGTGCCCGACGTCGCTCTAGTGTGACGACATCAATTGTGACACAACAGACCACAATGGAGGACATCCAGCAGCTTTTTTTCCTGCTCGGTTTGTGGATGTTTGTCTCAACAAGACGTCAAGCTTTGTATTCTATGTGTTTGCCTTGTGTTCCGATCGCAAGGGAATGATGTTTTTCTGTTGCCCAAGCAGCCGACTGTTGTGGGTGGAGGTGGTGTAGCTCCACCCAGACTGTACCATACCATTTTAATCTGATACACCAAGGGAAGGGTGCCAAAAATGGAACGGTTGGGGCTGGTTATTTTCATACTATTCCTAAAGGAAACGTACCATACTATACCAAACCGAAACAAGGCTCAACACACTCCAACAATGTGATTGGTACTCAAATGACTATTTTATCCACAGTACAAGTTCAGTTGGATTCAATCTGGCTTGGGCAGTCTGCGCAAGCTCCACATTTCCCAGCCCTGAGGCGTTGACCCAAAAAATAACAGAAGATGCTGGTACACAGAAGAATAAGACAAAAGTGACGAAAACCTGGCAAAATCCAAGCAGACACATTTTTGGACTGACAAGGAAGGAAACCAAATTTACAGCCTGACAGCTCAAAGATTTGACTATTTTTAAGTCCATGGTTAGGAATTAGCTGCCAGCTAAACTGCCCAATACGAACAAGCTGAAAGGGTGCATATTACCTGCTAGCGTTGCAGAGGCAGACACACTTTATTCAATAAATATATACCCCGCTAGTGTTTGTATACTGGGACAGGGACAATGGTCCATTTCAATGGCGTAGTGGACTTAATTGTGCATAAAAATATATTGACTATGCCACTATAGCAACTTAGCTCCAGGAGAAATAGCAGAACCCGGGCTGCTAGTGTTTACGTACAATCTCAGTGTTCAATCTGCACTCTAACTGATCAAGAGCAAGAAACAAAATAGCTGTTTAGAGGGCATCATTAGTTTAACAGTAATCAAGAGTTCAAGAGAAAAAAAACAGAAAGTAATCAAACCCTTAAAGTGATTCTCCTTAATAAGAAAGATAATCTCTTCCACTTTAGCTTGATGCTCCTCAGCTCAGTGGGATCCTCCATGTAATTGCTCTTGTTAATCATGCCTTAATTTGTTGACGAGAGATTCAGTTGGAAGACTCGTCTTGAAAAACATACAATCTCTCCCAATCTGGAGGATGCCAGCGTCTTGAAATTAAGAGCAGCAGAGCAGAGTGAGACCAGATTAAGTCATTTGAAGAGTGTTGGAGACGTCGCCAGAGACCGATGCAGCCGCGTCTGTCACTGCTTATTATTAAACAGTAGCCGCTTTAAACATTCTTAATGTGACTGATAAGAAAACACTAGTGCTATTTCATTTGTGAAAGGAACCTGCAGATCAAACTGGCCAATAAAACAACAAGTTATCACAAAAAAATGTTATGTAATCTTATGTTTATGCAATGACCTAACACACTTATATGCAAACATAGTATGTGCATATAATTCAGCAAATAACTGAATGTTTTACCGTAAACTCTCTAATGTTAATTGAAAAATCAATTTGTTTTTGATAAACAAAAACAAACAACTTTATCAAAAGGGATTTTATCTTCTTAAAAACAAATATATTGGTCCTCTATGACAGTAAATAAATTGTTTGTGTTTTGTTTGTGAATAAAATGATATGTGAAGCTGTCATCATTTACTGAAACTTTATGGACCAAACAATGAATCCATCACTGGAGAAATATTCGACAGATTAATCAATGATTTAAAAACCAAAAAATAATTTAATGCAGCCTGAGTTCTTCAAATATCACAAGATGAATCTTTCAAAAGAACGATTTGAAAATATTTATTTGAATCCTGGCCTACAGATGGAGGTTATCTTCAACCATTTCATTACATTGCCCAGGTCATAGATGTGTTTTTCTTTTGAAGAATTACTGTAAACATTGTAAATGTACTGTTTAATTACAGCGTCTCTAATCGCTGCTGCATTATTAGCTTTTATGGCCACTGAGAAATAACAAGGCCAACTACCTATAGGACCACAACAGGGTCTATTAAGTGTTTTAGCAGCTGTTAATAAACCTGAGAAGTCAATCAGCACTGGATTCATGTGTATGCGCACATACACAAAAGATTTGTTTATAAAGTTCATAAACACAGCAGTGGCGAGGTTAAACAAAGGCTGTGAAGAGTGCTGTTGTTAATGTGTGTGCAGAGGCCTAACACTGTGTAAAACCAAGCACTCGCACTATTTCGACTTCACTTTTGTTGATACAGTTCACGCAAAGACGTGAAATCACATCATTCACTTCACACGCTTGAGTTAAAATACTCTGCATGATGCGATGCCCCAGAAACATCAGTGTTGATATTGGGACAGAACTGGTAGAAAGAAAGAAAAATGAGCCCACTTTTTTTTCCTCTTTTCCAAAAGAGAGCAGGTGAATATTTGCGGGTTGTGTTTACAAACAGCCAAACTCACTCACAATGCAGAAATGTCCTTTGTCTGTGGTGTAAATGCACCGTAACACACACACACACACACACACACACACACACACACACACACACACACACACACACACACACACACACACAAACAACCACAAGACATCCACAAAGAGGTCTATAAAACAATGTCTTTCCTCGGATATGACACGGTCAGTTGTTCTTCTGGTCAAAAACATTGTTTTCACCACAGTGCAGAGTTAGTCCAAATTTGGAAAAACCTTCCCAGAATAACTACTCAACAGATGAAAAGTCCCCTTCTCTTCTTATTTTAATCTACACTTGCAGAGAAGCCCAGGAACACTGTGTGTTAGTCATAGGTCTGATGCAAGAATCCAGCAATGAAATCAATCCGACAATCAGTCAAGCAATGACAGTCATGCGTTCCCCACAAGCAGCAATGGGAAAAATAAAAATCATCTATCTTTTATATTCTATCAATTATTTTACATTATATTGTAACCATAACTTTTCTCTAACAGTGAGTAAACAGACACATGCTACCATAAAAATAAACAATACAACAAAAAATTGAGCACTGGATGATACTCACAGTTTCTCTTTAGATCTCTGGAAAGTGCTAGCTTCACTAAACGGCAGTTACATAGAAGGCTCCTCTCACCCCTAGAAAGCCTTATGCAGCTGAAATGACTCACATCCCCTCTTCCAACCTCTGTCAACCATCATGAGGAGGTAAACATTTCCAAATATGGAGAAAATATGGAGACAGTATTGAGGGCAATATCAGTTTGGTTTGCTTTCAGCCTGGAATGCCAGAGTCACTCGGCAAAGCCAGCTCTGTGGTGCATACCTTTCACTAGGAATAATAATGATGATTGTGGAGAAGTTTTCACAATCACTTTGAGTTCGGTCTGACCTAAGATGGATAACAACATGAGCCAACTTTGAGGAGAAGACGTTAAGAGAAGACTGTGAATGGGAATCTGAAGAAACTGCCGAAAAATACAAATAAACACAAATGAATGCAGGGAAATGTTGACTTTTGGACATTATCAGGTCGTATGGAACAGATCAGGAGGTAAAGATTTACCTTTACTGTAAGAAGCTATTATGTATATGTATTTTTATTTGCATTGAAACACTTGTGGTGGGACAGTTTTTTGGGGGAATGTGGTTTTATTTGGCACTCTTAAATAAGTGATCACTGCATATTTAAAGGCATATCAGACATTACCAGTTAAATATGTGGCTCCAATGTCAACACAGAAATAACTTTAAAGACTTAAAGATATAATATGTAACATTTCCGGGTTCAAATATCAATAAAATGACAAGACTTGATTGACTTGAAGATGAGATTTTAGAAATCTATATTTCTATATTTCTGTTGAAGGTAATGGACCATTCCATTTTAGTCGCCTTTTAATGGCGTCATCTGCTTTACAGTCTCTGCTAATGAGACATAACTACAGAGGATTTACAGAACTTTTGACTGCAGAATCAGAACAGGCGACAACATGTACAGTGTAAACACACTCAAGTCTCCTATAACTCTCTGCATGACTACCTCAGTGTCTACTGTAAAAGCACATAGCATGCGCAACCACATTTGTATAATACCGTCTATGACAGATTTAACTTCCAGGGCAAATCACTATGAAAGATCGGAGTGAGGAAGAAAGTATTTGGTTCCACCAAGAAGACAGTGCGTTGCCTTTTGTTTTCGCATTTTATTTGCGTGTATTTGCAATGTGTACAGCTACCAAAGCTCTCTACGCTGCTTCAAAATGTCATCAAACCAGAGCTTTAGTGATTTTTCTGATAGTGAGATCCCTTGTGTGTTTAAATAAAAAAGCAGGTAGGCCTTTTTACAACAAGCTAATCCAAACTCTCTGCCATAAAACCAGTGAAGACATGTGCATGTCTCAGTTCAAGGCAAAACCAACAGCCTGGTATCAAATACTGAGTGAGTCACCTGACAAAACACAGTGAGATAATCTAATCTAATCCATTAATCTAATAAATTAAACATCAGTTACAGTTTAGGGGTACATATTTTTGTGACACCACCAGAAACATCCATCCATTGTCTACCATAAAAACTCACTGCTGATGCTCCCTCCTCCCTTCCCCTTTCCTGGCCATGTGCATCTGTTTGCAAACACAAGCCGCGGAGCCATGTCCATGCCAGTCTGCTTCTGTGTTGCATGCCTCTGTGTTTTTCAATTCTCACCATTCAAAAAAAAGCCAGTCTGACTCGTTCAGAGAGTGGTTTTCATCTGGATCTGTCATGATGAACGTCTAAAATAACACCATCACTGCCTTGATCTTATACCCAGTACCTGGCTGGTGTGTGTGCAGTGCCGTGAAGCAATTTGTGTTTCTCGCGAGATCCAAGACTTCTTGAGACCTCCTGATTCTGAGGTACCTGGGTACCTTATTTTGCAAAGCGTGTGTCCGTTAACAGACAGCAGGGTCAGTGGAGATGGACCCCAATCTCCCCACAACAAGACATTTAACCATCACAATGAGTCTGTGAAGTTAGGGGTAAAAATCCTGCATAGTTCCACTTTAAGAGCTGGTATTCTGCTTGATATGATCACAAGTGGACAGTGTCAAATACAGGTCCTGAATGCACCGTCAGATCCGATCACAAAAGCCACAGTTGGACGGTGTGTGGGTACATGTATGACCACATTCTATTACATGTGTGACCTCAAGACACTTGAAGCATGACCTCCTCAGCAAACGTCATCTGACCTGCAGCAGTTTCACATTGAACTTTAAGTATTTTTACACTTCTCAGAGTAAAGTAATTTCAGCGTGTGGTGGATTTTCACTGCTATGTTTTTATCATATTCTGCTTGTGCCACTACTCTACTTTAATTTGACTAAATTACTAAATTCCATTCATTCCAAGCATAAGTTCCAACACGACAAAGGAATGACAACACGAAAAAGAGGACAAATATGGTTAGATATGATGGACTAACAGCCAGTACACCAAAACAAAAAGACAGATGTTTCTTACCTTTTCTCCTCTCTGATAGTTTGGGTTTTCTGGAAAGCTGCAGTGCCCTTTAACTGTGCCACAAAATCTGTCGGGAATGAAAAATAAAGACTCTGTATGACTCACACTGACAACGCACTGTACATTAATAATAATTATTACTTATACAGTACTTCACAAAGTTAAAAAATATAAGGAAAAAGATGTGAGATATCAAGAAGAAGCCAGACAAAGACAGATAAAAGAGAAGAAAGAAACATCAAGACAATGCATGTAAGTAATTGAATAAAAGTATTCAGAAAAAAGCCTTAAATAATGTACATTGTATATGCACACTTGGGCTGCGACAATTTTTCACTTAATAGATTATTAATCCATTACTAAATTAATAGTCGACTATTTTTTATAATTGATTATTCGGTTTTGGATTATTTTTTAACAATTATAACAAGCTTTCCTGCTTTTTCAGCTTCTTACATGTGAATATTTTGGTTTCATTGACAAATAAATCATTCAAACTGGAAAATTTTGGTTTGTGGACAAAACAAGACATTTGAGAACAGCATCTTTTCCAGGTTCACATTTTTCAACATCTTATCGACCAAACAAATACTCGATTAATGGAGGAAATAATCGAAAGGTTAGCTGCGGCTCTAATGTACACACAACCATGTATGTCTTCATAAACACATGTGCATAGTTTCTCTTTATATGACGGAAGCACAGAACGCACTTGTGAGTGTGTTAACTGTAAATATGCTAAAATAACTAATTACATAAGCGCGTGTACTGTGTGTGCCGTGCAGATACAAACTAACATGGTACAGTAAGTGAATGCTGTCAGCTTCTTTCTCTGACTACGTCGTTCATCAGTGGAGAGACACAAGCACGCTTCTCCCATAAATCCTCTTTAAACCGGAGAGTAAGTTGTCCATTTAAAATCTGTCATTTCTCACTGTGCACACAGTCTCAGTGTCAGGGTAATACCTCACTGCACACGAAAAACAATGCTGACAAGTGACTATACAGAGAGAACATTTCAGCGCACTGTGACAATTATTTATTGAAGAGAGTTAACAGAGCAAAACAACATCTAATATGCTAGTATCTATTTAATAAACAAGACAGATCCAGTTAAGTCATAACTCATAACACTATTCACATAAGTATCCACCTACAATTGCAACTCCATCACTTAATTATTGACATCAATCCAGAAAAATACTTGGCACAGCTGATCATCCATCTCAAGTGATGGTATGAATGGGACGGTATGTCTTTTCTGTGTAGTTTACTGCTTTGACAAGTGATAAGTGATAACTTTGATTTTTAATGACTCCGCCAATCATGTTCTCAATTAACCCTTTAACACCTAAGCCTCAAAATGTCTGTCTGGACTTTTTTTTTTAGCTGATTTTAACCGTAACCATAAAAGTTAAATCATAAAATGTCCTGTGAGTTATTTTTCCAGAATAACTTTCAATATCTGGCAGCTATTTACAGCTTACTGCAGGTTATAATAGTGTATTAATAATTTAAAATGAAGAAAAACAAAAAGGTTTATTTAAATTTGACATTTGAACAGTAAACAAACGTGCCGTCTGCGATGCGCTCTGTGTTAAAGGGTTAAACAAGTTACTTGGTCCAAAAACAGACAGGAAGTCATAAAAAGCGTTGATGTACTGTTATGGAAAAGCAAAGAAACAAGAGAAGATTCACATTTATGAAGCTCAAATCAAAGAAGCAGTGGTTTTAAAGAATCACAAACAAATGCAGTGTTCAATTACTAATTAATAGTTGCAGCCCTGCTACTGATTATCCTGTTGTGCGATTAATGTAATCATGTATCATTTACAGCGGCAAAGCTAATCCCCGTGAAGTTACGACACAGTTGACCACATCCACTTCCTGCTTAGTTTTGCAGAGCTGAAACATTCATTTGGACGACGATCCCTTTTATCTGAAAACGCAGTTGTCAAATGAAAATGCAGCAGAATGGACACAGTCCGGGCACGGTTCATGTTTATGTCAGGTGGATATATTAATTGTTTACTGATTTACACAATAATGGTGAAGATGGCGCTTTCAGGGGCCTGTAAAAGTACAGGAAAAATTTATTTAAGAACTGTGCTTTACAAGTCAAGTCTTGGTAGGTGGTTTCTGATGCAACAGCCTGTTTTAGAGAAATGTGATGCAGACTGTTCTCTGGTGAGATAAACCTGCCAACAAATTGCTCTCACATTTGACTATATTCCTTTTTATTTACCCTGCTTTTTGGCTTCTGATTGATGGAACAATCCCACAAGTAATGCTTTTTTTTAAAAGCCCACTGTCCTGACATCACCCTCTACTCTAAAACTGGGCATTAGGAGTATGGCAAAAAGATACTGTTCATTTCTTTTTTTTAAGGAAAAAAGGAACATGCTCATTAAAATATATCAAGAAACACAAACAGGGGAATAACTTGACTTCATCTACCAGGGGGCCCGGGGCTCAAAGACAGTTGAGGCACTCAATTTTTAACTTTAACATCATCAGCTGTCAAACAAGTTCTTTTTAACCAGAGATTTTAAAGACATTTAATGTTGCTGAAGTCAAGAGGGTGTCAGAGCAATACAAATGTATGTATGCAGTTTGATAGCAGCACTCTAAGGGGACCTTGGTGTTATTGATTTGAAATTCACATCTAAGTCAGAGTCTTTTAAAGAGGAACGGGGAAACTTATTTTTCATGTTACGTATGTTTTACAGCAAATCAATATCTTTACACCAGACTGGGGTTTGTTTGTCACTCACAAAGATAAAGACAATGATGTGAAACCTTTTTTATATATGTCGTCAGAGTGGCGACGATCTGCGCAAAGCTCTGGTAGAGAATGTAGGTTGTAAAGCGGCTGTATAAAGACACATTATTGTGCCATTTCTTTTATGTTTGGTATAAAGACAGAAATATGGACATTTCAGAGACAGACCATCTGTGAACGTCGAGTTCACTATACTCAAATCGACTCCACAGTTACCAAATCACAATCGAATCAAGCCCGTTTGGGATGTGGTGGAATGGGAAATTCACATCACGGATGTGCAGCAGATGAATCTGCAGCAGATGAATCTGCAGCAATCATGTCAATACAGATCACACTCTCTAAAGAATGTCTCCAGAACCTTGCTGAATCTATGCCACAAAGAATTAAATCAAAATGAGGTCCAGCCTGGTTCTAGCAAGGTGAAATTAATCACCATCACTTACACAAGTTACATTTATGCTAAGTGTTTATTGTTATGTGTCATTTATTATATGCACAGTCACTTCCCAGGTTTTCAATAAGCCACCCCGACTAATTCCAGTAGATGCAGAGATGTTGCACATGTTCGGCTGTCCCCACACTGCCTGTTTTTAAATCAACCTCAAAACGCACTTTTACTCCTTGGCTTTTTGTTCGGCATGAGAGTTGCCTATTTTAATCCATCTTTCCTTTCCTCTTGATCTTTACGCTTTTATTATTTTAATGTTTCTGTTGGTTTTAAGTTGGTCTTAGTGTTTTCTTATGTTGTTTTATGTCTAACTGTACAGCTCTTTGTTTTTAAATGTGCTTTATAAATAAATTTGGATTGGATGTTCTACAGTCAGCGTCTGCAGAAGTAAGTTTAGCAGGAGTGCTCCACTGTCCCCTCACAACGCCTTCAACACTTTAAGCAATGCTGAATCCCTCAGGACTAACTGTTAAACAACTACTTAAAGACAACATTTATGATCGAACATTACCTTAAAAAGTCCAAGTTTCCCTCAGTGACAACTGACTCGGACGTTAAGATGCTGGCTTATATTTTAGCAGAAACTGTAAGTGACACTCCATTGTCACTAACCAATTATCTCCTCATTGCGCTTCCCACCAAGTGGTTGCCCAGTACACATTTACAATTTAGTGCTCAATGAATACAAGTACAGAAAAAACAGGGTCCACATGCATGAAGGGCTTCACTAACCCAGTGCCCTTAGTTTAGTATGAACAGAGCTGTGGCCTTAGATTTATACATGTATGTGGAAACGTGCAGTCGCTGTCTGCAGACATACAACACTGTACACATACGCAATACAGGTGTCAACTGAAACACTTCTTATTCACTTTGAATGGAGTGTAAGGCAAAATTTAAGAAGTATTCAACTTTTTCATTTTCTCAGTCAAATCACATGATGCAGATTTTCCAACACAGGTGCTCGCCAATGAAATCCTGTTTATGTGTTTATTAACAAGAACTCTCGGACATTGTTGTTCTTCCCATAACCAGTGTTTTTGGTCAAAGGGCAAGCGACAATGGAAAATCACATCATCATCATCATCGTCAACCATGACAGACACTTTTATGGTGTATTAGGGGAGTGGCGATGGTGGCCCACTGGGGTGGGTTTTAATTTATTTTGATTTTTTTTTTTTTAAACCATTATTTTTGCAATCCTAACCAAATGGTGTTGTAAAAGGCTGAAGAAAACTGTCATTATTTCGATATAAAAGTAAAAAAATCATTAAGATGAACATTTGAAATAGTAGCTGGAGTTTCCTGAACATTAAAATGTATGTATTGTTGGAAATGTAGGAGATCACGAGTAATGAAAATGAGTAAGTAACGCAGGATAGTTAAAAATGTTGACTTTTTTTTCTTTTAAACTTATAAACGTGGCGAATCTGTGTTGCCGTAAAGAACTTCGTCCACTCATACAAACCATGTGAAGTTTGTTTTCGTACGAACCAGAAAACATGTCCTGACAGTCATTAGCTGTCACTCGCCCCCACAGTGGCACATATTATTGATAAATACCTTGTTATGAGACGTTTTTTGTTGTTTTCTGTACAAACATAAGCTTTAGTTTTCATCTTTCTCTGCTGACAGTCGCTTCCGCATTGCTCAGCAGCACCAGACGGCTCGGCGTGAAACAGAAACGCTCAGAGAGACGCCCAAAAGTTCCGCTTTGTAAAACTTTATCTTTACGGTGTCTCACATTTCTACAAAACACACGGACGGGTCCAAACATTAGCTACGAGCAACACGTTCGCTTTGCTGTGGAGGTTTTGAACCGCGTCTAACTTTAGCAGCAGCTAACGTGTTGAGTCCACGCCCTCGTCGTGAACTCAGACAGAGCTACAGTAGAAAGAAAAAAAAATCCACACTATCGCCGAACAAGGCCGAACGAATTGAAGTCGAGCGGCTGCCAAACACTGGCTCAAATCAGTCACGGCTAACGACGCCTCAGCTGATATGTTTGAGGCGTCACAGCAGAGCTCCACGTTCAGTGAGTGAGCGCGCGTGTGTGTGAGTGTGTGTGTCGCTTACCTCGCTTTCTTGGAAACACGACAGAACAGAGGCTGCAAATCCCAGCAAAAAACTTTCCTGATCCAAATTCTGGGAGAGTTGTAGGGCGCTGACGTCACACTCTGAAATTCCAGCCGGCTCAGTCAGTGAGTGAAGAAGTTTGCCCATGTAAGGCAGCAGGCCAGCGGTGTCACCACCACATACTATTACTACTACTGCTGCTGCTGCTGGAGGAAGTTTGATGTTTGACAGAGAAATATGTGCCTAATAAAATGGACATGTGTCCAGTTTAACCAGACTTAACCTCTTATAAACCTGCACATGTCTAATACATGTTTAGAGATATGGATTGTACAGCTAAGGCTTTTTCAAGATTACATTTTATTAGCTGTTTGCGTCACTTAGGTCAGGTACACAATCCAGCCCTGATACTACTTAAAATATCTTGTATATTTTATATGCTTTTATTGCCATTTCTAACTGTTTTCCAGAGTAGGATGAGGAAAATCAATCATCATAATCAGAAAGTTGAAGATGATGGGATACTGCAGGTCTGGAATAAAATACCATTCTGCTGTTACCTATATGCATAAAAAAGTACCGTAGGAGCATTATAAGGCTCTGTTTTAGTCATTCTGTGATATATTGCTGGATTTCTGTGGATTAAAGTGCACTGATGCTTGTCTCGCTAACAAAGCAGATCTTTGCAAGTCTGGTTGTCTTTTTGCCCTTTTCTCTATGGAGCTCCCCCTACAGTTTCAACGTATATTTCTTACAACACCACAGTAAACATCATCCATCCATTCAGTGGCGTGCACAGAGATTTGGAAGGGCAGGGGCAAAGATTAAAAGGGCACCTACAGCAGAAAACACGAGTGTATAATTCCCCACAGTCTCACACACCTGTGTATACTTACAGTATACAGGGACATTGTCTCACAAGACCACAAGAGATTTTTGGCGTTTTTCCACTATATAGTACCACCTCGGCTCACCTCCTCAATGTGGGCGGGGTCATCACAGCACCGCTGCATGAAACTGCCGTGGCTTCGTTTTATACGCGACACACACACAGACTAGTGACTTGTAAAGCAGTTGTTTTTGGTGTACTGAATCATTAGAATCAGTTAATCAAAAACATTAGCTCTGTACTCCCTGCTCTGTAATCCCCACGGCACCCCTGTGCCAATCTCAGCTGACATAGGGCGATAGACGGGGTACATGGGGTACAGTCTATTTAGAGTGTTCAATTTACCTAATCCCTAAATCTGCATATGTTTGGACTGTGGGAGGAAACTAGAGAACCCGGAAAAAAACACCACAGGCGGGCAGAACAAACAAACTCCTTGTTCGGACAAGGACGCGAACCTGGGTCTTTTTGCCACAAGGCAGCAGTACTAGCCACTACGACACCGCATGACCCCACCCAATCGTCCTTAACTGACCCCAAACCCCCTTGTCCACTCTCTCCACATGTTTGTTTGCCTGGTCAGCGAAACAAAAGACGCTCATTCATTCTCTAACAATTAGCCTTAAGATAAAGTCACACTTTACAGCATTCAGAATTGAAAGATTGCCGTGCGTTTCACGCCATATAACAGGCTGTTATATGGGGCATCCATCCGTCTCGTCACAGAAACACACATGCAAAGTGACACGTGAATGAGGAGTGCATTGGTGCTTATTTTTCCCTGGTTTTTCATGTCACGGGTCCTGGTGTCTGATTGGCTACGGTGGCTGGAGCTGTCGCACACTCACAACTCGTGACTCTGCGACACATTGTCTCTTCGCCTCTTTAATCGCATCTTTGGCCCCGTTTAGACCCGATGACAAAGGTCGTCAGTGATCCGTTCACAGCCAGATCACACTAAGTGGAACTCTTCAAACCTGGCATTAAAATGCCTTCTGCATGGGTCTCCTGGGACAACATGCATTCTGATCTAGCAACCCCGCCCTTTCATCAAATACATACTGATGTCATGACTGTTTGACGAGTGTGATTGTACAGATGTTTCTCCTGTCGGCTTGTTTGTGTGTTTGTCGGAGTGTGTGTGATTCTTTGTGGCACACACAGTGAATTAAGGCTCAAACTCTTGAGTTTGACTGACTGAAAAAAGTTTTAACTATCAGAAAAAGGAAAACTTCATGCATATGATCACTGATTAGTGCAATAATGCTGCATTGCTTAAAAAAAGAGACACTTTTCACTGTCCCTCAAAGATTCCTAGTCTGTTTGTGGGTCGTAGATGACATATGTGTGTCTAATTTCAAATAGAAACCGATGCTAATATTATGCAGCATTTTGATTTCATGCACCATACACATTTATTTTTGATTTAAAATAGTTACAGCCAATACTGTGCACTTTTTTATGCACTTTGAGGTGTTTGAGCTGCAGGAAATGTCTGGCCCAGCTGGTCCCGCTCGAGTGAATAGTGTTGATTAGACACCATGAGCTGAGAAGGTGGTGTCTCATCCTAAGGACAGATTGCAGGAATGTGGCCAAATGAATCCTCTTTATGTAGGATGTACTAATGTACTTTATTAGTCAAGGGTCTTGCTTTACAGTGGCCGCCATCTTGAGCCGCCATGTTTCTTCAGCAGCCCAAATAGTATTACCAGCATTCCATTTAGAAGCGTTTAGCACATGCAAAGAATAACAACATCCTTTCTGCTATGCAAAAGCCATTTCAGTTCCCGGATGTGCTTGAGTATGAAGGGGAGTGAGCAGAGGAGTTGTTACAATCTTAACTCTTGCCATTAGATATCACTAATCTTTACACTTTGGACCTTTACCCTAACTCCAATCTGCACGTCTTCGGACTGTGAGAAGGAAGCTGGAGTATGTAGAGAAAACCCACAAGGAAAATGTGGAAAATCATTGCAAAAAAGAATGGTCAAAATGGGATTCAAGTGAGATGTTGTGAGCAATCACTGTATCACCATGTGGCCCACAGAGCTATGATCAGGGCCACTGCAGCAGAGTAACAAAGCAGGCACGAGGCCCTGAGCTGAGACACAACCTGTTTCACACGCAGTCAATAATCCGGAATAAATTCAGATTATTATTATTATTATTATTTCTTGTTACTTATTTCATCACATATTAAATACTCGTGTTAATGTCTGCAGCACAATCCATTTGGCGTTACTTTAAAATGTTTTAATCTGCACCACATGTTTGTAGTAGCTTGTTCGTCATCAGTGATAAACTTCACAGGATTCTTGTGTATTTACTGCTTTAGTTTGATCTAAATATTGAACCAAATCTCTAATGTCATGTATAGTTCACATTTCACCTGGTTGAAAATCCCTTTGTCTCCGTGACTGACAGTAATTGTGTTCATTAACATTTCTTAGTAATTGTGTTCTTTCACATTTCTTTGTAAGTGTGACGCTCCAGGATCACATAACGTTTCCTCGGTTGGATGAAGTTTCTTTGTCGTCCTCAAATTAACCTTCTCCACACTCACCACAACTGTCACAGCAATCATGTTGCTTAACGCTCCACCATGGGCACCATAGCTTTGTTTGTCAGCCTTGTGGTGCAGTTCAGGTCATGTAAAGTCACTGTATTATTGTCTTTTGTCAGGTGTGACTGAATCAAAACAGTCAAGCTTTGCGGGCCATAAAACCAAAACAATGACCCGTAAGTGCTGTGCAGAGCGGAGGGAAGCTGCAGGCTCTGCCTCTGCTGTTAAAAGTAAACCATTTGACCTACAAACACTGACGGGTGAAGCTTTAACACTTTATTAATATTTCATTAATACTCTTTATTTGTGCAGAACGCCATCACATTCTGCTCCATATAACGAGTGAGAGTGAATTATTCTCTGTTTCACCTGAATTTAGAGCAGTTCTCAGGCGCCTTGTTTCTTGGAGGTTTGTTTTTATTAATGGTCATAAATAATACACTTTTTTTATCAGTTGTCATTGCACATTAATCTACAATTTGTCCGCTTTGTTAATAATGAATAGCAACACTTGGAAGTTGATTCAAAAATACAAACAGATATCTCTCTTTGCCTTGGATAAATAGCCAACCCAGAAGATTACCAGATGTTTTTACATTTTAATAAGACTACGTGTGACTGATGTGTGTGTGTGTGTGTGTGATATGAGGTTTCTGGTTGGATTACTTGATAAAAATCTGCTCAATGCTTCGAAGCTGTGCAGCTTCCAGTTTAACCGTTATTTAATAAATGTTAATCTTTAAAAAGATTCTGACAGTTCACGGGTTAAACGTTCATTTCGGCCGATGGTAAATTAACAAATTGAGTCATTTAAATTGTCTCATGCAAAGTTTTAAAGAGAAAATAAGTTAACATTTGAAAAATGTATACATTGAAACAAAATGTATCTTAAATCTAACAATAAGACGACCGTTGTTAATTATATAATTATGAGAAATGGTGTCCTTTTATTAGCCTTGTTAAAGGTTTGACCCTCTTTGCAGAATGAACCATAAATTGAACTGTATGTGAGTATATATATAGTATAAGTGTCTGTGATATTAATATATATATATATATTTATATATATATATATTATATTAATAATATGAAACTATTATACTACAGTATTTTTACATTTTTACTTGTACAATTAACTAGTATGTATTACTTTATATTTTAATAATTTAATATAGTTACATATTCATGTAGTAATTATTATTATTTACAAATATATATATGTAAAGTATATGCATATTATTTTATTTTATGTGTGACCTTGGATGATGTGGTGATGAAGTGTATTATGTGTAATAACAAAGAAAAATCTTAAATTATTGTTTACAATTCTTAAATACTTAAATACTAAATAATCACTGTTCACTGTTGTTTTTTTTTAATCTAATGTGTAATTATAAACCATTTAAAATCGTTAATAATGATACTCTTATGTGAAAGTGGCATGGTTGATTATGCCGTCCCAGCAGCAGCAGCAGCAGCAGCAGCAGCAGTCACACTGCACACTCACACAGTGCAGTGTAGCTTCGGTGTCAGATGTCAAACAAAGACCTCATGTGCTCTTCATGTGAGCTGCGCTGGTCCTCAGCGATCTGTGCAATGCAAACAAGATAGACCACTTCACACACACCTTGTGTGTTTGTATGTGCCAGTACATTCAGATACTGCACAGCTGATCCTCATTAGTCTAATGGAATGATTGACATATAATTGACATAATTTATATAATGAATGATTTGTCCATATGATCCGTCTATTAATGCAATTTAAACGTGAGGGAAATCACAGCGCTCCTTGTTTTCGGAGGCCACGCGTAAACAAAGTCACTCACTATCTTTTCCACAGACGCTTCTCACTTCACCGCGGCTGATTATACTGTGCTCCGAGCTGTGAATATACCTTTTTCTCCACCGTGCATGAAGAAAGCACAAACAGCTCTTTCAGATCGAGCACACTGATAAAAAAAAAAAAAAAAAAAACGAAAAAAAACAACAATTGGAGCTATTTCAGTGTTTTACCCATGTGTCCTCTCATCTCGAGGTTCCAGGGCACGCTGGGAAAAAAAGAAGAAGAAGGTAATCTCATTTGTAATGTGTGACAGCTTATTTGCAAGTGTGCACACTGGTAATTTCTTTTAATGGGCCCGCCAGTGATTCTCCTACTTCCTCCACTCTTAAAGCTGATTTCAAAAACACACCCTGGAACAGTTTAGGGCAACATGTGGCAGCGCCTGTGAACTCGACTTATCAATCAAGCGCCAATTAACAGGCTCAGGTTTGAGGAAATCAGCGGCTCTGTGAGGTTCAGCAGTTAGCGACTCATATATATGGGTTTTCTTTTACCTGCTCTCAGGGGCTCACACCAACAGATAATTGACGTTGGCGATTTTGCTTGATGTTTGATCTAACGACCTAACTCCATTGTGTCTCGCCACGTTTCTCATTTTAACTGCAGACAGTAAATACAGCACAGGGCGAGAGGGAGTCAGAGAAAACAGCCTCGTTTGTCATATTTTAGTGTTTCAATTGTTCCAGCATCGGATATCCTGTTTTATTTGCTGGTTGTAACGCTGTCTTCTCTCCCACACCACTTCCTCTGATGTAGGTAAACCTCAGCAGCTGCACAGTCCTTCTGCACTTCCTCATAAACGTGTGAGTGAAAGCGCGAGCTTTGCACCGAAAACGACCAAAAAAACAACAATTGATTTTTGGGAAAAGAAAACACAGCTTTCTCGGTTTCAACACAGCCCAGTTTTCAGGAATCACAGGTTGATGATGATGACATCACATGAGGTCACATGTGAAAGTGAAATGAGCGGAATGATTTTTATATATTTTTTCTAGCTAAGGTCTAATGGTGTATCGTTACACTCGCTGTCAGTGAGTCCAGGTGCTTTGCACAAAAACAACACAGACAGAGGAGGAAAAAACACCCGACAACAACAAATGTGTCTGCTCTGTTAATTAGAGCTGAGATAGCAGGGATTAGTCTTCAAGCACAACCATATTACAGAGAGCCATGCTAAATAAGGAAAAACAAAAGTGGGAGACGGGCAGACTCGCTACAAAAACAACGTCCCAAAGCTACTAATCAAACAACTCGCGATCTAGATCCAGACCTCAGATTACGCTAATGAATTCTAATTCTTGTGTTTTAGCATGTAAATGTGTATCAAAATGGCAGACGGAGACAATCCCTGCCTTCAGCAACGATTTTAGCATAAATGATCCACGCTTGTGAGCTCCGCGCAGCAGCAGCAGCACCTTTGATGCCTTTTTTTAAAGTGGCACCATTCTTGTCGTTTCATCCTGAAATCACTTTTCCGGGGTTTTTGCCATTTAATGTGACTTCTTTTCCCCTTTCATTAACATAATTATTCAGTTTAAGTTTCTTATTAAGTTGTTGTTTTTTTTTTTTTATCACGTCTCAGGGAAATTTCCCCAGCTGACAACAGCATTTTGTATGTTTGCTTATAATTGACCATAAAACCAAGAGAAAACATGCAGAACGTCAGAAAAACACGAAAGGCGCGATGTTTCATCGCGTTATTGCGTTGATATGGCAAACATCAGCGGACAGTTACTGTTCCCTGTGCACATATCCAGCAGATATGGAGCAATATTTGCATTTATCTGGGTTTGTGTCAAGGGTTAAATGATGTCTCTAAATCAAGAATATATGATAAAAGTGTTAAAAAAAGGAATGAAAATTGTATTAATAGTAGAAGACGCGTCAGGTCCACGATAGTTCATACAAGGCTGCCAGACTTGAACTGGTCGACCTCATTATTTAGAATATTTGTAAGATATTCCAAAGGAAGAAACGTATATGATATTTCACTGTGAGACCATTTGAGAGATTTAAAAGTGATATATATATAAGAAATGTATTATATTAAATCATAACAATCATCAATGTCGCATTTCCATTATACAGTTCTAGCACGACTCGGCTCTGCTCTACTCGGTTTGGTATCAGACACGTCGATTTTTATTGGTGACTCCTCAGTGTGGGCGGGGTCGTCATAGCGACGGGCAAAGCAGCTGTTTTCGGTGTAATTGAATCATTAGAATCAGTTCATTCAGGGTTTTGATTCGGTGCACGATTGTCAGCTTTCAGCAGTGCTGTCACTAAATACACCAGACTCCTCCATTAAATATTGAGATTATAGACATTTCCTTGCTAAATGTTGGAGATTAACACACGTTTTCAGGATTTTTAAGTCTTTTTAACTGATCTACAGTTTTGGCATTGTTGGGTTTGATTCTTGTGTCGGACATCATGCTCATGACTCTTCCAATGACGACACTCTCTGACCAATCAGAGGCCGGCAGTGTGATAACGCCACATTTCAGTATCAGCTCAGCTCGCGTGGAACATCACCAGAGCAGCTAACAAAAAACCCAGGTGAAGCCGCTAAATAAATACCATTCCAATAACCAGTGGTTGTTTTACCTTATGGTGTTTTTTTGTTTGTTTGTTTGTTTGTTTTGTCACTCATGCATGAATCTAGAAACAAAGAAACAAACCGCGGAGGAAGGAACACCTTCATGACTCTCAGCGGTGACTGTTTTTCGCATCTTTTACTCCAGTCTCTCTTTAAATCCGTCTTGTAGATGATCTGATTGATGAAATAAATGATATCGAGAAAGTGAAATGAATTTTCTCCACCCTTTTATTTTTTTCTTAAAGAATTTACTCAAGGTTTGTTTTTCCTCTCAAGATGCAAAGATCCTTCATGTGTTCCTTGTCTGTTTCCATATGAGGTCAATTCAGTGAGTGGAATGTGTGTGGATCTTCAGCCACACTGACATTCCACTGTCAGGGAAACTGCAAACATGGAAGGGAGACATTCCTCGAATCTGGGGGCATGATGTCAGACTGCAGCCGATCTGCAAACACAGAGCGGCGAGGAATTCCAGCAAAGCAGCGAGTAACAGCTAAAAATCACTTAAAAACAAGTCATTACTGATTTTAAAAGGGACAAAACATTCATGTAATGTAAATGTACACAGACACAGCACCTCACAGATCACATTTGGTGCAGGAAAGAAAGAAGGATAGTCCTTGCACATTCAGGATAAAGCTGTTGCTCCTGTTAAACACCTGCTCCATTTAACATCTCTCTCTCTCTCTCTCTCTCTCTCTCTCTCTCTCTTTCTCTCTCTCTCAGAAATATTTATCTCCCTCCACTTTACAAATGCCAGCTAATGCAAAGCATGGGACCAGCCATATGTGACCTTTCTTGGGGCTGATGGAGGCCGTCATGGATACCACTGAGCTCCATGTTGGCACAACAGAGGCGAGTGGTGTCGCTAGATTACAGATCTGTGTGAAATGGCAAGCGAGCATGATTCTTTTCTGATGTGATAATTACCTGTAGTTCAGAAAGGTTATCATTTGCACTAATGATGTGGAAATGCTCCAGGAAACTACTGAACCCATGCCACAGAGCAGGTTGTTAAGTCTGAGATAGATACATACATAGATAGATACCAGTGGCAATTGCTGGAAGACAGTAAGGTAAGCTCAGCGTTTGTTTTGGCCTATATATATACATATATATATATATATATATATATATATATATATATATATATATATATATATATATATATATATATACATATATATATATATATATATATATATAAAAAACACATTTATAATGCAAAATGAATCTGTAAATAACAAAAACAGGCGGAAATAAAAAAGAATCAAAACATGTAGACACTTGATAAGCTTATGAAATTAATATTATGATGAAAAATATTGTTCACCGTTGGTCTGTTTATTTTAAAATAAGTGTAGGGCCGCAAGATCTCGACTGGAGGGCCACATGTGGGCCGCGGGCCATGAGTTTGAGACCCCTGCTGTAGATACATCTGCATTAAAACTACTTGATGGCACAGAATAGTTTTTTTCACTGCAGCGAGCTCCACGTGATTAGACAAATGTGGCAAAAACGTCTCTTCCAGGGAAGCTCAGCTTCTCTGGGAGTCAGTGGACAGTCAGTGGACAGGCAGTCGGCGGACGTGGACCCTGGGCTTCTGCATGATGATTGGGAACTGTCTGAAATGCGGGTTGCAGAAACATATGCGACAGCAGAGCATTTTCTGCCTCAGTCCTGTGTGGACTTTGTCATTTTGTTCTAGTTGTTTATTTGCAGAATTTATGTATAGATAACTGGGCCTGAAATGAGCTTCCCCATATGTAGGTAGGTAGGTAGGTAGATTTAATTAAATGTTTTTCTTGGAAAAGAAAGTCAGTGTTAAATTCTTGTACAGACAGTCCAGGGTCACTGGGTGTTTTTTTAGACTCTGGTGTTATGAATTACTCCTGCTGCAGAGCACAAGGATGCTGCAAATCGTTGATCTTATATTTCCAAGGGAAAGGCCAAGTTGGAAATATGAAGTCTGCCTGCACTTTTTAAAAATAAATAAATAAATAAATCTAAAAAAAATAAACACTCGGTGAAATCAAATGAAGTTTGTACCGAGAAGGTCACAAGCAGAAAAAAAAAGAGGAAAAAAGAAATAGTTGATCCCTCTTTTGTTAATTTGACACAGGCTGAAATTACATCAGATGACAGCATAATCTGACATCATTATCAACATCAAAATGTGTCTGACACGGTCTGGCCCGGGGCTGGCAGCAGCACAGCCTCGGCAGCTGGATGATATGGATTACACACTCTGTGAACCGACCTTGCAAACCCCCACCCCACCATTCTTTATGCCTGCCAGTGGAGCAGTGCAGCGATGACCGCCTGCATTGCATCTCTGCCGAATAAAACCCAAATATCCCTCTGATGATTAAGGTCACTCATTCATTTTTGTACAGAAGCCATCCTCTCATAAGCCTCACAAACCAGGAAAGTGGGGGTCAATGACATGGACTCCAGCAAGTCTTCAAGTCTTTCTTATTGTGTCCTCTGTTGAGCAGCGTCCAGGTTCATGCTGCCGCTGACACTGAGAGGACAATACAGTAATCAAAGTTTTCCTCTGAGGCAGAGTGTGACCTGTTGTTGGCTTCCATTTGTGTGTCACTGCGGCGATTTAAGCTGCTTCATCACAAGTTTATCCCTGGACCACGGGGATTCGAGGGCTCACCGGTTATTTGCCGTCACTATCCCATGAGCTCAGATTGTACAGGGCCGCTTTATTCTAAAATATGATGGAAATGTGTTTGACTAATTTGGCTTTAGCAGGATTGGCTGAATATTAGTCCACTCATCCCGTGGATAATCCCACGGCTGCAGCGAACATACTGTACACAGACCGATCTGTCAGACACTCCTACATCTGACAGACTGATGCTTTTTTGATTTTCTGTAATGATGGCAGCGCTCACAGTCTGTGTGGAGCCTCTGACTTTGTTACGCTAACACACACAGACACACACTGGTTATTTTGGTATTATTCGTAATGGGAATGCAAAAAAAAACATACCAAACTAAACCGTGCCACTCCATGCAAACACGGTTTGGAGAGCGTGTCTGCCTTATGGCGCATCATTGAGCCACAGTTTTAGACACGCCTAAAAGAATCCCGAGCAGAAAACTGAAAAGGAACTGTTTTCACTCTTTATGCCCTAAATCGTTACTCCACGTTTATGATGTGTGAAACTCTGCATATGCTTTACATGCACTTTAAAACAAACACGGAGCCTGATGCCAACACAGTAATGTCATGCCGCATGTAAGGCAGTTAACTTTAAGAGCTTTGGGAGTTCTTACCCACTGAGGTGAGTTTATCAGCACTGACAGCACACGTATCCTTTTAATCTGAGTTCAACATCAGGTGTCAACTACGATAAAAACACACATGCATGTGCGTCGGGCAAATTGCTTTTACATTAACGCGGTGGATTTGTGTGCAGAAACCGAGTTTCATCGCTAATAACCTGTTTACTTTTCCAAAGTAAAAGTATAAATTACATTTAAAAATTGTTAGAAAACAGCTTTTGGTGAAAATGAGGTGAGATGGAATCCAACAACTCCCATAGTTCTTGTTCTCGCCCAGTCCTGCAGCAATATTAGATGAATAAGGGGAAAAGGAGAGGAAAGGCAATGAGCTTGTAACCGGATCGTTGGTTCAATCCTGGGACAGGCCATGGGCTTGGGTGCCGCTGAGCAAGGCACCCAATCCCCCATTGCTCCCTGGGCGCAGATAAGTGCTGCCCACTGCTCCTGCGTCTGGTTTGTGTGGGTTCACGACTGGTGTGTAATAAGAATAGGTTAAATGCAGAGGTCAACGTCACTATCACTAATAAGTGTGTGAGCAAAATTGTTAATACTAATAAAAGTTTAAAAAAATAAATTGTTATTGAGAAGAGTAGTTACTACTAATAATAATAATTTATTGTTCAAGTACTCATAATTATCAGTTTATTGAAGTCCATGTAGAATTTTTTTTTGTAAATGACTCATTTCTTTATTTGTTTTTATTTGTTGTTTATTCACGCTGATGTTTCTGTTTTCAGGATGTTCCTCCCTAATTTTCTCGCCAGCAGCCACATTGTTGACCTTCCCATTGGCTGTGGCAGGTTGAAGTGACAGCTGGTGTGATGCAATAATACCCCCCACCCCCCTCCACTAGACAAGTTATAAAGAGCAATATCTCGTTCCATGGATTGAGATAAGCTTAGGTAGATTAATGCTCTGGGACACTGAAATGTTTGTTGTATAAAAGCCCTGTTTATAAAACAATGTGTCATTGCCATATATGAAGAAGTGATGTGGCAGATGGCCTGAGCTCCAGGAGTTCCTCCAGTTAAAGGCACTGTTAGTCTGTGGTTTGTGCTCCTGGTGGCTTAATGGGATTTTAGACTCTTCATTCAAATGAATTATATATAGAAAAACTGGGATTATTTCACAGGCTGGTTAATCTTGGGTTTTTCCCTCCCTCAAAAACTGGAGGGAAAGTCTGCCTCACAGTTTTAGCATTCAGGGAGAAGTGGAGCGACTGAGTGCTACAATCGATGACTGCCAGAGTGCAGGTGGCCCGTCAGTTCTGACAACCACTGATGTCGCATGGACCGTTTCACTGACATGAAGCGTGCTCTGTCGACTTGACTCACTTCAGCCGTGCTGCTGCTGCTGCTGCTGCTGCCGTGCCCGCCTTTCCAGAAGAGTTCCCCATCCTGCTGAACGATGACAGATACGAGGCTTCACTAGAGCTCTGCTCCACCACCGTGAGGCACACATTGGGTTCTCCTCTACACTAAGGACAGCTTCATCCCTCCACATTCTTCAGCAGCCAATCAGGAAGCGGCTCCGGCCCTAGTCACACTCTGCATCCTGGATCATCTTGCCGGACAAAACCAAACAACAACAAAATCTACTTTTTATTTCTGCTTGAACGTTTGCTTTTAACATCCTCTGGTCAAGAACTTGGTTGAAAAGAGGAGAACTTTTCACGTCCGGCAACTGGACCCACGATTCTGAAGTCAACGTTCAGCTTCTGCCACCTGATTCCCACTACAGATCCCATCATGCCTCACTCCTTCCAGCAGAAAAAAGGTGAGACTTTTTCTTCTCTTTATGAACACACAGTTCAAACACACAGTAGAAATATGATGGTATTGCTATAATGTTATATCTATATGACAAACTTATGACCATACTGTCACTGTTGTGTAATGTTTTACCTTCATGATATTAACAGCTTTAGTTTGACTAAAAAAATAATAATATTAAAATAAAAAACACATTTTATAACATGTATATTGTCAGTGCTTGACATAAGGACAAAAAGCTCTCCAGGTAATTAAGTTTTTTGAAAAATTGATCTTGATTTTCCCAGCATACCATATTTTGGTCATTCAAACACCACTTTTTATTTAGTTTATATCTTCATGTCATTTCGCGGCAGAAATTAATAAATAATTTTACCTTCCTATATCACTCCGCCCATGGACCACAATGAAACATCAGCAGCACACACCTGCTGCAGCCAAACACATTCAGATCAAGGCCAGAAACCATCTATTAACACCTGAGCTGCAACAAGTGATAAATCTGAGAATGTCCATTGTTCTGTGATGTTGGTTTTCTAATCTCGGAGATTATCTGAAACATTTGCTTAGACACAACATCAACATCCATGCAAAGCATCATTAAAGGATGCACAGTAGACACCGGCCGTGATAAGAACAACTGACATCTGATAAGCAAATGGGAGCATGTGATGATTATGTGCACACAGGTTTATCTACAGTATGTAAAAATGTAAAAACAAACACTGGGGCAAGATACCATCAGTGCAATGTGCTTTGTGATGAACTTTTAATATGAGTTACCCTTTTCAAGAAAACTTCCACATGTGCAGCCAATGAAAACAAAGGACGGCGATTTAGGTGATGATTACTGAAACTGACAAACGTCTCCCAAAATTTCTTGAAAAACTTTTTAAAAGCAGCAGAATAGCAGTTTATAATCAGTTTATGCTGCTGAGAACAGGACAGGAGGTCTCACTCTGATCCCTCACATCAGCACTTGTATTTTGTTATTATTTAACTAAAAACTTCAAAATTTTAAACATAGATGTGTTTTAATACATTATGCACATATTTCCTTTCTTTTTTTCTCTCTCCTTTTTGTAAGGCTGATGGGCTTGGAAGGATTGCTTTCATCCTCCCCAAATCCGTTTACTGCTTTTGCTGGAGGAAACCAAATAAGCTGACATTAAAATATACCTTTATACTAATGACAGGAGTGAGGGTTTTATGCAGATGCAATCTCTACAAAAAAAATAAGAGGGCTAATGCCAGTTTTCTACAACAAAATAAAATTTTGTCTGGTCATCCAGAGACACTGCATTTTTGAAGGTACAATTTTATGTTTTTGTTCTGTTTCTTTCTTTTATTAGAGTCTTAAAATTGGTCAACCAATTAACACAAAGTGAGCTACAGTTTTGGATGCATTGTTTTTTACATTATTGAACCAAGCCATGTGAGTGTGGTTTCTGTTTAAAGGTTCAGTGTGTAAGATTTAGTAGAGCTTTGGGCAGAAATACTACCCATAAAATATGTTTATTTGAGTGTATAATTGCTTTTATGTTTTCAGTTTTAGCCTTTGAATAAGACTTTTGCGTGTACATTGTGCAAGGGCCTTGATTTACAGAGGACGGCATCTTGCGGCTCCAGGTTTCTTTGGCCACATCTTCCAGTATGAGCACTTGAATGCAAGCACTGGAAACAGGGCTGGTTCCCAAATTTTGAAACTTTTTACGCACCAGATGAAACGCTCTAGGCCTTTGTTTGATCAAAGTTTATAAAAAAAAAAGAAAATAATTAGATAATACTTTTCAATACACGAGCCATGTGGGTGTTATCACTCAGTACATTTACACGCACCGTTTAATAGAGCTAAGGCCATAGTCCGACTAAGACAGGCAATGGAGGAGAAGATTTATTTATAAGGCCATAGTCCGACTAAGACAGGCAATGGAGGAGAAGATTTATTTATAAGGCCATAGTCCGACTAAGACAGGCAATGGAGGAGAAGATTTATTGGGCCGTGTACATCTAACTCCACCTCTGTAGGTGGCGCTGTATCTCTCTATTAGCTAGCGTGCAATTAATCAGTTTCCTGTTGACCTATACATCAAAGACCAGGGTAATTTTGGTGAATGCACAGAACGCCATGTCCGACTTCACTCTCACTAAGTGTACATGCAGGAGTAATCGGACTATGATTTTCATTATCCAGGTATGTTAGTCTGACTAAGACTAGCTCAATTTTAGTCAGACTAACATGTTTACATGACTTTAAGAAAACTGAACTATTGTCTTAGTCCGACTAAAATCAGACTTTTAACATGCATGTTACCACAGTGAGTGTTGCCACTGACGTTTGACTATGTACAAAGTGTTAGCTGTGGTGCTGGTGCTGTCCAGTATCTTGGATATTCAGGAGTTTAGATATTGGCAACTGGACTGTTTCTACTGTCACTCTCAGTTTCACGTCACCTTTGCCTATATCTGACCTTTCCCAGGCATGTGAGTCTGGATGCTGCTTGGCTAGCTTTAGCTCATGCTAAATTAATAAACCGAAACGCATTAAAGCAAGTGGATATCATCGAGTTAAGGAGAGTGATAGAATTAGAGGCTGGACTCTTGTTTTGTTTGTCATTTATATCAGAGCATTTGAGTTTGCTGTGTGTCAGGCTGTATTATTTACTAACTAAAGCACTATCATTTTTGGAGAGTTCTTGAGGTTAAATTTCATTTATAATGTCTTGAAAAATAAAGCAATTTAATCATATTTGAATAAAATTCTATGACATTATGCTTCTGTACCTGGTCTTGTATCGTTGGCTTGTCAACTAATGCACGACATATTTTGTACGACAGTTGTAACCAAACAATACCGGTTACCAACTGTGGGGGGAACCAGAGAGCAAGTTCTAGACTGTGTTACTTTAAGATTGACATTAACAAACCACCTCTAACAAACAGGCCCAGCCTGTATCCTGACCCTGCATATTACCCATCAACATGAGGGAGAGAGGGTGTGTGTGTGTGAGTGTACTTTGGTCTTGTACTTTTGGTCCCCCAAAAAACATAAAAACTTATCTTTGAGGGACATTTTGTCTTACAGAGCTTTTTCAGGGTTAAGACCTGGTTTTAGGGTTAGGTTTAGAGTAAGGGTTAAGGTTAGGTACTTACTTGTGATCATTAATGTTAGGGTGTTCAAGTTAAAGACAAAGACGAAGATTTGTAATACAATTCTCTTTTTGTTTAAGTGGATTAAAAAAAAAAAAATCAGTATCATCAGTTCAGTATCAAAGCTGAGGCCTGTTTACAGGTCCAGGTAATGGAGGTTTTAATAGAAACCCAGCCCTAAAAATGAGAGAATTTGATGTAAGTGTTACATTCATGGCTGTATAAACAGTCAGAAATGTGCACATAATTGCTCTTGTCACATTTTAAGTTGAGAACTGGGTCACAATAGTTTTTCATCTTCAAAAAGTGGGTCCTCATATAAAAAGTTAGGGGAAATGCTGGTTGAGAGTGAAATTGGGCCTCACTATTGGAGTATTTCCACCGACTCTACTCGCCTCGCCTCGGCACAACACGGCGCGGTTTAGGTTGCATCTCCACTACAAAAAAAGTACCTTTTCATCACTTTTCATCACTGAGGTGTATTTGTTGGAGATTAACCCACGTTTTTAGGATTGTTAAGTAGATTTAACTGATCTACAGTTCGACTTGTTTTCGGCACTCTGGCCAGTCAGTGGCCAGCAGTCTAACAAATCATCGCATAGTACCTACTCAGCACGCTTTTGGAACCTACCTGGAGCAGGTACTAAAAACAGTACCTGGTACCAGGTACTATGCTAATGGCAACGCTACTTAAACCGTGCCGTGCCGTGGCGAGGCAAGTAGAGCCGGTGGAAATACGCCATATGACAGAATGCAGGGGCAACAACAAGAGTCTCTGAGCTAATGAGGTGTGAACAATGAGCACATTATTCAAAACAGAGAATTCAAACTGGCTGAGCTCGTTTGGGTCTTGATCTTTATCATCACCATAAACGTGTTGCTAATGGCAGATTCTGCTGGTGCAGGGTAAATACAGTACAAATATTATCTCTATTGCCTAAACAGCACAAGTTAAAATACTGACTGTGTCTACATGTTCTGTTTATTTGACAGCGTATCGTTAGTAATCTGAAACTTGCAAATATTGGATGTCATGTCGAGAAAAAGCATTTTTGTTTATTATGCTTCACCAAAGAGCTGGACATGGATGCATCATGACAGGAGGGAAAGTTGACTTTTAGCTAACTATTTCACAAGATTGTGGATTATTTCAGCTAAATGCTAATAATAAAGTAAAGTAATATAATAATTTTACTTGTAAATATTCTTTTGTCTTATTATTTTGTATTCTATACTTTTAGCTAACGTCCTCATGTGTTCACGAATACCTTTTGGCAAATTATTTCAAATTCTAATATATAATATATATATACACATAAAATAAATAAAATGTATATCTTTTAGTTAAAAATGTTGGTGTTTATCTATTATTAATGACATTTGATTGAAGTGTTTATTATGGTTATTTTTTAATGGTTTTATTTTTTTTGGAAAATAAAATCTGGCATCGCAGAAAAAGTTGTATTGACACTAAAATAAGTATTGGCTCTTAAATGTTTATTTTGATTTTTTGTGTATTTGTGTTTTTCATTGTTTTCAGTAAATCAGTATAACATAAAGCATAACATTAATTTCAATACACAAGGTTCTGTGTGTAACACAAAGGGAGTTCTATCGTTAATAGCCCCTCCCCTCCACGACAAAACCCTGCCAGTAAGAAATTGAAACTGAAAACCAGTAACATTGAAAAAACCTGACAGTGTGACTGAAAAAAAGATGTACATGAAGAAGAAATCTGAAGACTGACATTGAAAAACTTGAAAAGAAATATCCAAATGACATATTCTATCTTTTTAATGCCTGTGTTTTATTTTTCAATGGAACATTTTTCAGTGCCAATACTTGTTTGAGTGTCAATACAACTTTTTCTACAATGTCTAATTTTATTTTCAATATCAAAACTTAAAGTCAGTGTTCTGGATCTATCATCATATACTACTTTAAGGCAACTTTGTGAGCTCATTAACCACTCAGTGGGCCGTCTGGGTACAGAGTGTCCCATTAACAAAAACAACAACCATGCACTGATATTAGGAAGGAGCCTCGTAAAGTTTATGACAAGCACCCAGCATATTATGATCTGCTGCTCAATGGTCGATCCACACACACGATTCCTGGGTCGTTATCGAGGTGTGTGGTGCAAATGAATGAGACCCACTCGCTCTCCACTTGATTCCCTGCAGTATAAAGCTGTTTGCCAAACAGTGAGTGGGACTGTTTCTGGTATGCGTGGAAAATTCCATCATCTTGAACTCATGCAGGCCTCGCTCAAAGTCCTGAATCTACATGCTTTGATTTGACTCAATTGGAATTCTGGTCCACTAACTCGCATCTGCTCCAACTACAACCTTAGCATGTATCTTACAAGACGGTGAACTCAAGGTTATTCACACAGGCGCACCACTCAAAGTTACTCCAATGTTGTTATTTCTGAGGGTTTTTTTATTTATTTTTTTCAAACTGTTTTGGTTTTAAAGAATAATTGGTAAATCAGAATAAAAGTGATTTAAACAGCACTGAAAGGGGCTGTATATAAGATATATAAGATATACAGGCAGATGAATTAGAGTTGAGATCAGTGTGAAACCTGCACTCTGCTGGTAATCTTCCAGTGTGTTGGATAAAAGCCAAGTGTTACCCCAGTACGTGTAAGAGCGGAGACACGTGGCAGCCTGTCAGAATACGACTTGCCTGTTTTGTCTCATCATTTTAAAAGCAAGAGGCTCGCTACCATGGAAAGTGTGCTCATCATGACCTGCACAGAAAGTCTCATCAGTTTTTCTGTGCATCTATTTCTTACACATCGTGTTTTTAACAGATGGTATAAATGATGCATATCCTACCACGTATGTTCTTTTTTTTTTTTTTTTAAACCATTTATTAAAGAAAATGTATTAATACATGCAGGAAGACAAGAAGAACAAATCCTTTTTTTTGTTGATACAAGCTGTGCTGCAAGTCAGACCTGCAGTTGTGATGATGTTTGACAAAAGGCAACTTTGTTGTGGACAAAAATGAGGGGGGGCCACTGCTTCTGGGATACATGGAGTTAAAAAAAAGTTAAACTTAACAATATAAAAAGAAATTTCCTTTAAAGAAAGGAACTAAAAGAACTCTGTAGCTAACAGCATTATCTGTTTGGTGTTACAGCTCGGTTGCATCATGCCTCTCAGAACAAAACTCCGCACTCACATCTTTGCTGACAATGAACACTGAAGTTGGCAGAAATTTGCTGTGAAACGAGACAAAAGTGTGCAGTTTGTGGAGGAAAAAAAAAAAGTGAGGCAACCTCCGGGCCTCAGGCTTTTGTCAGTGGGCATTTCTATTCAATGACCTATCGCGCGCCGAGTGTAGGCAATGATACGGCTTAGAGATGTTTCACACTGTGTCAGGAGTTATTTTTTTCCTTTCTTTTATATCTTTTTATTTTTTTGTGTGTGTTAAATGTGCAGCTGTTACTGGCCGCTTTGCTTCGATTGTTTCTGAGCAGCTTGCCATCCAGACAAAGACAGCGGGGCCTTAACGTTATGACCCGTTGTTTAATTATACAGCCTGAATGGAGATCTAAGATTAACCAATACCCTGCTCATAATGTGACAGTGTCCTCCCATCAGTTTAGTTGAGGGCATATAGATCATGTCGTGTGCACTCTTCACTCTGTCCTCTTTAAGTGGGTCATTTATTTTTTGCTAGGGATTGGTTGAGTAAAAGTTTGCCAAGGATTTGCAGTAATTATCTCATCCTTCTATAGCCGAGCACAGCATGAGGCCTTGGTAAATTACCCATCTCTCTCCCTAACTCCTGGATGGTTTATGGCCGTGCATTATGCATAACGGTGCTGGAGTGCCTTAAACATCCCCCAAGTGGATTGGAATAAAGTTGACGCTGCTCTTTGTTTGTAACTCAAGATAGTCTTTATTTGGCAGTGCTGAATCGGAGATTGCTTGTGAAGGCGTGTGTCTTAATTATTTTGGAGACTTTTTTTTCCCCCCCCCCCTCCTCCTCCTCCTCTTCCCCAATGGTTTGAGAACACCTGGAGTGTTTTTAGTGGGATGCCGGATCCAGATGGGCGGATGCTCGGGCAGTCCACAGGGAAATGTCGGTTACATTAGAGCCGAGTTGTGTTGTCACACAAAGGGTTAAATTAAAACAAGGCAAAGAAAAGAAAAGCGCTGCACCCGCTTCATCTGGCTGTGTATGCAAAGTCTAACCCACTGCTTTGATGTCTCTCATATCAATGAAAAGACACGTAATCATTAGTGTGTAATGACAGTTCTATATATTTTTAAAAACCACATTAAAGAAGAACAAAAATGTGCAATGGAAATTTTAGTTGCTGCAATTTAAATATAAATTCAAATTGAACTAGAAATACACAAAGCAGAGGTCTGAGACAGTACAAATATTATAAACTTTGACTGGATTGAAGCTTATGCGTCAGCCTCTGTTTGGGGTAAACGTCATATTATTCTAATACTTTATTGATTTTCTGTGCAACTAAATGATAATTTATACATAAAACTAATCCAGCAAATGGAAATGTACAAATATTTACCACTGTGAGGGGAATCTATTCATAATATCAAAATGATATATTATGAATGGAGGGTTTTACTAATTAAATTGTTTTTACGTAGCCTGTTGTACAGTATAATCATTTTATTTGCCCCCCCCCTCCTCCTCCTCCTCCTCCTCAGCACAGCAAATGCTGCTCCTGTGCCAAGGAGTGAATGGGATGAGAAAAGACGGGGACTCCGCTCTTTGGAATCACCACAAACAAAGTTTCCAGGGTGAGTCACTGTGACAGTAAACGCATCGAGCCACAACTCAGGAAATGAATACAACTTTCAGATGCAGTCATACGCGTCTACTTAACCAAGCATCATAAGCTGTGAGTGGTAACCGGTAAATTCACACCAGGTCTCAACAGATGAAACACAGTTTCATGCAAAAGCCTGGTGGTCCAGTCAAAGTGTAAAAGTAAAAGTGGGCATGAAGGAAACACACAACACTAACACAAACTGGGACGTAGAAAGACTTTGTAGAGTTTATTCTTGCCTGACTCTGACAATTACAGAAATATACTCAGTATTTTTGTGTTTGGACCACATCAAATAATGACAATTAACCAATAAAACATGTACAACTTTCCACATCACAAGTAAACTGAGGAGTGCAATTAATCACAGTACATAATTATGCACAATTATAACTATAGCATAATTATCATCCTCATAATGTCACAGCAACAGATAAATAATTCAAACTAACTCACTGTTGCACTGCACTTTAAAAATGAACTTCTCTCAACAGCAAAGTCACGTCTGTAAAGATCCACTGCCACACTTTCAGTCTGCAACAAGTTTAATTATAGGCTAATTATACATGTACAGCATCTAAAAATGAGCCTTAAATCTGGACACACACAAAAACCATCAACACCCGCAGAATCACAATTAAAAGAACATTCGTTCTACAACAACTCACGAGTGCACCAAGTCCCTGACAAATCACGAGAAAACACTCAAATCAAATCTATGACAGCTTTCCTTGTTCAACAAACCCCGGTGTTGAGTCGCAGCAGCAGCTCAGCTCCATCTATGAAGTCAGCAAACCTGCAGGAAATATAGCTGTTTTTAAAAGAAAAAGAAATAAATGTAATGAATTAAAAAAATAAATGAATAAAACCTAAGTGTGTCATATCTACCTAAGTGAGATGTCGCACTGTGTGCTGTACATGTAGAGGCTGCGTGTTGCACGCGACCACAGCCATCGCAGCCATACGTCGCCTCAGTCATAGAATATCAATTAGTTCTGAGAATCTCGGGGGCGTGGTTTCAGGGAGCTGGTGACGTCGCCGGCCCGACGTCCTGTGACTGTGGGCGCAACCAAAGACGCAGGGGTAACGCACGGCCGTTGTCAAACATTCCGGTGCTCTATTGTAGACTTTTTAAACGCATGGACGCACTTATTTAAACATTCCTTGTTCCGTGGTGCTGTTGTAAAACACACTGTACGGTATTCGTGTCAGAACACCTGCTTTGGGGTTCACTACAAGGAGGGAACAGCGTCTCAGCAACCCCCCTGCCTTCTGACAAAGTGGTACGGACCCGGGCTCAAATTCCGAGAATTGAGCTGGTCTGATTCTTAGAACTGGGGTTCTTAGAAGTGGTGATGCAAGAAGTTTCTAGGAAAGCGCTACCAGGTGATTTTTTTATTCCTTTTTTAAATATACATTTCGCGCGGAGTTGTTATCTTTTGTGTGTTGCTGGTGTTTTATAGACGTGTCTCTTTAAAAAAAAAAAAATAATACATTCTTTTATTATTATTATTATCATCTGTGGTGAAGTGTTTAGTGAAGCTCCGGCTCTCTCTCATTGTATGTGTGTGTGTGTGTATGTGTGTGTGTGTGTGTGTGTGTGGAGTTGAAACTCTTGACTCTCACACTCAGCGTGTGTGTGTGTGTGTGTGAGAGTGTGTGTGACAGTGGGTCACAGAGACACACGGAGCGTCCTGACAGCTCGCCGTGGCTCTGACGTGCAGCAGCCGCCACCTCCGTGTTGTTACGCTGTCACAACGCTGCTGTTAGACGCACAAAAGCAGACTGTTTGCAACCAGAGTTGCGGGAGTCTCACGCTCTCGCTGCTTTCTAATGCGACTTTTGTTGACCAGTCAAGTGTCAACACGCAGCAGCAGCAGCATGAGAAGCAGGAGACACCAGCGCTGCTTCTGCTGCTGCTGCTGCTGCTTATGCTGCTGCTGCTGCTGTCAGGAGAAGTTTACAGGCAGCATGGCAGCCCACTCATACACGGGCTATTTTTACTTTAGCGGCTGTAATTTGCTCTAATGTAGCGCAAACGACTGCGCCGAACAAGCCCCTCTGTTGCCGTTACAGTGTAGCGGAAATGTTCGCGTGTGAGTGAATGAGTGTGTGAGTGAGTGTGTGAGTGAGAGTGTGATGTATGTGTTTTTCCGCGGTAAAAGCTTCGGGACACGTCGTCGCATCAAGTTGTCTCTCGTTTCCACTGCGTGATAAAAGAAAAGAATAGAAGAAGAAAAAAGAAGAAGAAGAAAAGAGCCAAACCACAGTGAACTGAGATGTTGTTTTTCTTTGGAGGCTCAGGAAATTTATATGACACGTTAAATAAATCAATAAAAAATGATTAATTCAGGCTGGTAATTTAAAAAAGAAGAAGAAAGAAGTGTGTGCTGTCATTTTATTTTAGACTACACACATGTATTTTAATATATATATATATATGTATATATATATATGTATATATATATATGTATATAACAATCGTGTTGCCGGTGGTTTGGAGGTCATCACTTTATTTTCCACCTGTAAATCAGATGATGTCACTGTGTCCAGGCTGCATTCCGTTTGTCCTGCTTCTATTTTCGGACGTGTCCAGTTACAGACCCTCGTGTCAAAGATGCTTGTTTGTTTTTGTTTGTTTTTGTTTGTTTTCGTGCAGTTCGTGACGTAAATGACCCGCCGGTGCGCTGTAAGTTTGTTGGCAGAGGAAAGTGAACACACGCTGTCACTGGTTCACAAAAGTCAAGCAGGGAAACGTAACTTGTGGTGCAACTTCTCAGGCTTGGTTTTGTACAAAAGTCAATAAGTTTGGGCTCAAATTGAAATTTGATTGAATAGATTTTTAGTTTATTTGTTAAAGTTTGGGGAAAGTAGCGTGTTCATTTATTCCTCATTTCATTAGAGTCAACTTGTCTCTGTTGTGTTTCTGCTCATTAGGATCAAGAGAAAATGTTGGTGTTTGTCCTTTAAAAATGTGCCGTTTTAATCTATTTATTATGTTTTTGAAAGAAAGAAAATCTAAACTAATTTAATACTCTTGTGTGTTCATTTTTTTTTAATGTAAATATCTGAATTCTTTTTATATATCATATATTGCATGAACCTGCCAAACGAGAGAAAGTGAGGGAAAAGAAACTATTTCAGAGGTACAAATTAAACCGTCTAGACAGTGTTTATTAAATAAATGGCGCCACCTTGTGGTGAAAGGACTGCACACGCTGTTCTCTCTGCCACACTGATGAAGACCTCATGAGGATCATAAATAATCCCAGTCCAGTTCATTTAAAGAGAATCCGTGCTCCCGCCTTGTAGCAGAGCGCTAAAAACAAACACATCAACTGTTTGCTTTTTGTAAATGAATCGTCTTCTTCTCTGTTTGCAGAACTTGACAAAATGGCTTGCGCAGCAGACAGCTGCATACAGTTCACACGCCATGCCAGTGATGTTCTCCTCAACCTGAACCGTCTGCGCAGCAGAGACATTCTTACAGATGTCACCATTCTGGTGAACAGGCAGCAGTTTCGTGCGCACAAGACCGTGCTCATGGCTTGCAGGTGTGTGTTTGTGTTAGTTGAGCCGAGTTTTGAGGCAATATATCCGCTGCCGCTCTTGACTGATCCGTGTACGCTCTCGTCTGCGTGTTGTCCTTTTTTTTCATTGCTGTAGTGGGTTGTTCTACACCATCTTCACTGACTCCCACAAGTGCAACCTCAGCGCGATCAGTCTTGACCCAAAGGTCGACCCAGAGGGCTTTGCCATCCTGCTGGAGTTCATGTACACCTCACGTCTCACACTAAAGGAGAGTCTGATCATGTCTATCATGAATACAGCCATCTACCTGCAGATGGACCATGTCGTGGACACCTGCCACAGATTCATCAAAACCAGGTCAGTAGAAGGTTCCACTCTGATTCAGTGCGACGCCATCGTTCGGCATCAGCAGCATGTTTTTAACGTGGTCCTTGTCTTCGCAGTGATCCATCTGCCAAGCTGTCCAGAGATGAGTTTTTGGTCAGTCCCTTGGTTTTACCTCAGGATGTGCACATGTACCGGCCCCATGACGTTGTCGACAGTTTGCACAGCCGCGTAGCACCATTTAGAGACGGGAGGCCCTACAGTTCAAACATGTTCAATGGGGTCAGCACCCCCAGCAACTACCATCTGTATGGGCAGTTTCCTATGCCTGGATTCCCTTTCCCTCTCTGCAAGCTGACTGATGCCAAAAGCGCTTTTGCAGACCTCTCTAAGAGTGCTATGCACCACAAGCATTGTTCTCCACATGACGGCGCCAACGCCATCAGGTCAGAATACACCAGGCCCGTTGGTACCACCATCATTCACTCCACCACCTACGCCTCCAGGGAGGTAGGGAGAGACAGTGAGATACGGAGGGAAAGCCACGACGGGATGAGCCAGTCTAACTCTCTCGGCACAAGAAAGCGTACGTTTCCTGCGCTAAACCTCGAGCACCAGAAAGACTTGAGCAGAGAGCACGTTCCTCAGGTGGAGGAGGACCTGATCCATCAGCAATACCCACTGGGAATCTCCTCCGCTGGACGCAAGAGCCTCATGAGCAGCCCTCAGAGTCCGCTCAAATCAGACTGCCAGCCCAACTCCCCGACCGAGTCCAGCAGCAGCAAGAACGCCAGCCTTTCCCAAACTGCGGGAGTGCAAGTGTCACAAGGTACGCAGGACCCTAAAGCTCGCAACTGGAAAAAGTACAAGTTCATTGTGCTGAATCAGAGCGCAAAGGAAGACGAGGTGGGGCTGCGAGACTCTGGGCTCCGCTCACCCCAGCGCCTCGGCCTGCAACCCTACCTCCATCCCAGCGACTCGGAGAACCTCGACCCACAAACCACAAGCAAGAGCAACGTTCACAGCGAGGATCTGCCTGCGCCTCAGGCTAGTCGTCTCAACAATATCATCAACAGGTCTGTGTTTTTAAATTTAACAAATACATAACTCTGTTTTTTTTTTTTGCAAAAGTACAGCAAGAAATGTGAAGATTGCCAAGTGAATATTGCAGTGTCAGCTTATTGCTGGTCCTAGACTTAATCAGGCAAATCCTGGAACTGAAATGTTACAGCAGTAAATCTGTTGATGTGAGTTGGTCAGTCCTGTTTGGTCCTACACTACTGCCTTTGACAATAGATGTGCCAAGTTTCCTTAATTTTAATTGAATGAATGTTTCTGATAATCCTGTCTGATTTGAAAGATTCCTGACTTAACGTACTTGTCCTTCTGTCCTTAGTGCACTTGAGGGAACACTGAGGAGCAGTGACAGCCGCCCTCCTCACTACCTGAGCCGCCTCACCTGCTCATCCTGTGGCTCCCAGTCCCCACAGCACTCAGAGGTTTGTCCCAACTCCTCCAGGTCCCGTCTCACTGAAGACATGGCAGAGCTGCACTCAGAATACTCAGACTCCAGTTGTGGTGAGTTTATGACACATGTCAGATATTAAATGTAAATCAAATGTCATCATGTTTATGTTTTTTTTTTAAAATAGAGGCTGAGGTTTTGTGATTTCTTCTTCTCAACAGAAAACGGCACTTTCTTCTGTAATGAATGTGACTCAAAGTTTGCCGAAGACGAGGCGCTGAAACAGCACATGCTGCAAGTGCACAGTGACAAGCCATACAAGTGTGACCGCTGCCAGGCGGCTTTCCGCTACAAGGGCAACCTGGCCAGCCACAAGACTGTCCACACAGGTAAAAAACAATCTTAAAGTTATTGAAAATAAGTTTTCATTTCTCGTCTCGTCTCGTTTCTTAGTGTTTTCTTTTTTGTGTGTGTTCTCAGGAGAGAAGCCGTATCGCTGTAATATTTGTGGTGCTCAGTTTAACCGACCAGCTAACCTCAAGACTCACACTCGCATCCACTCAGGAGAGAAGCCATACAAATGTGAGACGTGTGGAGCCCGGTTTGTACAGGTAATAACACTTTTACATGGAAATATTTTTATGTAATTATTATTTTACAGAAATGCTGATAATCACAGGGAGTGTTTTGATTTTTTAAACCATATAAATGATATTTTTCAGCTGAACAATTGATCGTTTTTCAAATGGAAACTCCTATTTGATGCGTCCCAATCAGAAAAGAGCATTTTTCTGTGGAAAGTCTTTAAGTTAGGATACAGTAGAATTCATGATTTGATGCGCAGTAAATATTGGACTTGACTCTGACTTGTATGAATTAAATGACAAATCAAACAGAATTACATTGTCTAACCAAAATAAAAATGTCAATTTCATATTTTTCCCCTAATCATTCAGCCCTAGATTTGTGAATTGAAACTATTCTTTTGTTTCCCTGTTTCAGGTTGCTCATCTTCGTGCCCATGTGTTGATCCACACGGGTGAGAAGCCATATCCGTGTGAGATCTGCGGAACACGCTTCCGTCACCTGCAGACGTTGAAGAGCCACCTGCGCATACACACAGGAGAGAAACCCTACCATGTAGGTCCATTCATCAAAACACTAAATATCCTCAAAAAACCAAGACGTGGCAAAACTGAAAAGTCATTCTTTTTTCTTTCTTTTCCTTTTCCAGTGTGAGAAATGCAACCTGCACTTCCGCCACAAGAGTCAGCTCCGGCTGCATCTTCGACAGAAGCACGGCGCCATCACCAACACAAAGATCCAGTACCGTTTGTCGACGGCCGACATGCCCGCTGACCTGACAAAGGCGTGCTGAGCCGGAGAACTGCTGGAATAAAGGAGGCAATCTTGAACTTGGCATTTAAAGACCCCAACTTGTACAATCATCCAAAATTGTAGTGCCACACTGTGTTCATTAGAGAAATAAATTGGCTGTGTATGCCATCGTAAACGGGTTTCCACTACATGTGAACGTAGAGCCACTTATGGCGTCTTAGTCACTTTATTGTTTATATATAATATAAATAGATGTATGTATGTGGGGACTGTTTCTAAGCTTTAAAAAAGGTACGTATACAAAGCTTTATTTTGTCGAGAAGGATGGAATGTAAACAATCAGTTTTTTGAATATACAGTATTTTATATCAGAGAACTTACTTTTCTGGAGGTATTGAACATTTTGACTGACAGGTGGTACATATATTTTAAGATTTACAGAATTTGCGGCTGTATAGGGTTGTCTATACATTTTTATGTCGATGTATGTACACGTCAAGTTGCCATATTCGTGCAAAAAGAGGGGAGGGGGGGGAGTCAACACACGATGACACTGTAATTGGATGGAGTGTAAAACATATCAGATGACTGTGCTGCTGTCTGATGAGAATATGCATGAGATACGGTTGTCGTCAGCGTCGGCTGCGTAAATATTGTGACATATATTGTGTAATTATATCCGTGGGATTGCTCTCTGCTGGCAGAGCCAATCTTAAGTGTTAAACTGCATTTCAAGGTACTGCTTTGTTATGACCAAGAAAAGATAATTGCTTCAAATGTATTTAAATGGCTTTTTGTTTGTTTGTTAAATTTGTTTTTAATAAGTGAAGGTTTACAGTTCTGCTCATTGTTCTAGACCCTACAGTGTAGCCGTGTACTTGTCCAGGTTTTTCATTTGTACATACACTGTGTATTCAATGTGCCTTTCTCTATGGTGACTGAATTCCTCTCCATTCAGCCCAGCTCGGTTTGAGGTACAACTCAAGGACGCCATGTGTCCTGATTCCCTGTGTGGGTGTGAGTGTGTATATATATTTTTAAATGCTTGTCTTCGACCTTAAAAACATGCAAATTCATCATTGTAAATCTTCAGGACTGGTTTTTTTTTTTGTTTGTTTTTTGGATCTGTCTTTTTTTCAAACTTCATTTAAAATGTTGTACAGTGTTATAGATGTATGAATGTAAAATAAAGGTATTGGATTTCTATGTATTAACTCTAGAGGGAGCGCTTTTAATTGAGTGTGTGGCGTGTGAGGAACAAAGCTGCAAATACACGCACACTTTGACCATGTAGATCACTGACAGCATAGCATTTAAACAACATTTCAATACACATACATATATAGTACAGACAGGAGGACGACATGAGACATGAGAATGTTCATGGATGTTGTGAGGGAAGACATGAGGACAGCAGGTGTCACAGAAGAGGACAAGATGATCCGCCGTGGCAACCCCTAAAGAGAAGCCGGAAGAAGAAGAAGGGCTGCGTGGTACTTTAGTAACTAGTTATTTTAATTGTCCTTTTATATATTATCTCCAAAGCTTTAGCAAAGAGTGCTGATGACTTGTACAAAGGATCAAAAATAAATTAAGTTTCAATGAGGACTATAGATATTGTCTGATGCAACACAAACATGTAGGTTAAAATCAACGTGTACAAGATGATTTTGATCAAAAGAAATGACACCTGAATATATTTTTATTGTAATTACCAAACTTATAAAACTGCTGTGAAGATACTCAGTATAGCTGGATTCATGTGTCACATGTTCCTCAGAGGCAGTAACACGCAACATCACACATGCCGGGAACAACATGTCCCTGGCTTTGCTCATAAAAGGGGCAATAAATTCACCTTAACTGTGGTGATTACACATCTGGTTCTACACGTTCAGCTTGGACTCTTACCAAAAAACCACTACAAGACAACAAACTGTCCACCACACCTTTACGTCTTCGTGCCAAAAAAGCCTAACAAACGTAGGAAAAAGCAGACACAAGTGACAGCACGTACGGGATAATGATAAACTCGACTGGAGGAGAAGCTGTAGCAGCTTAACACACGAGTGAAGGTGTGTGCGCCTAACCCTGTGTATTCAAAAGTGGGTGAAGGTTGTCCTTCAAGCGTGGCAGTAAGACTTTTGTACATTGTGTTACATTCATTTAAAAGTATGTTCATAGTGACGACTCCGTGTTTCCTCTGATCATCTGTTACATCACTAAAACAAGTATTGGTAGAGGTAGATCCATTAATCGGCCCAATTATTATTTAATTAACCGGCTGAGGATTATTTATGAAGGTTTACACATTTTTGTTCTCAGTAATGTAATAATTACTGCCTAAGATGAATATTTTTGTTGTTTTTTTTAACCGTATGGTGCTTTTCCATTATACAGTTCGAGCACTACTCTACTCAGTTTGGCATCAGACACGCCGTTTTCCATGACTTCATAGTACCTCCTCAATGTGTGCGGGGTCGCCATAGCGCGATTTTGAGGTTTTTTTAAACACAACACAAAAACACAAATTATTAGCGGTCAAAGCAGTTGTTTTCAGTGTAACTGAATCATTAGAATCAGTTCATTAAAAAGATTTGTTCACAGAATTGTTCAGTATATGAGTAATACGACTCAACGGGTTGTGATTCAGCTCACTGTCGCCAGCTTTCAGCAGTGCTGTCACTAAATACACCAGACTCCTCTGTTAAATATTGGGATTTTAGACATTTCTTTTAAGTCTTTCTAACTGATGTACAGTTTGGTGTTGTTCACTTTGATTCTTGTGTCGGACATGGTGCTCATGACTCTTCCAGTGACGACACTCAGTGTTGCAACATTTTAGTATCTGCCCAGCAAGCTTGGAGCCAGGTAGCAGGTACTATCCATAATGGAAAAGCAATAAAAAACAAAAACTGAGTAGAGTCAAGTCGGGCCAAGTGGTGCTAGAACTGTATAACGGCAAAGCGCCATTTAAGACCAGTTTAAGGGCTGTATTTTATTTTTAAACAGATGTGTAAATGTGCAAAATAAAAAATAAGATAAACACTATTTAGATATCTAAAGACATCTACATTTCTTCTTTTTTTACCCTCCACATGCTATCGGGGAAGCTGCCTAGGTCACTTGTGCCTTGTTCTGAAGTTTTTGATGATCTGTGTTAGGTATTTAAACTTTTGTCCAACACATTCATTTTACTTAAAATATAAATGAACTGCAGCACAGGCACAAAATCCATTAATGTTGTTCAATTTCATCATTTGTCATTATTGAACTGTTGTATTTCATCAGATGAAGGGGGAAAAAAAAAAAGAAATATGAGCATTAATTATCAACAATTGGTTGCACAAATTCATACAATTCCCATATCGGTCGTCCTCTTTTATTTATATATATATATATATATATATATATAGTTCTGCGAGTGATGAGAGGAATCCATCCATCCAAATGCTCCTCTCCCTTTATTGACCAAAAACACACCCAAAATAACTTTTATACCATTGACAATATCAAGTGTTTCACTTGGGTGTCCAGCAGGACTGGACTACAGTACAATGTAAATGTGAATATAAAACGTGATGCAATGTTCATTATTGTCTGTGTATCTATCAATCATATTTAACATTTCTTCCATGATCAAAGATCAAAATACAAAAAACTACAAACAAACACCTAGAAACGACAATAACTTGGTCAATAGGTAAATAAAATAGCTTTTTATTTTGAAGTGGCATAAAAAAAATCCTAGTCATTTTTTTTTTTTTTTTTAAATGATAAACAGTGTTTTTATGCAACAGAAACATTACAACAAATCTTCACCTCTGCTGGGTTTCTCTTTTTTAACTAAACAAGGGGGAAAATCAATTTTTTATAATTACTGTCATGTAAATTATTGATCACTGATGTCGGAAATGCACTTAAATTCTCATGAAAGATCAGGGGCCAGTGAGCAATAATACTCCTTCAAAAACTGTACGATTTTTTTTTTTTTTTTATGAAATTAACACAAAACTTGAACAACACTTTCAGCCCCAGACCCCCCCCAACTCCGTCTCCACCTCCCACCCCAAACTGAACCCCCCCCCATCTCGCAGGTAAATCACTGCTTCTGCTGCATTGCTTCTTTTCGTGCAGCGTCTTGCAGCAGCTGAGTGTCAACTTCGTCTGCAGGGAGCTGAACGTACCGGACCACAGATCCACGGATGAAACAGTTTTTCACAGACAGCTGGGGCAAATTAAGACAAGACAGAGTGGAGCTGAAGACGAGCGGAACTAAAGCGGACCTTGGAAGTGCCATAAATCAGCTTCCAGCAAAACAAAACAATATTATTTTAAACTGATCACTCGTGATTTAAATGCTGTTTTAGTGATGCTTGTTCAAAGTCATGCATCTCTAAAATAACAGAGTAACAGCTTTCATTTTCTTCTCTCATATTTCAGCATATGATGATAATCAAATCAAACCAAATAAAAAGTGAGAAAGCACTCTTTAGGTGGTGTAATTATTTAGGTATTTCAGTGAAGACACTTGAAAGAATAAACACAAATAATTTTTTTTTTCCAGTCAACATCTGAAACATCATTTAAATCACTCTTTTGCTCATAAAACAGGTTATACTCGTTACTTCTGATGTTAAAAAATAAATAAATATAATATTAAGCATTCTTTGGGAAGCCTGAGGTGTCAAGAACCCCAGACGTAATAACGCAAAGAAAAACTTACCATGTGTGGATATTTCTCTGGATCTGTGACACTAATGTCTGTGAGTTTGATGTTCAGGTACTGAAACATGAAAAGAAATGTTAGTAAAAACCATAATCAGCACCATCAGAGAGACAATGTAACAGCTCTTCATAAACAGAGCTGTATCTAATTATTATCTTTTATTATAAATTAGTTTAGGGATCATTTCCAACCTGGTCGACAGAGTGAAGTGTTCCACAGATGCTGTAAAAAAAGAGAAGTGAGAATTAAAATGATAAGACCTGAACAATTTTGAGCGTCCTGTGAGCGTCACTTTTGAGTGTCCCTGGCTCACACTGTTTACATTTCTCATCTCCATACAAACTTTAAACTTTAACGTCCAATGTAAAGATAATGTGGGATAAGATGAGAACAAAGCAGCACAAAACAAAACGTAAGAGATGAATAAGAACAGAAATATTCAGCATATGTTGAAACATGTACTTTTGAGCCATATAAACTACCATCATGTCCATATCCAAACATCTAACATTATAACACAATGCACATACATTAATGTTATATGAACACAGCTGTGTACATGACTGCACTCAAACTATCTGACACTGAATTTTAAAAGGCTTTTACAGTAAAATGTCATTGAACCAATTAATTGCGCCGATTTGTAAGGACATAGACACCCAGTTTTCAAAATAAAACACAGAAAAGCACAACATTATGTGAAAAATAATGAAAATCATCACTACTAAAAGTTTCAGAGACCTAATAAATGGAGTTTGAGCAACCGCATAAATTGAGTTCTCTATGAGTTCTGAACAACACTCAGAAAGTTGTGTTCAGCACATTGATATCTACTAGTGTAATGGAAATACTGTGCAGTTCCAGAGGATTTTCAAGTTAAAAGTCCCACATTAGCACTTTTTAAACCAAAACAATTCTCAACTTAATGATGTAATAAATAAAAAATAATAAGATAAAGACAAGACTGACTAGCTTGTGTTCAAGATATCTATGATTACTTGCACACTGGAAATCAGACACTTTTACTGACACAGTAAAAACAACTCAATTAGTCAAACTTATGGAAAATTGTGTTTAATTATTATTGTGGGACTTTTAACTTGACATTTATCTTTAACTGTACAGCAAAGACAACAGATATGAACACAAATGCAATAAAGTGGCCGTCTGTGCACTATTTAGAGTATATTATGCAAAAATATGGGTTACAATGACGGTTAGATAATGAAGGACATCGCTCTGATGTGAATACAATACCAGTTATAAATGTAAACTGACCTCAGGTCGTTCTTGAGCTCCACCACCACGTCCTTCCCCACCAGAGATTTGAAAAACGAGTAGAAAAGCTGAAACACACAACGACACATGCTAATGTTAGCAGCGGGCTAAACACACAGCGGGAATTGGCGCTAACAAACGCGTGCGCGTGGTTCTGCACACAGTGACGTGTGTGCGTGTGTTTTTAAATGTCGCTGAAAGTTGAAATGCGAGGTTTTGTGGAGATTAAACGACAAATTCACACATTCAAACTGATTTCTCACCATTGTTGCTGTCGCTTCGGCGTTGTGCTGCTTAGTCTCGTGTTGATGATGTCACAAAAGCGGCGTGGTATTTCTGCGACGGACCAGGGTGCAGTTACCGATGAGCTCCACGCGGGGGAGTGAGAGGTGCATTCAATGTTCACGGGTGAAAAGTGAACTTCAGCGAAAGGGAAATGGTTTATATATAAATATTATATATACATATATAAATATTTTCTCTGTGAAGTTTTATCACATTTATTTAAACGGTATTTCTACTTCTGACAGAGACCTGCAGGCACAAGGCTTTATATGAGATGAAAGGATATTTATTTGCTTTGGTTCATTTTTAATAGACAAAATAAAATGTGATGACATTCTCAATGAAAAATGGAAGCCAAAGCGTTTTTATACCTGCTCCTCTTACTTTAAAATAACTTTTTAGTTTGCTTTTTACATACTTTTAACATAATTACAACTTAAGCTTTCAAGAGTATTATTGACAGACAGTGGTTTTAAACATTTGTTTGTATCTTTGTCCATTAAAATAGAGTAATTATAATCTTTTTGCTCACACACTGATTCGTGATAATGAATTTGAACTCTGCTTTTAACCCTGTCTTGTTACACACCATTGATGAACACACACACACACACACAAGCCGGGCACAGGAGCAGTGGGCAGCACTTATGTGCACCAGGGGAGCAATGTGGGATTGGGTGCCTTGCTCAGGGGCACCACAACCCCTGGGCCCTGGTTGAACAGGCGACCTTTTGGTGATGAGCTCAATTCCTTTTCTCTTGACCATGGACATGCCATCATCAGTGGGTAAGGGGATATATTCAGTATGTAGGAGCCTACATGCAGTTTTAGTTGATCTAATGTTTAAATAATTAAAAACAATAGTAAGTTCATGTTACAGTGGGTAATAACGCCTCATTCTCTCTCTCCTCTCGATTTTCTTTCCTTTTTTAATTCTCATTTTGAAGGAAAGTAATAATCTAATTTGTCCAGGTCTTTAATTGTTCATGAACTCACATGACGTAAGAAAAGAGAATTGTAAAGAGAATTGTTTTACACATATCTAAAGCTGCAACAATAAATCAATTAGTAATAGATTACTTTTTGATTAGTTTATTTCCTTCGTTTTTCTGACTTCAGCTTCTTAACTTTAAATTTTTCTTTGAGGATGTTGTCATTTTAAGTTTTGGAAACACGTCAAGATTTAATTTTATTTTTAGATTTTCTGACACTTAATGGAAGAGTTATTATCAAAAATGTAAATATTCAGTAGTTGCAGTCATACAAGCATCCAGTGCAACTCTTTTTTACTTATTTAATTTAGTCCTCTCACCTCTGAAAGGATTAAATTAAATAACCATTAGACATCTGTGAGCCTTTAATCATATGCAGCTTAAGTGATTTTAATGGCGTATTTGCACTTGGTGTGCAGTTCTTTTCGGCAACAGCAGATGGAGGCAAAATGGTGTTACTAAATGGTGTTAATATCCATCAGAGTTTAGACTGACTGTGAAAAATGCAAACCATCACCAAGCTTTAATGTTTACATTTATTGGAGCAATTGCTTATACATCCTTAAGGCAAACGTCGATGTCCGTGCAAGATAATACTGTTCAGTAAACAAACCTTAGCTAATATATAGTGTAAATCTCCACATGAAATGTAACAGAATTGTTATATTGAGAGCAGAGTAACTCAGTTTAGTCCTATGTCATAACACAAGCTCAGCAGATACTAAGTCTGAGTTTAAAGGAATAATTCCACACTTTGAGAAGAAAGCTTTTCTTGCTAAGGCTTAAAGGAACATTTAGCGTTGTATTACTAGAATAGAGGTAGTATTTTTGAAAGATTGTGCTTCCCAACTTCAGTTTCTCCTGAGTTGAGAAATATCTTCATTCTTTTTTTTGTTATGTGACCACCAGTGACACTTGGTCCTGTTAGACACAATGTTTCAAAAATACGACCCCTATTCTAGTAATACAACGCTAAATGCAAATTGGTAAATGCAAAGTATTCCTTTACATGAGGAGATAGAAATATAAAGCTACAGCCAGCAGCCGCTAATCTTAGCTTAGCAAGAAGAAGAAAAGGATATTTGTACAGAGGCAACCCAGCTTTATTTACCCCCTGTATTTAGCCTTTATGCTAAGCTAAACTAACTGAGCACAAGCTGTAGCTTCATACAGAAAGACAAAATATATCATCTGATCTAAACCTCAGCAAGAAGGCAAACATGACTATTGACCAAAGTGAACGTCCACTCTGGAGTGTGAGGGAGTGGCAGAGACTTAAAGGTCCAGTGTGTAATAACATTTAAGGGGACAAACTAACCAGAGACGTCAATATGTTGCTACAGTCTGCAGTCTCACCATGAGATGTCACTAATTCAGTGTGTGTGTGTTTGTGTTGTACAGTTATTGAGGACCAGCAGAGCTGTGGACTGGTCTCACTTCACAGAACGGCCCGTCTTAGAAACATCCGGATGTACTAAAGAAAGACAAAAAAAGCGAAGACAAAAGAGTTGACATCACTATTTGTTTTAAATCTGTCTGGAACAATAAGACAAAGAGTTTTCCTCACCATCTTTGTGAGACTGGGGCTGGCCAGGTCTTGTTGGAGGTCTGAGTTTGTTGGGGAGTTCGGAGTTTTCTCTGTAGTCTCTGGGTTTAGAGGGTTGAGGATCCGGCATGCCTGGTCGAAACTTAGCCGGTAAAGGAGGCCGGCTGACTCCTATCCCAGACTCTGAGCGCGAGGGCACCACTGGTTTCTTGTGAGCTGAAGGATGTGACGTGCCAGGGATCGGTAGCTGAGGTTTGTTCTCAGAGCAGGTGAAGGAGCGGTTGCGTGGGGTGGGCACCGGAGGGCGCTCAGCATCTCCATCTGTTGCTGGTCTGGTGGATGTAAACTGGGGGTCTGGGGGTGTGAGGTGGTCTTTCTGTTGGAAGTCTTGGTCCTTTCCCCTCCCATGGGATTTTACCATTGCACCATAAAGCGGATTGTCAAACATTCCTGTTGCTTTTTCATCCTCGTTCCTGTGAGACAAAGGAGGAGCATGTTAGCACAGATTCACTTCCACTTTCCTCTGCAACCTCTGCTCGTCTGGACTGCTGAGTCAGTGATTCACAACTATTGTGTTTCTCTTGTTTTTGGTTTCTATATCTTTAACAAAATGATCCGCTACCCGTTTCTACAATGCTTTAAGCCACACTGATGTGACATATGGAATCAAACGTGTCAGATGATCACAATTTAAATTCTGCACCGTTTGAAATCTCTCCAAATTAAAGACAGAAGCTCTCAGCATTCACCTTTATGTCAAAAATGCAAAAACTTGGTAGGTTCCTTTACTCACTGTATCTGGTCTTATCTAAAATTCAAGAGAAAACTCAATAAAAATATACCAAGTTCCTTCAGCTTATTCAGGAAATGCCTTCTGATCTTTAGTTTGAGGTTGAGAACCTTCAAACCTTCATGTACAGTCATTGGAAGTGCACAGCAACTAGAAAACACTCGACACTCACGTGGGACCAGGTTTTCCTGTGGGACTGCGTATGCTTGCATCAAAACCACCTTTCTTGGAGTCTTTACTGCATTGCCCAGTGACAGCAAGAGTCTTTGGTGGCATACTGTAACTCCAGCCTCTATCTACTACATTCCCACTTTTGTAAGACACTCCCATGTAATTGGGGTTAGAAAAATCCTGCGATTGGGCGCTGGAGCTCCTGTTGACAAGCAGACAGACAGAAAGTGTCACAGCAGGGAATCGAGTCTGAGACGTTCTCATGTAACCACGAGTGTACAAATGTCTCACCTGTTGTAGTCGCCGCCTTTACACTTCGATGTGGCGGGGTCATCCCTTTCAATTTGAATGAAATCTGAAATCAGAGTACAATAAGAATCCGTGCAACAAGGACTGAAGTTGAATGCGCTGAATACATTTCCTGTCGGGTTGATTTCCTGACTCACCATAAAGCTTCTCGGTGCATTTGCCCTCAGAGGTTTTCAGCTGGATGCCACCTGTCAGGACTCCTGTCTGCTCTCCGTGGTGAGTCAGTGTGACCTGAAACTCTGTGTAGCAGAACTGGGCAGCTCGCAGCGCGACACAGCCCTCACCTGTGAAAGAACACACCAATAACCACACCTTTAAGGCATTGTTCAGGGTTTTTTTTTTGAAGTGTGGTTGTACAAGGCACTGGGAACCAGAGAGGGACATGGAGGGTGGCATGTAAGGAAAACACATTTTAGCCACATAAAAAAGGCTATTCCTGCATAAATCTATTATATCTTTAGAATAATGCTCTTCACTTCACATGTTCCTCACATCACCCCAACCTCCTTTTTTCTCCTGGAGGAAACTGAAAATCTGTGTTAAAACCACTCAATCTTCTGCATCAATATCCATACAGAAAATCAGGGATTTTACATCACAGCACATAGAGCTTCGGACTCTGTGTCAGTATCTCTTACAACCACATTTCAAAAAACTTTGCATTTTATCCATGAACTGCTTGTATTTTCATCACCATATGACTCATCACAGTCTGTCGACTTCACACAGATGAGGATGTGCTGGTCCAGAAGGTACTCGGGGTCAGAGATGATGGGGGTCAGCTTGAAAAAAACAAATAGATAAGATGGGGGATGATGAGTGAGTGACGCCAGGGGAAAATTCATTTCCAAAAAAAGCTGCCTCTGCTCTTTACCACCACTTGGTTGCCAAAGCGAACTTTAATGGACCCATTGGCGTGCTCTGTGTTCTCGCCCTCTGAAGTCTTTGCAGATTCTGTGGGTGCAGATTGAAAATTTGTGTTCTTTTTTATTTTAAAGCAAAAAAAGTAAATCGAGAGAATGAGATGTGATCAATAATAAAAAATAAATTTACTCTCCAAGCAGCTGGAATGATATTCAATGAAGAACTTCGTCTTTGATTTTGTCAACAATGTGGCCACACAGTTCATGATTTGTATCCCGCCTTCAGGTGCACTGTCTGGATCTGAAAATAAAATACACAACTGTATGTATATGTGAAATGTACGGGATTGTGTGTGTGTGTGTGTGATTATACCTTGCTTGGAGACAAATTGTGAAGTTACACCAACTTCAAATGAGGCAAATACAGGTGAGTGGTCACTCGTCATGATGTCATTTGTGCAACCTGCAAATTCCAGGCAATTGAAGAAATTGTAATTTAAAACATTCCTGAACGTTATTTTTTTCAAAATATCAATGTAAGTTTTTAATTGATAACTTAATTTGGTCTCAAATGAAAATTTCTTTGATTTTTTTACTTAATGGAATTTCTTTACAACAAAATTTTAACATTTTCAAATAAATAAGTAAAAAAAAACACGCGCACACATACGTATAGAACTTTTTACATAAATAAAATGTTAGACAAGACAATATACTTTATTGAAAAATAAATAAAAAGCTAAATAGTGTTCAGCAGATTCACAGTTCAAAGTGTAAAATGTAATATAATAAGTTTAATAAGCCATGTTAAACATGAGAACAAAGAAAAATAATAAATAAATTAAACTAAAATAGAATTGGGATAGGAAGGGATACATTTCTGTAAAACTTTAAGGAGTAAAACTAAATAAAATGATCATAAATAAATCGGAATTCAATCAAAAGCCAAATGAAATTTGAAACATTTGAACACACTCTCAGTTTTCCCTATAGCAAATATCAAATACATACAAAAAGAAATTGTAATGCAGACTGACTCACCGTATGCTTGGCAGACAACATGAACCAGAGGATATGACTTCCGCAGAACACGGTCACACCATGAGGGTAAGTTATATTTTGTCTGTTAATGAAGTCAGAGACATAAATACAGAATGTCACTTCCTGACCCGATGATGTACATATTAGATGTGATAAAAACTGCTTCATTAAATGTGAAATGTCGGTCATGTAACGTATGAGAGGTGGTGTCTGCTGATGTGGATCAAGTCCAGAGAGATTGAAACTCTGACATCTCTTTTTGTCTTAAAGGGAAAAAACATGGAATTGAATGTGGATGAGCGAGATACTACATTTTCAACGAGCCATGGCGTCGTTTCACGTTGACCTTTTGACCTTTCTGTGTTAAATCTAATGCATGTTCAGGGTCAATTGAGATTTCCGTTCAGTTTTAGTTGCTTTTACTGTTGCAGCACCCGAGGGCACGACGGGAAAAAGACGTCTGACTCAGTGAGAGCTTACCCCTGTGGCCTTGGCTTTTGTGTAGGCATATCTCTCCCGTGTATCTCTTTCAAAACGATAGGTGGGTGCAAAAGTGATTTCCTCCTCATCTACAATCAAAGACAAGTTTCTTTTAATTGATACGTGTTGAGAATGTCCAGCTCTCTGAAGACTTTTTCTAAGTGTGGGCACAGCTCACCAAAATGCAGAAAGACCTTTCCGTCATTCCTCTCGATGCTGAGCTGGTCTTTACAGAGGAGTTCCTGGTACTGCTGCTGTTTGATCTTTGTCACAATGTACTCAGCTTCCTGTGAAGGGAAACAGTGACTTTTTGTGCTTTAAAGTGTTAGTGGCTGAGGTCAGGTGCCTGACAACCAGCAGCACTGCTGCTTCTCTTGTTTCTGAGGTGAATACCATGGCGAGACGTAAACAAAGAGCAGACACAGATCAGCTGGTATCTGAACATTTGCAAATTATTTATGTTAAATATGTTTGGAGATGAACTCATCAATAAAAAATAATAATTAGGGAGATTTCATTTAATTTAGGCTTTATTTAATTAATTAAAATGATAAATGAATGAGTCAAGGAACAGTAGGCATAATATTGGTGGCATTAATGATTATTCATTCCTGTGGTGGAATTTCAGAGAGAGTTCGGAGTCATAGGGTCACATATAAACATATATGTGCAAGATTTCTGGAAAATTATAATAATTATTATAAATATATGACTTTTTTGTAATGTTTGTTGCTTTTCATTACTACAGAATGAACCCTTTATGTTTATATCAGAAGTGGGTCTTCACTACGACAGAGAGCTTTAATCCCATAACGTTATCTTTTCTCATTCTTCAATAAGTCTTAAAAACCCAAAAATCAACTATGCTTCAAGTGATCTTGCCTACTGTAGCTTTAACATGGTTATAAGGTGTCCTTCCTATAGAATAACGGGCATTCATCGTGACTCACTTTAGATGGAAACTCAACACGGTAGTTCAAATCGCCGAGCCAAAATAGGTGAGTGAACCGATGGTTGATGTCGAACGGATTCAGCTTCTTGTCTCCCAGATTCAGGAATCTCAGGATGTTGGTGTAGTTTTGATTGCGTCTGCAAAATACAGTAAAAACAGTGTGTTTTCAGGGGCTGACGGTTTGTTGAATGAACCGTGGTGCTCTGTGTGATCTGCAGATGACCTGAGTTTCTTCTCGGTTCCGGAGGTCAGGTGACTGTTGACAAAGCCAAACGACGTGCGGTTGAACATGAAGGACACGCCCACTGCTCCCTTGTTTCCTGTGAAATCAGTGAAAACTGAAAACAGAACTGAAGCGAGATCGCCTGCATATTTACTCTATGTTATTAAAACCCCACCAAGGACAATGTTTTGGTCAAGTGTGGATCTCCCTCAGGTCAGAAGGATTTTACAGATGCTGATGCTTTTTTTTGTCAAGAAACATTAAAGTTTTAAGTTTTATTAACATGTTTGAAATAAAACAAAGAAAAACCTTATGTGACTATGCTTGTTAGCCCTGAGATAGGCTTGAACCTGTTAACCAAAAATAAATGAAATACAACAACCCTCCTTTAACCAATGTCAGCAGCAATTGGCTCAACTCACTGGAGTCTAAGGAATAAATGTCTCTGAGGTCTGAAGAAGACACTGTTGTTGTTACACCATCAGCAATGGAGCTCTAATCTCTAATCTCTCTTTTATAGGACGTGCGTGTGGAGAAGTGGAACAGCTTACCCAGCGTGTTGGCGATGCCCGTCTTCACACTGTCAGAGAAAATGTGGGAGATTCTGTTTTCGTGCTCAGGCTTGGCAAGGACCACAATCCGAATGTTCCACAGAGTGTGAATCGCCACCTGGATTAGGTTAGGACACGTATGCTATGAACACAGCTCTGCACCTGCATGCTCTGATGCTTGTGCACCGTCACACTCACTTGTTTGAAGCTGATGTTTGTGATGTTCCTCAGGGCTCCCTTCACGGTGTCTGCCCACTCCCTCTCACCCAAAGGATCCTCCTGAGTCCCAATCACATAAATATCATGTGGAATGTGATCGGCGGTGTCGTCTCTCGTCTTCCCCTGGCCCTTGCACTGAAACCAGGTGTTCATTTTGTGGGGAGGACTGGCGTTTCCTGCAGTTCATGGACAAATCTTTGACTATAATGTTACTTTATCTGTCAAAATATTAAACATTAAAGATGTTGACAACTTTACCCATGTTCCAGGTGCCAACAAATACTGAGATCATGTCAGGTTCAGGCTTTTCAGAGTATTTGTTCTTCATTTGCTGAAGTAGTTGGCAAAAACCCTCCCTTTTCTGGTTTAAAAAAAAGATTATTGATTACAAACACTTTCACTTCTACCTTATGAATTACACGTGACTGAAACGAACAGCGACTGAAACCATGTTTTCTCATGTTTTGTGTTATTGGCCTCTAAATGAACCCACTATATAAAACATAACGCTTGTCACACAGTCACATTGTACAACAATCAGAATTTAGGAACTAAATCAAAATGTAACGATATTTGTTTGTTAGATGCCACTGAATCCTAAGACCTCGGTCAATAAATGAATAGGTCATTCCTTGGATGATAGTATATGGAAGAAATGAGAGCTGTTGAAAGTGAAAAACTGTAGTTCATATGCCAGGCCTGTAAGTGGCGCTGTAACGCTATACCAAAAACAGAGAAGAAGATGCTCCACAAATTACAATGTATGTAATCATAGAAACTGAGACAGCATGAACAAACAGACAACAGTGTTGACAACCATTTAGCGACTTTACACAAACCCCAACGACTTTTTTTTTCTTCTAAAAAGCAACTAGCGACAAATCTAGTGAGTTGCGATTTTCTGGCATAACCGAACGACTTTCCAAGAAGGAAATAGTTGGTTATGCCGCAGGAGTGAACTTCATCTAGCTGTATTAACTGTGGGTGGAGAGTCACACCAAATATGTTCATACATGGCTGATTATAACATTTTAGCTCTCTCCTTTCATATTTACAAGTGTTTAAATGTTCGTTTTAAACCTTATTTGATGTTAAATTGGTTAAGCACAAGATGGCAGCACCTGTATCTCCAGACTGGAAGAACATCGCCCATCATTATTCATGCCTAATGTATATTTGAGCTAAATACTTGATTCTTGGGCCTTTAGATTAACAGAAGCTGGCAAACTGTCAGATGTTGTTTACCTTCGTGTCGTCGAAGACAAAGTCTTTCTTCAAAACCTTCTCTTTCTCCGTCTCCAGCATGATGACAAGCTTGGCATGCATCGTCTGAGATTTCACCAGCTGCAGAACTGGAAAATAATCACAGTACTCCTTAAAACGAGCAGTGTCCAAAGCTATTTACAGCTACTTGTTAACATTGCTTGTTTAATTCAAGTATTCAGTATCACCACACTTAGTGCTTCACTTTAAATACAAAAATGCAAATTAATACTTTTTATTATTTTACTGCCCTCTAAGTTTAAAGAAGTGACAGTGGCTTGGTGTAAATTATGCATAATAACTGTAATTAATGCAATTTATAGTGTTATATTTGTCAGTAATCAATAATAGTCAAGCACGCCCCAAAAAACTAATTCAGCTCAGGGCCCCATAAAGGCTGTTACAGGAAGGTATAACGGAAAATGTTTACAATAGTAAACAATAATGTAATAGCAATACTATGTGATATTATATATTATATTATATTATAAGTAATGAGGTTATATAACAACTCTTTACTTTTATTGTGCACAAAGTATTTATCTTCAGGGCCATCCTTTGACTTTTTGAAGTAGAGCTTCCCACTTTCGACGTCCACTTTCAGGAACATCTTTGTGGAAATACCAAGAGATTCTTGTTTGACCTGAGTGTGAAAGAGGAAATGGGTCAAACAAACATTTAATGTTATATCATTTAATTTTCCTAACAACCCTGTAGAAGCACCTCGAATGTGACAGCCGGAATGAGGGATTTCCTGTGACCTCCTTCAAATCCAACCATCTCAAACACAGAACTTTTAGTCTGAAAAGAGAAGTCGAGAGCAGGTTTGTCATTTTAACATCATCTGCTGACATTTCAAACAATGAGCCGTGATAAATTACCTTATCTTCTATTGAGTAGAGCAGTTTTGTCAGTCGCTCGAGCCTAAAGGACACAGACTGACCTGAATCTGCAGAAATCTGCAGAAACAGGGAAAGTAATACATTATGATTAGGATTGTTTTGTTGTTGTTGTTGTTGTTGTGTGTTGATTCTTATACAAAGAAATATACTTCTAATTACTTTTGGATATTGGCCAAACCCCGGGGAGAGCTGTTGGTCCAACGCTTTATGGACGACCTCCAGAGTTGGTAGAACATTTGAAATTTCACTGCCTCACAGAAAAGATCAGAGTTAAAGTCACATACATTATATTCAGCACTGTGCATTATAGTCTTCGTGTTGCGTCTGGTAACTCTACCTGTTAAGAGTCTTGCAGAGAGACATTATGAGCTTCTTAAGTCCAGGGAGGTTGGGGTTACCGTTCTGTAGTTGTTCAACATCCAAGCAGATTGAATTCATGAAGTATTCTTGGATGGCCATTTGATGCTCCTCGGATATTCTGGAGGTTTGTAACACAGGGGCAAAATTAAAGCAACGCTGTCTCGTATTTCACTTATCAACCAAACACATCACTGAATCAAATCCTTGCCCAAAATCAAGGGAATCACTGAATTAAGCGTATTGCACTGCTAAACCTCTGTATGATGACTGATCTGGTTGTAGATAGTTGCAAATGTGACATACGTGGACAGGTCCATATGCTGCAGTCTCATCAGGTAAGTGTCGGACAAAGATTTGCAGGACTGTTCAGGAGACTTGTAGTCAGCATCTTTGAAATCAGTGGGTGGGAAGTTCCTGGGTGGAAGCTGTGGCGGAAGACTGTTGGATTCTGTAGTGCAAAGACATAAAGCATGTTTTATGACAAGCACATGTTCTGCTCTATATTACTGATGGAGTGAAGATGTCTGACCTTGTTCCTCATCTACCTCCTCCTCCCTCTGGACAGAGAACTGCAAATGCGTGACCAGGCCCATGTTGGGACTGTAATAGGCCTCCACCAGCTCAGTCAGCATGGTGAAGAACCTGATAGGAACTCCTTCAGATGCCTGAGGAGCACATCACAGCAGGGACATGTTTTTATGACGTCCCTTTAGGTATGGAGGAAGGTTTAATGTGACCCTAAAATGGCATGTGTTCCAATTGTTTTAGAGAGAGCTTACTTCCTGTCTACCACAATGTTTCATTCATGCCATCAGATGAGATGCTGAAGTGGCAATGCTGTGTATGTCTTTTGTTTTCCTCAAAATCGTACATCACTCCTATAATGTGCTCAGCAATACTTGCTCATAAATCATCAGGGTTACTTTCTAAGTAAGTTTTTTTGTCTTGATAACCCCTTAATGTGTTTTGGTTTAGACTACAGCACATGTATATATGCCTCGTCTTTTTCTATCTCACACCATTCACATTACTTCACAATTGCCAAAAGCAATTCCTATGACATAGTTACAGTATGTAGTAAATGCAACTGGATTTCCTGAGTCCCTATAAAGTCTACGTGAACTCTTCTCTCGATTTTATATTTTCCATTAGATCAGTGAAAAGTGGTTAGAAAAAAAGACCTTTTACTTTCACTTTTCACCCCCCAGATAAATTTAATTTCTTGCTGATGACACTGAGTGAACATCTGTCTGTCACAGCCTCAAGCTATGATCACTTCCTCCAGGTAGATTTCGTTTCTATATACAGTTCATTTCATGCTTAATTAAAGCAAAGGTTAAAAAAGATGTCAAGCCAGAAAGCACATCGCTGTGCAAGTTTGTATAATTCTTAAAACACATTGCTGCAGCAGTTTCTTAGTTCCTGTGTTCTCCACACAAATCATATTAAAGCATAATGCAAATATTTAAGTCACTTTATTTGATCAAATGTCAGTTAAGCTGCACAGCTCAGATCTTTGGATTTGCCCATTGTATACATGTATTGTAAATGTTTTCATACTTCACAATATTTTACTGGAGAGGCAAAACTGAAGGTGAAGATCAATAACTGCCAACACAAGAATCATACTGCTACCGTTGCAAAAAAATGTTTTGCATATGCCTACAAATACAGGCTGTACCTGCAGAACCAATAAAAACTGCATGTGCTAGTGTTTATATTTGAATATTCAAAGGGGAAACAGCCTTTTACCTTCAGATACAGTACATGCTGTCATTACTTAGCAATTAATATAACCACAATAAAAACTCACTATTAACCCACCTGGACAGAGAGCTTCCTGTCCTCATTGGGCAGGATCCTGTATGTGTACACACAGTTCTGGTATCTGTGGTTGAAAAATGCAAATGTGTGTCAGAGGAAAATGGCATGACTCTGGGAGTCAATAAAAACACACTCACACAAGAACAAAATGTGATGGCTGGTGCATTCACTGTGTTTACCACAGCGTTTTTAATTGATATAAATAGCAGTGATGGCAGAGTCTGGCAGCTCAATATGTTTTCTTTGCAGGAAATGAGTGCAAAAACATTACAAACTGTAATTCAGCCGGGCACACTTTAACTTTTAATATTTTTAGTTTTGACATTATTGATGACATTTATGCAGGAGTTGCTTTATCTGAAATATAAATACAGTAGTTTTTATTTCATTGGCTGACACTGACACGGCTTCTGTTGCTCACCATATGGAATCATTATTCGCTCTGTGAAAGTGCAGCACATAAACAGTCATAATAATTTATGTGTACTTACAAAACACAGAGGGCATACGCTCCCTGTATGGACTCGCTGTCCCGGATAAGGAAGCTCCCATCTCTTGCCGCTTTGGATAGAAGATACTCAGCTTTGGATCGAATTATATTGCCATGGTACCAAGGCTGATAACTCTGCATCCTGTTCCTCACGCCAGAATCAGAGTGTGGGAGTTTTGCACCTGCCCCAGTCAAACTACTCTCCAGCAAAACCAAGTAAACTCAGCTTTTCTCTCTTGCTGCTTTCATCATTTCATGCTGCGTAACGACTTAGTCCTTTCTTTCACTTGTTCATCCACTTGTGTCAGAGAGCTGTAAAAGGAAGCGGCCACAAGCTCTGCTCTGAACTTCCTCATTTGAGAAGTGAAGAGAGGGCGGCCCTGGTCCAACCACTCTGCCTGCTTTACCAGAAATATAGTGAGTGTAAATGTAGACTTTTGCATGCTGAGGAGAAATCTTTATCACAGTAAACACACCAAGCTCTTAAGTTCATTTCCACCTGTTTGTTCTGTTAAACATCCAGTAAAGTGATGTGAAAATAATTCAGACAAAAGAAGTGGAAAGGGGAAGTAACAAAAAAAAAAAAAACAGAGGAAAATTTAATGATTCTTACTTGTTTTAGTCAAATATTTTACTGTCACTAAAGTCACAGTATAAAACATTTTTCAACTGGCTTCCACTTCCATTTGTCAAAGCTTTAAATCATCTCTCTTTTGTCCTGGAATACAATAAATAAAACAAGCACTCATATTCACAAAGGTTCACATCGGTTCATCTAATACGAATCTATGAATCAGGGGAGTTATGGGCTTTTCTGTAGTTTTCACACATTCAGGAAATACAAGTTTAGAATGACTTGCCATGTTCATGTGATGGACAGGAAGTCTTGCAGAAATATGAGGAGGGAAATGAGCCACTTGCAAACTACAACAGGGGTCATGTGACGCAAAACGAGAACTACACGTCGATGAGTCACTGCGGCCTCAGAGGTTTCTGTCCCTGCACTTGAAACGGAGTTCGCGCGGCGTCAAAGTGTCACACATGTACTCTACGTCGGCACATGCTCTTCTGCACAGAGGATGTGAAATCATGACTTTTCCTTTCAAGACACAACAGCTGAAACACGTTCACATGCTTTCATGATGCAAAAGAAAGGAATAAAGTGTGAGTCACTTTGTCAGATGTGATATTTAATCTGCAAAGAGGTTTTACAAAAATAATAATAATAAAAAACAATAATTAACAACTTGTAAAGACACTTTAAACAGCATGCGAACCATATCTTTCTGTTTCAAACATTATTTTTTGTAGATAGTGGTTACAAAATATTACTCACAGTAAAATAAGAATGAATAGTTTATCATACACGTCACAGTAGAACATGGGCAGAACAATAAATGGATATCAAAAGAGAGTTAGGAAGCTGGATAATGAGGAAAATATTGTATGTACAATCAAGATTTGTCAGTAATGGAAAATATATATACATGCATTTGTGGTTGGATTCTAAAAAACACCTTAGATAAAAAGACATTATGTTATGTTAAGTCTAAGCACAGAGTGTGAATCGCATCGTGTATTCAGGTCACTTCATCTCCACATTACTTAGTTTAACTAAAATAATTTAAGGTCAAAAATGGCTGTACTTAGTCTCTTAATTACTTACGAGTGTGTTTTTATCTTAACGATGTTAAGAGTCAGGTTTGCCACGCTGGTTCAGCCTTTTCTACTCAATGCTGCTGCTTTGATAAATAAACCCAGTGGATCTTCTTAGTTACGACCTTTACATATTACAAATGTAGTTTTTATGCATTTGCATGGTCAGCTTCTGCTTCCAAACAACAAACACACACACTCTGGCCAGTTTGTCGGTGAGTGCTGCAGTAGAAACATTAGCTTTTAGTTCAGATTTAAGGTAGTTAGTCTAAGGTCTAATGGAGCTTTTCCATGATACAGTTGTAGCACGACTCTGGCTCAACTCGACTCTACTCGGTTTGGGTCTCAGACTCGTCGTTTTCCAGTACGTCATAGCACGGCCGTGCAAAACTACAGTGAGTTTTCCACAACAAAAATAGTACCTGCTCAACATGGGCGGAGTCATGACTGCACAGCTGCATGAAACTGCTGTGACTTTGTTTTACACACGACACAAACGAGTGACTTGTAACGCAGTTGTTCTCAATGTAACCGGATCACTGGAATCAGTTCATTAAACATATTTGTTCAGTAACTTCCTCCGTGACTGGAGCACAGACTCCGTCTGACACAATCACTGGACTGAAACACAGCGGCAGGGTTTGTGTCGCCGCTCGCAATTAGCAGTGCTGTCGCTAAAAACACCAAAACTCCTCTGTTAAATATGGAGATTTTAGACATTTCCCTGGTAATTGTTGGAGATTAACACACGTTTTTAGGATTGTTAAGTCTTTTCAATATAAATATATATAAAATCAATATGATTTGCTGGTGCTTTCACTGCCATTTGAAAAGCTGGGCGTTTCTCAACTTCCTGTTCTTGGCACAGCTTTGCAAAGAGTCTCCAGCTCTGAGGCTGCGTGTGGAGGAAACTGTGTTTCTGAGATAAATGTTGACGTTAGCTTTTAGCTCAGAATAAAGAAAGCTAAATTAGTTTGATACAAATATGTAGTAAAGGTTATCTATGTACAGTACATTTGTCAGATATTATTTTTCATAAGTCCTAATCCGAACTTGATGGTGTGTTGGTTGACAAAGGCCGAGTGAGTGGTCGTGTAAAATGCTTTGGTCAAGTTCTTTGACCAAGGACAAAACTCACAGGCTTAAGAAAATCACATGTTACAATCCATGTAATATAATCTATGTTTCAGGGTCTCTGGTTGACTTTTTAAACATTAATGCACATTGCAGAAATGTCTTAAACTGAAATTAATTGTTTGTTGTTTGCTTCCAAAAAGCCCCATATTTTGCCATTTTTGTGATGTTTTACATGCATTTTAATGGCCTTGTTCACATCGGGCAGGTTAATATGCTTTAGCAGAAAGAGCTGCAGATTATAGCGATGACATTGATGGAGACTCTGTTTACTTATGTAAGTCAGAAAAGTGAAACGAATTCCATCTTTCATTTGATTATTTACACTTGTGCTTTCTGTCTTTTTTGATCAGTCAAAGTATCTAACATTAAAAAGGGCCCATAAAAAAATATACTTCTTGTTTTAACTCCCAAAAATCATCTTACTGCGACATCTTGTCTTTTGTGCTCTATGATAAAAAAAAAAAAGGAAATTCAAACTTTTAAATATGTAGGAGTTCATTTGAGTGGGGAATGAAAAGTTTTATAGGGTGGACATTGGTTTTGGGATAAGATATTTACTGTGGCTTATTAACCACATGGAAGAAAAAGTCCCTGCCTTTTGTTTGGCAAAAGCAACAGTCAGACTAACTTTGGTTGGGATGTAGAAGCTTTCAGTCCACACAGTGCTTGAGTTGGATTCTGAATTCATCAGAACTCTGACTTGGCAGTTATGGAGCTCTCGTGTGTTCCTTTCAACTCTCCACTGGTGGCTCCTGATAATCCTGCCTTATTTTTGCAAAACATTTGTCTTAGAGTCTCGCGGAACTTCTTGGCCCCGAACACGTAGACCAACGGGTCCATAGCACCGTTCAGACACGTGAGGAAGGAGGTGAGGCGGTTGGCCAGGCTCAGGCCTCGCCGTGTCTGACAGGACGAGTCCGGGTGGTTGTACCCGAGGATGAAGGTGGCTCTGCTCACATGATAAGGCAGGAAACAGACCACATAGATGAGTATGACCACACTGATGGTCCGCAGGGCCCTCAGTTTGACGGCCGGCTCTAACCTGGAGCCCCGATGCAGGCTGCGGATGATGAGCATGTAGCAGGAGAGGATGGCGAGGAAAGGCGGAGTGAAGGCCACAGCCAGTGAGATCAGAGCATTACGCGACGCTTTCTCTCTGTAAAGCTGCAGACACACGGTCACACCGTCCACCTCTGCAGTCTGGTGGGTGACCAGCAATGGCGCCATGGAGACAGTAACTAGGGCCCAGAGACAGAAGCTGATGATATGAGCATAGCGGGCCCGACGGACCTTCAGCGACCTCACGGCATGAACCACAGCCAGGTAACGGTCTGCTGCCACGCAGGCCAGAAAGTACAGGCTGGCGTACATGTTGACGTAAAACAAGAAGCCAACAACTCTGCAGGGAACCTCACCAAAGGGCCAGTGGCCTCCGGTGAGATGGTACGTGGCCCTCAGTGGGAGGATGATCACGTATGACAGGTCTGCCACAGCAAGATGCATCAAGAATGCATTCGCCGGGGAAGATGTGCCGCGCTGATGACAGAAGATCCAGAGAGCCAGGCTGTTACCGTTCAACGCCAGGAAGAAAACCAGGATGTAGAAACATCCAAATAAAGTGTTCTCAGCTGTGGTCTCCACTGCTGCACAGGTCTCCGACTGATTGGACAACAGGGACAGGGACAGCTCCATGGTAGTGGACTCCATTGGGTTGGCTGTGAAGACAAAAAAGCCTTTAAAATATGTTTTTTTTTAGGAAGAACATCTCAGAACAGCCTTGTTTTCAGTGTTAGTATTCTGACAGCAGACTACCTCAGCGACAGGAAACTGCCCAACCCTTCACCCCTTCAACCCCCACCCCAACCCCACACACACACACACACACACACAGACAGACAGACTTAGTCACGGTGCCTGCAAGGCAACAATAGTTGTCAGTCTCCCTCCTTAATGAGGACATGCCCTTTGAGCATGTAAATATCAAAGTCTGCCCGCGATCTGACCGCGATCTTACCGACTGATTAGTCAGAATTAAAACTTGAATTCGGATTTGTCGTGTCTCAGGGGCAACGATGCTGTCCTGTAACGTTGACACCAACAAAACTTTAAAGTTGTCTAACTATGCACAAGTTACAGCAACAAACCTCAAACCTCACCAATCAGACGAATCCACTCAAAAATATTCTGCTTTCTATTTTTTTGTATTATCAAATATGAAGGAGAAATAGGAAATGTGTGTGTCCATGTCTCAGATTTGGTTTATTAAAAATATTTCTAGCACTACAAATCTTTTTTTTATTACTCAAGCTGTGACATACACCTCACATTATCAGTGACCCTTGATCTCATAACATTTAAGTTTCAGGTTGAATTTGTAATAAGATAAGATTACTTCATGCTGGCTGCAGCCGCATAATAAACACAGATCATTTCAAATTTCATCTACTTTGAGAAAAACACACGGCCTAAGCCCTCCACAAGACTTCTTCTTTAATCCAAGTTTTAGGATGAAATAAAATACTTGTGTGACAGTGCGATATTTCAAAGGTCTGGGCCTGAAATGAATCAAAATCATCTCCAGTTTTCTACTCAGGAATGCACATTCTCCAATTTTCCCTAAGACACACCTCAAAACTGATCAACAGTTGACCCGCCGAGCATGAACTCGCCACTCCTTGTGTTTTGTGTCGATCCTCTTTTACTGCTCGAGCTGAACATCAACACGAACACGACAGAGCCTCAAATGACCGAATATCAGCACAAGCCTTTCTCTCACTTTGGTATTTGTGAAAGATCCAAGAATAAGACAAAAACATCTGTGGGATAACATCCTACACATGTAGGGAGGGTCTTAAACAAACTCAGCAGACTGAGAAATGTCGTTAGGCACATTAGGAACTGGTCAGATGAAGCAGCATGGATCTTTTCAGTGTGTGTGTGTGTGTGTGTGTGCTGTGGATTCTGTGAGACCCACAGCAAGTGGCATTTCCCAGCTCAGGCTCAGACTCGGCGACTATTCAAGTCCTCGCAAAGAAAAGGACTGCAGTCGCCGTCAGGAGCAGCTCCACTGAATGGAAACACTTCCATAAATACAGATCTGAGGGTGATAATCCCACAGAGAGACAATCCCGACATGTGTGAGAGCGGATCTGTGCAGCCGTCACACGTGGAAAGTATTGTGAGAGAATGAGAGGAGTGTTCTGGTTCTGGTCCACTGCAGAGTTCATGTGTCAAACCTGCAACAGCTGGACCAGTACAGTACATAACATGATGTATAGGATTTCTAAATAAAATCCACTTTTAATCCACTATCTATGCAGGAGCTCTGCTTCTGCATAGAATAGAATATTTTCTTAATTGCAACCGTGTTAATTGGTGTCTATAAAATGCTTTAAATTGCACAAAAAATGCTGCACAAATAAAATGAATGTAGAAAATCAAATAAGAGATTCATCTGCATTCATCGCTTCATCAAAACCTGTCAAAAAGAACTGAGATTTACCTCATAAAAGTGACAATCACTTACTATGATGTTATAAACCTGACAGTTTTGTGAACAAAAAAACATTAGTGTTACTTAAGTAAAACATTTAAAGTGATAAAAGATGAAACTTTTACTAAAGTTATTAAAAATTTTATAAACATCCATTGTTTTACTGATATACGAGGAGGAAATGAAAGACTCACCCAAGAGCTCCTGATGACTTGAGACAGAAGAGAGGGTTCGTTGCTTGAGGAGCAGGAATCAGCAGTTGTGTGTGGAAGCTGAGAGTTTGCCTGTGGAGCAGAGCTGCAGAACTGAGGCTGCTCCACAAAGAATGCTGTCCTATAACCTCCTTTTCACTCCCTCAAGATGCTCTTGGGAATGAGACTGTAGCCCTTTTTGTGTCTCAACAAATTTGATAACAGAAAGGGAGTCCTGATGAGAGCCTTTCGTTTGAACCTTGACCCCACCCTTTCTCTCCCCATACCCCTCTCCTCAGAGAGCCACTTGTGAGCTGCCACAATAGCCTGAGTCAGAATAAGCAGCACATTTTAGCCGCAGGGAGGAGAATGGCGTGCCTCAGTCGCAGAGAGACGCTGGGTATGACACCATGGAAACCAGGCCTCGCGGTGCAGCAAGTGCCTTTACCATGAACTCCAGGCAGCAGCATCAGCAGCAGCATCAGCAGCAGCAGCAGCAGCAGCAGCACGCCACAGATACACAGATAGTGGATGGACTGTGGTTTATGACTAAAGTCTCAGAGATTATCTTTTGTGGACGGTCTGTTAAGTTCTAAAGAGGGCCCCTTGCCCTATGGGAGTGCAAGGGAAAAACAGGACAGGGGGGTTAGGGGGGTTGGGGGGGGGTTGTCGTTTGGAGGAAACAGAGACCCTTGTTGGTCTCTTGCCTCCTGGGGGCATCCTGAATTGGAATGCCCAAAATAATCACTCACATAGCCATCAGACAGATGTGGAGAGAAGACCCACTGAGAGACGGCATAATATTTCTTTCATACAAGGATTCCACAGCTGTGTGTCGCATACACGGCCGCATTCTATTCTTTGTATCGTCGATATGCAAATGGTATTCTGTAGACTTGAATGAAGCCACTATCTGAGACGCTTTGACATCAATACCCTGTTAATCTACTGCCAAGTGCTAATTGGGGCAGCCCCCACTTTTGTTCAGTGTCTCAGTGCTGTCTGTTGTGCGTCTTGTAACCCTGAAGCAAAAACATTGCCTTGTGTAAGTGGACGCCATCGTAAATGTCTCATTCTTCTTTCTGCTGTGGACGTTCAGTCAGAACAGTCAGTGTTTTCCGTCCGCTGCTAACAGACCAACAGAGAAGAAGACGCCAACAACGGGCAGTTAAACGCACGGACAGACGTCCACTGAGAAAATGTTGACAATGTTTCCAGAAGAAAACACAATCACAACAATCACGGTGTGGTTTTTTCATGGGAATGCATCGTCTGTTTGAGCAATGAAAGTTTTTTTTTTATAAAAATGGGCTGATTTAAAGCCGGAGTGTGTCATTTTTGGTAGTTTTTTGTTGTTGTTGTTGTTGTTATTATTTTGCCTCTGTATGGAGTGACACTGTTGCCTCACAGTAAGAAGGTTGCTGGTTCATGTCCTGGTCCAGAACGTGTCTGTGTGGAGTTTGCATGTTCATCCTAACCCAGATAGGATTTCAAAGTGTCTGCTGCATGATTTGCAGCGTGACTCCAACAACTCGAACAACAACAACGATGTAGATCCAGAGAGACGGAAGTTAATCAGAAGAAAGTTTGCGCCGTGGCTCCACATCACCATTTGGGACAGAAACAGGCAGAGATTTCTGTCATTATTTAGTTCTTCTGGGACGTGACCTGTAACTATGTGGAGGACGAGACTAGACTGTGTCAAGATGGACACACGCAGATCAGATCTGATCACTTGCAATATGTAATGTGAACAGTTGGTCAGGAAGCTCAGATTTCAGATCTGCTTACAAAATCAGATTTGGACTGCAGTCTAAACAAGGCGTGATCAGATCAATGAGGTACGGATGTTATTACCAGGTCTAATTATACACTGTGTGCTATTAGACCCGGGTTGAGGGAGCGTTTGTGTGTATACAGCAGCAGGGCAGGGGCAGGCGGGGACAAGAAGTGTCGTGTCATCACACGGCTGATTGACCATGTTTTATTCAGTAGAATTCACTTCTGTAACTTTTCACAAGCACGTCTTTGTGTTTCCCGTCATACTCGAACCTCGCTTTGTTTTCCTCATTCGTTGCTGTTGCCTCCGTCTGTCTCGACATGACACAAATCACTTCCTGTGTGAAGTGTGGGAATGTTGCCGGGTGACATGAGACCTAAACAATGCCGTGGAGAGAAGAAGTACCAGTCGATAGACTTAATCAACATTGTGTGAACTCATTTTGACATTTGGTTTGAATGTCATGGTCATGTTATGCACTACAACACACTATGAGTTTGTTTTAACGACTATTAACATTAAGAAGGAATGTAGGATGTGTAATTTATGGAACACCTTGCTATAAATCATTGTCTATAGAGGGGCCGTGGTGCAGGTTCACTGTAGCGTCATGGTCCAAGTGTTGTGAAATCTAATCTAATCTCTTCCTTTTTTTTCTGGTAACTTTCGTGGGTAGTTGGGCGTCAAAAGGGTTTCAACAAATTATTCAGAAAACAAATGACCAAGCCTAGTTTTTAACCAACTTGAATGATGATGCAAAGGTTCACAGTGTAGCTCGTGGCACAGACAGTAGATTTACTGTATTTCTGTTTCCTCAGACAGTTGCGGCACAATTTCCGAGGACTTTTGGCAACTTAACCACATCTATTTCTGCTGGCGTGTGTGTTCTGACATGTTCTTAGACCACACAAGAGCACATCACCAGAGACGCATTTAGATACCAGGTCAAGAACAACAAGAACTATTTTATTATTATTATTAGTATTATTATTATTATCATCATTGTTCAGGGGCTTAATACCTTTAAAATGCTATAAAAATAAAATGTATTATTATGTTGTTTTTTTTTATCATCATTACTGATGATGAATAATGATGATTTTGTCTTTCTGTGTTTTCATATCAACATCCATCACATCCACTTGCTCTATACGGAGTATTTGAGGGTGATGTTAGGGTGTGGACAGGTCATGTGTCACCAGTGTCAACATAAACAGAGACAACAAACCACTCTCACACACCAGCTTTAAAAAAGCACTTGGATTTTTTTTAATTGTCTCATGCTGTTATTAATCAGAATTGAAAAGTCTGGAATCATGTATCATGTCAGCATATTTTTATTGTAAATATACATATATGATTATTCTCATGTATTCAATTTTGCATTATAATGATCTTTAAAACAGTTTATTTTTTATGGGAAACACTTATTTATCTCCACAGTGTAAAAGCTAATGATACAATCTGTAAACATGACGTTAAATAGGTTTTCTTCACTTTAGATTACACAATCTGTATTAAGGAGTTTGGAAACGTGAGTTTTGAATTCGTACTTTTGTACAAATGGAAAAAGAGTGTTTTGTTTGCATCTGCGGCCGCAGAGTTGCGTCACACTCAGATCTGACGCTCAGATGTTGAAGCGCTGGTTCCTCGTTTGTCCTCCCGTCCTCTCTCTGAGGTACATGTTGACATAGGAGGTTATGAGATCGTCCATCTTGTAGCCCTTTCAAAATAAGACACGGGTGTAAAGACAACCGCACGACCCCACTCAGATGTAAAGATGACGGTGTGTCTCGTGATGGTGATCTTACCAGTGACGTTTCACACAGGAACTTGTTTCCTTTCACCAAGTTGCCAACAGTCATGTGGAAGTAGGTGCTTCCACTGCACCAGTTGGCCACGCGGTTGAACGGGTGATTTGCCAGAACGTCCTTCATAAGAGCAAATAATCGTTAATTGTAAGAAGAGAGAAGTTTAATGAATAATGGAGTATGTTTGTGGTTGACGTTGATGATTTGAACCTTGGTTTTTGGGTGGAAGATTGTCAATCCTTGCTTGCTGATGGCAATTCGAACAATATCTGGGAAATTTGGTTCAGATGTTTGCTGAAAAAGAAACAATTATGGACAATAAAACCATGAAAAAAAACAAAGGCTTTTTAGTCAGTTGGTGTCTTTCAGTAGGTGACTTTTAAAAAATAAAGCTGATGAACCTGGATAACAATCACCTGGTGTTAGTGAGACAAATAAAGAGAAATATTTCTGCTGCTTCTCTGCCTGATTCAAACACTGCAGTCTGGTTCATTCATCTACACAACTCTAAAGCACAGCCTGTAAGAAAAAGTGAAGACAACTAGACTGGAACTCAAAGTGCAAATGCTGTTGCATTAACATTTCTGAGGTAGACACTTCTTTATATTTCAAATAATCAAACAAGTCTAAAAGGCAACTTTTTGATTCCCCATCAAGATACACTGGTAAGAGTCGCCTTTCATTGTTAACGTGGACGTAAAAAACTGTGCCTCTTACCTTGACTTCAAAGAATGCACAGCCAAACGTGGGCCAGCGGAAAACCGCTTTGAGGAAAGCCACTTTGGCTTCGTCGACAGTCATTGCAGCATGTTTGTTATAATGAGCGACAACACTCTGGAATTAGAAGGAAAGGAAATAAATATAATAAAATAATATAAATAAATCAGTGTTACAACACTGTTGTTTCTTCTTTGCTCCGCTGTTGGTGGAGTTAATGATTGTCCGACGCCCCCACAGACCTCCAGGCAATTTTCTCATCACAGGAATGGTGTAATGGTATAATGGTGATATTGTTCATGTGGGCACTTTATAGCTCCATTCTACTGCTATTTAGTGTTCCTCTCTAAAAATATAAAAACCAACAGAAACGTTGTCGTTGTAGTGACAGGTATGAGAGAATCGCTCCTTTCAGACATTAATGGGCTTGGAATCATTTTGTCCGTGAGACGATTGACAGAAAATAGTTCTGACATTTATACAAATGTGTGGGTTGAGCTGAGTTTCTGTGCCTTTTGAGACCATTTCCAACAAGCGCTTTGGTTCAAGTCTGGCGACGACTGAAGATTGATGTCTTCAAGTGGGCTCAGCGCCTCAGGCAAGATAATAAAGTAGTGCAGTGTTCACGTTGGTATTTTCACAGGATCTCTCGACTGTTAAAACAATTAAATGCTTTAAAGCGGAACTTTGCTTGTCTGGTCGCTTGTTCTCTACGCAGCTAGTTTCAGAGCACTTATTTTTACGACATCTCCGTAAAAAACTCCGTCCACTGTCTACTGGTATCGTGGTATTGTGTATCGTATCGTATCATGAACCCTGTGATTCCCATCCCTATTATTAACCCTCGTCATTTGCAACCCTAGCTAACACTGGAAAAAGAAAATGAAAGTCCATCATACCCTTTTCCACTCATTTTCAGACATGGCCTTGAGTTGGTCGTTGGGCACCAGCTCCTTCAGCATCTTGGGAATCATGACAAACTGGCTCTTGTCATTGCTGACCTTTACTTTGAAGAGCAAACCCGCGATATTGACCATTTCTTCTTTGGTGCAGACATGATAGCCTCTCAGGTACTTGGGCAGCTCCTGGAGGAAAGAGACATATTTTGAAGATGCTTTCCCCCCCCCCCCAGAATTTAAAGGTCCAGTGTGTGACTCCTCTGTTCAGCCCTCCCTTTCCCAAGTGCATCAGGGAACTATGGTGGCCCTCACCAGATAAAAGTTTGTTGTTTATTTCCATAGCAAGCTTTTACATCACACTCTGACTGGTTTGTCCGTTTGGGCTGCTGTGGAAAAATGGCAATGCACAATGGCACCTGGATTTGGCATGCAAACTTCTCATTATACATTTTACTTGTCATTACCGTAACTCCTATAGACCGTTATCATATCTAGAAAATTCAAAAATTATGGACCGGCGATCTGTCCAGGGTATGCCCCGCCTTTTGCCCTATGTTAGCTGAGATTGTCATGTGGAGGATAAATTATAAAAGAAGGATAGATGGATGGATGGATACCGTAAAACAGAGAAATAGAGCTTTGAGCACATATACTTGTCATTGTGGTAGCCCTCAGGACTTCTGCAAAGTCACAGACAAGATTCACCAGCGTGTCACACATGTGTGACGTCAGCTTCTCAGTACCGCAATTCCTAAACGGTTGAATCACTGCCAGATATCAAAAGTGAAATCTTGGAAAAAGGGGCAGAAGAATAAATAAATAAATAACCATAAACCATAGTCGACAGCCAACACTACTCCAGGGTGATGTTCACACTGCTACACCTCAGCTTTTTGTTCCCTGAAGGATTTGGTTTTCAGATGAATAGGAAAAAACAAATCAGTCTGGAAAATGTGATGGTCACTGAGCGACAGCATATTCAAATGCACCTGTGGGAAATGGAAGATAAGATCAGCCTGAAAGTCCCTGCCCGGGACCACGTTGAACCACAACTTCCTCATGAAGAACACAATGTAGGATACGGTGAGTGGTGCACCTGCAGAAAACACAAACACAGCGTTAACACAAGAGAACATTACATGTCTGACTCTCCCTGTTATCAGGCGATGTTTCATTACCATCTTTACTCCTCTTGGCTCGTTTGGACCAGTCAGTGATTTGTCTCAGACTATCAAAGAAGTAGTCGGTTTCATTCAAACTGAGAACCTGAAATAAAGACGTTCCTGTCAAATATAAACGAAAATAAAAAAAACGAAATATGCCATTTAAAGTTGAAGAACATCGAATGAACCTTGTCGTGTGTTTTGACAAAAATGCTGAAGCCGTCTGACGACGCCAGATTCAGCTTTTTGGTGATGTTCTGAATAAGATCCCTGACCCTGGTGTTGGTCCCAACCTCAAATATCTGAGACAAGACAAAGGAGACGAGCATCAACTGCAGGAATATGCTGCATGTAAATGTAAAAGTAGCATTTTAAAAAGCTGCAGTGCGCAGACTCAGAGTTTTACAGTATAGTGGTGTTTGGACCTTGTGTTGCATGGTTTCAGCCCACTTTCTGCACACAGGGAGTGATTAGTCTCATGTCAAGACGTCATGTCAAGACGAGGCAAAGCAAACATTGCAAACAATTCCACTGCTGTTTGACAGGATAAGTGCTTCTTGACTCCGCCCCCTCCGCAGAAAAGAAATCACCAAACGTTACGCACTGCAGCTTTAAAGTATTTGCATCGTATCATTCACGTTCACGCTCATACCTCTTCTGTGTCATTGGGAAAGAAGATTTTATGGAAAATCTGGGTGCGGTTCTGTTGGATGGCTTCTACCTCCACCTGGTGTGGTGGCAGCTTCCTCGGCTCCATCCTGCATCACGACAACAAACTGCACAGTCACTTCTTTTTCTTAACTTGAATCTCCTATTGACACTTAGTCACAGTTATTGTGTTAACTGTCTGCTGAACTGTTCCTCTGGCGATCAATAATGCTAAAAATGTGTTCTCCATCTATCTGCACGCTGTCTGTGATCGTGTGATTGCTGACATGAACTCACAGAGTGACGTTGGTATGCCTGGTATGTAACGGGTGTGTATGTTGATCTAACCTGAGAGAAGTCTGCAGCCGCTGCAGACAGTCGGAGGCCATCGGCTCTCTGCGGCGTGTCTCCAGAAAGAGCTGAGCGTGTCTCCGGAGAGCCTGGCTGGGAGGAAACAGGCCACAGCAGAGCCACAGCAGCTGCCAGCCCTGCTCCAGACTGAACCTGGATGACATTTACAACACAAGGACCGATTATGAGGATATTCATTCTCAAATAAAACGGTTTTAGTTTCTTACGTTCACAGCTTGAAATCTTTCCTGGGCTACAACTAAGATAAAATTTTCTCTTTTATCTTGTTTGTATGAATCCAACACCCTAGTAAACACCTTTAACAATATCATATATCATATATAACCAATATCATTTACATAATACCATATATGGCATTATATAAATCCTAAATCAGAAAAAAATAAATAAATAAATACCGGTTGTTATTGTTGGTCATCTGCTTCATAATCTGACAGTAGATTTCGTCCTGGAGTGCCTCACTTTGAGTGGCAGGCCCGAAGATCTGGTCGGTGAGCTCGAGCTGACTGACCATCTGCCTGGTGGGATAATCGCCCATATACTTCAGGATCGGTACACAACAGTTAAAGAGGAACAAACCTTTCTGACGACTGAACACTTTAGTGACAGAACGATAGCAGCAAAAAGTGAAAGGGAAGCTCTACAAGACGGTAGTGAGACCAGCTGTGATGTATGACTTGGAGACCGTGGCACAGAGCGGAAGATGCTTAGATTTCTGTTGGGAGTGACCAGGACGGACGGGAGTAGAAATTAGCATATTTAAGGGACAGCGTTTGGAGATGAATGACAAGAAAGACAAGATTGAGATTGAGGTTTGGTCATGTGCCGAGGAAGAATAGTGAATACATTTGACAAAGGATGTTGAAGATGAAGCTGCTGGGGAGCAGGAAAAGGAGGACATGAGGACAGCTAGTGTAACAGAAGAGGACACAAAGGAGATGGAGGCAGATGATCTGCTGTGGTGACCCTGAAAGGGAGAAGCCAAAAGAAGAAGATTGTGCTTGCTCATCCAAACTTCAAGCAGAATGTCACCACGTTACTGATGAGTGGAAAACTAAACCCTTGTAAAATTCTGCCATGTAGAAGAGGATATCAGTAAACGCCACAGATGCTCTGTGGCTCAGCTCTGGGTTGGCCACAATTTTCTTGAGGAGGGCCTGCCTGATTGGCTCTCTGGAGTTTACCCACAGCCTCTCAGGAGCAGCATTCCTGGACATCACCTGACGGTTGACATCCTTAGTGGGCTGCCTGCAGAATAAAGTAAAACAGGTCAGCCTCCTTTTCCATTTAGTTTTCCAAAGGTCATTGAATGAGTAGCAACTGAAGAACTTGAAGATTTTTTTCAAGATCTTCAAGTTCAGCAGCGACTGATTCATGAAAACAACAAACAGAACTATCAAGTCAAGTGACTTTATACTAAAGTGGATGTTATTTCCAGTTACCTGAAATACTCGAGGGAAAATTCCTTGAGTGTTGCAGGAGCCATTCTCTCCATCGTCCCTGTTTCTTTCATATGTTCCTGTATGATGTTCTTCCTCTGGTTAGGAGACAGGTTCAGCAGTTTCTGCAAGGAAGTAAACATGCAGCATGTATATGAATCTACAGAGCCGAGGAAGGCACAGAAGTCACCTGGGAACGACTGGTCACGACTGGGAACGACTGGTCACGACTGGTCACTGACATCTCCTTACCATGACCTCAGAGGACGGTTTGCTGAGCGTTGGCAGGATTAAGATGGCGTCGGTGGGCACGGCTCCTTTTCTTCCCTTGCTCTCAGTTTGGCCCGTTATCCAGCCACGCTGCTGAGGAAACTCATCGTCTTTGACTATTATAATAAGCGCTCCCTTCTTGAAGCTGAGGAATGTGGGGTCATCTGTAGAGGAATATGAGAAACCGCCCAGTTAACAAATCATATATCATATCAAAAGTAGGTATGTAAGACAATACCTATACAAACAAAATATCACAAGATCATTGTATGATTCTGTATGACTTTTGAAGCACCGTATGGATATATTTTAAATATCCTTGACAGTGAATTTGTGTTGTATTTAAGTCTCTGACTACGAGGTGGTAACAGATGTTGAGCCATTTGACCCTAAACCTCCAAGTCCTCTCACTAGACAAAGAAAACTCTCTTTTTTCTATGCATTTAACATTGTTCTCTTTTACTACAATAACTTATCTTAAAATAGACTATTTTGGGGGAAAAGATCACAAAATATTGGCTTGCTTTAGGACTGAAACAATTACTCAACTAATCAATTATTAATCTATTACTAAATGAATCGTCAACTGTTTTTTTAATCAATTAATGGAGTGTTTTTAAGGAATTAAAGCAAGTTTTCTGCTTTTTCAGCTTCTCAAATGTGAATATGTTCTGGTTTCTTTCCTCCATATAACAAAGAAATCATTAAAACGGAATATTCTTTGCTTTTTGGACAAGACAACAGGCTTGAAAAACACTGATCAACATTTTCTGGACCAAACGACGACTCGATTAATTGAGAAAGGAATCGACAGATTATTCGATTATGAGAATAATAGCTTGCTTATCATTACACGACAGCAACACACAGCTCCAATTAAATGCCTGTTTGTTTTTTGTTTTTTAAATGTCATTGCACTATAGTGTACTATTGTCAATGCACGAGTTTTCCAGTGATACATAAACAACAGATACACAGTAGAGACACTTCAGAAGACATTTCACAATCTTCAATCAATGAGATGGGACGCTGCAAAAAAAGGCAAATTTGTATGCGGGCCATCTGACCTTGACTGCTGACATCCCTCAGGGCCACAGCGTACTGAGATCGCTCCGTCAGTCCACTGAGGAACATGGTGACCAACTCCGACATGTCCTCGGCTACTGATCCACTCAGAGTGAAGTCTCCTTTTAGTGTGAGCAGACAAACTGCCTGTCCTGATGCTTTAGCCTCCCTGGGTCAGCAGAGTCAGAAAAGAAAGACATACCGCAAAGATTAAAATGTCCATCAACTAGGCTGCTTTGCCTGGCCTTAAAACGTGTCTCTACCTGATGGTGTTGACTCCTGTCACTTCAGGGAAAGAAAGCTCCAGCAGCCTCTTCTCTCTCTCATCCAGGAACGTGATTCCAGTCCAGTTTACAGCTACAATGAACTTGTTCTTTGGCAGTGGAGGACCTACACACGTACATTCATAGAAAATAAGCTAAATAAATCGTGATTCATGGGAGATACTACATATTTCTACATCTACTTTATCTTATATAGTTACACACAGTTGAGTACCAATCATTAACACACAAGAAAGGATCCTCACTAGATGACTGCAACTCAAATTATTTGTCAAATAATGAGTGCATTTTTTTTACATAATCTACATTAATTGATTTATTAGTCTATGACATGTCAAATATACACATTACAAGCTGCTGCAGAACAACAAAAGGTCTAAAACTAAAATATATAGAATTGACAGCAAAGCAAAAACACACAAAAGGAGAACTTCACCAAACAGCAATAAGAAGCAAGTAGAGTTTACAATTATTATTTTGCTATTAAACATTATTGACAATCATTTCAAAATAAAGCGAAAGGAAGTATGGAATTTTACTGAGAAACTCCATTAAATATGTTTGTTTTATTGCCAGTATGCCATTACCTTATAAACGTGGTTTTAATGAGAAAATAAATGAGCTTTTACAGTAAATGTTATCTCCCCTGTGACTCAGACCCTTGTGCGTTCATTGTGTTTTGCACGTTAGTTGCAGACAGCAAATGTGTTTTGTTGCTGGCCCATATCTTTATTTATTCATAAACAACTACTGGTTTGGCATCTCTAGAAATAGCCTTGTATATTCCAGTCTGACATAGATATAAACAACAACAACAACAACAACAACAACAACAGCAGCAGCAGCAGCAGCAACTAACTGTTCAAAGGAGTCTGATGAAAACAAATAAAAGGCTTCCCTGCAGATCATTAAACATGTTTGTCTCTATGTTCTTGAGGAAAGAATTTCTGAAAGAATTATTGCCACTGACCAGTGCAGTTGAAGTCTACACATTTTACCCCACACTAATAAAACATTTAATGTTTAAGAAGATGAGCATGTTTTATGAGGTCGCTGTAACTTTGACCTTTGGCTGCTCCGAGCTATATACTTGAGTGTAAGTGAAGAGCTGTGCCAGAGGGCACAGTGACCTTCAACCTCCAAAATCTATTCAGTTCATGAGTCCAACTTAATGTGCGAACCAAATTTGAAGAACTTCCCCCAAGGCGTCTTTGAGATTTAGTGTTTTCACGAGAATGGAACAAACAAGCAGAACAAACCAACGAATTATAGTTGAACTATAATGTGTCTGTACTTCACTTAAAAGTCCAGTGTCTAAAGTTTTACCCTTTGTCCAATTTATTCACTATCCCTCCTCTGCACAATCTTGTCTTTCTTAATTTATTTCTAAACCGTTCAACCTGGTCAAATCTCTAGTTTAACGGAGGGTCGATTTGGGTTGGGTTCAGTCCCAGTGCTGTAGTAGTCGTAGGACAGTCGTAGGAAACCGACTCAGTGAAGAGGACATGATCTCATGTTCTACCTGACACTTTGATGACTTCAAAAAACCTGGAGAAGAACATGGGCCACTTCTTCCTGGCGTAGTCGACCATCTCCTCCTTCACTGAATCCACCTTTTGCCTTGAGCTCAGAAACGTACCCTTGTGCGTTCAAGAAAAAAATAGACAGAATCGTTTTTATTTAAGAGAGTATGTGTTTTAATGAGCTTTTTCCACTTCAGATTTCTGATAAGCACCTCGACTGACCTGAGTGTGAGCAGTGCTGACCATTTGCACCCACTTGGCCTCTGACTTTGCCTCCAGCAAAGAGCTCTTGATGCAGTCCTGAACAACTTCTCTCACATTTTCTGGACTGCTGTCTGAACCGTGCTGGACATACAGATGTTTTGCAGTAAGGTCGACCAAATCATCCCCCTGTGTGATGTGAAAACAAAACATTTGTCTTATTAGAGTCTATGGCAGCCTATGGCAGCCTATGGCAGCCTATGGCAGTGATGTTGAAGGATCCTTGTTTAATTTCAGCATGATCCCACCCTTTCAGTTTGGTACTCTCCAAACTTAAGACCACGGATGATCTGCTTGTAGATGAGGTCAGTGCTGATATTGTCCTCTGTACAGTCATGCCAGGGGGTGAAGATCTCCTTACGGAAGTAGAGGCGCCAGGGAGCATGCTGCTCCTGCCCTCCCCTCCTCTTCACCTCCTGCTCACACTGGGAGATGGCATCCATCAAGTGCTCTTGACCACTGCCCAGAGCCCAAACCTTCAAGATAGGTAAAAAAAAATAAAAATTACACACAATTTTAGAAAGTTTAATTGAGAGACTTGGATGAGTTTATACACTTTGGAAGGTCTTCAACATTAATTGGATGCGACAGTGAAGCATAAAAGGGGGAGAGAGAGGGGTAGACACACAGCAAATGACCGAAGCCCAAGCTCAAACCCAGGTCACCACAGAAGGCCTTGACCCATGAGGTTCTAGCTCTACCAATGAGTGCACCCATGAGATGATATTGTTTTCACTGCGGCGCAATTCAATTCAATTCAGTTCAATTCAATTAAAATCACTTAAATTAAGTGACACTGATAAGTCCAATTGGGAGAAGATCTGTTTAGGGCCCATAATTGAAGCAGTTTCAATGGATGGAAAAATAGATTTTTAGAAACTTTTACTATATTTTTACAGCATCAAAATTGTTTAAATGTGATGTCTGGCTATTTCCTTCTTAGACAAAAGGCACCAATATTCTATCTTAGTTCTAAAGCAAAATACAGGGAATGGAATAATTAAAAAGCACTCATGACTTGTAATGAATGTAATGTATTTCCACTATTACCACAGTTCTCCTGAATGGGATAATCTATTCATGTGAGTGACTTAAAACATATAGTTCATAACGGGAGTCTCCATCTTTTTCAGTCACTCCAGGACATCATGATATATGATGATCTTGTTTGAGATTCTGTTTTTTCCACTTTAAATAAAGTTAATAAACTAAAGAAAACCTGCAATGCTGTACATTACAGAAATACAGAGAGAAATCTGTCATAGCACAATGACTCATCATATACTGCAGAAACACATACATTTGTACTTACAGTATACATAGTATAACGTGATGATGAAAGTGTTTACCTTATTATAAAGAGCCACATAGAGAGAGAAGCCAAAGGTGTCTTTGAGTTTGACTTTGTTAGAAAGGACCTGGCAGATCTCTTTGGAGCTAGATGCTGAGTCAACTGGCATGTTAATGGAACGCCCATCCATCAGTGTCACAGACACAGTCATGGGCCTCTTTGTCTTGGTTGCCTGTCACCGGACAGACAGAGAAATGACCATGGTCACACAATTTCTCTGGCTCCATACCAAGTGAGGAAATATGACTTTCCTTTCTTTGGGTGAATTGATCCTTCAAATATTTGCCAGAGCAGTGTGTGTGTGAGCCTCAGTACCTGCAGCTCCAGCCAGGCTGGAGGCTCTCCTCGCACTCCATTCATTACTGTCCGACGCAGCCTTTCAGCACAGTACGAGGCGTAGCCTCCTGGAGCGGAACGGATGAAACTTTGCAAGTACTGCCAAGACAAGACATAAAGAGAAAGCAAAACATCACAGCATGATGCAGCACAGTGTTCCTGAGAGTGAAGAAGTTAACACAACTGATGGACTTACCCTAATAAAGCGTTCACTTGGAGGGAAAATGCCCAGACACAAGGACAAAAGGATCCAACCACGGAAGTAGCTGTTGCGATTGTTGTTAGCCTGAAGCTGTTTGCAGATCTGACAGTAAATTTCATCCCTGAAGAGACAAAGACATTTTTTATTTTATGTTTTTTTTAAAATACATTTTAAAAAATATTTAAAAGTACACTCAACCAGCCACAAATATCTGATCAGCCCATCACTTGGCAGCAACTCAGTGCATTTTAGGGCATGCAGACATGGTCAAGACGACCTGCTGAAGACAGGCTGGTCTTAGTGTTTCAGATAGTGCTGATCTAATTGGATTTTTATGCACAACCGTCTCTATGCTTTACAAAGAATGGTCTGAAAAAGAGAAAATATTCAGTGCAATTGCAATTCTCTGGGTGAAAATAGGAAATGATCCCTTCTTATAACCAACGTATGAAAACAACCATCTCAAACATTTCAAAAATTTAAGCAGATGCCATACAGCAGGAAGAACCACAACTAATTTAATCGTCTTGTACAATGACAATAAAGGCTTTCTATTCTAATCTATTCTAATAAAGTGGCTGGTGAGTATATATGTTTTTCAAATGGAGTTTTCACGAACCTGAGGTCACGTCGGAAAATACCATATGCACAAATAATATGGAGTTTTTCTAGTGAGGTCAGCGGTCGGTCCAGAGTGGGTCCTTCTCCAGTCATGATATTGCCGTCCTCCATCACAGTCTGCACTGTGAGAGGCTTGGACACCTCAGTGGGATTATCTGACTAAGTGAACAGCAATGACAATAATAATAATGAATAAAACAAGGGAAATTATCATCAGTAATTTAAAAAACTGACTCAGCAACACTGACAAGAAATTTCTTTTAGGCTTCCACCTCACCTTGGTGATTGAGTGTTTCCCCTTTTCTTGCTTCATTTCTTTTTTATTCCTTGGAACCCTCTAAAACAGACACAAACACCATGTTATCTATCTATATCTATGATAAATTAATACTCAAAAGGAAATATGTCATTTGTGAGGACATTTACCTGGTCCTGGCCCACTATGCGGCCGAGACGTCTGTTCTCTCTGGACATCAGGTCCTGTGGCACAGTGCGCTCCTGTCTGGATGTTCCCTGAACCTGGACCTGCTTCTTGGGCTCAGGAAGGTCTCCCATGAACCTCAGAATGACCCACCACACTGACAAGGAAGCCTGGAGAAAACAAGCCAGACACTCCACTGTTATTTAGAGAAACAGCAAGACTAAAACCAGTGACATGATGAACTGAGGTGGCTCTAGAAAAAGCACCAGAACATCTCCTTCATCTTCATGGTACAGCAAGGGCTGACGAATCCTCTGGCGGATGTGGGTGTGGTTGGCTGTTCCCTGGAAGTACATGGAGGCAAATTTGGAGAAGGGGTACTCATCCAGGTCATCGTAGTCTTCTTTTGGATGATCTTCCTCCATGGGTAGGTCGTCAAGGTCTATCTCCTCTGTGATCATCCTTCTCCCGTCAAAATCCTAAAATAGAAAAAAAAAAAAAACATCCGGTGATTGACTGCTTTAAAAACCCAAAGATATGAGTTGAACCTTTTGTTCTCAAACCTCAAAGCCTGCAGGTGCTTGGCCCTCTTGTCCTCCGATGACAGAGGGAAGGAAGCCAAAGATGTCATCCACCATCTCCTGCTCTGAGATGACTTCTAACTCAGCCTGGGCCTCCTTCTCTTTCTTCTGCCTCAGCACCTCCTCCAAGTGTTTCTGTCTCTCCAACAGAGAGCGCTGCTCTTCTGCTTTCTGTTTGGCAGAGAGGTACATCTGAAAGAAATCACATAAAATGTAAGAAATCATAAACAAACAGTGTTTTTCATACTTATTATTAAATGAGCAACTTTTAAGGGCTGAGGAGTATATCTTTGCTGACACTGGGGGAGTGGGGGGGTATTACTTGGAAAGGCCCCCAGCCTATCTCAAGGTCAACATCAGCCTTTTTCAGAAATGTACTCTGGAACTTGGGATTTGGGAAACTCTGGAAAATTGGGATTGGACATTCTGACACATATTCTGTCAAATATGACAAACACAGCTCGAAATTGTCCAGATTAACACAAGGAAAATATGTGGAACATTCAGTCGAAGGGTGGCACCTGGCATGAGCATGCAGAAGGCAGGACAATCTCGCTCGAGGTGAATTTTTGACCTTCTGACTAGACAGCTGGCAGGAGACGTGCCCTAAAGTCCACAGTACTCGCACAATAGATACAATAAAAATGTGTTATTTATATTTGTGCCAATATTCACACCGAATGGCCATTTAGAGTCGCCTGTGTGTCAGCCGATGGTAAAAGGCTAATAGGGACAATTGTTTAATTTTGCTAAAAGAGAAATAGCGTGATTTTTAAATTTTAATAGTTGACATACATAGCTATAGTATTGGATAAAAAGTTAGCTTTACATAGCTATAAAACAGATGGATAATAGCTAAGTAATTAAAGTAAAACAGTTATGCAGTAATAATAGTTCAAATAACATGATTAAAGTTATATTTTAGGTTGAAATTAAATAATAATTGGCCAATAGTGAAAAACATTAGGCAAGTGGGTCAAAAGTTAAAGTAATAATCTGTAAATGAAGAGATGAGCAGTCAAAAGTAAAACAAAACCAAGCGCAACATATAAAACCTTCTCTTCTGACTGTGAACCAGAATGATTACAATTGAACTCACATTCCTTTTCTTCTTCCTGAGAGCTTGTCTTGCCAGCATGCCTCTGGTGTGAGCCTGCAGGAGGATCACAGCATCTCTCTTTCGCTTCCACTCCTTACGGGCCAAGTATCCTCTGGCTTGGGCCTGCAGCAAAATGGCCGCCTCGCGCTTCTTCTTATATTGGAGGTGGAGCTGGCGAGAACGAACCTGCGCCTGCAGCCTCGTAAACCCGAGCTGGACCTGCATGTAGAGCATATTTTATTGAATATTTACTTTCACTTAACCTTCACATAAATAGTGCCATGAAATTGGTGACTTACCACTTTGTACAGTTTCCTCCCTTTGTGTCCTCTCCAGTGTTTTTGAATGACCAGAGCAGCTTTCCTTTTCCTCAGGAACGCTCTCCTGTGAAAGACATCATACAAAACACAAGCGTGTAGTTGCAAATCACACCGACAAAAAACTCACTTTAAAGAATCGTCTGCACACCTGTATTTGAAGCCTCTCATGACTTTCTGCAGCAGAAGAGCTTTTTCCTCGAGCTCTTTCATTCGCTTCACTTCAAGCATTGTGTCATGGAAGTCCTGAGAGGAAACAGGAGTATATTATCTTTTATTTCATTTGTTGTATAAATATAATACACATACCCATCAAAGCATGTCGTAGAATGTATATTAAGTTTTCAAAATGTTGTAAAATTCATACAAATTCTAATTCAATGAAAAAATACTCAGTTACTTATAGCCATGGTTTCTCAAACTGTGGTACGTGTACATGAGCTTCCTCTGGTGGTTCTACTGTATATACGCGTATGTGATGGGAATGAAGCTGAGGAATTTTGACCAGAGTGCGTAGAAAATGAAAGAAATAACAACAATGAGTCACCTTATCTCTCGCTCTGCCTTGATCTAATTTCACTACACCAGTATGTGAACTGTATGTGAGGAAGAGGAGGAGTATGACAGAGCAAATTATCTTATTGGAAATAAATCTTCCTCCTGTAAATAGACTGTAGCTGACTTTGCTCGGCCTATTCACACCACTGTATTTTAACGTTGGTGATAATGATGTCTTTGCGAGCTCAATATAAGGTGGTACTTGGTATAAAAAGTTTGAAGCACTGACTTATAACATTTAAAAAAAAACATCTTTACATGCCTGCATACGTAGGTTGGACATAAAAAATAAAAAAGGAAGCACCTTCAGGAATATCTTTGTCTTGCCAGTCTTCCAGTCGCCCTCCCCAGTGAGCACAGTCTCACAAATGCATTCACAGCATTTCACTTTACTTTCCTTTAAGAACGGAAACGAAAACATCAAACAAACACGACAGAAGAAGGTGGAGCAGAAGTGAAAATCCTGTTAAACCTTCAACTCACTGTTTTTGGATCACAGGCGGACGTCTTCAAAAGAACGCGGAAGCGCTGTAGAAACTCCTCGAAGGTGTAGCGTACGGGATATCCAGCCTTCCGGATTCTAATGGTCTCCATCATACCAGAGTATCGGAGCTGACGGATGCACAGCTCTCTGTCGAACAACTGAGACAGAGAAGCATCAAATCTGATTCACTTACACCAAATGTATTCCCCGGGATAGCTGGAACATTGGCTGATTGAAAGCAGCTTCTTCTCCTCACCATGGGCTTCTTGAAGTCATTGGGTTTAATGCAGCGTATGAAATAGGGCTGGCACGCAGTCAGTGTTTTCATCAGGGAATCCAGAGACTGGCGGAACTGGCCAGAAAGAGTAGGCACATGCTTCATGCCATCGGCTGCGACCTGGAAAGACACAAACAAATACCACAGAATGAGATTATACAGTACAATATGTATATATATATATGTTTTATTTAATTTGTAGTGGCATCAGACACTGAAGCTAGAAACTGAACTAACGCGAAGGGTGCTCTTGGGTGTGGTGATGATCATCCTGGAGTTGCTCTTTTTTTTCGAACTGGAGGACAGCTCCTTTTTAAACACCTGCTTCAGGAGTTTGTTGTCCGAGGTTTCCACCAGAAGGATGAGGTCTAAGCTGAGGGCATCGCGGTTCTTCTCAAGAAAACCTCAAAACAAGAAAGACGCAATAAGAAATCACAGGTGTGCAGAAATGGTTTGATGCTTTAATTAATTAATTAAAAATTACCTTGCGAATCATAGTAGACCACTCCAGCAAAATGTTGGATCCCAAACTGTGTCTCATGGTCGTTCTTGGGGGGAATATAGACGTCCCCTTTCCCATGGACCTGATTCATTTTTAGGACCATGGTAGTATCTGTTGCCTAAAATAAAAAAACAAGGTGAGACTTAAACCCAGGCTGGCTCAGTCTCATGTTAGAATGTGATGAGGCACAAAGAGGACAGAGACCTGGGGGAAGTTGCTTTCCTCTTCAATAAGAGCCAGCATGTTCAGAGGCTTGCTGGCCAGCACATTCAAGGTGCTCTGGTTGTCCTTGTAGTCAATGTGCTTCCAAACAATGCTTTCACGTGCATACTCGTCCTGCTCCAGCTTGAAGACATGCCTGACAAAGAACTGCTGCAGCTGCTCGTTGGCAAAGTTGATGCACAGCTGCTCAAAGCTGCGACAGTTCAACGTGAACAGAGAAACACGGAGGCATTTAGTTAACTTTTAAGTGTGTCCTGCAACAGAGCTCTTACATTTATATATATACGTATATAGATTATATTAACACTGTGAGAACTGCTGTGAGCACCGACCTGTTTTTGCTGAAGTTTTCAAAGCCAAAGATGTCCAGCAAACCTATGGACTGTCGCACCTCATCGGAATCCTCAGGCGGTTTGTAAATGACAGTGTTGATTTTGTTCACGACCCAAATGAAGAGTCTTCCATAAATAGCCTGAAATCACAGAAATAAGACAGATGTTAAAGTGGAATAACTGTTGCTCACCTCACTCACAGATTTGAATAAAGGGCAAACCGTGACATTATATCATGACCTGATGTGCAAATTAGCAACAGATGCTCGTACATAAATCTCCAGTTTTGATCCGATCTCCTGACCACTCTGCCTAACAGCTTTGGACGCTTTTTCAGTACCTTAATGCATTTAAATTTGCTGTATTCCCTTTATGTTTTTGGTTAAATGTGTGAGTCAAGTTTGACTTTACATTACTTTGACAAAGGCGTCCCTGCCGTCCACAGCCTGAGCAGTGGTCAGAGGTTTGGTCACGCTCTCCCTGGTGGTCATGAGGGACCGCTGAATCAGACTGTTCTCCAGCACTTTGAGATCCACCTGAGGTAAAGAGTCAAACAGACGAGTTCATCTCTGCTCTTATTTACTTGCTCTTATTTAAGATACTGAGAGAAAATATGTGTACCTCCAAAAGTTGGCTGGCCATGTTAAAATGAGTTGATGTGATGATGTCAGAGCCCTCTAGGTTATTGACTAATCTGCCTGTAATTACACAAGATAATGTTCTATATCTCAAAAATGTTACACCAAAACAACCAAAAACACACCAAACTTCTGTTGTTGCCTTTAGCTTTGATTACAACATGTATATTCTGTGGCTTAATTCACTTCACTTCAATACGCTAATGTCACAAGATTTATTTTAAACCACAGTTGAATTCATTTTTGACCAAGATCTTGTATTTATGATGGACTGTGTGTTTTTAATGAAAATAACAGAGATTCTCAATGGAGTTAAGGTCTGGACTCAGTGGAAGTCAATCAACGTGTGAAAAATATGGATTAATGCTCCTTTATCTTTGAATATGCTTGAAAAACCTGGTCATTCAGTATATTTAGGTCAGCTAAACCTGGACCTGAGCAACAGTAGGAAGCCCAGATCATAACACTGAACGCGCAGGTCTCTACAAACATATTCAACATCACAGTGTCGCTTTTACCCTTGAAATCCACATTGCCCAGGTGAAGGATAGCAGCGAGCAGTTTGGTGATTTCCCAGGTGTCATTGTCTGAGAACATGAGGACCTTCAGAGCCGAGCGGAAGTGAGCATACTCCTTCACATCGTCACGTCCCTCACAGCTGGTGCATTTGCCCTGGTGACAGGATCACATGGTTTCAAGGGAAGGAACGTGTGACTTGAATTATATGCGTCAAAATCTGCAGAGATAACCTCCCACTTTCAGATTGATGTCAGTACCATGGTCAGATAGTTGTACTCGGCAGCGTTCCCAAGGGAAAGAATCTTTTTCTGCTCAGCATTCATGCCCATCAGCATGTAGTAAAAGATGTGGTAGTTTCTTTCCTCCGCTGCCTGCACATGAAAGTATGATTGTTTTCTTTACCAGTAGAAATGTCTTGGATCAGGCTGCTGCACCTGAAAATACTCACCTGACGACAAACTCTGGACTTCTCCAGCAGGTACTGCTCTATGCGGGCTCCCTCAATAGCTCCAGCCTTGGTGAAGTTGACGTCAATGTACTTCCCAAAGCGGCTGGAGTTATCGTTGCGGATGGTTTTGGCATTACCGAAAGCTAAAAGGTAAAAAAAAATAATGAATGATCAGTCAGGGAGGACTCAGAGCAAATCATGACTTTATGCTGTTGTTCTCCTCTCATACCTTCCATGATGGGGTTTGTTTCAAGAATCTGCTGCTCAATCCAAGAGTGTTGGCCGCTCACTGTAGCCAGGAACTGCAACATCAACTTGGTGCTCTCAGTTTTTCCTGCTCCTGACTCTCCACTGATGGGGAGGATAATTTCATATGAATGACTTACATCCATAATTGTGCATTCACATCACCTTCTTGTTCATCCCCTGCCCTATGTTTATGCCGTTATCATAATGTTTATGATAAGACTAGTTAAGTACCTCCAGATGTCATTGTGTAGATAGGCAGGTGGGTGTGCAACCTAAATATCAACAAAGGGGTTCCTCAAGGATCAAATGTGGATCCTGTTCAACCCACAGTTTCTCAATCCAGACCTGCATATTTATAATCATCTGGTCTATTGGTATGCAGATGACACTATTTTATATTTGACTGAACATGCATCTAATACACTGGAGAAAGTGCAGATCCTTTATGTATATTTATCTATTATTTGCATTGCATTCTATCTTATATCTATAATTCATCAATGTCTATTTATGTCTATATCTATGTATTATTCCATCTATAATTATTACTTTCTATTTGAGACATTTGTTCCCGACAAGTGAGACAAATTCAGCTGTATTTGCTGATACTGCTATTGCTATTTTTTTGTTTTTGTGGCTTTGTAATGAGTTAGAAGTGATCTGTCTGATAAATAGGAGGCAAAATACTGTATGTATGTATGTATATATACATACATATATATATATATACACATATATATATATATATATATATATATATATATATATATATATATTACATATATATAAATATTTTTACAACTGTATTGCCATTTATCATAAAACTACTATTGATGTGCTAGTAAATAGAAATATATAAAACCAGACCTGATGACACAGCACTGGTTCTTCTTGTTGCGGTGCATGTTAAAAAAGCAGTTGTCTGCGATGGCGAAGACGTGCGGTGGGAGTTCCCCCAGCCGTCGATCTGTGTACATGTGCACATGCTCAGTGGTGTAGATGGGCAGCAGCTGGTAAGGGTTGACTGCCACCAGAATGGAGCCTGTATATGTCTTTAAATGGAGAGAAAGGGTCATTAGACAACGCAAACAGTAGCACATTTTGACGAGTCCTTGTGTGTATGCGCTTCTGTCTTAGTGGGTTCTCACTCTTTTAAAAGGTCACTTGAGGTTTCAAAGCAACATTATGCAACTTAGTGAATGTGCTGTCACTGCAGCAAGTGGGTTATTTCATAGTTAATAAAAGGACAGAGCAAATTGGGAATTAAAAACCATTGTCCCTGTAAAGTTGTTGTCATTATGATGTTAAAACTAATTTATTTCTCTACTTTATTCTCTTTGCCACAGGTACAAGGTTTTTATGGAACAATTCTCTATCCAAAACATAAGAATGAAGACAACAGGGCTTATTTTACACAATACCTATGTCCTTAATGGTGTCATGATACTGCTGTGCCGTTACAACAGTGACTAAACAGGGAACAGAAAAGTTCTCCTTTGTCCTTTTAATGTAAAAAAAAAAAAAAAGGTTGTATATTGTTGCTTTTGCGTTTTGGGTTATGGGAAAGGAAATGCATTATGTCAATGAGATTTCTCACTTAAGTAGTAGCATAAACACGTTACTATGGTGTCACAACAACATTAAGACAATGACCCTAGTGATGCCTAACTGGGTCAAGACAGCATCAGACATACCAAATCAGTGGGTTTTATCATAATAAAACAGGGCATAAAAGGCTGTGGTCGACCATATAATCACAAATTACAAGGCAGACCCACATCAGTCAGAGTGAATCTTTACACCCAGCATTGAGCAGTGCTATTTTTATATAACAAAATGCCCCAGTTCATAACCAAACACACACACTGTTGAGCTTCGATGAAGACACACAGAAACAACAGGACGCTCTGTTTCTACCGAGGCTCATTCGTCTCTATGGAGACAAACAGCACTGTGATAAACTACAGGGCAAAGTCTGAAATAGAAAGAGATTCACGTCATGACTCGACACAGGCGAGTAAGCGTTTCCACAGCAGGTTATGGGACATCATAAAACCAGCTGGTTCAAACAGAGTGAATGCAGAGAAGTGAAACCTACATAGATTTTGCCTTCTTTGTGTCGCACCAGAAGGTTCCTGAGCAGCCCTGCCTCATGGAGATCACCCAGCCTTATCATGTCATCCACACCCTTGACAGAAGATGGGTGCATGGGTCGGATGCTACCCTCCGCCTTCTTGTTGATCTTATGCTCCTGTTTGTAAAGAGTTGACATTGACAACAAGGCTTAAGCTCATTTTTTTTCAACCAGACAGAAACACATTGCTGTGAGTTTTTTTTTTGTTTGGTTTTTTTACCTTTCCTTCATCATCTATCAGTTCAAGCTGGCCTGTTTTCGTCACCTGAACCTCTGCTCCAATCGGCACCCCAGCACCAGGGTCCACCCACACAAAGTCTCCCTGATTTAGGAAAACAAGTTGTCGTTAAATAAAAGAGAAAAGAAAACAAGAACCAGCACCAAAAAAGCCAGAAATGACTTGACTATGAATTGTTTACGTATCATCACAAAGGTGCTCATCCATACCTTGTGCAAATGCAGCATGGTAGCAACATGGATCAATTCTGTCAGGAAAATTATAGAATTAATAACAATCATTTAGATTCAGGCAAGTTACACACTCACTGGCCACTTTATTAGGCACATGTTCTGCTGTCTAAGCAGCCAATCAACACATTTTGGTCAAGACGACTGCATCAATGTCTTAATGCAGTTTTCAAACATTATTGACACAACGAAAAACACATCAAGCTTTGGAAAACAGAGAGACGATGAGTTTGTAAGTGTATCATATCAGCTCTTACCTGTTCAGTGAAGAGCTGCTGCTGCTGCTGCTGCTGCTTTTCCTTGAATGTCTACAAAGCAGGAAGAAGAGAGCTTTTCAGTCAAACAACTCTAAAACTTTATGGCCCTTTGACTTTGCTCCTACAAAGGCAGAGGCCAACCCAGTGTCCACCAGGAAGATATGAAGTTAAAATCACAGATTAAACCAGCCGATCATAAATTGCAATTTGCCATTGAACAATCAATGCAACTCAGGATTACAGGATTAAAATGTTCCTAAATTTGCTTTCAAGTGAACAATATAATCAGTTTCTTTGCAAACTATCCAACACAGACCCAGAGTCCAGTGGTGTCCAAAATGTTGCTAAAGGAGGAACCTTCACAAGACCAACATGTACATGCAAGTCACTCTTCATGCTCCACAGTCGTCATAGATTAACCACCGTCACCGGTTCACCTGCATGGAAAAGCAATTATGTTGTAATAAAAGAGGTAGACCGGAGGTCACTCTTGAGATGGGGTTATATTTGCTCATAGAGCGGATACCATTTACAGTATGTGAGCTGCAAGGGTAATTAAAACCATAAAAACGGCTTTCTCTATTTGTATTATCATATGCAAAGTTTCATTGGCTAAATAAAGATTATTTAAATGTTATTATCTTTCCTTGGGTGTGATCTAAATATCCAGGGAGTGACCCTAGAATGTGGTTAATTACAACATCTTTATTAGGTACACCTGCTAATGCAAATATCTTAATATCCAGTCACATTGCAGCATTTAGGCATGAAGACACGGTCAAGAGGGAACTGCTGAAGTTCAAAATATAAGAAGGAAAGGCAATTTAAGTTACTTTGAATGTGGCATGGCTGTTGGTCTCGGCCAACTGGTGCAAGCATTTCAGAAGCTGATATTAGTATTAGTAAGTATTTCACAAACAACAGTCTGAACAGAGTTTACAGAGAATGGTCAGGAAAAGAGAATATCCAGTGAGCAGCAGCTCTCTGGGAGAAAATGCCTGGTTGATGCCAGAGGTCAGAGGTGACAGAAAGGCAACAGTAAGTCAACTTATTACAGTAAAATTACACAGAAGACCATCACTGAAAGCACAATAGGTCAAATCCTGAAGCAGATGGGCCACAGCAGCAGGAGACCACACCAGACATAACAAAATACACTCACACTCACTCACTGGCCACTTGTTCCAATCCCAGCTGACACTGAGCGAGGGGCAGTGTTCACCCTGAACAAGCCACCAATCCACAACTATTCACACCTGCCATCAATGTAGTTTCCAATTACCCGCTTCAATCTGCAGGTATTTGGTCTGAGAGAGAGAAACCATGTGGAGAACATGCAAACTCACACAGAATCCCAGTTTCAAACCACAAACCTCCTTGCTGTGAGGCAGCAGGGCTAACCACGTCCCCACCAAAAACAATTATCATCAATAACACAAAAAAAAGAAAACAGTGAAAATAACAGCTTGTCTTGTATTGTTTAAGTATATTTTACTATAATTACACAGACAAAAACAATGTACAGTAGCTGAATGTCTCAGGCTCACTTCTTCACATAATGTCATTATCGTTACACTCAACGAAACGAAGCGGCACACGTCACACGGCACAAAAATGGTTGATCGAGTACAAAACTTGAAAAGAAACAGTTCAACCAAAACAAAAGAACACAGCACATTTACAGTGATTTACATGAATTAAATCCACCAATCGGATCACAGGATTCTCACAATCACTCACTCTTTGAAGCACTGAAACCAAAACTAAGTGTATTATTTTCACCATGACATCAATACGCTTTGATTTAAGTGGACGATCCATAGCAGTTTTAAATGTTAAGTTGAGTTGGCATTATGTATCTGCACTTTATTACTTTCAGAAAACCATCTACACAGGACAACAGCTATCCTGTCACACCAGATGAGAACTTTTGAAAGGTTTTTTAATGTTAAATTCATGTTTTAATACTACTTTCGATGTCTCCTTTTATCTTTTAGTTTACACCCAAAGTTGAGGCTGAGGTCATTATTTACCTGTGAGAAAACCAGCTCAGAGAAAAATGGGAAGCAGTGAAATTGGCTTTCCCTCTTTTCTTTAAATCAGGTCACGCTTTACGTTACAGTACAGTAATTATATAGTAACAGCATGGTAACAATTATATATGGTAATACCTTGAAATATTATGGTCATAACATCGTATGTCTAGTAGAAGATCAGTAAATAGTGAATAAAAATAATGAAAAACTGCAAATTGTGTAAGGAATAAGATATTCTAGTAGGCTTACCTCCCTATTATAAATATATTACCAAACAATACCTTTTTTGTTTCTGTGCTGTAACGTAAAGTCATTCCTTTACCAACTGTGTAACAGCTCCCACATGTTCCTGTACACTGACTAAATGAAGGCACAGATTGATGAAAAAAAAACACAATTGAGATCTGTCTGTATTCACAGTTCGCAAAAGGGAAACTACCTAAAGAAAATGTCTTCAGTTAACCCCGCTGATCACTCTCAGGTGGTTCAATTCAACGGAAATACTTGGATGTTCACTGCACCTGCGTTTAGTGCCCAGTATCACAAATACACAACGTGCTGGCTTCAAATGAGGAAGAAACTAAAAGAGTAAAAATGTTTTCTGGGGTTTTTCCAAATGGACAAAAAACAAACAAACAGACAGGGCCGTGCAGTTGGCCACTCTAATGCAACCTACAATGTTCCGCGCTCAACACGAGTGCTGTGTCTTTACATTTTCCTCATAGGCTTTTCTGCTTTTTGTTTTAATTAATTAAAAAAAAAAGAAAAAAAAGTCATCCTGTCACTTCATCTCCGCCCGCTCTCATGCGAGACAGGGAGGGAGCGGGAGATTGTATGCGGCAAATCGTAGCACCAGATTCTGAGCAGGTCCCTCCCGCTCAGCAGCAGTGGCCATCGACGACAGAAAGAAGGTCCAGCTCATGCTCGTTCTTTGCGCTTCAGTTTGGAGGACTTCTTGACGGCGCCGTTCTTGTTGAGCAATTTCAGCACCTTCTCCTTGTGGTCGAGCACCTTCATCATGGTGTCTCTGGCCTCGGTCACCTGGTCCATCACCAGCTTGCAGCGCTGCATGTTACCCTGGCGACACACACGCACAACACACCGTCAACACGGTATACAACTTGATCAGATTAATATGTTCTATTGTAGTTTTCACAGTGGGACATATACTATATAATCAAACTACCGTATGCTTTGTAACATGTCTACTGGAATATGTATGGAACATTCTATTACTAACTCATGTAACCATCATAATATGAATAATTATAAATTCATAAAAAGGTCAATAGTTGGATTATTGGTGTCCACGTAAAGGTGGTCAATGATTTAAGATGAGAATGTGTGTAACTTTATGTTGTAATTGTGCATTTATGTTGTAATTAAAACACCAAATACATCTTACATTTACAAGATATTGCAAGATATTAGGAAATCATGCAATAACTTTGCTGAACATTTTGATGAAGACAATTAAAAAGCTTTTGTATTGTTATGTATTGATATACAGTAAACAATAAGATGATGAATTATAAATATGAAAAAGAATTGACAAAATAAACTCGATTTTAAAAAATTGAGGAATTTTATTTCAAGCTATTTTAATGTCCAAGTGCAGAAGGTTTATAGTGGAAGTAGGTGAAGCCAGAGGCTCTTATTTTGAAGGCCACGGTGAAAGGAAGTGGCCTAGGTCTGTTCATTTCAGACCATAAATATATGGAAGATAAAATGAAAAATCACATGACTGATGGTGAACTAGTAACAAGTTTTAATGTAATTACTGCTACTCTCACTGAAATGTACTGTAGGTGCAGTGTTTTTTGCTATTGTTACTGTTGTTAGGGGTAAAACAAAGATAATACATTTTTAAAAAGTATCTTGGTTAATAAGCAGTACTTATTACAAAACTTGTTTATCATGCAATTTACAGCAAAACTTATTAAATACATGAAACAACCATACCTGTATGAGTTCGTTGATTCTGTGAAGTTCATCATCGGCTCCTGCTCTCTTCTTCGGTATCAGGCCTTCTTGAAGGGTGGAGAGGCGACTGTACACATCGTGCTCCAAATTCGACTATAGACCAATAGACATTCACATAGTGTTAACAGATTCCAATCAAACAGAAAGAGCTGCTAAAACACTGATTATAATGTTGTTCAGAAGTGAGCCACTGAAATAAACGACAGCAGAGATTGAGATTTTTGCTGGTGTTGGCTGAGCACTCACCAGCTGCCTGAGCTGTGCGGCACACAGATGAATTTTCCAGCCTTGTGCTCTGCATGCGACTCCTCTCTGATTAGCCATGTCTTGCAGTGTGCCCTTCTTCTCCTCTGTGGGAGAAACAAAGACTTGTTGCTCGAAGGAAAAGACCACTTGCCAGATTAAAATGTTGGCAGTTTTTGCCAAAGACACTGACCTTTGACTCTGATGTCGCTGTATCTCTGGAAGTGGTGGTAAGCAGCTTTCCAGGGATTACGGTAGTGCCGCAGGAGGGTGACGGGGGGTCGAGGTCGGACCGGCACATAACGCACTCCTTCTTCATCTAAGAGACAAAAACAAGTCCATCAGTAACATTTTAAACACTTCTATCAAAAAGTCTCATCAACGTTGCAGTTACGTCAGAAGATCTTGCAAATAAATCTTACAACTCCATTTATACTGAAACATTTACAAGTAATTGGTTAAGGCCACACAGTGATGCAGTGGCCAGCATTGTTGCCTCACAGCAAGAAGATCCCAGTTCAACTGAGGAAGTGTGTGAAGTCTGTATGTTCTCCTTGTGTGTGAATGGGTTCTCTCCAGGTATTCAGGCTTCCTCCCAAAGTACAAAACATGCAAATGCAATTTTATTTATGTGAGAGACTTTCGGTTTGGCATTTCCTGTCAGTAGCTTTACACAGCAGGTAAGACAACAACTTTGACAGATAATGTCGCTTCAAGAAAACAGGTATCATGTATTCACTGAAGGGTTGATATAACTCAAGATTTAAAATAAACTTTATTGTCCCAGATGGAAATGTGTCCTTGACAGCGGGCAATGTTTTTGTTGTCACAGTGTATTTAGTTAGCAGTAGTTGGTTTAAGTGAAAGGCTTTAATGGATAGGAAAACACACGCTGGCTAAGAGCCTAAAATGTGTAGAAGCCACTGCAGCGTCCCGATGTCTGTTAATTTCACCTGGTTGAAAATAAGCCACCGGAAGATTATTCAGGAGCTGAAATGTGTCTAAGCTATGAAACGTCGGAGAAGGCGATGTCAGCAACCACAGGTAATACCACAGCTAATTACTGTGTAGTAAGTGTTGGTAGTGTGTGAATTAGTCTTGCAAGTAGCAGTAGATATTGTTGGGTCATTAAATCTGGGTTATAATGCCAAGATTTTTGTTAATACATTATTTTCATTTCAATTGAACGTATACGCTGAGCAACAGCACAAAATAATGAATAATATGATATGAGGCCACTTCATCATGTTGTCCTCCCACTCTGTGACACTACACGGATGTGGATAACACCTGCCATTTCAATTTTTTTATTGATAGTTGGGAGAGTTTGCACGACATTGTCAAGAAAGCAGATGTATATTGTTCACATATATGGGCAGGAAACAAATGTGGAAGTGCCACACATTAACAGGAAGTCGGACCATTAGTTACTTCCGCATTCAAAAATAAGGTCTTTGGTGCCACCACAGGTTAAAGTTTGTTATGGGCTTGGAACGATGTGCAAAGTTTTTTTCATATGGGAAGTTGGATTTACTTGGAAGAAAAATATCCAAAAATACAAGATTGTCTCCACACTATTTGGGGCACAAACTAAAATCGTCACTGTGATAATCATAAATTTACATACCAACATATTCTCTTGGTGGAGATTCACACCTCTCGGCTCTGCCTGTGATGGGCCTGCCTGTTATCTTCTCTTCATCTGTGCTGTTTGTCTCCACCATCTCACTCTCCTCTGTTGAAATAACATGCTGCTGTTTGCGGGGCTTCTTCCTCGGGGAGGCTCCGGGGATCATGTCTCCTGGGCCGGGGGGGTTCAGGGTGGAGGCCTGGGTGGCGAGTGCTGGAGCTGATGACAAGTTTGCATTTGGATCTGTGGGGAGACGCATGTCATTAAAATGTACATTATGTACAACATGTATTAAATCATAATGTGACCATGATAGGTCTTCAGATATTGGAAAACACTTCACTAATAACAATGGTACAAGCCTGTTTATTACAATTTAAATCAATTTTAATTTAGAGTTCACAAACTCTGTGTGTTGTGGTTACATTTTTGCCTGATGTTCACTCGTGCAATAGAACAGCCTCTAACTCTTTGAAACATGTGACAATTATATTCTATTATTACATGCTCCTCACCTGGCTGTGTGTCCATGCTCTCCACCTCCTGCTTAATTTTCACATCTGGACAGGTGGAGCTGGCAGCACAAGCTGCAGTGCTGCTGGCTGCAGGCTGAGTAGGGGAAGCCACAGTGTTTGCCATGGAAGCGGGGACGGGGGGAGTCACAGCCATGGTGGCTGGCAGAGCTGAGAGGGCAGTGGAGGGCTGAGAGGAAGGCACGGGTCCCTGTGTGCCTAGCATGGTGGGGATGGCTTGGGCGAGGTGCTGGGCGTTGGAGGACATCACCTGCTGCTCTCCTACCTGAGAAGGTAGTGCCTCTACTGTGGCCATGACAGGAGGAGCCACTGCCATGTGCATCTCTGCTTTGGACTTCACACTGAGAGAAGAAGACAAAGTGTCAGGTTCTTGGTTCATATCAGAGACAGGATGAGAACGTGGATGTGAGTGATTTGACAAGAGCTTACCCTGCAGGTCGGGGGGACCCTGCTCCTCTCACACCGCTCTCCAATCTGCCACTGCCTGCCTCAGAGGGCTGCGCAGGGATCAGGTTCTTACGAACACAACTACAACACAACAAGACAATGAGGTTTGATAAATGGAAACATTTAGTAATCACATATGAAATTTCACTTTATTTAATTCAACTCCATATGTTAAGGATGTGCTGTTGTAGAAGTAAAGAAGGTTATGCTGATAAATCATAGTAAAAGAGTTCATATATATTAATATCATGATAATAGGGCTGAACAATTAATCATTTTCAAATCAAAACCACAATTTCAAACCATGAAATAAGCAAATCACAAAACAAACTAGTTAATCTTTCTATTTGTAAATGTTCTGCCAATTCAAATATTTTTACACACAACATCTTTATACTTCTAATTATTTTTGTTATGGTTTCATTTGAAGATTTTTTTTGACAACAGGATTTGAACTGCACAGCAGGACATTTTCTTCCCCACTGTTTGATTACCTTTATATGAATAAAACATGCAGTGGCCTCATTTGAGTTCAAGTTCTTCCACTTAAACATGTGCATGAACAAGCTTTGCAGTGGTGGCAGAGGTTTTAGATGAACTGTATACATTCATAAAAGGTTGTGTGTCTTGATTGCTGGTTGTGTACTCACCTTTCATTAGCAGGCTTCTTGCGGAGGATGCTGGGTCGAGGGGAGGAGACCAGGGTGGGAGCACCTCCAACTGCTCCCTGGGCGTGTGCCTGCACCATGGTGGCTACAGGCTGGGTGGTGCTGAAGGTGCTGCTGATTGGACTCGCCACAAAACCATCAGCCAAAACAACTCCTGACAGAAATAAAGTACATTTTACAAACAACCCACAACACAATCAACTCCTCGCTGACTTTTTTATAAAACATCCTATTCATTATTACCAGATTTAGCTTCAGACTGTGTTTGCTGCTGCTGCTGAGTGACTATAGGTGTCTGCTGAATTCCCTGCGTGTTGATGGGCGCAGATGCGTGCACTCCAATCGGTGCAGGCTGGATTCCCTGCCCAGTGTTCGGTCCCGGCTGGATTCCGTGGGTGCTGATTTGTGCAGAGGGCAGACCAATACGATCCACCGCCATCAGCTGCATGTGGTTTAGATGGACGGTGGTGGCCACGCCCACTCCAGGCTGCGTGGGCAGTGCTGAACTCGGAGCTTGAGGAGTGACTTATTGAGAGTGAAAGATTAAATTAAATTATGCTAAGAGGTCACTTCACAGCTTTTAAATGTCAAAATATCTCAATGTCAACTTTTATGTCATGCCAAATGATTAAAGTTTTATTACAAAAATTCTTGTTTAGCCAATTAAGACACTGCTGGATGGAGATTATATTAATCTAGTGCGTTTTATTTGGTTATTAACACATAGCAACACCATAGTTAAGGCTGACCAATATAATGAAAACATCTACTTGTGATTGTTCTGAAAAATCAATTGCAATTTGATTTTTTGATTTTATCCATCTTTGTTGTACCTTTAGCCGTGTTTCCTATTATATCTATCTATCTATAAAACAAGAAACGGGCACACTTTGAACGGGAACTGCCCTAATAAATATAAAATATGGCGCAGCATTACCATACATCATCATCAAATGAGTTATGACTTCATGTTCTATTGCATGGACAAGGTTAACATGTATGAGTTACAATTTTTATTTAAGAAGACGGAGCCGTCAACAGGCTAATTGCTTTGTTCCAAATTGCGATTTTGCTCAAGTAACACTCTCATACTTCATCAAAAGTTCAATCCCTCTGATCAGTGTTCATTTATTTCCCACATAAATAAATTCTGAGGGGCCTGAAAACTTTGTTAAATTGTGGAGTGACCAAGCTGTGAGCTGTGACTGACAGTAAAACAACAGTGGTGATAGGAGCTTACCAGGATATTGGCGGATCGTCGATACAGAGCTGCTGATGGGGGTGTAGGTGTGTGTCAGAGGATACGACGAGGAATAAGCCGGCAGAAAATACTGAAACTGCACTGGTACAGAGGGCCTTAAAAAGAAACACACAATTAATTAAATGTTTATTATTATAATCTGAAATAGGTTTCTGTATTTATACGGTTGGTAAATCGTGAATCTTTTTGATTGTTAATCTTCACATTCTCAATGTAATTTTTTCATACAAAAGTCACAACTACAGTTAAAACTTACAGTTATTATGCTGTTCATCTGGAGAGTGGAAAGTAAATATACTAACAATAAGAGTGTTTGTGTGTACAAATGTGTAAATATTTTTAAATAAAAATTGTTTGGTTTTTGTGGCCAGAGAATAAACCTTTTCACAAACCAAGCTCTGTCTCAATATGCCAAATAAAATGCTAATTTCCTACACATTTATGATCATGAAAGCCTTACCTATTGTCACTTCTTGCTTCCATGGTGGCTGGGTTAGGTGACGACCTATGTCCTGGGATGGGGATGAGGTTGGTTCTTTCTCCTGGGTAGTCGGGCTGCACACGCGACGAAGAGTGGGCGATGGGCTGTGGGACCACTTTAGCTACAATCAACATGAGACGATTTTAGACCAAGTCCTCACTGAATCCTGCTACAATCATGTTCATGAAATTAAACCTCCTGATTACGAAGCACATCACAGCGTTACTGCAGGACAGATAAAAGGTCAAGCTTACCAACAGGGATGGCTGAGGTGGTCACAGCCGTAGCATGAGAGGAGTGTGAGGCCATTGTCATGGTGACAATGGTGCTATTAGGCATCTGAGTATGTGGAACAGAGCCTAAACAAGAGCACAACCAAATTAGTAATAATTATCAAAGAACGTTTTTAAATATTTTGTTTAGTCAAAAAGGAAATACCCATTGTGGTGGTCGATGGCACAGTAGTGGCAACAATTGGTGCCACAGTTGCTGCAGCCACTGGTGTCACAGTACTGAAGATGGGCTTCTATGAGGAGGAAATGGAAAGTATTATTTCAGTCACAGTGGGGGAAAAGTACACTTTCTGTGTAGGTTGCCATTAACAAGTAATAACCTGTGTCATAGTGTGCGGAGGCTGAGGCTTTTGAGAGCCGATTGCAGGGTGAGATGGCAGTGTGATCCTTGCAGCAGGGTCACGGGAAGTCTGAGGCCTCTGAATACTGACAGCGGCTGGAGGAGGGTGAATTGTCAGCCCAGGGCGCCTGAAAGAGTAGAAAGTAAAGAATAAATTATACAAGTATAAAATGTTTAGTCCATACAGAGTCCAAAGGAGAGTTTTTTCTGCAAGAGCAATGTTTTAGCTAAATCATCATAACAGTATAATTTACATTAGCTTACACAGCAGCAAAGAGATGCAGACAATCATTTATAAATGCTATCAGTTTAAGTTTAGTTGTGGAGGAACCTATGGAGAAGTTCTGTCTTTTTTATCATTTTAATCTTTTCAGGCTACTAGAAATTATTTACATTAAAACACTTGATACCTACATATACTCAATTCAATTGTATTTGTATAGCGCCAAATCACAATATACATTATCACAAGGCACTGTACATAGTAAAGCAGAAACCATAACAATATTAGAGAGAGAAGAGAAACTCAACAGTTAACACAATGAGCAAACAGTAGGCCTCTTTTTAACAGGAAGAAATCTCTGACCGAACCAGACTCAAAGATGTGCAGCTATCTGCCTCGACTGGTTGGGGTGAGAGGAAAAATGGGGGACAGAGGAGAGGTGGGGGAGAGAGAAAGAGACCTGTTTACTTACTCACAACTTACAGAGTAGCAACTGTTTGGTTTTACTGTGTCCTGAGCCATAATGTAAGGATACTACGTACTGATAAATAATCATAAACTAGGTTTTCTTTACAGTCATAGTATAAGTCTATGGTCTTCAAATTGTTGTTAAATTCTGAAGAATAGATGATCTTCTCTGATAATGCTGTAGTAATCAGATTCTCATATTACTTACCCATGTGCCACCTCTGCAGAGTGTGTAACAGATGGATTGATGACAGGAGACTGCATTCTGGGTGCTGAAATGGGGGCCACCACAGTCGGAAGCACAGCAGTGGAAGTTGTTACAGCAGGACGGGACTATGACCAGATGAGGATGACACTGTTACAAACACTTCTATAAATGATTAAGACTATTTACTTTACACTGAAGTGAGAGTAAAGAGCACCTGAATAGTCTGGTGGATGATGTGCTGCACTGTGGGCTGACCGGGGCCTGCACCTGCTCCCGTTGCTGGGCGTAGAACAGTTTTGGAGCTGGACATAACAGCTGCTGCAGCAGCACCTAGGGAATAGAAACCATACACAGATCAAGAGAAAGCATCATTACAAAGCAAGGGACTTGCTGCAAGTTACAGCTGCTTCAAAGGAGAGCAAACTGCTGTTAAAACACATATGCACACCTCGGGGTAAATGGGATGTGAAGGTCTGTGGAGGGACAGCAGGAGACCCAATCTGCAGTGCAGGTGCAGGGCCCCGAATAATCTGAATGTTAGCTGGCATCAGATGATGCAAGTTGCTGGAGTGACCCTGAAATGCAATGAAAACGGCCCAGGTTATTATTGTAACAGAAACAAACACATGTTCACAAATAGCAAATGTAGACAACACACACACCTGTTGACCACTAATGGTTGCCACAGGAATAGATGGGGTTGTAGCAATGCTGCTCTCTATGGTGACTGTAATGTGACCAGGCACTTTAGGGGGTATGGGGATATGAGGCTGGTTGGAAGCTGGTGCAGGAGCAATAAGACGACTTGGCAGAGGTGATTTCAATACAGCCTAAAAAAACAAAGGCACAAAACAATAAACCTTTATGTTTTAAGCCCTAATTTAAAAAATTTAAATAAAATAATAACCAAATACAATGTTGTCTGGAGTAAAAACCAAAATATTAAAGTGCTTTTATACTGAATCTTTACACAGTAACTGAGACACATGGTCTGTAAAATATTTGATTTCAGTACATTTATTCATTAGATAGTTACTAAGCCAAATAATTAGCTGTGAGAATCCCTCCACAGTAAGCTGCTCTAATATAATTTATTTCAGGTTGAACACTAATTGAACAGGTGTGTCAACAACAACAGCAAAAAGCTGTCCTACCCGATTATCTAACAATACATTTTGACCCCTAACACAACAAAAAGAACAGAAAGTCTTTACTGCAGTAATACAACAACCAATTTCTTTTCCCTGTGTTTTATTCTTGAAATGACTGAACACAACTTTACCTGCTTAAGGTGCCTTCAGATGTGCACTGAAGTCCAGACATTGACAATGCAAATATATGGGAAAGTGGTTTTGGGCATTTTCCAGATCTTCTGTCAACTCTCTAGTCAAATTTCCAATAAGATCTAAATGAGACCATGTAAGAACACAGCAGGAAAAGCCTTGTGCTTGATCAAGCATCACTCTTTGCCTTGGTGTTCAAGACACTCTCCTGCTGTTGTAAACACAGCTAACAAGATCAATTCCCACTCTAGTTCCTTACATGTTAAAGTCAATCTCATGTCCAGAAGCAATTTTCTGGGTATGCGTCAACTTTCAATTGTTCCACAACCACAGAAGGCATTATATCTTACCTAGATATATGTTGTTTAAATTGAGTTCACCTGATACTGCAAGTGATGATAACCCCACATTTTGAACTCTACAAATATTTAAAGTTCTAAAAAATATTAACAGATAGGTCATAATTATCACCTTCATCTGTCCCTCAGTGAGGAGTGCTGGCTGACCCTGTGGGAGGTGGACAGGGGTTGCAGATAGAGCCACAGGTGTGCCAGCCTGGATGGGCACAGTCTGGGGACCAGCTTGTTGCTGACCGTGAGTCTGCACTTGTGGGTAAGGTCGGACCACCATGGTCTCCTGCTTGTCATCTCTGAAGGCCAGGGTTCCTCCTCCCCCGGCTGGTGGAAGATCCTGCTGCCCGTGCTCAGCATCCCGGCTGCCGTCTGTATCTGCACTGGCTATATACAAATCATTTTCTCAGACATGTTCACTGATGTCTTCCACAGCATTAATTAAATCTATGTACACAGTAGGTAATTTCAGTGTGAATTACCTGGTTGGTTGACAGACACAAGGTTTCCAGAAATCTGAGGCAGTCCCCCACTGGAAGGAGGCAGCCCGTGTCGGGGGAATTGCTGGGAGTTCATTTTAACAGTTCAAGACCTAAAGTGATGACAGGAGGAGGATAAATGACATCCTGTATCAGAAGTGTTACAAATATCATTCAAGTTTAACAGCTGAATTACTTAATTTAACCATGTATGATAACAATAAAACACTTCCATACATACAGTATACAGACTTAACAGTTCTACATTATAGTCTTGCTGCATGCTAGAAAATGTGAACTACTATTTTAATTCCACCAATTTGTGTTTTCCAGAATGTGTCAGAGGATACAGTGAGGTATCATATTTAAATTTCATCAATTGCATTAAAGACTAGGGCATCTGAAAACCTCCTACACTGTAAATGCATGACTATTTTAACATAGAACAGACATAAGGCACCGAAAATAACAAAGGAATTCAACATGAAGCCATATGGGGTAAAAAGTGTTAAAGGTTTGACTGCAAAAAAAATGACAATTTGGTTGCATTCATATTTGCTCTTCTGATATGGTATCTTATTAGTTTGTTTAACACAGTATAGGTGAGGTTAAGTGCATTTAATTTCTGTATGACTTGAGCTTGTTTAGCACATTTTAAGAAGGGGAATCTTGTTTTTAGACGTGTTGTAGACTCACCACTTCTTACAGTACACCTGCTCTGCTATGAATTAACACAAATAACTGTACAGTCAGGCACATCGCTGCAACTCACTGCATTTAGGAATTGGAATTTTACTACACAATTTTTGGGGTTTACAGAGAATGGTCTGAGGAAAATATTCAGTGAGAAGCAGGTCTCTGAGCAAAAAGGCGTTTTTGAGACCAGACGACAATAACCAGATGAGTTCACAATGATGAATAGGCAACAGTAAGTCATTATTAAAACCAAAGCATGCAGAAGACCATCTCTGAATCTAAAACAAGTCAAACCTTGAAGCAGGTGACCTGTAGCGACAGAAAACCACACAGGCAAATTTATTAGGCACACGATGGATGTACTTTTGTTGTTTGTTTTTGAAGTTGAATGACGTGTATTTCTTATGCTGCTGAGTGCATGTTGTGCTGATTGAAAAATATAAATAAAATCGTATAGAACTGTACAGAACTACGTTTCATATGTAAACCGGACATTTCGAGGACCTTTGATTGACGTAGACGTTAAATGGTCCACAACAAATGACAAAAGTGGTCGACAACAGCAGCAGCGTATCTTATTAAATATCCCCCCAACATGCAAATACTAAACAACATTTGAGCAGACGTTTGCCCAATCTGATAAACTGCAGTGTACTCACGAGAAACGTTAAATATGACGTTAAAACAATTAAGCCACCTTCTTAGCCAGCTACCGCAGCTAGCAGGAAGCTAACGTAAAAACGCTAACCTAGATGCCGCCTGTTTTTCATGCTAAATCCAGGACTTTTTTAAAGCACAGGGTCCAAACTGAATCGGGCTTATTAAGCAAACACATCCACGTTAGTGCACAGACGTTACCGTATCGGAGAGTTACAGGGCAATAGTCGTTTTCTGGATTACAGATTTTCCATTCGTCTTTTCTTTTTTTCCTACAAACATGTAAGCCGGAAGAACGCTCCAAAATAACTGGACCGCCCATTTTTTCTTCAACCAATCAGGGAACATGCACCGCCACACTTGACCAATCAGCGTTTCGAAAATGTTCTGACCAACCTTACATTGTGCCGTGGGAGGGGGGGGGGGTGGTCTCATGGACCGTGTGGTCACGTGGTAAACGGTAGCAGAGCTAGCACTGAATGCTAATATGCTTACTTATATACCGGCAGCTCACCGTCCCCGAAAAGAGAATATGTGTTATGATTTAGTGCAGTTTATATACGATACACCTAAAATTAAACAAACTTAAAGCCCTTTAGCAGGAGAACGAGGGACATTCCCACTAAAAGCTAACGGCAAAGCGTATCGTGTTGGTCAAACATGGTGTTGCAATGAATTTATTATACGATGACACAAATCTTTAACTAGTCATTAAACGTTAAAGTGGTCGGGGAAGTGGTTATGTACATTGATTACCGGGGTATTTTACTAAGTTGTCTGGTTGGGCTAGGGCTAGCCTTTTACTACTAACCTACAACAACAGCCAAGTCTGGGGCTGTCTCCCGTTCGTCACGTGACCACCACAGTCTCCCGCTTTATAAAGTGATTGGTTCAGACTGGAGCTAAAGGTGGAGCCCAACCTATTTTTACATTGATTACTGTAGCACCACAACACAACACTAGAGGGCAGTATCCAACTGCAGGAAAAACCCTTACCTGCCAATTTATTAGAAACAAAGAACAACTGAGAAAGTGAAAAGAGTGTATATATATACATATATGTATATATATATATACATATATATGTTTATGTATATGTATATATATATCAAATATATATGCATATATATTGTATAATTATTAGTATTAGTATAAGTATTGTATACTTATCAATCAGTTTAACATGTGTACCTAATAAAGTGAAGCTGGTGATGGGATTTACCTGCAGACTTGTTTGACTGTGTTCACATTAGCAGGCTAAAACGACTCAGACTGGATTTTTTAGGTCTCATTGATAGTATAATATAATAAATAACAGGATATCATGTGATATGAGTGAGAACAACATATCAGAATCCATGTGGCTTTTTGTCTGTATGCAACATGCACTAAATGTTGTCGTCATCGACCTGCACCGGCTTCACACTGAAAAATGACTGATGAATGTAAATCGTATAAGTCCGAAAAATAAATGTTCACTGAGAATGTGAGTATAAATTGCGTCGATTCAAACAAACTAAGACTTGTGTGACATATTACCACAGAAAAACATGCTGCCTCTAGCTACAGCAATTATCTGATCTTTGACTCATCTTAAGCCCCCTCTGTCATTTCAGCTGCTAATTTGTCATTTACTCATTTGTCTACCATGTTAATTACTCATATAGTTCTGCAGAGTTTTCACAGGTAAGAAGTTTACACCTGGCTTTACAGTGTCACATTTTTACGGCTGACTCAGGTGTCTCTGTGTTCATTTAGCCTGGAGTTCCTGCTCCATAACACATCCCAGTGTTGCTTCAGGCTTCAGGCTTCAGAGCATTTTGACTCATCGACTCATTCCTTCTCCCAATGTGAATCAGTCTTTCCTGAATTGTGTAGCTCAGTTGATTCACTGAAAACCACTGGCAGTTTTAGACTGCAGTCAGCCAATGTGAATGTGGTGGCTCATGCATGTTTTCACAAAGGACTCTGTTTCATTCTGTGATCTAGAGCAGATACTTTATCAGAGGTTTTTCACAGAATATTTCATCTATCTATATCTATCTATCTATCTACAGTATCTATCTATCTATCTATCTATCTATCTATCTATCTATCTATCTATCAATCTATCTATCCAAGCTTGTTTGATTTATGCACTGGAAAAAACCCTTAGCTCATATTGTTCTGATGTGCAAACAGTGGACTCTCCCTTCTAAATATTCTTAATATTCTTAATTCATTGAGGTTTGGGGGAACAGTCCCCGTTTTAAATCATTTGTTGTTGCTGTTGTTGAACCAAGTCCATTACATATCAGAGAGAAAGAGGTCATAACATATCATGTGATTTAAGACCCTCGGAAGACGATGACGATAACAACAAATATTTGGAAATATTTCCCTCCTTTAAATACAGCCTTTTTTCCATCACATTGTGTCTGTGGACTGTGGAGTGGATGAGGGCTGACAGGTAAGAGTGGGGAGCCGTGGTCTTGCCTCTGCTCGGCCACAGTCAACACATGAAGCAAAACTACTTCAAACCTGTGACTTAACAGCCATATAATTCTACAAGTGGCACAGACGTACTGTAATCATTTTTCTGTTGCAAATGTGTGCCATGTGAGAGGCTTGCTTCATCTCAGTAACAGCCCTAAAATTAGAGGAATGGTGCCCTGATTTATGTGGAAATGTTAAGGGGGGGTGGGGGCACATTCCATGACTGCTGTAGGCAGGAAGTTTTGGAATCTCCATGGAAATGAAGACAAAACACAAAGCTCTACAGTTATTTTTTCCCAGTTTTTCATGCAGGCATTTATGGCAAAAAATGCTCAAAAGAAAACGGACGATCTGTTGCCAGTTGTCCCCTCCGCCGCTGCCAGACACATTAATTCACTCGCATTAGGATACAAACAGTGCATGACATTACAAATGCAATAACCCAGAGTAAACTGGCGCAAATGTGAGGACAGAATGTGAAAAATGTTCATTAATCCAAGACTCTGCATTTTATTGACTGTCAAACAGGATTGAAACAAAACAAACAACAACCCCAAATCAAAGAACATGCTTTCCTCATTTACATCTGTTCCTCATCCTCTGTGAAGGACGCTTTGCTTAAGTGCGATCCATTCACAGTTACTGGGAGTCAAAGTGGTGAAATCATTGCCGTGCAATAACCCAGACAACAATCCCAGTCATTCCTGCATGAGTCCAGATGTGTGAGGAATGTATACATGTACTTTGGAGTGAATTTTTCTTCTTCACCCCACGGCATGATGCTGAGGTTAGGACACACGCACTTCCCTGGGAATGAATCTCCCTTCTGTGAAGCTGTTCAAACTTGGCACTGCCTGGAGTCACGTAATCATAACCTCTCACCCACAGAAACCCACAGCATCACTCACAGTTTAGTGGGTTTAGCTCTCGTCTTGGACGTTCTGCCAGTGGAGGTAACATTTGAAATGTCTGGAATGTGACCTGTGTGAGCACAAACTGGACCGAAATACGTGTAAATTGGAGTGTGCGAGTTGAAAAATGTGTTACTACTAATGCTGCTTTTCTGAGCTGAGAAAAGTGGCACCTGGCTACAACAAGTAAAGGCAGCAGGAGGAAAATGTGTGGCATCTGTGGAATTCTATCCCCAGTTTACCAGGGGGAACAAGGAAGGCAAAAAATGTCCCATTCGAGACCCCATATCGTAGTGAGTGAGATTTCCATGCATATACTGTATATCAAAGAGTGCAATCATAGAGATTATACTCAGAAACAGGGCCTTTAAACATGCGTTTAGGAATTTTGCAACTTTGTGATGTCACAACTGTTTGCCCAGCACGGCCCACGCAGAGTGTTTGTTCACCTTCAACTTTGACTGATTAGCTCCAAAAGTTAAACAGTTTAAAAAAACTAAAAAAAACACTATGCAACTCTTTAAACTTAACAGCCTCAAAATCATTTTTGAAGTGCCACTGATTTGAAGTCAAGAACAGAGCCACTTTTGTTCCCACTCAAACTGCGCAGCAAGTTCAATAGTAATACTGAACTGAGGTCAGTTAAAAAAGAGTCATCAAAAACAACAGCATCCATCCATTCAGTGTCTATCCTCCACATGAGGGTCACGGGGCTGCTGGTGCCAATCCCAGGAAAAATAGGGTGAAAGGCAGAGTACACCCTCCATCACAGGGCCAACATATCCAGACAAACAACCATTCACAAGTTCGAGTGTCCAATTAACCTCTGCATGTTTCTGACATGTGGAAAGAAGCCAGAGAACCAGGAGAAAACCCACACACACATACACACGGGAGGGGGAGAACATGCAAACTCCATGCAGAATGCCCTTGTACCAACAGGGTCGGGAGCTCGGGTCTTTTTCCTGCAAGGCAACATCGCTAACCACTACGCCACAGTGTGGCCCCACTGACAACAGCATATCCAGGAGAAAACCTTTATAGCATTGCTTTATATTAATAGAAAGTGTAAAAAAAGTCAAAGTAAAAGTAAAAAAAAATGCTAATAAATAATAATAATAATAGCAATAAAATTCAGCTACAGACTTTTCACAGGAGGCAGATTTATTCACAATAAGATCCTTTTCTCTCTCATCATCGACCTCCTCTTCGAGAGAGCGATAAGGTGACTAATTATTATTTTTGTATTATTTGTTTCATTTTCTTCACACTCCAGTCAGAATGCCGGAAGTACCAGCAGAGGAAGCTCGCGTACCACAGTTTGAGAACCATGGATCTAAACATTAACTTACACTGAGAGTGACACTTGAAGCTGGTAAAGGTAACACGTGTTTGATATGATTTATTAGCCATGTCATAACCTCTCGGTATAATGTAAATCCATCCATCTTCTACCGCTTTATCCTCCACATGAGGGTCACACGGGGCGGGGGGCGCTGTGCCAATCGAGGTACATCCTGGACGGATTGCCAGTCCATCACATAGAGACAAACAATCATTCACTCTCACTCTCACACCTACAGTCAATCGAGAGTGTCCATCATGTAAATCGTGATGTGAAAAAGAAGTAGCCATGGAGGAGATCGAGCCAATTGACTGCACGGCACACAGGAGATGCTGTTCCACTGCTGCCTGCATGAGTATGTGTTCTAATCCCTTGTTCACAATCTTACCATCAAAGCAGCAGTAGATCAGCACTTTCAGCACCTTTTCCCACAAGCTTAATTCATTGATTTTCTCTCAGGACTTTGGTGCAGGAGAGTGTTTACTGTAATGTGACAAACATATTCTTGAGATATCACTGACATAAGCAGGTGTAGATTTTAGTCTTTTGTTCAGTGAGGGTGAGCATCTGTTGTAGGACGTCAAACAACATCAGTCCAGTGCATTTACAGAGTAAAATCAGTGAGAAAAATTAAAAATTAAAACAAGAAGCCATTTATCAGACATATATTAAGAATTTTAATCTATTATTGTGAAATGTTAAGGCATACGTACAAATGATAATTTACAAAAGTTCACAGCAACATTATAATGGGTCAACCAGCTGAAGCAACAGAGCCTTTTGTCACTGGTTATAACTTAACAGTTGGGTACATCTTTGGCACCAGAAAACAACAACAACAACAACAACAACACAAATACATGAATATAAATGGGAAAAACACACACACAAAACAACTACAAAATATATTAACTTCTCACACTTCAAATAGCCATTCATGTAAACACATTCCAATTTTCTTTTGAAGGGCATTCACTCAACCTGTCACATTGCACTGACCAGCAACTGCACGGGGACAGTAAATATGAGGAATAAGCTTGAAAGGGAGATACCACGTCAATGTGAGGTTTTATGTGCAAACTGTAGGACGTCAAACAATAAGGATGGAGTTTGTGACTCCTGCAGTAACGCACTGACATTTAAAAAACTGCTCAATATGTCAGCGGTATTCCCCTCTGAGGAGTATAAATAATTCTGAATTGTGGCAAATTCCAGTCAACTAAAAACGTTCCTGGAAAACAGGAGTCTACATTCAGCAGTGTTCAGTGATCCTGCAGAATGCAGGCAGAAAATAAATAGAAGATTCCACACAACAGTTATAGTCCACTCAGAAATGTGAGATACTTGAGCAATGAAGGAAACACGGCTGAATATAACACGGTGTTGGGGACAACAAATAGAGGAGCAAATGCGGGCCAATTATAGTTGACCGTTTCCAAGCTTATGGTAGAACCAGCTAGCACGGCTCAGAAGAAATAACCAGCCCCAGAAAAGGAATCATGTGGAGAATGCGTGCCATTTTAACAAGGGTGAGGGGTCAGACTTTAGATAGCCTTTTTCTTTAACAGGAGCATTCCCCTCAGCAAGGAATGTGAGAAGATTAGCTCCCGCATGTCAGCGACGAGGAGCGAAATGTTGGGCAGTCGCCATCTGAGGCCCCAGACATTAACCCGGGATCTGGAAAATTAGACGCCACTGAAACACCGTCAATCCTCACAGGCTTTTTTGAGAGAGAAACGAACATGCCTGGCATTCAGAGGAAGTTTCCAAATCCTCTGCTGAGCCGGGCCTTGAATTTATTTTAAAGAGTGGAGCAACTGTCAATTCAGATCCGAGTAGTTATCTTAATCCTCACACGTGATGCGAAAACATCGAGGATTGCTTACACCGAGTCATTTTATAAATATTCCCATGGTAAATGGACATGCTACTGAAAAGGCCTGTGCACGTGATGCGGAAAGTGAGTCATTTACATATATATATATACATATATATATATATGTATATATATATATTAAAAAATGGAGCAGAGCAGGACATTAAGTGATCCTTGTTCTTCTCCCCTCTCACAAAAAAATATCACACCAGGAGCAGCATTCACAAATATAAATACAATACAAAACTAAATAAAAAAATAACAATAACAATAACATGCACAACCTATGTACGTATACAAGCACAATCAGCGGCCCAGAATTCTGTCCTGGTACCGAGACAACTGTGCAGAAGCAGCAGAAGAAAAGCTCAGCTCTCGTCTACTAAGTGTCACATTCTGGACTCTGAACGTCCATCCAGACTCTTCCTTCTGCTGGTCAGACGAGGAGGAAAGCCGTTAACACCTTGGCCAAATGTGTCCGTCATCGCTGGCTGTCACCGGTCGGCTATTTAAGCTTCACTGAGCTCTCAAATGAGGATTTCAACCATCTCTGTGTCTGAACTGTTGATGTTCTTGAATGTCTTGGGCGAAGCCGTCGGCTCCTCCGAGGTGTCTACAGTCAAGATAAAATTAGCAGATTAGAAAAGCGACTTTGGTATGCTAACGCAAATACAACTGTGGTGCTGGCTACTTGCAAAGCATAAAGACATTAGTGTGTCTCTGTCTGTCTTTATCTCGGGTTAAGTTACATTTTAAATAGGGGTCAAACAGAATAAAGATCTAAAGGATCCACTTGACATTGGCAGAACAGTAGTGAGTGAGTGAGTGTTAAAGCAACACAATGCAACTTTTACTGGACGTGCCGTCATTGGGGTAAACATGACTTCATGAAAGTGGATTTTTGATGATTTCTGAGGGATTATTTATGATAAACAGTGGAGATGTTTACTGAAATCTGTGAATTCATCCACATCTTCTGAAAGCTTATGGACACAAGAAATCACCATCAACAATAGAGGAACCTTTTGAGGCGGGATTTAAAAATGTTTGTTTTAGTCTGAAACTCCTGCTCTCTAGTGAATGTATACACTCCAACAGTAAGGATGCATGAACATATGTAAGCAGTGACAGTGGCATAATTAAGCTTTTTGTCCTTTGACGTCAGTTCAGAATTATTACTTTTGGGGGCATTAATGGGGCAGTTACACATGACCCATCACAATGATTTTAATGCTGTTTTTTATGTTTAAAAAGTTGCATGGTGTTCCTTTTGTGCTTCAGACAACAATAAACCTACTGTACCTTTCGTTGCTGCTGAGACCGACTCGGGCGTCTTCAGTTCACTGGGCTCTGCGGCGAGCTCCGTCTCCTGTGTGGTGTCGTCGCTCTGGGTGCTGCAGTCCCTGCTTGAGCCCCTGGGCTTCACGCAGGCCTGGGACAGCAGCACAGCAGCACCTGTCAGGTCGTCTGAGAGGCTCTTTCCTATAAACGCAGACAAAGAGAGCAGGCTGTTTATTTACCCACTTATGTCCACATTTACACTCTCCTGAACTCCTGCCCTGCCGACTTCTTCCCATGACTATTCTGGATCGGGCTATTCTGGAGTGAGAGATGATATGCATTCCGGTTTAAAAACATGTCGCCTATTTGAGGGGCATATTCTACTCCCGTCTTCTTTTTTTTTAGAAAGCGTACATTCTGTCTGGCATCACAGACCCGTCTGGCAGTTGTCTCTTGGTAGCACATGTCATTAAAGATTCCAAATTCCTCAGCGATACATGAAGTGTGGAGGGCAAAGAAACTCACCTTTTGGCTCTGTGCTGCCGGTCGCAGTGTTGATGGAGGGGACAGACCTCGCCAAGCGAAGCCCCTGCTTCTCCAGCCTGCCCTGTTCCAGTCTAGAGCGCTGCTGCAGGACTGTAATGACAGCATCCTTCTCCAGGAGCTGAGCGTGAAGTGCCCGAATCCTTAAAACACACAGAATACACGATGAGTGCATGAGCCTCTAAGCTGCAAAGCAAAAACTAACACGGATGTGTGTGTGTGTGTGTGTACCTGTTCTCCATCTCCTGATGTCTGTGACTCGATAAAGGCTGGTTGTCATTAAAACTGCTGTTGGGTGAATGTCGAGGTGAGTGATTGATGATGGTTGTGTCTCTGAAAGTCAGACAGAGCAGAGTTAAAATCCACTACATTTGTCACAAACCACTTTTCATCTTCTCCTCGATTGTTTGCAGATATTGCGTTGTACCTCTGTGCTGCAGCGGTGGCAGCTGCATCCATTGCAAACTGCCTCATGGTGCTCTCCTCCAGATACTTCTGCTCCCACTTTGTGATATCTGCCTCCAAGGCCAGGACACGCTCCTCCTTCTCCCTCAGCTGCTGCTGCAGCGTGGAAGAGCTCAGTTCTGAAGAAGTCGGGTCAACTTGCTGGTACTGAGACAAATAAAAAAACACATAATCATCAGATTTCAAAGACAATAAAACACATTTAGTGTAAATGAATTGATCACATAATCAAATTCTCATCAAGTCAACAAATAAGCACGAGAAAACACTGGTGTGCATTTTCCTCACCTTGCGTTGCGCCCTGAGGCTCTTAAGTTCCTGCTCAAGCCGCGTGCGAAGCCGCAGTTCCAGCATTTCCCTCTTCTCACACGCTGCCTGCAGCTGAGCCAGCGAGCTCTGCAGCCGCTCAACCTTCTCCACATAGGCTCTCTTCCTCTGCAGCTCTTCCTCCAGCTGCCGGTTGCGGGTCTGTGTCGAGGCCAGACCCTGCTCCAGCACATCCCGCCTGCGCTGGCACTCCTCCGCAGAGAGGCGCAGATGCTGAACCTGCCTCTCCAAACGCTCGCGCTCTCGTTGCTGCTCTTCTTCTAAAAGATAAAGAAAAAGTGGAATACAGGTTAGTGGCGGTTAAAATATCCGAGGCATGATACTGCAATTTCTGGGAGATTAGGGTCCTGGGACAAAGAATGCTAAAGAGGGCTTTGCTGCATTTCAAGATAATTCAGTGGCACTAGATGGGGTCAGCCGAGCAGCTATGTAAGCATTCACTTGGGGAATAACACTTGAATGGAATGTGACCTAACAAGAGACACTTGCATGCATCTATAAAGGCATGTGGCTCAACTGAAATAAAGTGAAATACAACTGTGCACAAAATGTTTTCGGAACCCACGAAAAACAAATTCAAATATACAAAACGGTGAAAAAGTAAATCTGGGTAATGTGTTGTACCACTTTAAAATGGGATTGATTACACAACATGACTGCATGCCTCTACAGGGAATGTAGACTTCCTCTTATCCACTTACGCACACAGGCATAGCTTTGTACTGGGAAAAGCTCTGGAATGCTTCTAAGGACATAGAAGTAAACAAACAGCTCAAAATATAATTCAAGTGGTCTTTCCAAGGAAAAAAAGAAAAGATGAACTACACATCTCACTGTTGTTTGCTTTTACTCCTGCTGTTCAGAGATAACTGTCTTCAAGACACATGATATTTCAGATGTGAAATGAAGACAGTCACATGGCTGTTTAATGAAAATACAGAAGGCGGGGGGGGGGGGTCTGATTATGCAACTACAGCAACATTTAGCCTTTCTCTGCAGCTCATCTCCAGCACAGAACAGAAACAAGGCCGATTATGATGAAAGCACAAAGTGAAGAAATGACCAAACAAGGAGAGTGAGTTAGCCAGAGGTCATGTTGAGCTGGGCCTAGATGCCCTGAGGTCCGAGACTTATTAGTCCCCGTCCCCCTCCAGGAGGGAGGTCAATGGCAATGCAACACTAAGCAGGGGGAGGAGGAGAAAGGAGAAGGGGGGGGGGCATTCCTAATGCTAGAAGAGCCTGAAATACTAAAAAAGAAATCCCTGGAATCCAGGCCATTTTCTCCACAACTATGAAACATGGCTGTCATCGACTCTTCACATTCATGATAGAGCCATCACATTACTGAGTGACACGTGGTTTGGGTAAGGGATTAAAGCTGCGGCGCGTAACTTTTGGTGATTCTGTGTTTTTGTTGTTGATGTTGTTGTTTGTGTTTGGTCTGAACCGACACAATATGACATCATCCTGTGTAATGTATGCTGCATCCGTCACCTGTAAACAGGTTCTGTCACGCAAGACTATCAGACCTGACTGAGGGAGCGGTGAAGTGTATACAGTGCAGTGGAGAGCGGGAAAAAAAGAACCATGTATCCCGTCAAACTGCTGAACTATCTGGTTTTTTGTGCAGAAGAATTTGTTTTCAGTCGAGAATGAGTGACTTGAATGTAACAGACATTTGTTACTACTTACTTAAGTCATGCTCTACAGTTTTATTCTACAAATCAGATTTATTCCACTACAAGAAAACTTACTCTGCTCCAGGAGCTTAATGAAGACATGCTGATTCTGGTCCATGCACTCAGCTTCCCTGGCTGCTCGCTGTTTGGTAGCAGTGTCCAGTTGTTCTGTAAACGGGAGAAACAGAACAGAACAGAACACGTCAGTTACGCACACATGTAACAACATTTAGACGCAGTGTTTGACTTGAGCAGGAACACAGTCACATACCTCTCAGGTCTCTGTTAAAGTCGTGCATCCTCTTGATCTCAGCCTCGAGTTTGTTCCTCATTGTTTTCTCCAGAGCTTCCCTCTTGGCAGAACCTTTCATTAGAGTCTCATAGGCTTCAGATATCCTCTGAATCTCCAACTCCAGCTGAGCAGGAGGAACAAAAATGAGGAGAATGTCAGTTTATTCATCCACATTTGGATAGCGGGTATTTGTGTTTTAACAGCCTACAGGGAAATAGCTCTTTAACGTTATGCGCAACTGAAATGTGGGGATAAACATTCCTGAGAGAACACTTGCGGGCTCCAGGTGTGAACGCATTTATCTGCTTTAACGCCACGTTTTGAAAGACAAAGGGAATAGGCTGTAATGCAGGCCACCCTCCTCTTCAGGCCGGAGTGGTGTGAAATGTTTCAACTTCTCACTAGCAGCAGAAAATTCACTAACAGAAAGAAAATGGTGGATCACTTCTCCACGGAGTGAACCACTTACTGGGACTTCTTACTACTGTGACGTGTACTGGCAGGAAAAAAGGATGTTTTACTATTTCCACATCCTCTGTGAGCCAACAGCTCCATTCACCACCACAGTGTCGTCTCTCACCTTCTGCAGCCTGGCAGCCTTCTCTGTGAAGACCTCCAGCTCCTTCCTGAGTTGTTCATTCTCCCGCATCAACACGTCGGACGGAGCTGAGTTATTGCTGGAGGCGGCAGAGATGCTGTTGTGAGCCACCTGGGACTGAGCCGACACATACCTGCCGAGGGTAGACACATGAGTAACTCATTACAACACCACTGAATGAACTGGAAATAGTGAATGAATGACTGCCCAGAGCTGTTCAGTGAACATTCTCACGGCGTCTTCACCAGCTCACCTGTGATGCTGTGAGTAGAGAGGAGGAGGAGGAGGAGAGTCTCTGTAGTATTGTCCATGCCCATATCCAGGAAGCCTGGCACAGAAAGGATAGTCTGGCGGTGGCCCACGTGGGTCAACACACTGCTGGGCTCCTTGTCCGTCCAGTGCCAGAGTGTTGGATGTGTTATGGTTGTACAGCTGAGGATAGCTGTGTGAAAAGTGCAGAGCCAGATTGTCTCTCTGTCCATTTCTCTCCAGAGAAAGCTGCATGAGCCTCTCACTGAGGGAACGAGCATGTTCCCTCTTCAGATCCCACTGTCCTTCACTGCGACTCGCCATTACATCCACACTGGTGCTTCGCTGCTCTGCCTGGTCCTTCTGGGAGATTAGGTACAGGGATTTGGCCTTGGCCTCCTCGTAGGTGGGCAGCTCCTCACCATGGAGCTGGTACAGATGGCACATGGGGCTCTCAGAGTGCAGACAGTCGCCCTGGTGCTCCTGGCCTTGTGGTTCCTGCCGCGTTGACATCTGCATGTACTGAGTCTCATCTTGATTGAGACTCTCCAGAGAGGAGCGGGGACTGCCGGTGCCCCCGCCACTGCTGCCTCCACGCAGGGCCTGCTGCTGGATGGCCAGCAGTGTGCGAGTGTCCGTCAGGTTACCGTAGCGGAGCTGCTCCTGGATGAGACGGTGCAGGACCGTTCCGGACGACTCTTCGGCAGTTCTCATTTCAGTCAGTGGGGAAATAACCCGATAAGTTGCCAAAAAAAATAAAGCTGGAGGTGACACTTTAGGTCCTTCACAAATCTGAAAGGGAAACAATAATCTTGGTCAGACAGGCAGGTGTTAAATTTGTCTCATCAGCTTAGTTTATCAAGACTCTCAAACCTCATTAATGTGTACTGGTTGCATTTCTGTTATGAGTCATGAGCCGGAGCCAACATTTTTATCATTTCTATTTTACGGGACAGATATGGAATCCAGTTTCATTACTTACACAATGCAAAACACCTAAAAACAAATAGACTTCCTATGTTTGGACATGAATAACGTCAGACTGATATGTTTGCCCAAGACAACACGAGGTCTTGTAGGAAACATGTCAAAATATGGAAAGAAAAAAACAGTAAGTAATGACTCAATCTGTGTGGATTTATAATGAGAGGGTATGATGAAATGCCACGATGGGTGTGGGACTTGTGTCCATAAATAACAAATACAACAGAGAGTGTTTCAGAAGTGACTTTGTTCAATTCCAGATACCTGAAGAGTGGGAGCGCTTTGTGTTACGGTGTAGTAACAGTACAGCAACATAGTATATTATGAAGTAATAACAGTGGGAAAAATGTTTGGGACATAAAGGATGAATTTGAACTTTTTACATGTTAATGGTGTTAAACTGATGGTAGAGACATCATTACCAGGTTTTTACTTTAACTATAACTGTGTTCATGTATCGGTTGGTTTGGTTAAACAGCACACTGATCAACATAGATGGAATTTTCATTAGAAATAAAACGTTTTTTTATATATATATATATATATATATATATATATATATAACCGTTTTATACATTTGATATACATTGTAAAATGTATCTATCTATATATAGATATATATATATATATATAGATAGATACATTTTCCAAGTGTCACAGTTACAGTGCCGTAAAGGTGATTCTTCTCCAAAAAAGGACAAGACGCACCAGAACTAGAGGATTCATCCAACAACAAGCGCGGACACAATCCAGCCCCGGAACGAGCATACTCAAAATAAGTGTTAAAAAAAAAAATACATAAATAAATAAACAAAAACTTACCCAAATGTAGTCTCATCACACTCGAGCCGGTCGCCGCGTTACTTGTGTCGATAAATGTCCAAGAGTTTTTGCGCTCAATTCGACAATGTGCGCAAGTTTCCCACGCGTCTTTTCTCCATCTACGTGAGTGTGAGCGTGTGTGTGTGTGTGTGTGTGTGCGCCTTCGAGCAGCAGCAGCAGAGACTGAGCAGAGACTGAGCTGCTGCTGCGCTAATAAATAACTGAGGGCTGATTGTTCGCTGCGGCTGGAATGACTGGAATGTAAAAGCTCCAAGTCCCTGTGGGATCAAAAGCAGAGCACAGGGGAGGAGGAAGAGGGGGGAGTGTGGAGGGAGGGGGGCTCAGGGCTGGCGCAAAAAAAGAAAAAAAATGAATTCAATACAGAGCAGCAGCAGCAGCAGAGTCTCAGCTGGCCGCCTGTGTCATGCAAAGCAGCCCGTTGTTTTTGTTGTGGTGCAGAGGTTTTTGGAGGATTTGTCCTTTACAGTTTTTTTAATTCAATTGGAGAAAACACAGGAATGTCATTGTGACACAAAAACATCATAAACGACAACGAAACACTTCAACCACAGTCATAAAAGTCTTTGTTGAACCGCTGCAGTAACATGTATACATATAAAATATGACACAAAGGTTGGTTTTGTTTTTTACTTCGGTTTGATGCACTGTAAAGAGAAATGGTTAGATAGATAGAGGGAGAGATATTCTAATTAAAAAAGATAAATAGGTCTGCCTCACAATGTTATGTTATATACAAAATACAGTATAATAAGTGTAGTAAGGTAGTGCACTTAATTAATCAATTAATTCATTAGTGTATAAATGTTCACTCAGACTTAAGTTATTTTAACTAAAGTTAATTTAGTGAGAAGAAACTGTGTTTGCATCACTTGTGGACTTTGTTTTACCAGTTATCTGATCAGTATCAATCAAAAAAGATACATTAATTAAAGAAAAAGGAGGGTTTATCAAATGATGGCAAGCCTGTAAAATGTGTTTGAAAGTAGGAGGAAGAGAAGACAAAGAGGCAAGGGAAAGATTTATCTTATTCTATCTATCTATCTATCTATCTAAGAAAAACACTCAACACACCACTTTCACTTTCATGGTAAAATAGTAGGTTAAAAAGGGAATGTTTGTGCTGATCATGTTTCACAGAGATCAACAACTTGTCTTAAAATGTCAGAATGATCTTCTCTGATTCCCATAAGTGAAGTATTTCCTTTTTTTCCAACCAGAAAGTCTAAGATATTCAACATTTAGGGAAAAAAAACAGATATAAACAGAAATCAGACACTTTGATTTACCCCCCCGAATACAACCCTTGGACAGCTGGTTGAGTATGTGCATTGTTGCCAGTTTTCATGGTGATCAACTCAATGAATGCTCATCATTATTATTATATTCTAACTGTAGAATAATATGGATTTTACAAACTTTAACATGAGAGAGACTCAACACAACCTGGGTAACAGATAAAGTACTGCCATATAATTGAGACATGGATTAATCATTATTTCTTGGACAGTCTTTTGTTTGCATGTGCCTGGTAAATATTTAAGCCGTGGCCCGTGCCAGTTAATTGCAGAGTGTGTGTGTCTGTGTGCGTGTGCGTGTGGACACAGAGAGGGGTGGGTGTGAGGCACGATGCCTGCCAGCTGTCCGTGGACTGAAATCCCCTTCCCCTCCTTTACTAAGAGCTCTGAGAGATGCATTGTTCTCCCCCAAAAAGCAGACATGACGGGGGAAGCCCTGCCATCTGCTGTTCTCCCCTCCACCACTAGCACTGGCTATAAGCCTTTGTCACACACATAATATACACACATGTATGTAGATGATCAGCTGGCAGTGGGGGTGGGATCTTAATGTTACCGAGTTCAGGCTTTTTATTTTTGCATATGAAGGATCAACCTAATGTGTAGTGTAGTGGTGGTGGGGTGCAGACAAGTCCCTTCTTGTTAATGTGGTGCCGTCAGTGCATGTAGACAAACTGCCCTTCACTTTATCTCCAACACTCGCACACAGGCAAACGTACACCTGCTGATTTGCATGGCAGTTGAAGTCCAACAGTAACTGAAGAATGTGGATTGCTCTAACAACAGATAAGACTTCACAGATGGAAGCAGAGGCGGGTTCATAGTAGCCTGTAGTAATCCTGCACCACGGAGATTCTATTCTGTTCTTAAAGCTGACTTTGTTTTCTGGAATAGCGTTGTTAGGGAAAAGTACAATGAAACTGAAATAAATAAGACAAATATCAAAAAGAATATATCATACATATAGATTTATACACTCATATACATACACACAAAGCATAATCCAACATTTAATATACCCATATGCAAACATTTATTCTACATCTACTGAATGACCTCCAAAACAACACCCATCCAAACATTTACAATCCAGCATCAACACTTTGCTTGACCATCATCTTTTCTGATTTCAATTCCATTTCACACATGAAACACAAGGATATTTAACATTTTAGATTCATTTTCTTGCTTAGATGGGGGCAACTGAGATTAAACTTTAAATACGTTGTTGCCCATTATCAATGATAAAAAAAAAAAAAAAAAACACTTTAATCCTGGATTTCAATGAGTTTTTGAACAGTGAGAATGCATTTAATTGGTATTCAGTCATGAGTCAAATTAATTCATAGTACTCACAGTGGCACCAGATGGCGGCCAAACAGATAAAAAACAAACTCCTTGGTAGAGCTTTTGATTGGCATGATCATCTCTTCTCTTTTACTGAGAGAGAATAACAGGAATATGTTCCCCATGATATACTTTACTCTGTGCTACAGTTCTCTGCTATGAGTAGTTCCATATGTCGCTTTTCCATTACAGTTCTTGCACTACTCGTCTCAATTCGACTCTACTCTGGGTTTTTTTGCTATTCCATCATATATAGTACCTGGATTTCAACTCAGCGTGAGAGTGTAGATCAGTTAAAGAAGGTACTTTCTAAAATCTCAATATTTAACAGAGGAGTCTGAAGTACTATGAAGTAATAGAAAACAATGTGCCTGATACCAAACTGAGTAGAGTCGAGTCGAGGAGAGCCAAGGAGTGCTAGAACAGTATAACGGATAGTTTCATGATGTATATGATGTTTTCTTTTTTAATTGGATTAAAACTTGAAAGTCAAAAATATTATTTAAAAAAGCACATGCAGCACTATATTTAAAATAAATAAATAAATGTCATTGTGTAAGACTTCTCCTCACAATTTGAAGCACACCAGGAGTGGCATTCAGCTCTTGGATCTGGGTAATGGTGTGGCCTAGGCTGACTGGGTTCACACAATGCAGACTGTGATCTGGGAGCACCAGCCTTGTTATGTGAGGTGGGACAAGTCAGGCGCCTCGGCAGCTCCTTTTGTTTTCCTGCAAAGGAGGAAATGGCCGCATTCCTCACATTACCATGTTCATGGGGTCTGACCAAGCCTCCAGTCTGCTGTTTTAGGGGGGATGACAGGAGGGCACCTAACAGCCAATGAAATGATCTCTTTAATGGCTGGTTTCTAATGAATAACTCTCAAGATTGGCCAAATGCATAACCACAACTTTTCTTTACAATTGCTGTGAATAATTTATAGGTCAAGAAACAAGAGGAGCTGGAAACACATATCAGAAAAAAAAAAATAGATAAATAGAAATAATATACTATAATATCTCTATGCAAAAGACGGAGACAGAATGAGGCTTTTGTCCATGATTTGCATTTATTTTGACTGTCATTATGCGCCTAGCAGGAGAGCTTAGGATCACGGATGAAATGGAGCAATACCACCAGAAATCATGGGGGCAGTATAGGGTCAATAGTCTAATCAGTCAGGAAAATGACAAAGAAGGTTTCATGGTTTATCCCTGCAGCCAGAATACGGAGAGTGACTGCCAGGGACGAGGCGCTATCCGGCGAATATACGGAAATATTTAAAATGCCACTCAGTCTATTTCAGTTCAAGCACAAGAAATAAACCTCTTCAATGTTTGCTATGTTTGTTGATGCACTGCCCTTAAGAATGTATTGTGTTAACGTCCATATCAACTCAAAAGTGTATTATTTAGTTCAGTGTTGGCTGTTAATAACCAATCAAGATAATGTCCAAGATCTCAGTTTCTCTCTGTTCTAGACTAAAAACAGCCCCAGAGGTTTTAAATGAAAACAAACTCAGTGGCATTTTCAGGCTTCTCAGTTGGAGAGACTCAGAATATACGTGTTTTTAAACAAGTACAAAGTGTCCTGGATGAACATCATCAAATGGCAGCAGCCATATTTGAACACTGTGACACAACTGCGGTTGAACAACATTTACACAAGTCTGACTTGTTCCACATAACCAAGAAACAGTTTGTCGCACCGTGTGACACAAGAAATTCCTAATTTCAGCATGAAAGTAAACAAGTCACACTGAACCAGTGAGGAAATCCAAACAGGACTAAGCCTGTGGGTGATGTTGTTTACAGACAAGACCATGGCAAATATTTTCATGTGTGCCCCATGGGCTTATCGCTTCACTGTTTTCACTGAGCCCCGCCTTAGCACTATTCAGTTCTATTAGCTTGATTCAAGTCTCTGAACTCACTTCACCAGTCTATATTCTTGTATTATTTCACATCATTTCATCATTTAATTTAACTTTTTTTCTGAGATACAAAGATGAAATGAGGATCAATGGGTCCTTTTGGAAGCTAACTCCCACCGCCATGCTAAGCTAACTGGTCCACCCACAAAATACTTAAACCAGGGTTTCTCAATCCAGGTCCAATCCAGGTTTCCCTGCTCCAAAACATACTGTATCAGGTACAGTATGTTGGAATTGGAATGTTGAAACCCGGACTTAAACTACAGTATACAGCGTTAACTTAAAATGTCACAATGGACACACTTCAATATATTTTAATTAGTAGCTCTTTCAAACCAAAATAAAGCAAATTAACAATTTTAGATCACTGAACGATGTGCAAGATTACGTCATTGTAGAAAATGTTGAAGAGCAGGCTCGTTGACGATAGATTACCAAAATAAAATAGGTGGTAAAATGACTGTGTTCACCTAGGATTTACATGCACATTACAAGTATCACATCGGCTCATCCCTAGTTGTTTCTATTTCCTGTTAAAAGTCACATGTTAGCAGGCATTCGTGGACTTTTCTGACCAGTAGAAAATGGGCTTTACTGGGATTAGTTTTCATTAAAGAATATAATAAATCACATTTCTGTAACTAAGGCTGGTTGTCACCATGGCTTCCTTGAATCAAACAACAGCACTGTTAAATTAGATTTACATTACAATATGATTGTCAACCACCGCTGTTTTTCTCTCTCCCTCTCATCACCAAAGAAGCCAAAGAAGACACTACACTATACTAGTGTCCTAGAACATGGTAGAATCACAAGTCTCAAAAGAGGACAAACCCTGTATGTTTTCAGGTACACTATCATGTGGCCAGATAGTGCAAGACTTATAGGGTTACCCAGCGTAAAGGACATTTTAAAAGATGGATTTGGTTTTTTTATAAATCAATATATCTTGTTCAAATGTAGATATATTTCAAAAAGAAACAAAAAAATGAAACTCATCCCTAGTAGCAATATGTTACAATGGCAGGTATTTTTATTTTTTACAAATGTTATTGCACTGCTGCCTCCGTCACTGTGACTCAAGTGTTTGAAATCCTTTGTCTGGATGAATGTATAGTGACACATATCGTCTATGGACTTGAATGCTGAAGCGTGAGTTTCCAGTCAGAAAAGGCTTTCTAGATTAGATTAGATTAGATTAGATTCGATTAGACAATTACCATGAGATGTCGTTTGGAACAATCACCATCAGCAGATGCTCCACTTAAAGTATAAGATACATACAATATAAGTAAAGTATGTACAATAACTACAACAATTAACAATAAAATAGAAGGTAAAACAGAGAGGTAAACAAATGAATATGACAAACCTATTGTAGACAACATTGTGTCATTTCCACATCCAAGGATACGTAATAAAAGCCTTCAACTACATTATTTTACATCAGTATTTTGTCTTTTTGACTACAACAGTTTTATAGTTGTGTGTGGAATGCGTGCTGCTGACCAGAGGCTGCTGACCATCTGCTTTAGCCAGGGGTCAGAGAGCAGCTGCCGTGTTCATAGTCATCTCTGCAGTTACACCAACATCCTGCTGTCACATGTGCACAAACACATCCATTCAAGTCAGTCAAGTATTGATCAAGATGCCGAGCCGACAGTTACTCTGACAAACACGACCACGTTTGATGGGACGGTGGGGGGAGAAATGAAATAGGAGGAAATTCAGAGAGTCAGGCTGGGTTGGATGGAGTCAAAGTGATCCACACATGGAGAACTGAAAAATGCACAGGGAATTTAAACTTCATGGGAACAAGGATGAATCAACATTGTGACGATTACTGTGACCGTGACGCCTCTGTCTGTACGTGAGACTCTGAATGTTTTACTGTTGTCAGAGTGTCTTCATAGACACCTTCAAAGACAGGTGAGCATTGTCTGCTCGGCTGCTGTGAGGACAATGGCAGCTTTTGAGGTGCTGCTGTGACAACACAATAGACAAAAGACTCAATCTGTAGAGGAAATGTGAACTAAAAATACTCTCTTTATATATATGATCCAGATCAACATTTCCATATGCTTTTTTATGATGTTTTGGAGTCATAATTAAACAAATTTGACAATTAAAAAAGTTGGCCCCACACTAGAGGATAATTAACCTGATTCTGGGCCCAATCTACCCTGCCTGCAATTGCAAGGGCAATCTAATTTTAGGCTGGTTTTAACAGATTATCTGACCAAATGATCCTTAAGTGTGATTGGTTTACAGACGTAAGCCAACGTCAAACACCTGATTGGAGTCGGACAATAACCAATAAAAGCAAACTGACCAGGAACTGATCGAGCAGAGTTTTCCTTGGAACTGAAACATGATTTTTCAGTGCATATAACAGCCCACAGAGCTACTAGATTATGATGCAGAAAGTCCACCTCCATGTTTGGTTTCATTCTGAAGTTGAGTGTGATCACACAGTTTCTTAAACCCTGGAATTGCCACTCTGGTTTAATATTGGTTAATATTATATTATATTTTTATATATTATAAAATTATATTATATTATATTATCAGTATATTTAATATACTGGTTTAATATTTAATATCTATTGGTTTAAACGCCAAGTGGAGAAGCTAATTGGAACTCAGCCGTTTTTAATATGATTATTTATATGTGTGATTTTCCTACGGTGACCTATTAAAACCAACTAAAATTTAAAAGCCTTCTAAATCATAATTTTATTCTCTTCTATTCTAAGAATACCCACTGTAATGTGTTACTGAGGAAACTAAAGAGGCCAGCATGACATTTGAGTGGTGTAAACAGAAAAAAAAAAAAAAAAAACTGATGAAGAATTCCTTGTTGTCACTGTTGCAGAAACCGTTGCAAGGCGTGAAGCTTAATTTGGCCATTTCAGGGAAACAAGCAACTTGTGTTTGGCTCACAACACAGAGCTTGTGTCAACATTCAACACCAGCATTCTTGGGAATGCTTGAGTTGCTGTGTGTGAATGCTGCCTGATGTTTGTTGAAAAAATAACTTATCTGTGTAAAGGTTTAGGCAACAAGAAGTGGCATTAACAAGTTAAGACTCAGAAGTGCTTATTTTAGGCTTGTCCGTGTTCAAATCCTTCAGAGCCAACAGTTGAAATCCTTGTAACAAATGTCAAGGTGATTGAACTTGGAGACTAAAGTTGACCTGCTGCCTTAAAAACACAAGTGAACTCATTGTTTCAACACACAAGGTTTTTGTACTTAATGTGCTGTTTAAACTTGCTGTATCTTGTCAAACAGGCACACACCTTCAGATTACTTTAACTAACAATCAAAAAGTTCAGACGACAATTCAATTCTTTGTATATAGATTCTGTTTAGCTATCTGTTACAATTGTGTTTTATTAACATCACACTAAATCAACAGATATTACAACACCTAACTTGCTTATTTTAACCATAAAAGGGCCAGAAAATGTCCTGTAACTAAGTGATTTTGCCCATTTTTCCAGAATAACTTTCAATATCTGGCAGTTATTTACAATCTACTGCATGTTTAAAATGAAGAAAAATTCAAATTTATATTTAGAAAAACACTGAACAGATTTGAAATGTTCTATTTGAAATTTGACCAATATAACACACGTATTTACCATAACATTTGTCTCTCAATGTGCCAAACACATGTTACACCCACTGATTCTCCGGCTTCCTGCAACAGCACCAGTGAAATGACTACAACTTCTCAGCTTTCAGAAACTGTTGGAATCTTTCCGATAGTACAAACTGTCGCGTAACTACGTGTTGGCACAAGTGCGCTTTCATCACCGTCAGCGATACTCTCAGTTTTAAAGGGTTAAATAAATGTTGACTACTTTTTAAGACAAATTATAAAAAAAACCTTTAATATCTTATGGTTAATTTCCAAAAAATATCATGGAATGTGGTCTTAAAGATTAGAAATGATTTCGCAGCGCTTAATAGGGGTATTGTATTTCCCAGTGTATACATTGTGATTGTCACTGTTATTGAGTTTAAAACCAAAAGACGGTGTTTACAGGAACATTCTGTCTCCAGGTGAAGGGGCAGATGTTTTATGGGAAACAAAGCACAGGGCAAATAACTCCCGCCCTCCAGCTTATAGAGGCACATGCACCTGTCAGCCCACCACCATATGGACTCCTGCAGCAAGAATGCAGTGTATGCAAAACAGTGAGAGTCACAGTGAGAGGCGAGTGACCTCAAATAAGTGCTTCCATTCTGTGCAAAATGATTCTACCACCTGTTCCTCACTGAGAGGATCTATTCAAGTGTAATCTTCCCTTTTCTCTGCTCCAGATTCTCAAAGCCATTATGTGCAGAGCAGGTGGAGGAAACATGTACTGTCACATCAGCTGCAGCTCACTTACAGCTGTGAGCAAATGCTGCGACCGTTTCACAGGCAGGGCCGTTGTCGCTCATCCCAGAAACCTTCCATTTTAATCCACACCATCGTGTGTGTGTGTGTGTGGATCCAAAGTGCCAGTTGCAGCAAGCCTAAACAATGAATCTCAGGTTACACAGATGCTTGTATGCACTTGTGCTAATAACTCCCCCCCCCCTCCCACCCCCCGCTTCATCAATGCAGACCTGGTGTTATCGTGTATGGCAGAGGCAGATGGTCGGGTGAAAGCACCGCCTCGAGGCCAGATAAATATGTCTATTAGGGCCATGCTGAGTGAAGAGGAGTCCCCAATCTGCTCATCAGCCAATGGAGATGGATTTCCTCGGCGCTTGGAGCCAAGAAGCGGCCCAGAGTCAGACAGAGAGCAGGTGGTGGAGGCCAAATACCTCACAGCCCTGACGCTTGCTGGGAGGCATGGGGGTTAAATGCTGGGATTTTCTTTTTTAGGCAAATGTGGCTCACAAGGACAGAAAATCAAATAAGAGGAAGAATAACATGCATTTGGGTTTGCTGAATCTGTCCAGACTGATTGTGTTCTTACAGATATACAATAAAATTGTATATAACTGTGTCTTATGGTAAAACAGTCACTAAGTTTTAAACCAGAGACTAAGTATAAGACATGGATGTAGTCTTCTGGTTCCTGTTGTGAAGCCTTTTTGCAACTAAAAATGTACAAACCAGGCTCCTATTGGACTGTACGAGTTGTCACACTGGTGCTCAATCACCTCTGATGTGCTTTATCATCTATTTTCCTCTAAATGGGAAAATAATTTGTTAAATTAGACCTGAAACTAGTGATTAACTAGTGATTGAATCCTCAGGAAAATGTTAACTGACGTTATAAATCATTCATAGACTAATTTTGCCGTAGATTTCCCTGCAAACTTCCTTTTCTTTCTTTTGGAGAACTATGTCCATTTATTTTATGTATAGTCAACATTTGAGACTGAAACAAGTGGCTTTTTCATTTAGCTATTTCACTGGGTATTACTTTTTTATTATACAACTCTAATGATATGAACAATATTTTCATATTAAAGACTATTTTTTTAACGTCTAATGATTTTTTTAAACTTACAACATACAAAATTGTTTATTTATCTGTTTAATGTAATTTAATGAAAAGATATCGTTTACAAGTAAACATAAATGTTATTATTTGATGCAGTGTACTAATTCAAAAATAATAAATACATTTTAACAGTATAATTAGTGGTAACAACTCAACTGTACACATAATTTAGCAGAATTATTTTGAATTATAGAACTGTCAATCAATACTGGTTTATAGTAAAATTGTTTGTTTTCATGTGACTAAATCCATAATATATTCATAAATACAATATTTCACCTGCAACCTGTAAAGGTTATGATTTGACGATTGAGTTTGTGCTTGTGTGTGATGTAGGTTATTGTTTAAGGGCTGTGGCTGACACAGTTTCCTACCCCCCCCACACCCCCCCCCCCCCACCTCTGTCCCAAATGTCTGACTTTGTGTTTCTGGCAATTTGCTCCCATTGTGCAGCACTTCCTGATAGGAGGCACTCTGGAAGACTGGGCTCAGTCAACTGCAAAGGAATGTGACATTCCTTTCTGAAATTGCGGATGTTTCTTTGGATTCTGGAGGCTGATTTCGGACGTTTTCCCTGCAGTGTCTGGAGAAAGTGCTTCCGGACAGACCAGCAAAGTGAACACAAGTGCGTTTATTCTAAACGTTATACATGATTGACCACAACAGACTGCGGGACGCCGTTTATTGTAACTGGCGACAAACCAGTACATATTGTTATTGTTCTTTTGTCCACGTTCATCAACATTAAATCTCTCAGTGTAGTAATGACTGAATGAATATGGTCAGGTACCGACACTGAGCGTGAAATCAAAAGCACGGACCTGCTCCATCATTGCAATGCTTTGCTTATTTACAGTGAACCAAAGAAAGCTGGAATGAAACCACTCCAGTGTTTGTTTTCTACATAACACACAGCAGCATTCCAGAATCAGAGCCGTGACCTGAAACACAACAGCGTTAGCATCCACCATGCTGGTTCTGTTTTTACCAGTAACAACCTCTACTGTTTGCAAGGGGCGGAACAAACAACTGCTTTATGAATTACAATGACAATACTGATTAAAGCAGCTGGAATCATTCAGTCAAATGCTTAAGTCCCCAATTTGAGGGGTAAGGGTGGACACTTTTCAATATTTGCATGTCCTGCATTGTTAATTATGAGTGAATTAATGACACAATCTCAGTCAGAAGCTTTGGTGAACGCAGATCTCACTGAGCAAACACAGAGAGGCCACAGGTTTGTTGTGATAACCACCATCTCCAGATGGTAGACTGGAGTTAAAGGCAGACGGGGGAGTAAAAAGAGAGGTCAGACATGAGGAAATCCCACCCTGGCCTCAGCTGATAGAGAACAGGAAGCATTTGCATACACACTAACCCTCCGTGGAGCAACATGTGCAGCGCGGGGTGAGCGTGTTAAAAGCGTGGGAGGAGACCTGCACAACACTGATAGTGCATTGTCAAGTGGCCGTTACGTGCCTGACGACGTCCACAGGCCACCACTGCAGAGACAGAGGAGAGGCAGTGACTGTACGGAGTCCAAATAAACCTAAATACACACGCAGCACATTTAGTTTGATTGCCGTTGACAGGAAAGACTTAAAGATAGGGTCCGTAATTTGCTTCTGATGAAATTTGTTAAAACCCAGCCCAGCATATCCATGTTGGCCCCTTAAGGGAAACTTAATGAAACTTAAGCAGGTTTGTCCACAGCTTCCATGGTGGTTCTACTTGCAGCCCATGCCCACTTAGTATCCTTTCCAGCCTACCTGAGGACTAAGAGGGCATGGGTTTGAAGTGGGCAAATTACACAGGTCTCATATGGTTTCAGGAACATGGGAAGGTACTATTTTTCTAGTGGAGATGCAACCTAATCGTGCCGTGTCGTGCCGAGGTGAGGCGAGCCGGTGGAAATACGCCACATGGGGCCCACATTGACATGCTGGCTGGGAATCTTCCTGATATTCCAATAGCCATCAGTAAATTAAATTGTGTGGAAGAAACTGTAAAAAACAAAATACTCCATATCTGTATCATTCTGATATTGGTATAAAATAACTAGACTGACTATAATACAATCCTCTGAATGTCACATAAATGCCTGGAAAGATGTGGACAAAAAGCCACATTTTAAACGTGTCATGTTGTGGGCGGTTCTGTTAAGTTTTTGTGTGTACTGGTGTATTTCAAAGCTGTCTCAGAGGTACAACTGTGAGAAGCAGCTGATTTATAGCCGCAGAGTGATCACCACAGGTGACGACAGGTTTCCCTGTGATCTCCTACAACACTGACAATTTTACGGCGTGAGCAATTAAAGACTTAAACACACGGAAGCACTGAAGTTGACTCGCGCATGAAAGGAAGGGAAGCTATCAAGGGCCAATAATGTTTTTCGTCTGACTGTGAAAGGTATTTCAATCAGTGCTGGAGATCTTAGATAAGACAGAAAACATGGATTTCAATGCAAACGCAGAACTTTGGTGAATATCATTGAATGTGGAGTTTTAAAATGAGGGGAATGATATTTGCGAGGATAAGTGAACGGTGCAGGGTTTGGTAGAGTGTGATGATTTGAGCTTCCTGCATACTTCAGTGGCAGCTGGAAGGAGGAGGTGGGTGTTTTTGGAATGGACAAATCCTTTCGCAGTGAGAGTAGAATCTTGATAACAGTGTTGTTATCTGCCATCCAGCACCACCACCTCCCCGTCAAGTGACAACAGCTGCTTGTGAGTAATGAAGCGTGAAGTCCTTTCCCCTCTTGACGACCAAGAGTTCACACATTTTTACTCCACAGTATCTGATCTGTTGGCATCATAGTACGAAAACATGAGTCAACGGAGGGCGTGTTGTGGAAACCCTTTTCTTTCCCTCCGATCAAACTAGTTTTAAAATGATTCTGTCGCGGTAAAATAACGGCTGTGTGATCTGGACATGAGGCAAAAAGAAATACTGAAATCTCTTTTTGTTTTTGTAACATTGGCAAAATGTTGTGACATTTCAGCTTATTTCTTAAGTAACTGTGGGGGAAAAAACCCACAAACTGGTTTCTAATAGAAACTGTGACAAACTTATGATGAGCAATGTTACAAATGACACCTGATTACATCTTACACAAGGGCGTTGAATAAGGGTAACAGAGAGACCCTAAAGGCTACTACCCTTTATTATACTATTTATATATATATATATATATATATATATGCTTGTGTATATATGTATATATATATATATATATATATGTATATACAATAGCACACCACCAACTGGACAAGAAAGTGTTGTGCTACATGGAGCATGCGCAGTCATCCGCCTAGGATCTACAGAAATGGGAAGATTTGTGGCTGTTTGTCTCAACAAGACGTCAAGCTTTGCATGAGAATAAACTGCGGGCGTTTATTCTGGTTATTGTGGTGCTATTCGATGGAGGTATGATGGGGACATGGCTAAAGAGTCAATTGTGAACAAAAGAAAAACTGCTACAGGCAATGCCAAGTCGTATTCCTGCAGCGTAGTGGAAAGATTTTGGGAAAAAAAGCACAAGCGTCACTTACTGAAACACTTCTTTTGAAACAAATCAAAACATGTTCAGCTGTAAAAGTCACTACAAGGGAAAGAATGTAAACTGATGCTTCCTCTGGTCAATTCATCACCATATCCCAGAATGCCTGTGTTGTAGATACTAATCAGTTTTCCTCATTTTTCCCCCCATCCATGTTTTTATCAAGTATGTCACAACTTTTGCAGACTGAAGAGCAAACAACGTTTAATCTGGAATAATCATTTTATCTGATATGGCAGCTGTCGTGTTTGTGTTGTAACGTCATTTCAGCTACATCATATGAGAACTCTAAAAACAAGAATAATTTACATCTACAGTCGTGGTACATTTACGATTACGTCACAGGAGTGAAAGTAAGCTCTGCATGAAGGCTGCACTCAGTCACTGCATTAAATAAATATGTGACAAGCCTGCGATGATGCATTTGCAGGAGGAAATCTGTGAACTAATTATACACAGCGACTCAAACCAGTGCCCTCATTAGCCGTGAAAGGATAAGGAATGCTTCACATAGTTTTTACATAACAGAACCAGGCTTCAAAGTGAACACTCAGACTGAGCTCAACACTGATGCCATCCATTTATTCCCCCTATAATTCATATTATGCAGGACTCACGAACGTGTCGTTTTTACTAAACGAAACTACATGAAAGAATCACGTTTGAACTAATTTTGCCGAAAGAATTACAAGACTCCTTGTCTCACTCTTATCTTTAGCATGTACGTCAGGGAACTATGGTGGCCTTCACATAACAGGGAGGATGTTGTTCTTTTCAGAAACAAATACAAGACTACATCCATCCATCTTCTACCACTTTATCCTCCACATGAGGGTTGTGGGGGGAGCTGTGCCAATCTCAGCTGACCCTGGAAAGTTCACCAGTCCCTCACAGGGCCACATAGAGACTAACAACCATCCACTCAATTTAGAGTACATTCAAGGTAATAAGCGGACCTTTGGGCACCAGGTGCCCTTTCCCTACAAGCCCAAAATACCCTTGAAACACCCCTGGTTCCGTGCACCAAAACACAAACAGACTCATTGTCAGCCAGACACTAGTGTGCATGTAAACTCTTTGTGCTTTAGTGAGAATGAGTCTTCCCCTCTCAGCCCGATAAGAACGCACCCCTCTGTCTCTGCAGCAAACGTCCGGAGTCCAGCTGCACGAGCCACAACCTGCACCCACTCCCTCAACATCAGAACAATGAAACACTCCCATCACATGAGGGACACGGCCAGAGCGAGCAGTGGGACATGGACACACGCGAAGCACGACAGGCACGTTCTTCCAGGCCCCACTGTGGAATGTGCAACAAAGAGGAACATGCATGCAGGCTGCAACAACTCTGGGAAAATCATGTCTTATCTCTGACGAGGAAGTTCAGCAATTCAGAAAAGTCACGTTTGTCGTGTCCGACGAGGTGCAACAACCTGTCAGTGACGGGAGCAGTTCACCTGTTCAGTCGCTTGTTGACGCAAATATCTACTCAGCCAATCACATGACAGCAACTCAACGCATTTAGGCGCATGTAGACATGGTCAAGGTGACCTGCTGAAACTCAACCTGAGCTTCAGGATGAGGAATAAAAGGAGTTGTGAAGTGTTTTTGATCATGGCATGGTTGTTCAGAAACAGATGATCTACCAGGATGTTCATGCACACGCATCTCTAGGGTTCACAAAGAATGGTCCAAAATAAGAGAACAGCAAATGTAAAAGCAGAGGATTAGTTCAAAAATGAAAATAGAAACTCAAATGTCCTCCAACCACCGCATGCAGGAGATCTTCTCTGAATGCACAGCACCTCAAACCTTGAAGCAGATGTGCTACAGCAGCAGAAGACAACACCAGGTGCCTCTGCTGCCACTCAATAAGGTGTCATGTGTACCTAATGAACGTATCATTACCACTTTTTAACATGTTAGTCGGTTATGATCCCAAAAATAGATCATCACCCTCCATGTGGTGGTTGACTGCCTGGTTTAAAAAGCTGCACAAAGCTGCAGTGCCTTCGAGCAACTCACCAGAGATAAGTCAACCCTGTGCACAACTATCTGTCTTCATTCTCTATTCCCATGACAAGCCGTGATCGTACAGATAAGTGTGAAGAAATACCTCAGAAACCTCTCCCTCACATAATGAGGCTGATAATCGCAACCATTTTTCAGGCAGAGAATTCTGTATGTTTGCGAGAATGTACTTGCATATTTTGTCGAATTGGGGTCAGAGTCTAATGGACATGTGGCGTCAGGGATTTATTGAAAACGTTTTGTTTTTGACAGAACGATGAGCACTGAAGCGTCGACACATTCCTGTTTCAGGACAGGAACAGGGAAACGGTCTCAGATGTAAACTGCTGTCTCACAGAGAAGTCTCTCATCTGATAACATTTCCTTATGACCTCAGTCTGAGGGCAGAGCAGGTAACTGCGCCCTCTGCTGCTTGTTTGTGGTAAAACACGCAGCCCCCCCCCCCCCCCCCCCCCCCACACACACATTGGTTGACATCAAATTCAAGAACTTTCCAGGAGCTAATTCCCTCAAATTCAAAGACAAATTGTAAGAGCCGCTTCGTCCACTGGCGTCCACTTTTATTGATTTGCAGCGCGCTCTGCATCTGGACTAGTGATTGTCCTTGAGATCTGGGGCAAATCAATATATAATTTTCTTTGGTGAGACAGAGATCTTGGAATTTTCATTTCCCAGACATCACGTCATTTGCTCTCTCTTACTTAACGTTACTCGCTCGTTGTCCTGCACTGAAAGTCACGTCAACCGCAGAGAGAGAGAGAGAGAGACAGTGGACAGTGTCCCCAACACTGCTAGTAATTATGACACCACGTGTGTGTCGGTGCAGGCCTAGTCTAAGTACGTCACGCAATGCAGGGCATGAAACAGTAGGTGGCGCCATAACAAACAAGGGAGATATTTAGCTAAATATCAACTTAACTTCTTTCGTGCACAAAATCCAAGCACTTTCAATGACCCAATGTCTATTAAGGACGATTTAAAAAGGGCCATCACATTTTTTTCTTCCAAATTCACAAACTTTCAAGGATTTCAAGGACCTGTGGGAACCCTGAACAAGGGAAGGAAACCAAGACTCAAATGAATTCCTCATTCCATACAATCTGCTACATTCATGTTACATTCACATCAGGTGTAAATGGGCGGAGACAATGTCTTTGGTTTGCTTCAACTTCACAGTGAGGTGAAAAAATTCTGTCCTCTGTGGGGGGGGGGGCAAATAATTGCGAACCACTGAGTTAAGTATTGAATTCAGGTGTTTCAATCAGGCTTTGGGCTTGGCCCCTTATCTCCAATGAAGGACAATCTAAACTAAATCTAAATTTCATAACAACAACCCAAAAGTGGTGATCCAAAATAAAAGGGATTGCCTTTTAAGGAAGAGTATCCTCTGTTTCCATGAAACTGCTGCATGTCCTAAAGGATTTAAAGGCCTAATGCTGGGGATTAAATTTATTACACTAATCAATTTAGCAATTACTCAATCAACTGGTCTCCTCAAGTAATTTTCCTGTGAACCGTTATGTAAATGAGGAGGTCTGATCTTTCCTTGGACTTGAATCAGCCCCACTCCTCCTCCACCCTCTCACTAGGCCCCTTCAAGCAATCTCCACATTAAAAAAAAAAAAAACCTTTTCACCTCACACTGGAGAGAGAGAGAGCCAGAGGAATGCCTGCCTGGCCAAATTCCTCAGCGCTGTTTGTTGGGGCTTATGGTGCGAGTAACATAGGCTACCACATACCAAAGTGAGCAGTCACTGGGCTGGGAGACAGCTCCACATCAATTCTGCACTGTTATTGTAATCGTATAAGAGCAAAAATGAAAAACACATACTTCCCCTGATCTGTTTTTCCACTTTACTTTCATTCTATCAGCGTGTCCTTCATTAGAAAAGCAGTGAAAATATAATTATTCCCCTGGAGGCCTGTCAGTGTTTCTGGGGTTCAGCGCCCCACATGTTTGATATTAACATTCCACACAGCGTCTAATGATGAGGACAAAGCAGGCTGCAGGGGAGGGTTCATGACAGCATTGGCACGGTGCACACATTCCTGCATTAGACGAGCTGGAGGGCCGGTGGAGGTGGTGGTGAGGAGAATGAGTATACAAGAAAATAACGACGTCTACAGTATAAGTCGCCCTCCCTCCCTGCTGTCTGAGACGTCTGGACAGACATGTACATATGTGGTATTTTCCCAGTCATGACAGACATGCAGGGAGGACAGACACTCCTTTGGCTCACAGCAGCAACATTCTTTTCTCTGGGTGTAAATGCAAAGTGCACGTTAAAGGGGCTGCAAATGGGACATTTCTTAACTCACAAACCAGCCATGGTGTGTCATCTGTTTATGTTTTGGTTTGGTGTTTTTGGTCTGTTGCTCCACCCACCGCCACACAACCAATAATGCAGCTCGTCGCACTTTGACACCCAGGTTGCCAGCAGAGTCAGTCGACACAGTGAACTGCAGCTATGAGTCCGAAAGTAAACCAAGTAACCAAAGCTAAAAAGCCTCACAACCCCTCTGAAAAATGTTTGACCAGAGCAGAAGAAAAATATAGACGGCTGAAGATTTAATTACAGGTGTAGATTATTTTCTCCTGGACAAGGGAGGAGCATCAGCCAAGGGGAAACAAATTACTTTAATGTTACTAGTAAAGTAACAACAGGCCAGTCTGGTGGGGGTGGAGGTGACGCCGTCGAGTCCATCAGCCCTGGAAGCACTTTACAAATTGACTGTTAATGTCATAGAGAGCTTTAATAAAAAAGTTATCTGTGTTCCACTGCTGTGTCGTCAAATGGCTTGTTGTGACTTTTTGGCCTTTAACTCTACGGAGCTCCCCCTACAGTCTCGGAGTACATATTTTTATGAAACCACTGTAAACATCCATCCATCCCCCTCCTGGCCATGTGCACTTGTTTTCAATCGAGTCGAGGGGGGGGAAACAATCTGTGGAGCAATGTCCACGGCGTTTTGCATCCATTTTGCATGCTCCTGTGTTTTCCAATTCTCGCTATCCAGAAAAATCCATCTGATGTTTACTCATGTGTAGCCCCTCGCTCATCATTTCCTCTTCCTGCTTCCTCCATCAACTGTTTTCTCTGCCTCTTTGTTGTGTAGTGCCGTGAGCAAATTGTGTTTCTTGTGAGACTCGAGACTTCGTGAGACCTCCTGGTTGTGAGGACTCGGGGAGTGGGAATTGGGAGTGGAAACAGCCCCCAATCTCCCCGCAACAAGACATTTGACCATCACTATGACTCCGAAGATGTTAAGTTAGGATAAAAATCCTGCATAGTTCTGCTTTAAATTGCGTATTTCAGGCAACTTGAATGATTGGAATTTGCTGCCTCCCATGAGAAAAAAAAAGTGCAACGCGATGATGTTCATGTCAGAAAAGCAATGAGTGACTCATATGGAATTCAGCAGCCTCGAGTCTGTGTATCATAAATATGGAGAAGCACAGACACTGAGGATCGTCCACAAATTCTTGAGTCCATTTTAATCAATTAAAAAAACACACAGTCTAGACAAACGTTGATCACGAGCTGACAATGAAACACGCTTTCAGAGACAGATGAGTGGCAGCTTGGATTAGTCACAAAAATGTACACGTTAATCTCAGGAAGTTTTTTTTTTCCACTTATTCATCACTCTGCAGTCGTACAAACTGGAATGGAATGCAGCTCCACATAAAACATCTTTGGCACAGGAGGAGGTCAGTCATCTGGTGTCTTTACAGATAAAGTACTGCACGTGAGAAGCAGTAAACATGTGTCCAAGCCCCAACACGCCATTAGTTCACCACTGGTCAACCATTTTGACCCACACTGACCACATCTGATCACACAATGACCCAGGTTTCCCTTCTTTTATTGCCACTCTACTGTTTTCATTCCCCAAGTTGTCGAGAGCTGAAACTTTTTGCCAGATAATAAGTTGATTTAGATCATTTTATAATCACACACACACAAAATGAGAGGAAAACAGCGGTGGTGTCTTCTGATGGTGTTTCTATGTTCCTTCATGTAGCAGTACTGGTCCAGACTGCATCCAGGAACATTGGAGCTGCGTGGTGAAGGAAACAGCAGCAGCTGTGATGCAGACACGCAGTCAAGCAGCGGTGTGCTGTTGGCAGAGCACGCTTTTTCCATGTTGCATAATCACGTTGGAGAAAAGGCAAAATTGAGATTGTGTCTAAAATACGGTTGTCCTACTAAACGTGCAAGTTTATTTTTAGTAGTGGAATCTACTTCTGAAACTTTTAGTGCTGCTGGAAGAAGCCTTTATCTTACTTTATTAGCGCTGTGTGCTTTCTTTGCCCTGCCTGCTCAATCGTGACATAAAATGAGTGATTCAGTGTGCAGCGTGGGAATGTCCTCACAGACATGAAACCAAAGGAACTGCTATAGAAACACAGTTTAATCAGCAATGTGTGAAATCATTCCATAGTGGTTTGAATGTAACAAACATTTGTTTATATTTAAAAGTAACAAACTACAGGTTCAGTCATTCCAGATCGTTCCAGCTTCAAGACGTTTTAGAATTAAAACTATTTACTCTTTTTAAAAAAATTACATTTTATTGATATTAAAGCTGGGGTAGATAACAATTTTGACATTTTTGATCAATAATTCCAGCTCACACTTACATAAAATAAACTCAAACAGCACCAAAATGAATCCTCAAAACAAGAATCTGACCAGTGATCGGAGAATTAACCTTTCTCGCACGTCCTTTGAATAGAAATGAGGCAACTACCTATGCTGCAAAGCAACCTTAAATATAGGCAGAAAAAGTCTGTCCTTGCTCATGTGATGGGAGTAGCTCAGGACAGAGAGCCTCCATCCCAAAACTGTTGTTTTGTTTTATAAACTGGGCATTTACTCAACAATTAGCTTCAAGGATTGCTCTTCAGAACTGTTCCAAGCTAATAAATTGTTTTTTTTCAGTCTCTGTGATGTGTTTAAGAGACAAAGCATGTGATTTATGGTTGAGTTTTGTTTAGTTTGTACTTCGACAATGTCTCGTTGAACTAAAAATGTCACTGAAGTCTCAACACATTCAAAGCTGAACCACTTCCATTCAGACTATGGTAGGTAAATAAATAATCAAGAGGAAACTCTGAGCTGATCAGCTACACATTTTCAAAATGAAGGGTATGTAAGTAACATAAATATTTTAACAATGCGTTCATGTACACTGCTGTGACCTCATAGCACAGTGTGCGTTTCAGATCTCACCCTTTTTTTTATGGTTCTTGTGAAAAATTGGGTAAATTCAAAGCTTTGAGTTGCCATGCTGGTATTAAAATATGTAAAAAGTCGCAGAACACACAAAATGTCTGCTGTATGTCATTCAGGACTTCACTTCTAGGTACTTATCTCAGATTTATTCCATGTCACTTAGTCACTGACCATTCTGCGCAGACGTGTGGTGGGGTTCAGGTTCTGAGCTGCCGGGTATGTACTTGTCTATTGTCCTGATGTTGTTCTCCTTCATGCCCTGGATGTGGGTGTCCAGTCTCTGGAACAGCTCCTGGGTCAGTAACTTTTCCTTCTCCATGAACTGAGTGACGACGCCATCTGCAGGTGACCCTGATAACAGCTCCTGGGAAGCAGGAAATACATACAACTGTAAGGTTCTTTGTGCAGAAAGAGAGAGAGAGAGGGCAGTGACAGGTTTTGTGGACGTGGATGAGTTTGTGATAAGTCTCACCAGCGGTGGAGCTTTTTCTCTGGCCACCAAAACCAGTGAGTCTTCCGAGGCGGAGCTTTGTCCAGATTCAGAGCTTCTCCTGGTGAGTCTTCTGTTACTGAAGGATGACGACGATGATGATGATGATGATGATGATGCTGCTGAAGGAGGCCTACAGTCTGGGGTCTGGATGTAGGGTTGGTCTGTGGGGGACTGGGACAGAGTGTGCAGCTCTTTTAAGAGTTGGCAAATCTCTCCTTCATGACGAGTGCTGTTATCCTGCAGCTTCGTCTCCACCACATGTTTGTGACGGCTGGTATCTTCATGCCTAAAACAGGTAGGTGCACCAGAGTTCAGGTTCTAGCTTTGTTGAGCTTGTGCGTCTGTGTAAATGACACCCACCTGTCCTGAGCTGGCTGCGTGTGGTCAGTTATGGAGCGCCTGAGCTGAGCAGATTTGTCCTGGCTGGACACACCAGCCTGGGCACGTATGCCAATGAGTGCCTGCCTTAACTGTGCATTCTCTTGCTCCAGGCTGCTTGGTGACGTGTGACTCTCTCTTTGCGCTGCAAGCGTGGAGTCCCCCCTCTGAGGAGAAAAGGGAGTGAGAGACGAGTCACAACAACACAAACGCTGAAGCAAAGTCAAGAGAAGAATCCTGTGTCTGTAAAAAACCCTGCAGTGACTACAATAACAACAATGACAAAGCAGACAGACCTTGGATGACTGAGACTCCAGTGTATGCAGCAGACCCTTCAGATGATGGTTCTCAGTTTGTACAGACTCCAGCTGTGCCTGAGTCACCTGGGAAAGTCAGAGACAAGAAATATGTGGCGCCCTGCTCAGATGATGGGCCTCAGCAGGTTTCACTTACCCATCAATAAACTACGGCACACAGAAAAGCAGCTGCTTCATATAGAATTATAAAAGAAAAGAAGTAAGAAGTCTGAAAAATGATTCATTTATGGTGAAATTCTGATAGATACTTGATTTGTTTTGTTCTAAAATATGCCTTAATTATATAAGACAACCTTTCAGCCTTTAACATTATCACATTGAATAATTACAAAATGTAAGTGACTTATTATAACTCAACCTATTCTGTATCCCCCCTTCCTAGGCCTCATCTCTCACTAACTTCAGTACGTTTTGCATTATCCTGCTAAATGTATACATCCTGTAAACATGAATTCCTTTGTGAGGGGCCCATAAAGGGCTCATGCTTCACTTCAAAGTTCTTATCGTGTGATTTATGTCTGTGTTTATACATAAAAAACGTCAGTTAAAATAGTTTTTACATGTTGACTAAAAGCTTATATTGAGACTTGGTTCTTTGCTCACTTTAAGCTCAGCCGCCTTGTGCCCTGCTCGCTCCGCCTCACCACGGAGCTGCTGCGTGATGTTGGATGATGAACCCCGCAGTGAAGAGATGGTGAGGTTGCGCTGGTGCAGCTCGCTGGTCAGCTTTGACACTTCCTTCCTCATTCCCTCCACCTCACAGCTGTGAGTCTGCTGGGCTCTTTCAAGTTCGTCCCTGAGCTGTAGAATGAAGACGTTAGTGTCCAGTTTAAAACTAAGTAAGATGCAAATTAAGTAAATGATAGAAGGGGGAAAAAAAACTTAGCTGACCTTTTTCATGTCAGCTACAGAAGTGTTATAATCAGCTTTCATGCTTCTCAGCTCCTGTTCTGTCGTTGAGTGATCGGCTTTTTGTCGGTTCATATTCTCCTGTCTGGGAAAATCACATTAGAGGGTGACACGGTGGATTTTGGAAACATAAAACAGAACCATACACTCACCGGCCACTTTATCTGATAAACACGTTTAACTGCTCACTTCACGCAAACATCGAATCAGCCAATCACGTGGCAGGAACTACATGTAGACACGGTCAAAATAACTGCTGATGTTCAAACCCAGGTGATTTATGTCTGATCTACTGAGTTTTTTAAGCACAACCACATGGTGGAGTAGTGGTTAGCACTGTTGCCTTGCAGCAAAAAGAACCAGCTTCCAGCCCGGTTGGAACCAGGGCTTTTCTACATGGAGTTTGCATGTTCTCTCGTGGGTTTCTCCGTGAACTTCAATTTTTCTCCCGCAGTGAGGACACTGAAAGGTTGTGTCTCTATATGTTGACCCTGTGATGGACTGGGGACCTGTCCAGGTTGTACCCCTCTTTCGCCCTGTCTCCTGGGATTGGCACCAGCTGCCCTGTGACCCTCATGTGGAGGATATAGTGGTAGACAATCCGTGAATGGATGAATGGTCCAAACATGAGAAAATATCCAGTGAGATCTTGGTGCCAGAGATGTCAGGAGAATCGTTTTCCATCAAGGTATGAAGATCCAACCTTGAAGCAGAAGCTAAAGCTTCAACTTCATGAGGTGATGTATAGATCTAAGAGCCTAAGTGGCTGGGGGTTGCATGGCCCAAGACAACAACAACAAAAATAATAAATTGTCATTATTATTCCATAAAGACTCAGCATTCACCTCTCTTTGAGACAGGCCAGCTCTGCCTTGAGATGAACCTCACATGCTTGGGCACGATGAAGCTTAGCTGTGGTCATCTCCAGGTCTTTTCTGAGTGTTTCCACACCAGCACAGCCCCGGGCTGTGAGACAGTCCTCCAGACATCTGTAGACACAACAACAAACATGAAACTCTCACAACACACCTTCCTTTCACCTGTTCCTAACTGCTGCCCCTCATCCCCTTCTACAGTGGCAGTATGCGGCGCCCCCCTGTGTATGCCTGGCTGTATTACATCATGAGTTGAACACACATTTATAAAAGAGGTTTACCCACCGAATGACTCGGTCTTTAGTTTGCAGTGTTTGTGTGAGTCTGGCAGCTTCGTTGCGAAACTTCTGGAGTTCAAAACCCTGAGAGTCGCGTGGGCCGTGCAGTTCCTGCCTGTCCTTGGACGACACCTGAAGAACATTTGTGAACCATCAGCTGATTAAAATATAATTGACCCATTCACCCTTAATGTGAGAGAATGACATTAAAAAAAACATTATTACTTCATTTCTGATGAGCAGATTAACAACAGCAACTATTTTGGAAAGTCCTCGTCCATGCAAAAGCCAGATACTAGTCTCTAAACTCATCTATAATATTGTGGGAGCGGACAAATCCACCAAAATGTAACTCATGGTTCGTCACAACAGAACAAACAATTAATATGGAGCAGTTGACATTTATGATGAGAGAGGATGTAGAGAAACCACTCAGAGATAAACTGGATAAATGATCTCGTTAGTTAGTTAGAGTAACAGTAAGAGTAAGGCAAACCCCCGATACTCTATTTACATATATATATGATAGATATAGAGGATGATGAGGATGATGATGATATATAGAAACAATGACTTAAACAATATTTACAAAATAAAAGGAAACATTTTAAAGAAAACTAAAATTAATGGAAATTTTATCAATGCAATAAATTATTAATGTACAAAAAAAACAATATATTGTAATTTTCTTGGCCTTACTCTGTAAAGTGCCTTGAGATAATGTATATTGTGATTTGGTGCTATACAAACTGGTGTTGTTTTAAAATGTGAAGATTTGATGATCTTTTGTTTTATGTGTAAATCAGAAAATTTCAGACAATTATTTATTAAAAAAAGCTATTTAGGAAACTATGATTGTAAAGCAATGAACAATAAAAAACTCAAACTATGACACAAAACTGACTTAAATTGACTTCTTTTTTTAACATTAGGTCTTTTCTACAGGAAGACGTTTGTTAAAAAATGAAGCGGCCCATTACAAATGCTTTCACCCCTGATTGTTTCTGTTGTTATGATTGTGTTAACCTGCTGCTCTCGCTCAGATTGTCCCAGCCACACGTGAAGAGGTCGCAGTCGCTCCAGCTCAAGCTCCTGAGCGTGCAGGCTGGCCTGGGTCTTCTCCAGCCGAGATCGCAGACTCTGCACCTCCGAGCAGCAATCCCTGTGCTCCTTCTGCATTTGCAACGACACCAGCTGGTCCTGGAATTCAAAGAGACAGAACATATGTGTGGAAAAGGTGCTTCAGCATTAAACTGATGAAATTAAATCTTAGGTTATTTTTTACTTTCACGTGTGTGAGCTCATCTGTCATGCTCCTTTTCTGGGCCTCCAGTGCCGTCAGCTGTTTCTGATACTGGACATGTTGCTGATGATATCCCTGTTGAGAGACACATGGATAATGCTGCTCAACCAGTAGATGGCAGTAAAAGCCAATCTGTTGATAACTGATGTCAGGAAAAGGATGTAATGAAAATGGACTTTTGTACCTCAATTTTGTCTTGGAGTTGCATCATCTCTGAAACACTTGTCTCTTTCGATCCTCTGCTGGTCTCCTTGAGCTGTTTGCGCTGGAGCTTGTGGTAGCTTCTCTTTAATTTATCCAGCTGCAGGTAAAAATGTTCACAATGCTTTTATCAACACACAGAAGCATAACAATTTCCACTCAGAGGAAATTTGGATATACACATAGAAATTTGACCTCCGTCAAGAAGGTGATATGTTCAAACATTAAGTACTGGACAGATTTAAATGAGGTTTCCTGGTGATGTAGGTAATGACCTAATAAAGAACGTTTTGGATTCTAGTGGTGATCCAGACATGAATCAGGATTCAGGACTTTAAAACAGTTGTTAACCTTCCAAGATAAGGGGATTTGTGCTTTCTTTAGTTTTATTATGATGGTAAAACAAGTCTTCACCTCTTCACAAACTTTCTGCAGTTGTTTTTCGTACTTGGCAATTAACTCTTGTCGATCAGTCTGGACATCTTCAAGCTGCTTGCGGAGCAATCCGATCTGTGATCAGAGAGAGAACGGTAGCAGTAAGAAATGACATTTAAAATCAATTAGAGAGGGTAAGAGAACACTAAAAGGGTTATTTTGTTCCTAATGCAATAAATATGATAAACTAAAACAATGTAGGCTGGACACTGCTGACCATGTTGGTGTAAATACATTGATGATGTAACACTGAGAGACTGAACCCTCTTTTTTAATTTTATTCACTGCCAATACTTAGGTATATGTATACATTTAATGGTGAATTCAACTCTATTCTGGTCTATTTGAGTCTAAATAAAAGAAGTGCACACAGCAGGATAAGGGTGAAAATATGTAAGGGCATTTGTTTTTGATTAATTTTTATGATCAATTTATGTGTTGTTGTTTTTTTTCTCCCAACTTCCACTCAGGAGCAAAACTTAATCGTGTTATTTATCGGGATAATAATTATCATTATCGACGAATTTCAAACTTTTTCATTGTGGTAACATTTCTGACCATAAAGCACAGCCCTAAAGGACGTAGTAATGTTGGAGCAAAGAAGCCAAAACATATTTAAGAAGCTGAAATCAGAGAACTTGATTTCGGTGATACATTTTGCATTTGATTCATGTTTGATTGATCTCATTGCAGCCCTGCTGAACACGCAACAGAGTCACTGAATTGTAAGAATCTTATGCTTCACCTCCAGGTCCCTGCGTTCAATGAGATTCTTAGAAGTGAGCAGTTCATCTTCTCCACTCTTCAGCCTGAGCCTCAGCTCTTGGCTCTCAGTCTCCCAGATCCTCCTCTGCTGGTTGATCATGATGTCAATCTGTCTCATCAGCTCCTGCAGCTCGGGCTCACATGATGATAGGACAGAGCTGGGACACGCATATAAAACATCACAACCATTTATAACAGAATGTGAGGTTCAGACTGTGTCATTTAGTTTATTATATTGATCGTTACCTTAGATCAGGATTCTGCAAAGATCCCAGATGAGCCTCCATCTGTATTTAGGTAGGAACCAAGTGTTGTCCCTCAGTGTTCTGTCCCTGTGAACTAGCTTCAAGCTAACTAACGGCTAAATTGGCTTAGTAACCTCCGTGGTAGCATGAAAGCTACAAGCTAACCATAACTAGACTCAGCAGCAGCAACTCAACTGTGAGTTGAAATTTAAAAAAAACATACGTCACATCATCTTAGTTTGTATTACAGCTGAATCCCGGCACAATGCAAAGTGTGGTTGTAGGTTAACTTAACTAAAGGCGGCGCTTCAACTGCTTCTGTTTACATCCTGGATTTCCTAATGAAAGGCGGTAACTCCTCCTCCGACCTCTGACTGTCTCCTCAGACCGTAGATGTCACCAAACTGAACTAGAATGTGTATTATCCTTTTCACTTATGTGTCAAGTTTGTTTCCACAACCATTGTCTACAGAACATGCCGAATTTAAGGCATATTACATAGTGCATATACTATGTCCAAACACATCGTATATGACATATTAGAAACTTTAACTAGTGTAATGACGACCATCCAGGACACGTGGCTCGTTGGTCTAGGGGTATGATTCTCGCTTCGGGTGCGAGAGGTCCCGGGTTCAAATCCCGGACGAGCCCAATTCTTTTACATTTCTGAAGTATGATTCTGTCTTTTACACACACACACACACACACACACACTAATCTACGACTCGATCGTCTTTCTGCTTCTCCCTTCAGGCGTCGCCACAGCGGACCGCCTGCCTCCGTTTTGTCCTATACCTTGTGTCATGTCTTCTTCTGTTACAGCATTCACCTTCCCTGTGTTCTTCCTCTTTGTGCTCTTCCTCCTCCATCTTTTGTCCAGTATTATTTAATTTCCAAACCGTTCGACCTGAGCTGCGATACTGTCGTGTAAATCTATGGCTAGCTGTGTGAGAAGCAGCTCTTTTAGCGATTCCTCTCTTCATGTCTTCTCAAAACCTGCCAAAAGTCGGCACTGCATACGCTGGTTAGTCACGCTGCTGATAAACGTGAAGTAACTTTAATGTTTCACTGAAGTCACAAGTGGGACAGAGTTAACACAGGAGGCTCAAAATTAGAAAATATACATACGTACCATGCTTACGTATGTATACACAACTTTTCGCCATTAGAAGTGTGGCTCGTTGGTCTAGGGGTATGATTCTCGCTTTGGGTGCGAGAGGTCCCGGGTTCAAATCCCGGACGAGCCCACTCTTTTGTAGACTTCTTTTTCTCAGCGTCACACAGATAAGTGTATAACCACCGGCCACTTCGCGGTTTTAACAAGTTGTTATTTTAGTTACTAGGGAGATATTTTTTAGTGGTGTCCACTGGTGCATTATACTAGTGTATAAGTTAAATAAAAGATACATTACAGAGGGTTTAATTTAATATAAAACTGAATATACTTGCCATAAATATGCTCAAATACGTGTATAATAGCTTTCAAATAAAACTCTTTTGTTTTTTGCATTTTTAGAATAAGCCTTTTATATGTACGCTAGGTAAGGGCCTTTTTTCTGGTATATGAAGTTCAGTGCAACGCCTCCTACTGACAGCTGAATTGCTGTCATGTGATTGGATGATGAGATATTTGTGTTGACAAGCAGTTGTAGGTGTACCTAATAAAGTGGCAGCTGAGTGTACTATAAAAATCATCATGGCCTGTGAGGCAGAAAACTAGATTGGTTATCACTGTTTGCCCAACACCATTACCACCACCACCACCACCACCCTCCTCTAACCTCCTCCACACCCATCTGTCCACCTGCCACACATCACACAGTGAACAAAGAGCGTCCCGCCACTCTGCCTCCACAGCTGTTGTGTTATTATGAGGGGTTGGGACACGAGAAGAGACAGAGAGACGTTTCCGCTCCGCCCACAAAACCACCTCAGACACTCCCAACAGGAGGCAGACGAGCCAGGCTCTCCCTCTGCTGCTGCAGCACACAGGCGTCACTGTATCACTGTATCACTGCACTGAAGGAGCAACAAGGCTTCATCCACAGACAACTGTAAGTACACTCTTATTCATACAAGTCACCTATGATGTGTTCTTGATTAAAATACTGGTTTGGGCTCTGTTAGATTTTTTCTGTTTTAAATAATACATATATATTATATATAAGATTAAGATTTTTATTGGCACAGTGGCTATACAGGCACAACAATTTCAGTTTGAGAATAATAGAAAAACTTACATATGTTGAATGAACCATAAGTCTTGATTACAGCACTGCTAATGTAAGGCTGGTTCACCTTAAAAGTGTAGTATGTCACTTTTAAATTTAAACAAATGTGTGTTAGATTCTGACATTGTCAGCGAGGACACTGCAAACAGGTCAAAGTATGCCTGAAAGCACTTCTACTACTGTTGCTCAGATGCTTCTTGTCCCCACCCGCCCCTGCGCTGCTGCTGCTGCTGCATACACACAAACGCTCCCTAAGTCAGGCCTGATAGTATTCCTTATCAGAGCCTGATTTCAGATGAAGGACGCTTATAATATTGCATAGTTTCTGTTCACGAAGATCAAACAACATAAACCAAAAACATTTACTGCAGCTTTTTTGTCACTTAAGTTTAGATTTTCTTCTTTACAAATACAACATTAACAGTGAGACAGTAAAAGTCTTGTATATTGTTCTTTTCCTCCATCTGTATGTGTTAACGTACTGCAGCTTTAAAGAAGAACCGTCCCTTCACTCGTCTGAAATATCCAAACGTCTTTCTATGTGTTTTACATACAGTCAAAGTGAACGTCTGATTCCACACGTCCTGCACGTTCTGCAAAGTGAAAGTGTTTGTGAGCCTCACCTCCTCAGACCTCCTCAGCCTGACCATGGTTCTGTGTGAGGACGGCGAGTGCAGCGTCTGTCTCCTGCCGTACTCCAGGATGGACAGGATCCCCCGCGTGCTGCACTGCAGACACACCTTCTGTGAGCCGTGTCTGGAGACCATGTCGCGGGCCACGAGCGGCCTGCTCACCGTGGGCTGCCCTCTGTGCCGCCGGGTCACCTGCGTAGGCCGTGGCCTCAGCCTGCAGGAGGCGCTGTGGGTCAACAGCATGTTGTGGGACCAGATACCCGAGGACGGGGACGCAGAGGAGGAAGACGATGGGCTGAAACAGGAGGCTGAGGGGGAGAGGACAGACGCCACGCAAGAAGTGTCTTCACAAGCAGAATGGTGGGTGTGACAATGTGAAAACACGTTTTAGCCATTTTAAAAAACAACAACGATATTTGAAGAATATGATCGCCGCTTTTTTGTTGTTTTTTCTGACTGTAAAACGGAAGTTTGTAAACCTGTACATCATTTATGAAAGGTGTATGTAGTTTTCCTGTTTGCTGCCTGAAGCCAAACCGGATTTAAGAGTATATTGAATAACCACCAGGGGGCAGCGCTGCCAGTTCCAAAAAAAGTACTCGTGACATTCTGTGTGATGTTTCTTTTTAAAGGATGTGCCACTCTGGTCTGGTTTGCTGGTTGAAGCTGATTAGGAAGTATGAATATTCTGAATAGCCACTAGGAGGCGACTTTGCCGGTTGTAAAAAGAATACCAGTGAATGGAAGTCTATGGGAAAATGTTCCTATTTTTCACTTGATTTAAAACATTAGTGAACATTTTCCTGAAGAGTTAATGTCTCAATCACTAGTGTCAGCTCTTCTTTAATTCATACGACTTGTATATATAAGTACATATATGTATATATGTATAAGTACCTAAAAGGTACAAGTATGTTATCAGCAAATGACTTTGGTAGAAGTTGAAGTCACTTTTTATAATATTACTATTATTTTTATAAGTATATGACATTTACTGTACTTAAGTATCAAATAAATTAAGTAACTGATATAAAATGTATATAAAAAGTTTTAGAAGTAGAAGTAAAAGTGAGGAGTTAGGATTGAGCCATGGTAGCTCAAGGCGAGTTGTCTCTCAACTGGAGGGTTGTGGGTTTGATTCCCAACTCTGCTAGTCTATGTGTCGTTGAGCAAGACACTTAACCCCATGTTGAAGCGTGTGAATGGCAAAATTACAGTTCATCAAGACTAGAAACGCTCTATATAAATACAGACCATAATACCAACTCTTCTTCTCCTGATTTGATTTGGTAGTAACAAAGATAGTTAGAGGAACTGTAGTGGAGTAAAAGTAAATATAATTAACAAAGTGAAGTACAGAATTGAATATGTGGATTTTGTACTTAAGTACTGTAACAAAGTATTTGTACTTTGTGATTTTATATCATGGCACACAGAGATGTTGATCCACTAGAGTGAGCGGTTTACAAAGCAGATTCTGCTCCCAAAACAATGTCTAACAATGTCTTTTTAAAGAAACTGTAGATTTCAGCAGGTATTTAATTGGGAGAGTCGTTCTATTAAGTGGCTAAACTCAGTTTTCCCCTTTGTTAGCAGCTGTTTTCAGTGAGTGTCACAAGTGTCCGTGTGAGTCAGTGCCTCATAACTAACACTTTAAGGAGAATTTAAATGACAGCTTTTGTTCAGATTCACACACATATGCAGGAAACAGTTCCCTGAAATAGGTTGTTTTCTTATTTATGTCAAAGAGGCTTCACTGTACAACAGTGTTCCAACATGTTTATGATCCTGTGACAATGTGCTGATTATTATCTTAAAGAATTTCATCCTGATTCCAGAGAAACTCCAACCACACAGTGTCTCATTAGCACCTCTGCAGCCTCTCTCTCGCTCGCTCACACAAACTTTACTTTACTTTACTTTACTTTACTTTACTTTACTTTACTTTTCCAGCGCTTCGTCGAGCTCCGGCAGAACCAAACTGAAATTACCCGCATTCCTCAGGAGGTTCAGTCTGATGAAGCAGCACAGCGAGAGGATCGTACCTGGCAGCAACGTGTAAGTCAAGTTCTGCTGAGAACAGCTGAGAAACTTCTTTGTGAAATGTGGGCTGATTTATTTATTTATTTATCTTATTTTTTCTTCTGTTTCTCGTCTTGAAGGGAAATGAAATCGTGGCGCAGGCTTTCTGTTGACTTTTAAAAAGAAGACTCTGCCACAGCTCCGTCAGAGGAGGGAGAGCTGAGGCCATTGTGAGCGAGGAGCCATTTGTGTCCCTGTCAAGACATTGTTTTGTCCTCAGCCAAAGGTCCCCCCGTCCCCGTCCCCGTCCCCACATTATTTATTCCGGGATTAATTTTCCCAGCTGGTGCTGTGGGATTTGCTTCAGCTGTCCCAGTGGGGCTAAAACCCTCAGACCCCCTGGTAACAGATGGTCTCCTGAGGACGTTCCCTTTTTACTTACACCACTGCTGAAACACTCTTATTGTAATTTATTGTTGTTGTTGTTTTTTATTTATATGACTGCATGTAGATAAAGTATTGAATAAAACTATTTTTAAAGAACATAGCAGTCGTCAGTGTTATTCTTGGTTTAGTGAGATTCTAAAGAATCAAGATAAAAGACTTTTTCACTTAAATCTGAATCGTTTCTCTGGAAAAGGATAAAGCCGAGAATCAAATCTCTGCCATTTTAGATTAAGGAGATTAAGCAGATTAAGCAGATTTTACTTCTGTAACTATGAGCCTTCTCCAGCACTGTCATATCTCAAAGAAAAAATCTATGATTCAGAATAATCTAGAATAACAACATACTACGACTGGCTAACAACACAGTCCGTGTTTTAACTTCTGAATATGAATTATTATATAAACCGTATATTCTGTGTCAAGCCATTTAAAAATGTAAGGTGTTTTTTTTAATATAAACATCTGTTTGTTAGATTTAAACCAACTTTTTTTACTTTTATTGCTTGGTTTCTCCATTCAAAATAATAATAATGGTAAAAAAAAAATCTCTTATGCACAATTGTGCTCTCATCAAAGAATTAGGTCATGATAGTTTGGACTCTTTATAAAGAAGATCTCTATAGACAAACTTTGGGAAACACTGATTTATGACACATTAAAAATCTCAGAGAGTAAATATAAGTGACGCCAGTGGGAGGATTAGTCAACAGCTCGATATGACTGTTACTTTTATGGTCACAAAGAAAAAGCCACAAAAGACCTATTGAACCATGAAAGTGGATTATAATCTCTATTCTGCGAGCATCTGGCAAATATTCCACATTAGAAGATATGAGGTTGGTGGATCATCACTTTCATGGAAACGTCCTTTAATGGTCTGCGGAGCCGCGTCGTGTGTTAAAGAGGGTTTTTGAAATCTCACACAGCTGCGGCGTCGCAGTCGCATTGAGGTCACAGTCTGTGGAAGGAACAGGGAAGACGTTACTCGTCGGGCTGGTTGGGTGGAAAGTGTCGATGCTGCAGGATAGAACCTGTTAAACCTTAAAAACAACGGCTTCGTGGTGGTTTCTCATGCGTCACTGACTTTGCGTGGAGAGAAACTCTGCTCCTGTTGCTGCACTGTGGGAGTTTGGTGACTGGGCAGGTTCAAGGATAACAGAGACTCTGCCTGTTTGCATTCAGACTTTCTTTAAACTAAGAGAAGGAAATTAGGATTTACAAGGATTATTTATGTTTGAAACTGTCAAAGTGAGAATATTAAATACAGATGTGTCAGTTTTGGGGGTAAAGTTATGGAATGAACTCACTGATGAATTGAAATGGTTTAAAACTCTTTTAGGGTTAAAAAAAAAGTAATTACAGTCAAAACACGAACTGAAAGTGTAACACTTTATATGATATGCTTGGTTTTCCCTTGTATTGTATAGGACAGGTGAAAATAATATATAATATCCCTCTTTAGTTATTACAACATTTGTGTTAAATGATCTCTCTTTATGTTTACTGAAATAAAGATATTCACTCACTCATTCAATCGAGGTCTTTGAACACCAAATGTATGATATTGTTTTGACCTGTAACCCATCAAGACAGGATTTTGCCAGCGCTACAGACTTTATTTATTTATTTATTGATTTGGTAACAATCATGGCAAAACGTGGATTAAAAAGTAAATAAATAGTAATAACCCTGGCTTTAATAATAGTCTGTGACTCAAACAGCCTGAATCAGGGCCACAAAGCTCATGAGTAAAACTCAAACTAAGAGGTAGAATTCAGCAGAGGTTACGTCATGTTTGACCTGTGAAAAACACCTGATATTTGCCTTTTAACAGGATTCACACGGTGTGTTTCTGTGTCATCTGCGCTCACAAAAACCCTCCTGGATCATTAACTGAGCAAATAATAAAACCTCGACACGATGCAACATCATCATCATCATCATCATCAGCAGCAGCAGCAGCATCATCAGCAGCAGCAGCGTCACAGCTTCAGTCTGGACGACAGCAGAGAACAGACAAACAAAAACAGAGCTGGGAAAATGGCACAGGACCAGTTTCAGTTTTGCAACGTTATTTACTGGCTCACGACGTCGTCCCGACAGTGTTGATCACAGGGATCAGGGCGGGAACCGGGAAAGAACTCTTCTGTGAGAGGAAGTGCAGAGAGCAGCAATATCACAAGACAGGAATACATCAAATATGACCATTCATTCATTCATTCATTCATTCTGAATGTTTTGGAGCAGGAAGTCTACATGGCTATATTCACCTCTGCAGATTATTATGGTCTGTGTGACTCATGACTGACAACCACAAACATATTTCATGGCTGGATTTCTGGATCAAAACAATGGAGCAAGATGATTTGCACAAGCAGTGGTGCATCGACACAACACTGCTGACACATAACAACACCGATCTGCATTCTGACTGACATCACTGATCTTACAGCAGTGACTCTCAAAGACTGGGTCGGGACCCATAGATGGGTCGTAGGATATTTAATTTTGGGTCCTCAAGAAAATCTTTTTCCACCATTTAGTGATGATTCATGTGTCTGATGCATAAACGACGGTGTGATCAATTTACCAAACATCGGAATTCAAAATGATATTGTAGGGTGGACAAGATATATTGTCCACAAGCATGGTTCTCAAACTGTGGTACGCGAGCTTCCTCTGGTGGTACCTGTTTATACCAGGGTATGTGATCACCTATTTGCACCACTGTATTTTAACATTGATTAAACTGGTTTACTTGTTTAATTCAGGTTCAGTATCACCACACACGAAAGTGCTTCACTTTCAACACGAAAGTGCACATTTTATTATATATTTTTATAGCCAACGCTAATTTCCACATTTAATCCTTTGACTACCACACAACACAATACAACAACAACAGTAATACTACATTGTAGTACATAACGTAATGTATGGTGTTACATTTGTATCAATAATAGTCAAGCACCGGCTACTCTGAGGTCAGGTGGTGGGAGGTGCCCCCAAAATCAAATTCATTTTAGGGCCACATAAAGGTTTAGACCGGCACTGCCTAGGTGCTACAGATTATAATTTCATGAGGCACAAATGTATCCCCACGTGGAAAGTTTGGTAAACGCTGATCACAGAGTGTTTGGACAGAAACTGGAGCGGAAACGACTCACATGACCTGCCGTTACTGTTCATAACTGTCATCAACAGAAACTGCCTCGGCCTGTACAGACACGTGCGCTCGACACTCGCTTGACACAACTGTTGCTTCACCGTCACTAACCCGACCTAATCCCAGAATAGCAAATGATGGTTTCAATAATCCTGTGTCATCTCTGCCTCAGACGTGTATCCGACAGGTGAAAGAAGGACGACGTGCTCTGCGCGGGTGTTTGGTAATAAGACATCTTTATTAATCGTTTAAGGAGAGACATGCTGGATCTCTGTACAGCGTAAATGGAGTGTCAGTTCTGCGGCACAGAGCTGTGACAGAACACACACACACACACACACACCCTCAGGAAATGCAGACCTCCTCCTCCTCCTCCTCCTCCTCCTGAACACAACACACATTTGTGTTGCATGACTTGGTCCATTTCTTTAAGGGAATGTCAATAGAGAGCGATGTCTACAGCTACTGATCAATCATTTTGTCCACAATTAAAAATAAATAACAACCAGTGAGTCTTTTTCTGTGAGGTCAGTAACGACAGCAGTAACTTCCTGTCTCAGTCGCATGAAACAATGAAAGAGTGAGTTCAAGTCAAATCTCCAAACCTGGACTTTTTTATTATTATTTGACTCATTAAGTGAGTTAGGACGGATCAAAGATCAAAGAGTCCTTTTGTGTACATGTGTGAACAACTCATGACTGTTTTATTCTACTCTACGACACAGCACCTCAAAGGTTCTGGATTATTATTATAATTATGATGATTTTTAACCATGTTTCTAAGACTTACATCGTCACACTAACTCTAAAACATACAAAAGTGCAGTAACATTTCATGAGTCAGATCAAAGTAGTGTTTCTCAATCAGGCGTTGGTAAGAAAACAAAAGGCTTTCAAAAAACAAACATGATATCATCAATAGTCAGTTTAAACACAAGCAGCAAAGACGATGTCATGTGACATTCTGTGACAATCAGGCAGCTCCTAAATGAAGTGACTGTACAGGGACTTAGAATGAAGCTTCTTCACAACTTTATATTCAAACACCTCAAATATCTACATGTGCAAATTAGTCTTCTGACGGAAATGAAAGTGGTTCCACGCACACACGTTTTTGCCAGAAAATTCTGTTGCTTTTTCTTTTTACTTTGATGCAAACTGTGGGAAACATTCAGCTCAGAACACAATGTTTGAATCTTGGTTGAAGTATTTGAGTTTTTTGGTTTGTTGCAAAATGAAATTTCAATGTGTTTTTTAATGGAGAGAATATTGACAATATAATGAAAAACATTGTCTTTTCTGAAATCTACCCAGTGTTTTTTGTCACGCCCATTTCAGACTTAAGGGACGCAATTTTAATTGTTTTCTTACATTATTTCCCCTTATCAAAGGGTTTTTTTGGGAGGTGTTTCTTACTCAAACCTACAGACTGTAAAGTCCAGCGAGGCAAACTGTGATTTTGTGAATTTGGGCTCTGTGAGGAACATAGTGTCCACTTAACTGTCACAATCTGAAACAAACAAGTTGACGTACACATGTAGATTATGTAAATCAGTGACATCATTTAGGTTTAAAGGAACATCTGTAGTTTGCAAAAATGTACAGCGGCAACATCTGATCCTGGCGACTGGTTTGTGTTGACGACGTTTAGATCAGCAACACAGTGAGAGTCGTGTTCCTGCTCCTCACTCCTCATAGTCTGTGTATAAAAATGATCAAAGTCACAGTTTGACCAGGCTCCTCCTGGACGACACCAGCTGTCAATCACACTGGTGTCCACTCACGTGTGCCGTGATTTATCGTCCATTTTGCTCAAAATGTGAACACGATTTACAAAATCGAGGGAGATCTTTAACTAATGATTAAAACATTCAACTTCACAAAATGTTTGACCAAGTGAGAAGTCCAAGCTCATTTCCCCTTAGACATTCTAACAGGGTTCGTTTTTGCAACCAGCAGTCGCCCCCTGGTGGCAAACTGCGACTGCTAAGTCCATTTTTATACACAGGCTGTGGTTCCTCTGTGACTCTCGTCTGCACGCTGACCATAATCACTACAACCAAAGATATCGTAGTACAGTTGTGAGCGTGCGCCCGTGTGCGACATCCAGCGAACGGACGGTGACCCGTGGACACGCGGTGGAGCAGGAATGACACGACACGACCTGGCAGTGGACGTCTATATACAGTATCTGCATTCTAATGTTGCCTACACACACACACACATACACACACACTGTACAAGTCTCATAAGTCTCAATCAGTTTTCATAAACAAACGCTTAAGAGTGCATGAAGTCAGTGGTGTAATTGACATGTTACGTGTGTGTGTGTGTGTGTGTGTGTGTGTGTACACGTGCAGTCACTGGTATCTATGCTGGAGAACTACGCATGCATTAGCTACTCTTCAGTTTGTCCTATCAATAATTACGGATCACGCTGGGGTTAACGAGGCTGTGATTGGCCGACACGTTTCAGTGAATGACTGCAGATGTTTGTGCGTTGGCGTGAAATCAAAGGGACGGAGTGACAGACTGGTGTGGTTAACGTTGGGCCTCCATCGTTGCCTGTAACAGCAGTGACATCCATATAGAATACAACTAAAATCTCTTCTTTCCGGCTCATTAACAAAAAAACAGCAACACAAAAGACACTTTTCCAGAGAATTTCCCTGAATATGCAAACAAATATAAAAACAGAAAGTGGGGGAAACACACGTTCCTACTGTAAACACATGAGATGCAACATCATCTTTACCACATGACACGTCTCACGTTTCATTAACAAAGGCGGATTTTTTAAAAAAACAACTAAATTCACATATTGCTAATTCCACGTGGTGACCAGCTGTCGGGTGAGGAGGCAGGATTCTAAACGTGCAGAGTCAACGGCAGGTGAACCAACAGGAAGCAACGTAACAAGCGCGTGGTGTCAATGATGCTGTCGTTCAGGACGAGGACATTAACAGGAACAGCCTCCTTCAGTCGTCTGCGGCTCCTGCGGTTTGTCCAGTTTGATGTCGATCACTGGAAATTGTTGAGGAAATATTTGGTATTGATCAGTTTCATGCACCTGAGTGAATTTATTATATATATATATATATATATATATATATATATATATATATATATATATGACACCAATATTAAACTTTTGCAACTAAACAAAACTGTGTGTGAACTTATCAAGCCTTAACCTTGTCCTTAAACTTAATGTTTAACCATCTGTGTCAAGCTTTTAAACCGTCGTCATATGAACTGCACTATTCCAACAAATCAGGAAACAAATACAAGATTAAGCTGCATGCTATTAAGTAGCCACTAACTCAGGAAACTGGATGGACAAAGTTGCCTTCTCTTATGCCTTTGATAAGGGTTGCCATGGCTACTGTGGTAGGTCACTTCATTAACCTTTGACTGTGCGAAGGACCCAGTAGCTCCTTAGAAGAGGTGCTAGAAAATAATGCGGTGTGGACTTTAAGGGGACAGACAACCGTGTGCTGTGTTTAAAGCAGAACTATGAAGGATTTCTACCCTAATGTCACAGTTTCTGAGTCATTGTGATGGTTAAACGTCTTGTTTTTGGGAGACTGGGGGCTGTCTCTACTGCCCCCCACTGTCTGTTAGTGGAAAAGCAAGCTTGCCAGGTCAAACTGGAGTCCTTAGAATCAATGAATTGCTCCATTATTTTGGCAATGACTTACATATCTGGGTTCAGGACACCAGTTGAGCTGTTTTGGTTCTTCTACCTTACAAACTAGAATACTTCAACCTGAGTGTTGGCTGGTTTGATGGAGGAGAAGCGGACGTCGGCTGATGTTCTATTATGGAATGGATATACAATACATATCCATGCAGTATGTTGTTATTGTTGTTTTCTGTGGAACAATATGAAAGGGTTCAAATTATTGATGTAATCGTACTGTTGGGTCATAGTTATTTGTTATAGTTAGTCAACATTTGCAACTATACTGCTTGTTGTTTATTACTATTCTAACGTACTTTTTATGCACAACATATGAGCAGCACTTCTACAGTATATTGTTCCATTATTTTGTGTTTGTGATGTCAGGCTTGTAATACCACTTTACTGACAGTAGATGGTGCTGTGTCTGTGTCTACATATACTGTATATTTACCACAGCAGGCATCACTGATTAAAACACACACACACACAAAAGATTTAAATTATCAATCATTAGCTGCTGTAAAATTTAAAAGAAAATCTCAATTAAAAAAAAAAAAACTATACTTTACTAATAAATGAAAGTACTGTAGTGTATTGCAGCTGCTTTTAGACGTGGTGGAGGTGGGAGAAGTAAATGCCCTAAATGTACTGCTCCTCTGACATGTACAAATTATTCAGCTCAGCAGGGAATCTGCTCCTCTATTGTTCATGCAGTAATAAAGTGAGAGGAGACGCTGGCTGCAGTCACAAGACGGCGGCGTACAACAACAACAACAACAACAACAACAACAACCACAACAACAACAACAACTGTGGCCTACATACAAGTTAGTCTGCAAACTAACTGTCCCTACTGCGGCTTCAATAAGCTCCTCCTACTACGGGATGTACGGTGCTGTAACATACAGCAGCTGATGTGTGTGTTTCATATTATTTATGCTCATATGTCGTCCTGTCACAGTTTCATGTGACCGAGCGTCACATATATGTGATGTTTACGTTCAGATTGGTTTTCCCATCTGGGATCTGGCGAATTTATCTCAACAGAAGACATTAGCAAACCAAATGAGCAGCTGCAGCTTTGAATATTTCAGTCCGACCATACCTGTGTGTGTGTGTGTGAGACCTGTGCGTCTTTCTATGGTTGTGAGGACAACGTTTGGCTCAATGGATTAAAGATGAGTTATAAAAATGGACGTTGTTGTCCAGTTTGACGAGGGAAGCCTAGAAGTAGAGCAGAGGTAGCAGTTAGCCACCAGGGGGCGACTCCTCTGGTTTGCGAAATAACTCTTTTTGAATGGAAGTCTATGGGAAAATGAGTTTCTACTTCATTTTAGTTAAGGGTCTCAATCAGGTTGGACACCAGTGTGATTGACAGCTGGTATCCTCCAGAGTTCTGCAAAAATAAATAAATACGTTATAATATAATGTTCTCACAACCACAGAAAGACAGTGGTGTGTGTGTGTGTGTGTGTGTGTGTGTGTATGTACAGGCTACAGCATCTCCTGACACATTTATAGGCTCCTGCCATTCTGAACTAAAATTATTCATATTTCAGTGAAATACCAACAATTAAGTTCAGAATTCAAATGAGCTCTTACCAAATGAACAAAGTGTCAGTTAAAGCATCAATTTTAAAGAGGAATACGTTTTTTATGAGGCAAACGGCTGACAAACACGAGGCAGTCAGGAGGAAACAGCATTGTTCGCTACAGCTTTTATGGCTTACACTAAAAACACAGATGTGCAGTAACGCTGACTTGTCAAACGCAGCTTTAACGGCACGGCAGTGTTATGACCACAGTGTCAATCTCACTGGAAACAACATAATCTCAGCCTATATATTCACAGCCCTGCCTCATAATTCAAACAAAGCTCTAAATAATATAATACCAGCATGATGTAAAATAAAACCAAGCGTTTCCAACTCTCTCTTCTTAACATGAACCAACCCCAGAAAATCATGTGGGTCGAGCACCTCTTCACTCTGGGATAATCCAGTTTTCACTAAGAGCAGCAGCAGCAGACTGCGTCTCACAGGCCTCAACTACACGAGACGCGTCCATCACCAATTTAAAAGGAGCAGTTAAAGAGTAACAGAGGACGTACTGTGATTAAAGTTTTAATATCTACTTATATTTTAAACGTCAAACTCCTTCTCTAAAGGAAACACAAGTGGAACCGTCGCCATTAACTCAAACACTATAAAATATTCAACTATCTAAATGTTCACTCAGACATTTTTTATTATATGTTGAATGAATTGAGTCTACTTTAATGAACTTTATTTCTTTAAATGGGCTGTGGTGCAGTGGGTGCCTCACACAAAGTTGCGTCTTGGTTTAAATCCTGTTTTTTTTTCTGTTTGGAGTTTTTCTGTCGTTTTTCTTGCAAATTTTAGTCTTGTCTCATTTATTGTCCATGTGTCTTGTTTGTGAGGCTCTTGCATCCTAACACCAATGTGGTATTTTACTGCAAAGGGCAAATAAATTGATTTAAGATTCCTATTTAAACATTTAAGCATTTAGTTTATATCTCCTAATCTATGTCCCACATTAATAGAAGAAAATTAAATATTTCACTCTTTAGTGATTAACTACTACATTATTGTGGTAATTGTATAAAATAAATATGTTTTAAAGTCTATATAAAGTGATAAAAATGGCAAATTTGAATTAATAAAGAAAAAAGTAATCGCAGCACACATGCACTTTAGTGGGGCCAAAGCAGGTGAATGTCAACGCTTGTACACAATATGAACATAAATGCACCTGTATGAAACCACTTTTCATCATTTTAGTGACAGTTTAACATACTGTACACTCTATCAGTAGTACTGTAGGAGTCTGCTCTTATTTCTATTCTTTAGTTACTCACGAGTGAACGGACAGTCGACCAAACAACTAATCAACTAACTGAGAAAATAATCAACAGATGAATCCAGTGTTTCTCAATCCTGGTCCTGCTACAGCACACCTGATTCTAATGAGTGGCTCGTTATCAGACTTCTGCAGAGCTCGTTGACGAGCTGATGATTTGACTAAGGTGTGTTGGAGCAGGGAAACGTGGAAAACATGCGGGACAGTGGGTCTCTGAGGACCAAGGCTGGGAAACACTGGATTCATTGATTATGAAAACAATCATTAGTTGCAGCGCCATTTTCAACTCCACTCAGTGAAATATGAATCATTTTCTATTTCTTACCATTATCGTGATAATGGAAATACACCATGATCAACTTCATGGAGAACATCAAACCAAAGCATAAGGTTTTGTCAAGATATAAATTAATATTAAGTAACAGTGTGTGATTGTTAACTGCACATGAAGAAGAAAGTGAATATTAATGCATGTTTATTACCTCTACTACATAACAGTAGAGGTACTGACCTATAACATAATATGTTATTATCATATTAGCAGCCATGATTTTTCGGGTGGCAATATTCTTTTTTTGTTTTAGCATACATTTTTTTAACTGATGTTACAAATAAACTCTAAACTTTTTGTGGATTAGCATAAAAAAATCTATTATTCTATTTGTATTTCAGTCCACTAGATGGTGCCAAGTGATTGAGCTAGAGCTGTGGTGTGAGTAAAGTGTAAAACATAGATTTCGCAAATACTCTTATATAGTGATAATATCGTATTGTGACTTAAATATCGTGACTTAAATATCGTAATAATATTGTATCGTGACCTAAATATCGTGATAATATTGTATCGTGACTTAAATATCGTGATAATATTGTATCGTGACTTAAATATCGTGATAATATTGTATCCTGACTTAAATATGGTGATAATATTGTATCGTGACTTAAATATGGTAATAATATTGTATCGTGACTTAAATATGGTGATAATATTGTATCGTGACTTAAATATCGTAATAATATTGTATCGTGACTTAAATATGGTGATAATATTGTATCGTGACTTAAATATCGTGATAATATTGTATCCTGACTTAAATATCGTAATAATATTGTATCGTGACTTAAATATCGTGATAATATTGTATCCTGACTTAAATATCGTAATAATATTGTATCGTGACTTAAATATCGTGATAATATTGTATCCTGACTTAAATATGGTGATAATATTGTATCGTGGTGCCTCTGGTAATTCCCACCCCTAATATGTATGTGTACGCATGTTCCTATTTCTGCTCTTCTCCCAGCGAGATCAATACTGTTCACAGTGCAACGACAACACACGGGAGCTTCTCCATTCACTTGTGACAGATTGATCACAGAGCTGCTGAGTAACTGTCACCACCTGTCATCCATCACCACACCTCCACCTCACACGGCTCACTCCCACAGCCATAACGCCTCATTGAGGTCAATTTCAAAATATGACGAGATATGAAAAGTAATCGGCTCAAAGTGAGTGATGAATAAAAGCAAGGAAATATGGCACAGAGCTGTTATGATGCTGTAAGCAAGCAGATGATGAGTCAGCGATGTACGATGAACAGTCAACACCAAGGTCAGCGTGTCGCGTGTGTACTGTATGTACTGTATGTATGTATGTACGCTGCAGTGTTAATCAGGACGCGCTGTGTTGAGGCTTCACACTGAAATGAAACACACATGGTTTAAATCAAAGGCAGTTTCATAATTCATCCACAGTTTCCATAGAGATGGAGGCCTGCTTTGTGTACTGAAGAGCATGTGAAGGTGCTGCTGATGCTGTCAGAGGAGAAACAGTGACAACATGAAATGCTGCTGCTCTACTGTGTCTTCAAAGTGTAAGAATAATATTCATTGTTTAGTCTTATTTGTTTAGTTTGCTGCTCATTGACAGGACAACTGATTTCAGCTCAGTGTGTATGTGATGAAAGAGGAGGATGATGTTCAAGTTCAAGTGTGTACATTATGTATACAGCTTATTCTTAAAGGGTTGCAGATGCGTCAAGGTCACCAGTTTATCACAAGGTCAACTACTCACACTCACGTTCACATCTAAAAATGTGTTATTTTGAAACTACATATTAGTTTTTTGATGTGTTCCAATGAAGTGATTCAGTGTAGTCGCCCCCGGTGGCTAACTGCAACTTCCATTAGGGTTGCCAACTTTGTCACTATGAAATAAGGGACAAAATGTGACGAGTACGGTTTTGCAACCCTAACTTCCATCTCCCTTTCTTAGCTAGTTAGCTTCCAGGTATTTGCTAACTGTGCCACAGGCTTTTGCTGATGGAGGCCATGGTTAGCCAGGGTCATGGTATTGTTCAACTGTAAGGGCAGGTCGCACTAAATACTTGACGCTTTAACCATTACAAGCTGTTTTTTTGGTGAAAAATGTGTTATTTTGAAAATACATATTCGTTTTTTGATGTGTTTCAATGAAGTGATTCAGAGGGGTCGCCTCCTGGTGGCTAACTGCTACTTCCATCTTCCCTTCTTAGCTAGTTAGCTTCCAGGTATTTGCTAACTGTGCCGCAGGCTTTTGCTGATGTAGGCCATGGTTAGCCAGGGTCATGGTATTGTTCAACTGTAAGGGCAGGTCGCACTAAATACTTGACGCTTTAACCATTACAAGCTGTGTTTTGGTGAAAAATTAGTTATTTTGAAACTACATATTCATTTTTGGATGTGTTCCAATGAAGTGATTCAGCGGAGTCGCCCCCTGGTGGCTAACTGCTACTTCCATCCTCCTTTCTTAGCTAGTTAGCTTCCACTTATTTGCTAACTATGCCCCAGACTTTTGCTGATGTAGCCCAGCCCCTCATCAGCATACAATTTCTACAAAAATGTACCTCCAGGTGTCTATTAGTGTCAAAAGGTTGTTGGTCTCACTATTCTACTGCATAAAAACAAGAAAATTCTGCTGAAAATTCAAGCAGGAGCAAGAAGAGCAGGAGCAGCGGCTTATGTCTGTTATTAAATACGGTCTATGGTCCAGATACTATGGTGTGATATTTCATTCTGATATATATCAATCATATTATCCGGCAGTATTGCATTCTATTTCCTTAAAGAAAATGAAACATTAGGGTTTTGTTGCATGAGATTACTAATATCCAACAGGTGGAGCTGCGACAGCAGCCACTTAGGTGAGTCGTGCTATAGTCTGACTAATGGCTGGATGCTCAGGCTCCTGTCAATGGTTTAAATGAGCAAATGTAGCCATGCAACACAGAAAAGCGCAGCCAGATTGTCTGCTTAATTGAGCGACTGGCTTCCCACCTGCACCCGTCAAGCACCAGTGCTGAAAAACAGTGTGTCAAAGTGAAAAAAAAGGTAATTGGACAGAGAGGTGACACATATTTAAATAGGTGTCACTGCACAGAGCTCAGCACTGAAGCTCTTAATTGAGAAGTTAGCAGTGAGTGATGTTATCACATCAGGAATGAAATGTTTCCTCTGAGCTCAGACAATTTGCATATCATTACATGTCAACCAGTGAAAGGATACTCCCTTCTTTGCTTGTTTCTTGCATACTTTCCATCCCTGGAAGAGCAGCCGCCACGCGACGAAACAGCTGCAGAGAAGGAAACAGAAGGAGGACAGAAATCAGGAAAACACAACATGAAATCTTTGTCTAAGTCGTGTAGGCGGTGGAGCTGCCTACTCTTAATCCATTAGTAAATGAATCACTAGATTGTAGAGTATTAGATTAATCAGCAAGAGTGTTTTATTTATCAAAGAAAACATATTCTGTGATTTCAGCTTGTTAAATGTAATATTTCTTGACGATGATGATGAACTGAATATCTTTCATTTGTGGACCAAACTAAACGTTTGAGGTTTAGAAAACAGTGAATGACATTTGACAACATTTTCTGATTTTTTTAAGGAGAAGCAAATTAAATTATTGATTAATGAAGAAAATATTTGACTGATTTATTGGCTGTGGAAGTTATCATTAGTTAGAGCTCAGAAGTGTTAGACAAACAGTTGATTTAGTCAAATATTTGAACCCCTCCCACTAGGTCTCTTCAGTCAATTGTGTTTATTATCTAACTTTCTTTTGCTTCTTTCTTTTTGTTAAGTTGCTTTCTATCATTTAAAATGATTTGAACAAATCTGAATAGAAAATGACACATAACCATGTATCTGAGGATCAAAGAAGTCGACTTATTTCACTTATTAGTTCTCATAGATGATTAAACATTGATGCCACAAAGATTGAATTTGGGAACACAATATCTCGGACACAGACACACACAGACACACACACACTATGTGGCAGGACTGTGACATTTTTGTCAGCATTGTGTTGTTGATGTGTAAAGTGAAGTGAAGAACAGCATCCTCTTTCTGTGCTGCTGTCTGGTGAGACGTGATGCCAACACCATCCACTGACAGACACAGTACAGTCTGCATTATTGTCATTATTTACTAACGACACAGACGGCCTTTGTTTTTATAAACAAACCGAAACCAATCACTGTCTCTGAGTCAGACTGTTGTTTGTATTTACAACCCACAAAATCTCTCTGGATAGGGATTAGATGATGTACCTTTTTAATTACAATGAAAGCACTAATAATAATTTAATTGTGATGAATTTCCATAAATAGGTCAATCATGAATATTCAGATATTCAGCAGATCACAGATTTGACTTTGTACTCTGGTGACACAGTAAATACACTCTTTGAAACAGTGTGAATTGTGTTAAATGAAGAACATTTCCCTTTATAAGCAGTGTAGATCACAGATGGACAGATCATCATGTCTTCCTGGTCTCTGAACTCACCTGTTTGACGTTGTATCCCGTCTTGGCACTCGTCTCTATGAACATGACACTCAGCTCTTTGGCCCTCTGTTCACCTTCCTCAATTGTGATTTGCCTGTAAACAAAGGCGGGGTTACATCCAAAATGCTGCAGAGCGCACGATAGGTTATAATTATACACCGTTTATAAAAAATGGGGACACTTGATTTTGTCATATCAGCACGCGAGGCCCAATGACTGGAGCTGAGGCTCCTGTTATTCTACGCTAGTGTGAACACACCAGACCTAATTAGCTAATGACTGAGAATGATTAATTACATTGTCCTAGGAGAAATTAATAACAGCTAATTTGCATCACGTTTAATTATACTGGCAGTGACTGTTTGGCTCTTGTTGGGAAAAGGAGGCAACATCAGGTGTCCAATAATACGAACAGAGACTATTATGCAGTGCTGCGGCCTCCCCATCCCCACACACACACACACACACAAACACATCCCCAAGGACAGCCAGCAGGTTCGTTAAGACGACTGGTCTAAATCAGGCTACCACTGCTCTTCTGCACAAAAACAGTCTCTTTGTTTCTTTCAACACAAAAGAAAAAAAAACCTGTGTACTAAACTAAAAATATCACCTGACTAAACACACCGACATCGACTTCCGTGCTGCTTTTGTACAAGCCTCCAAAACAACAACCTTCTATTTAACTGGCCCTCCTCACTTTAAATAACACTCCCTTTGTATTTTAAGCACAGAAGGAAGACAAACAGTATTTGTGAGTCAGGAAAAGACTTTCCTTCTGTGCGACTGAGGCACTGAAGACGTATTTACATAATAACACCACCTGACTGAGTTCCAGCAGTGTCTCTGTGGCTATTTCTGGATGCATGCACCAAAGCCCCAACTTTAAACAACAGTGTGGATTATTCATCATCATCAGACAGGCAGGCAGTTGGCAAGAAAATGACATAATAAATGCACAATATGTAGCATCCAAAAGGCATTAACGCACGTAGCAGAGCAGCTCAGTCCCAAAATATGTGACTGCTGCTCTAAAGCCAGTGGCGCAGTGCCGTGGTCAGGTCACTAAATCTCCACAGTGAGTTGAGACATGAGTCCCCAGTGTTTGAGTCTGAGTCACCGAAGAAGAGTCTGAGCAAGTCCAAGTTACATCCCCATTATCTTAGTCTGAGTCATCACAGTGGAGTCGGAATCCTGCTCCAAAATGGCCTCCGGTGCTCCATTTAGAGCTTACATACAAAGAAAAAAGGGTTTCTATCAAACACAAATGACACAGTGTCACTATTTCAAAGAGTTTATTTAGGGTGTAAAATCTGTGTCCTCAAAGATTTACAGCCTCTTTTTAGGCATCTCAGCTGTGGACACATGGACCTGCAAGCACGGGAAACGTTAGAGCAATAATATATGCTAATGATGTATATTTAAATATAATAGCAGAATATAGGCCACATTAATTTGACCTATTCAATGCTCGAGTCCACGTCCAAGTCTGAGTCATCAGTGATCGAGTTCAAGTCCTGAGAACAAGTCTTATTACAGTGCACTGGTGATTTCTTTCATCTTCATTAGTAAATAAGCACAATCACCAAAAATCAGCTTAATAATTATTTCTACTTCCTTTGTGTGTCTTTCAGCTGCTCCCTCTCTAGGGGTCGCCATAGCAGATGATCCTCATATTTGATTTGGCAGAGATTATTTATGCCAGGTGCCTTTCCTGACAGAACCCTCCCATTTATCTGGGCTTAGATTAGACAAGACTGGATGTGAATAGAATGGTACCTGGCTCGGGGGGGTACCTCAGCCCTTGACCTGGAGGGGATTTGGACCGGCACCCTTTTGGTCACAAGACAAGTTATCTTTCCACTTGGCTATGGGGCACCCCAATTACTATTTCTACCTCCTGTTAATGAAAGGAGCACTGATTGATTTTATAGACAGTCTTTCAAATGTCAAACGTCACGGCTTTGATGAGAAGCAAGCGGCGTCAAAGTTTTGATGAAGTGATTATGTATGAACTTCCCAGCACAGAACTGCTGACAGACACGTTATAAACAAGCTGGTGAACACAGAGGATCATTTAGAAGCGACAGAGCTGGAAATTTCCCTGAGTAATTACAGCAGACACAAAGCAGAGCTGAAAAGACAATGAGCGTTAGACTGACATTTGCCAGGTGGTTCAAAAAAACAAACTGGGATTCCATTCTCACAGCCCTCAGAGAGGGATCTGGACACATTTTCATTTCCTGTTCATAGCTATTAGCAGTGTGCACATGCCTGACTTTTTAATTATCTCTAATTATGTTCTTGAGGCTAAGTGATGAAAATGTATATGCAAAACTCTCAATGTTACAAATTGTGAAATAAAAATCCTGTATCCACCTTCTTAATCCCATCTGCTCCAAGTGCTGGACAAACACACAGATAAACCTCACCAGAAACGTGGGGTTTACTCCCTCTAAAGGAAGAACAAACCATTAAAGATGACTGGAAACCTAAAGTGAACCCATGAATGCAATTAACAGCATGCGATTTAAAACAAATACTTGTGTTTTTTTGTAAAACAACACATTTTTTCGTGGATAACAATAATAATTTTATTTTAGCATTAAAAAATATATAATTTTAGTAAAAGAGCTTCTGGTGGATTAACCATTACAATAACATAAAAACATTTGGATAATTACCAGTTAATGCAGTTAATTGAGGGCAGCTGTGGCATAAACCTTACATTGGGTGCTGGTCTAATAAATTATGCAGCTATTAGCACACCTTTCTTAAGGATGGAGTTAAACACGTAGTCCATTGATTGGCCAGAACAGAATAATGACTTCTTAGAGTCAATGGGGAATACATGCCATTTTGAATACTGACCAACATTATGACAGAGAACGGATTCAAGGCCAGTTGTGTTTCTTTTTAAAAAAAAAAAAAAAGAATAATGTCACTGCAAAGCAGTTTTTACCGCGTCTCATTTTTCTTGTTCACCAAATTTATTGGAGAGCTACACTGTGTCCGTCCGCCCATCGTCTACCACTTTATCCTCCACATGAAGGCTATACTGTGTCTCACAACATTTAACTAAACTATTGCTATATATATATATATATATATATATATATATATATATGTTATATTACTAAACATGCTGCCTACACATTCTGTGGTGGAAACACGAACCAGACTTGATTGGTAACAGCGTCCACCCAATTAAAACAGGAACTTCTTCTTTACCGTAAGCATGTTGAACATAAAACATCAACCATGGTGTTTCAGGTCTTAAACCAAGTTCTGTGTGAGCCACTTTATTCACACTCGTGTCAATTCATGTACCAGGTTTTTCCACATAATCTCTTCTTTAATCAGTGAAACACACAACAGAACGAACAGTGATAACAGCATTTATCATCTCTGTGGGTGCAAACCTTTCACTACCAGACCTGACTGCATCTGCATGACGAGTGTCACTGTCAACATAATTAACCTGAACGTGTAATAAATCAAATATTTATAAGAATCTGAATGATTGGTCGATACACTGCAGTTGGAAAATGGAGCACTGTAATTTAAAAAGCAGTCAAATACCTATCTAACTTGACTCAGGCAGCAGTGAATCTGATTTACCTCCAGTAGGAAGGAAATTAGGAGAGGATGCTGAGGTCATGTTAAGGCAGTAAATATCATTTTCTTCCTTACCTTAAATTCAAGACCATAGAATGGCAATAAAAACAAATGATTATATTGAAATTGAAAACAAAATGATAAATCATACAAATCAGGTGATTAAAGCCTTCCCTACACTAAAGGATAATTGGCCAGTTTTTGGTCTCAATCAGGCCCTTCTGACAATCGTGGGTGCCTTCTGTTGTGAACGGTTAACAGACGCAATTTTAATGTCATTGGAAGCATCAGAGTCGTCCTGATTTCAAATCATAAATATTTATAGTTTGATATTTACGACTGAACAGAGATTGGGGCGTGATGAGGACGAATGTCTCCCGAGCCCAGTGGACGGTAGAGAAAGAGGACAAACTTGTGGATTCATGGTAACATTATGAATGCTTGTTTAATGTGTCCTGTAAGACTTATCACTACATAACAGAGACAGTCTGCCTCCATGCCTGTTTACATTCTGAAGTTAAATCGCTCAAGTTTCTGTGAGAGCTCAAATCCCGCCAAGTATGTGATCCTGTGTCTTAACTGGATCGTCTAATCTGTGTTTTCTAAGGATGATTGAAAATCTGTTACGAAGTTTGTTGTGTCTGTGGTCTCCCATGTTTTTAAAATCCCTATCAACTCGACGTGACCCCATGTCTCTCAGTGTAGCAGTGTTTTGTTTTCTAGTCTTTGGCGACACTCCTGAGCTGCACACAGAGTGACGACGACTGTACAGGCATTAGAAGAAGCACACAGTGTGAGTAAAGCAAGACATTTTCACACAGCAGTACTGTGGCTGAAAACACAAGAAGCACTCGTGCAAAGTTCCCAAAGTGGATTCCACTGCTAAAAATAAGAGTAGGACTTCACAATCATATTTCCATCTCAATCACGAATTTAGCTTCTCACAGACATGGAAATGTGTGCTCCACCAACAGTGCTCCCCTAAACAACTGTGGACACCACCGCTTCTCTCCCTCAGTTTGTGTGTGTGACTGGGGAGGGGCAGAGAGAAAATATCGAGATGGCAGCATTTTGGTAATTACTCACAAGTCCACAGGGGGTGATATAGGTTCCGCATTGGAGCCTTTAATTAAAATGCATACTCCTGAAAAGTCAGTATATCCAAATATGCTGGAGAATTATTAATATCTGTAAAGTGGATTAACTTGTTTTCAAAAAGGAAAATGACATTTAGATGAAAAAGTAATAAGAAAAGCTATTGGTGCATACAGTAGACAACCTTCATATATTCTGGCACTAGGACAAAAGTGATCTAATTCTGCCTCCTTTTTTTTCATATCATTCCACTATTGTGGAAAAATCCTGTCTCCTCAGCATTTTCTCACCTCCTCACTACAGCAAACATGCCGTCAGTAAACAAACATTTGTGGCTGCATCTGAAAATGTTATTTTCAGGTTTCATTGCACCATTATGATAAAGAAATGGGAAGAACTGAAAATCTTTGGTTCATGGGCACATCAAGACACTGGAGGAGGACGTTATCATTCCATGGTGTGAGAGAAAACCATCTTCATTTGCACCACTCTCTGACATTTTATGGACCAAAAAACTGATTTATCAAGGTAATAACCAACATATTAATTGATTATAAAAACAAATGTTAGTGCAGATCCTCATCAACAAGAACTAACAATGAACAATGTGAGGGGGACATTGTTCATGTCACATCATCATCACATCTGAAAAAGATGAACTAAAGCAGAATATGCTAATGAGTATATTCATTAAATGTGATGTATTATGCAACATACACACATTTTACATACCTGTCATATATATATATATATATATATATATATATATACATATATAACATCAATAGGTCCTGATATCAAATTAATTTAGTAATGAGGAATTGTATTGTCTCAAGACAATTATTTCTATAACGAGTAACCCACTTCAACGTCTTATCAGAGCGTGGACTCTGCAGGGACAGCTTTTCAGTCAATCTGTTCTCACCATACTTTGTGCTCATTTTGCTGAATGTTGCCACAGACACGTTGCACATCATCGTTGCCATGGCGTCGAGACATAAAGGGAAATGTTGAGTTTAATAATTCACTTCGGCAGTAATCACATACCTCTTATCTGCCAGATCTGTTTTATTGCCGACAAGCATAATGATGACATCACTTCCCCTCTCTGTCCTGACGTCGTCGATCCATTTTGACGTCTGCTGGAAGGAGTTAACGTCTGTTGAGGGGGGGGGGGAACAACGCAGAGGGCAGTCAAACTACTCATACAAGAAAGGTGTTTGAAAATGAATACTTGCATAGATTGCACATAATTAATAGTTCAATTCCAAGGAGCACTCACTTGTAATGTCGTAGACCACCACAGCCACAGTGGAGTCCCGTATGTAGCTGGGAATGAGGCTCCTGAAGCGCTCTTGTCCAGCCGTGTCCCACAGCTGCAACCTCACCTGGGGTTCAGAGAGGGAAAGCTGAGGAGGCTGAGATTATTTAGAAAATCAGAGAGCCTGGGAACAGTAGGCCCTCTCCACACACACACACACACACACACACACACACACACAACACAGTACATATACACAACAAACATGTGTTACTGTACATTAGTGGAATTCTCCTGGAACTGTCAAATTCTTATAGCTGCAGGAAACAATCCAGACAGGTTTGAAATGTACTCATCTAAATGCAGTCATGAGCACGGCTGGGTTAGTTTTGAGTGCATTATTGTGAGGATGACCAGTGCAGCAGTATGTCATTTCTCTGTTAGAGACTGAGTTACTGCAGTACTGACACATAACACACTGGAAAAAAAAACCCACTGTAGATATATATATATATATATATATATATATTCTTAATGTAACTGAGGTTCTTACCGTTCGATCTTCCAAGTACATGGTTTTTGATAGGAAGTCAATTCCAATTGTGGCCTAGTTTAGGGAAGAGAAGACATTCCTGGATCATTATCACTGTAAATACCATGAAAAGCTATAAGAAAACAACTGTATTTACCAGGGAATAAAAGGATGGAAATAAAGACACAGTGAAACTGTGAAGAGGACAACTTCCATGGTTCATTGCAGTGTGTTCACACCAAATGCAATTAAAGTCTGTCACGCATCCAGGTTACGTGCAAAAACAATGCATGTGTCACATCAAACGCAGAATGACATGACACAATTTAATGATAACTGATCAGCTTTGAGATTTTAGAGGTCTAATCTGGACAAAAATCGTTCCAATGTCCAATCCAATGTTAAAGTTTATTTTTAACTTTTGATGAATTTTCAAGAGTGTCAGAAGAATATTACACTTATCGGAACCATATTGTTTCAATGTGAAGTTTGTGTATTTTGTGTGGTTTTTATCCTGCAATCGACTGCCTAACAATCATGGCTCATACCATTCCACATTATCCACTTACTGCAGGAATCTAAACATTTCTGTGTTGTTTACTTTCCGCCGCCAAACCCGCCGCTTTCAGCTATGCCGCTCGCCACGATATCATCAGATGATCTGACTCAAACAAATTTAAAAGTGGTAAAACTGCAGATATGGGTTTGTTGCTTTAACTGAATTTTGTTATGAAGAAAGAAAAAAAAAACTGCATAGCAGGAAACAGAAAAGATTTTTTTAATGACTCACTGACACTGAATGACAGCTGGCCAAGGCTGATGTGGTTTGTGACTTTTTCATGTGGTGCATCCAGGTGTTTGAGGGGATGAGGGTGTAAAGGACTCGATGGTTGCTTGTGTTGGTCTAAACTTGGATTATACCGCAGTACCCAGCTGTATGGTTCCACTCTATGTGACCCAGGCTTGCAAACGGGAGCACCAGCCAGCTGGAGCTTGTACTGATAGGCAGGAACGACCTGCAGGCATTTATTCTGAGACATGTCAGAGAATTACTTGTACCATGACACATTTAATATGTTTTTGCACTAATTATTTTTCTCAAACCTAGGTAGGCAACATACTTTTGGAGGTATGGATCAATAAGTCTATAATAAACTCCATTAAGTGATCGGAGAGAGAAAACTGGATTACTGCAGCTCCTCCAGGCTCTGTTTCCAATCTTGGAGAAATGTGGCCTATTACAGGAGACTTTGACCAATCACATGACAGTTTAGGGAGCCAGAGATGGCTCCCCATTGGCTGTTCTACTATGATGGACACATTCTGTTGCTATTCTAGCATTGGTGGCAACTAGTTATGAGACAATATGAAAACTAATGTCATGCTCATCCACAAAATTATTAATTTTATGGCCGGATGAGTAAAAAACCTTGCAACCTGAAATTTCTTGAGAAAAATAAGTGCCATTTCAACAACATAATGCAAAAGTCATCAAGTTTTTCAAAATATAGTTTTTCAAATTATGAGCAGACTGTAATCATAATCTGAAATTTTAACAAATTCATCCTGCGGGCAGGATTGGATCCCTGGTAAGGCCAGTTCTGGCCTGTGGGCCTTATGTTTGACACCCCTGATTTAGAGTATGCTTCTCAAACTGCAAACGTTTGCCATATTTGGTGGGAGGGGCTCAGATCAGAGCGACTCTTGCATTTAAGGAATGAGAGCCTGATACTCAATCATCATCCATTTTTCGAGCGATCCTGCCGACTGCAGCTTTAAGCAAGATAGTGTATCTGTTGTGTTTTGCTGACATGAGGCAGTCCAGCTGGTTCCCACTGCCCACTGCCAACTTGGATAGAGCTGGGCATCAGCAACTTCATCGTGCACTTGTTTCATTTCGATAACAGCTGCCACAATGGACTGAAGACGGGATGTTGGATCAAAAACTGTACAGCTAAAAAAAAAATTCAGAGTATAAACTGCTGCATACAAGATTATAGTCATTTAAATAAAAGGAATTGTAGGAAAAGTAGGTTTCACCTTTTACAGCCTCCAAATAGACAGGCAGACTAAGCACAGTTTCAAAAATAAATAGTCTTTTGCAGCTAATAATAAAAGCTTGCTAAGTTGCAATTGGAATTATAGACATAATAAACAGAAGAGAGCAGAGAGCTACTGCAGGAGTTTCTCTACTCTCCCTCTCTCTCTCGCTCTCTCTACCCTTCTACAGTTTTAAATATAGAATCCCACACAGAAAACCATAAATGTACAGATAAGATCGCCAGAAATTATTAATGTTCCTTTTAAATAATTCACCAGCACACGTCGTCAGAGGACAGACCAGGAACTCTCATTCTGCCAGTGACAAGGGCAAAAAAGCTTTTAACACGTCTGAGGGATGTGAGGTATATTCTTAACTACATCTAGGGATGGGTCGTATTTCTGATACATGTATTTAAAATACGTATTTCAAATACAAAATATTATTTTTAATTTGTATTTTATTAAGATGATGAAAATGCCTTCATACAGCCAGAAAAAAAACTTCAGGTCACAAGGTAGGAGCTGTATTGGCCGTTTAAGCGTATTTCAATAGGTAAAATGACTGGAGAGGTATAATCTGCACAATATTACCTTCGTGAATGAAATGAGGACATTTAAAAGATAAAGACAAAGATATTTAAATTGGTTTAAAAAAATATAGAGCACAGAGCAGCTAAAATAATTCAGTCATGAAGATAATTGCAAAAGATAAAATGTCTTTATTTTAAATATACAGCATCCATAAATCATGTTAATTACAATCTAGTTTCCAAATATAAATATTTGATATTTGTCATGCTTGACAGCGCTATAAACTACAAACACTTATTTGGCTACAGTTGTGATTATAGGGAAAATGTTAGTGTCAATGTTTAAGTTTGACAAAGACAAACCTTTTGCTGCTCAGATTTTTTATTTTGCATTTATTCTGCTCACACACAAGCAGATCCATCCCCTCTGCAGAGAATCATTCACTTCACGGTTCCTGCATTTGCCATTCAAATAGCAATGAGCCAGGCACAGGTGCACCCGACCTTTAAAAGGGAATAACAAGTGAAACTCTGATTGGCTTAATTGATGTTACGCCCCAAAACATACCTTCCAATAATTCAGACACTAAATACATCTCCTTTGCATCTTGCGCAGAGATTATACGCTGTGTAAATAGCAAAATTGCAGTTGGACACGCCCTAATGCGTTCATGCACGCACTTTCAGAGCATGCACTTTAAATCATCTAAACAGGGCCCATAGGGTTTAAGTTTGTAGTCATTTTCCTGGAATTCTGCCTGTGGACTTCTAAGCGAGAGCGAAAGCAACAACGCTGTCTGCTTTGTAAGACAACAGATTTTTTTCTACAGTCTTTCAGTCAGTTCTGTGTTGTTTATCTGTCTTTTACTGTAGTGATCATTGTTTAAACTACATCCAGAAAATTTGGAGCTGTGAGGTGCAGACAAAGACAGACTGGTACAAGCTGGCACACTGTCAGGCAGTTGTTTAAGGGAGCACTGTTGGCAGAGCACACATTTTCAATATTGGATGGTCACGTTCATGAGAAGCTAAAATTGCGAATGAGATAAAAAAAATATCGTCCCACTGAATGTTGAGGTTTATTTTTAGCAGAAGTTTTTGTGGGCACTTCTTTATTGTTTTCAGCCACAGAGCTGCTTTTGAAACAGTCACTGTCTGTACATGTTCTGCCTCGTCTGCACAGTCCTGATGTTTAACATGTGTCAATCTAAGCAGTGTGGGAATGTTCCCACAGACACGAAAACAGAAAAAATGCTATACTGAGAAACACTGAGAGAGTCGTGTGGTTCGTTTCCTTAATTCTTGCGGGACGATGCGGTCATTGTTTGACTTCGCAGTGTGATGAATGTTTGCACCAACTATGGAACGATTTTGACTGGTTCTCCACGGTTGTATTTCTACCTTCATGTAAGGAGAGAATACGAATATATCCAGCACTGCTCCCACCAGGATTTTCAAGGTCCTCCATCTGGCAGAGCCACTGGCAAACCAGTAGGCCTTGAGACTCAGCGAGCAAACTGGCAGTTGCTCGCAGTGGTTAGAACACACAGCAGTTTATGGACACACACCAAATCTGATTAATCTGAAGTTTTCTGCTGGCACACAGAGAAACCCATCAGCATACAATCATGCTGCCTGCTTCAGACAGCCAAATTTATTAAATTTGGGATCAGTGTAAGTGCTTTTAATAATTAATCTGTTTGTCGTGTCACTAAGCAGTATGAACATATATATATATATATATATATATATTATATATCAATTCAGAATGTATTTAAGATTAAACCATTTATGCTGACTGTCACAGACGCAGTGATATACTATTAATTAATATTTGTATGTACTGTATATGTGCTGATATGTATCCAGTCCTGATCAGGACCCTCTTGCAAAAGAGATTCTTAGTCTCAATGACTTTCGTGTTTAAATAAAGTTGATAAATGGTGTAGTGGTTAGTATAGTACTCTCGTCTCTGAAGCAAGAAGACCCGAGGCCGACCCCACCGGGCCAGAACAAGGGCCTTTCTGCATGGAGTTTCTCCCCATGTGCATGGGTTTCCTCCGGGTTCTCCGGTTTCCTCCCAAAGTCCGATTCGGCAAATTGGACACTCTGAATTGACCGTATGTGTGAGAGTGGATGGTTGTTTGTCTCTATGTGGCCCCCGACGAGCCTCATGTGCAGGTAGAAGATGAATGAATGAATGAATGAAGGGTATAAATGAAATAAAAACTTGACAATGACAAAAATAAAAATCCTTAAATGTCTAGTGACTGTTATAACTCTGTCCTGTTTGCTCAATCATGGTTATACATATTAGATAAATTATTGTGTGAAATAATGTGGTGACGTGAAAACACAATGGTAACACGTATAATTGTACACCTGTAATGGGTTACCTCAGCTTTAAATTATCTCTGGATTTAGCTAACACACTATACCATCACGATATTGAAATCACGATACAATATTATAACGATATGGCAAAATACTAATAGTATTTGCAAAAGTAAATATTGCGACATACTCACACAACAGCTCCAGTGAGAGAGAGCAATTGGCACCATCTAGTTTTTTTATGTTAATCCACAAAAAATAATGTTTATTTGAAACAAAATTATATACAAAAAAAAAAATTGTGTTTCAAAAGTGATAGAATATTGCCATGTAAAAAATATTGTGATATTTCACTGTATCAAATCCCACCCCTATTAAATATGATATGGTATGTTTGATAAATTCAGCTTCTCCAGTTCCAGCACTTAAATATCAGAGTTTGTTGGGCCGAGCAGACAGTCACAGCCTGGTGGCCAGGCTTGACTGACAGCTCCACCACAGCTGACAGAGGCAGTCTCCCTCTGGAGGCCTCTGAACCCTTTAGCATGTGCTGCCAGGCAGTGAGGATGTCTCCCTGCGTCTATTTCGGCTCAGTGGCTGCTTGATGGGAGTCTGCTGCTTTAGAGTCAGGGTATCAGGCTTGCCTTTCTCACATCCTCCCGCTGACTAAAGCCATTGCCACGCTCAGTTTCATCCTTCTGATGAACCTTATCCTCTAAATACAGTGCCAGTCTTCTTTCAAAGGACAGGAACTGCTCAGATCTAAAGGCTTGGCTTGGATGAAAATAAAAAAAAACATGTCGTGATATGTTCAGAATGAATGACTTCATAAATATTCACATCAAGGCGCACTTCCCCGGCACACTCGCATTCAGAGTCTTTCCACCATCGCAGGGGCAAATCTTGCCTCCCCTCTGACTGCGGTATAAACACTCAGACCCAGCTAATGCATGCAGCATTTTAATTAATACTCAAAGGTCTCAGAAGTTGAGCTAGAAAATATCACTCAGAGCCCTACCTGTCACTGATCAATGGACGAAAAGACAAAGGGAAGACGGGGACAGCATGCAAACCCACACGGGATAAAACAAACACTCGGGAGATTTGACATTGATCTATGGCAACAAAGTAGAGGTTATGGCATTTATAAAAAATATAATCCACTACCTGAAAAAAGGCAACTGGAAGACGCACAAGAAGTCCTGTGGATGTCAGGTTTTGTTTTACACACAAATTAAATAACCGTTTGATTTCCATATTACTCTCTGGCTGTTGTGACAATTTAAGGAAGGGATCGTTACAATAGTGTGGGGCAGACGGGGATACAATTTGATCAGCAGATGCTATCTATCTGCCTCCCATGCTGCCTGACCACTTATGACGGAAGGAAATGGCTGAAAGTAGAGGAGAGGAGAGCCCTCTGTCTTTGCAGGCCGAGTGCAGACGGCCATTTGTGTAGAAACCCATGTTCCCCCAGTGTTGCTCCGATTGACTGCACTTAGCGCCAACTTTGATGGCTGTTGGGTTCTCTAAAGCTTTAATGTATCCAGCTGCACTCGAGTTGGAAGTTATAGCAGTGGCCCTGGAGTGAGAAAAACTGTATTTAAAAAAATGGACGGACACATTTCGCTCTGGGTAAAGGAGGTTAGGAGGTTTCAGTCTTTGAAAATAATCATGGTCATATTTACTATCCATGTATTAAAGGGAGGAGTGAGAGGAGGATTCCTACATTTGTTGCAATCTGCAGTTTTACCATTAGAGGTCACTAATTCTTACATGCCAGACCTTTAACGAAAGAATACTCTGCTGACAGAATCTGACAGTTTAACAATGATCACTACACACTTCGTGTAGCTGAAACTGTCATTGATCAAGCAGCAGTGTCCACAGTTTCTTTTTTCTGTCTTTAAACCAGTAGTGGAGCCAGGATCTGTCGATGCCCATAGATTGTAATGTCTCATTGGAGCTGTGTAATTGACTTACCTAATTGGTTGACCTCTAGTATTAAATATATCAGCACTATTACCATTACATGATGAATTGTGTTTGGTGACTAATGACACTACTTGTGTCATTAGTCTAATGACACAAGTAGTGTTTCTGAGGATAATCCACTAGTCCTGCATGAACTAAAAGACACATACACACTACACAAAATATGTGATATTTGATACATGTTATGACTTGAAAATAGAGGGTTTTTTGCTTATAAAGTAATAATACCACAGGTTTCAGCAAGGAACCCTTTTTTGAGCCTGCAGATATTTGCAATGAGTGCTGCAAAAGCAAAATTCTGTTTTTAGGATGGCAAGTGAGGTTCAGCTGCTTTGCAGAACAAGGTCAGAAACAGTGATCACTGGAGGCCCCACAGTGATCTTCGGGTGCTTCAGTTCAAATGTGTACGTTTTAATATCCATGACGGAATTAAACGTCCATATGTAATGCACACACACACACATTGTCATAGGTCATTGTCATGCGTCAACTTAAAGCTGCAGTCCGAACCTTTGATGATTTTTGTTGTTGTTGATGTTGTTATTCTGCCTCTGTTTGCTCTTTGTGAACTGAAACGATGTTAAATTATTCATTTGCTCCATCCATTATTTGAAAACAAGCTTGACAGTAATACTATCACAGCCACCTGCCTCAGGGGGCATTTGTGTGCATACAGAGGCAGCACGGGGGCAGGCAGGGGCAACAAGCAGGTATTTTGTCAAATGTCTAAACTACTGTGGGGGTTTTTAACACTAAATTCACTTCCAAAGTCTTCCGTAACGCACTTCTTTCTGTTTTAATTCATACTCCATCCTGTGTGCAGCTGCCTGACTTTACTAGAGTAACATTGCTGTTGCCTCAGTCTGTCTTGACATAAAACAACTTGATTTCATTTGTTAATTTTCATAGGTTGTGCACTACAGTTTGAATCATAATAATTGGTGATAGTCACCAATTTTATATGTGCCTATATTCTATTTAATGTATGTACAGCTGCATGTTTCAGGTTTAGAGCTCAGTGGGACTGACAGTGCAGTACAGACAAAAGTGATGATCTGTGCCGGAGGTAGCACTTACCTGATATGTGTTGTCAAAGCTGTCATACATGAACCGTGTGATCAGAGACGTCTTCCCAACTGCAAGAACAGGAAAGAGACAGAATTCAATAAATAAGAGACAATAGATCTTCTTTCACTTCCACACAGGAGCATTGCAGGATATGGTTTCTGTAATGGCTGTTGCTGCTCACCATGGAGCTCATTACTGTGTATGGGGAGTGACCAAGGGTCAGCAGTGGCATCAGCTTCAGATGTAATTACAGCGCTGTTGCTGGAGATAGCATCATGTGTTCCCAATACACTTAGACGTCCCAATTCAATACATTCTGAGAAATCCATACACAATGGAAAAGGTGAGGGGAAAGTTAACCCCTCAGGTTGAAAGATGTACCTTTGGGGGCTGTTAACAGGTTACAATGACCACGTCTGTTATCTGCATGTGGTTTACATGGAAAGTTTCAACAGTTTTGGTTATTTTTGTCTCGTTGGTTTTAACTGGATAGGGATTAGAAAATACACACTGACATTGTATGTAGTCTATGTCACTGTAGCAACCACAGTGCAGCAACATGTAAAAGCTGTCATAGTTGTGAAAGTACAATGTAGTAGAAGTATTTTTAAAGAATTAAAAAAAAAGTTTTCAGGGGATTCATAGTTTCTTTTAAACCAGCATATTATCCTCAACAGATAATCCATGCCATGGGTCTGCAAATGTGCATAAATATAACGCGTTATTGTACCTTGAAGCAAAATACTAAAGTGTTGTTGCATTACAGCAAAACCTGTGACATCAATCAACAATCCATTCCCATTTAAATGCAGTTCCTGTAACAATCTGTTAACATTGTCAAGCTCCAACAATATTGACTATCATGATCAATGCCTATGCATTACAATTAAATGCACATTCAAAACTGCACACCATCTTATGCAAGGTAAGAGAATAAAAAAAACCCTCACCCTATACAGGGAACAAAATATGTACGTGTATAATGTGCAAAAAAAATGCAATTCCCCTTTTTTCAAAGGCAATGTTGGGGATAATCAATATCAGAATCATAATCTATTTTTTCAGACAAACTAAAAAACAATGCTCATTTACATTTTCACAAACTACCATGGGGCCAAAAGTGCACTTAAACCCACATAAATGATTTTATTTTATACATTTTTGCTCAGACTATATGTTGCTAATATTAATGTGATACATACAACGTTAGATCCTGTTGACCTAAATCTACCCGACCATTAGACCTGGTCGGGTAGACCTGTTTTTCTCCGAGGAGAAATTATACTTAACTGCCAAGGATCATTATGGAGGCGTGTTATGGTATGTGACTGACAAATGACTGGAGAACAGCCACCAAATTTATATCCATTCGATAATAAATTCATCATTTAAGAAGCATCAGGCACATTCCAGAATTAATCACTTATAAAAGAAAGAACTGGTTAGACATGGTGGATTTTTTGATAGATGGTGCATATGGTTGTCAGATTTTTTTTTTCTTCCCTCTGTGAATTCTTTAATGAGGTAGATTGAAGAGGCCAGTTTAAATCGATCACACCCTCTTATATTCATCTGGCAGCATTGCAGAAGGTTGGCTGAGGCCTGGAATCTTATATCCCTCCAACTTTAGGGGAACAGATCCAAAGTGCTAGTCCAATAAGCAAGTCAACACTGACTGGGAAGAATCTGCATAATGCTGACAACCACATTTGATTTTATTGACTTTTAACTAAAATGCCTAAATTAGCTAAATCCAAGTAAGACATGCAGATTATCATTATGTGCTGCTGCAATTTCACAGTTGTTTTTTAACAACACAAAGTATGCTGAATTATGAGGTATTGATGTTGAATGCAGTAACCGTGGCCACACAGTTGCAATTGTTTACATGAAGCGGAGTAAAAACTCCTCTCCTCATTGCATACCTGCGAGGCACGATTGGAAATGCAGCTTATTATGCTAATGTCTTTATGTTGATTTATCAATATATCGCCTGGCTTACTTGGCTCCAGAACTGTCCTACTTTTTTATCTGCAAATTAGTTGTTGTTCGTAGTGTTTTACCACAGTTGTCTTTCATGGTGTCACATTACTGCCTTCTTCTCTTTTATGTGTCCTCTTCTTCTCACTCTCTTCCTTTCATTTGGGAAATTAAAAAATGGTTTACTACTTCAAGCCACAGCCACAGGCTAACAAGTTACCCACAGTAAGTTGGTGGCACTTGACACTTGACATGTCCTGTTGCCATGTTATGGGCCAACTACATTATTATGTCTGAGTTACAGCAGGGTGCAAGATGTTGTTGAAAGTTGGAAGGCCCCCTCAAGTCAAAGCAACCTCACCAACCCCTTCATAGGATTCCAAGTTACATAATCCTATATATATCCTATGTTACCATAACACATCACAACATCAGAAGGCGGCACCAGTCCATTGCAGGGCCACATATAGAAACAAACAAATAATAATAATTAAATACAATAAATAAAAATAATTATAATACATCTAAAAAACATCGATGGACACCACCACCCACCCATCCAATCCCATCCAAGTCTTACTGAGGAATTGGGACACAACAGGCAGCCTTCAACATTTTTAAACCATTTTATTTAATGAGTTAATATTAACTAGCTAGCAACAGCTTGTAACATCTGGCAGTGTAGTATTATCCCAAATTTTGATTAATACATCTATAATAAGCCAGCCAACTCATAGGTTTTAGCTGCTAAATATTTGCTCTAGTGGGCCGAACATTAGGATAGCAAGTCTGATCCAAGAATCTTTGCAGAGGACTCATCGTCCTCAACTATTCAGAAACATGACAAATCACTCTCTGTACCCCTGTCACTGCTAAAAGCTTTAAAACCTAGGGACAGACACCTGCATCCTGTTCCCTCTTTCTTACATTAGGTATTACATGGGTGAGTAAGAACACACTCCAAACACAAAATAATGAAGGGCATTTAAGCATATGATTAAAATGTCAACACAAAAGCACTAAAGGGAAACAACTGTGCCCATTCCTGACTGTGCTTGTGCAATATAATTTCTCTTAATATCTTCAGATATGACTTAGTTCTATTTGTGTGAATTTAATTACTGGGTTAGAAGAAAGAAGCTTAGCTACATGGCTGCAATACTTTGATGGATTTTATTTTATAAGGCTAATAAATAGTGATTAACAAGGAATATTTTTATTACATTTAAGCATTAGCTCTGCATTTCCTCATCATAAGCTTTTCATCCTCTTTTCCGTGAAGCTATTTCAGAGATTATGATGGAATTCAAATGATTAGTGGTTTTAGTTGGACATTAAAATGAAATCTATAGCAGCACTGGAGATATCACAGCAATAACCTTGTTTCTTTGAAGTCGTGACATCAGTGTGTTCTCACAGGGCAGCGGGTTTACACAGAAAACTATGGCTAATTCATTTCAGAAAGAAAGGTAGTACTTAATTATAATAAGAATTACAATTTTAAACTGTCTGGCTACAGGCCAGCAACTAACATTAGACAAAATAATCAAGTAATAGGAACTAAGTGTTAGAAGTAATAACATGTTTATTAGACTGTAGACTGGATTTGCCCTTGATAACAAGCTTTATTCCATCTCTATTACTATAGCACTTTTAAAAAAACAGCAGTTTAACAAAGTGCTGTACACAGAATATTTAAGAACAAATGATAAACAATACTAATAGCATAAGAGCATACAGTATATGTCCTCTAATCTAAATATGGAGATTATTAGGAAGAAATCGACAGAGTTTCATTAAATAATTTTCAGAAAGAACAATAAATCAAGTACAATATCTTGATTATGACCCATACACTATGGGTGTTTGTTTTTGTGATATTTTTTGTTATTGTTTTATTCCTCAACATTACATAGCTGCATAATTGTTATAGAACAGGATTTAAATTCATTGTGCAACATTGTAAAGGATCTTGACATCATCTTGCAGTCATATTAAGTCCTCATGCTGGCATAGAAATAGAGAAATAGATAGCACCCGCTGACCCTTGACAGTGCTGACCTTTGAACGGATGGAGAACAAGAGAGTTCAATATGGTGGAGTCGTATGTAGCTCATAAGCAGTATTGCACCTCCCACCTCTTTTAATCTTCTCTGCTTTTTCACAATAGTTTTAATGTCCTTATTAGTGACTGCAGCCAAGCTAACATACGAATACATTTGGACACTGACCATGCAAGAAAGCTTGTTAGTCTGGGGAACAATATTTTCCCCCTTCAGTAACTATTGAAATAAATGGGGGACAATACAATGGTGAACAAAATAAAGAGAAAATGCAGAGCTGCAGAGACTATAGTGACTATAGTGATAGTTAATTCACCAGCTTGCCGTGACAGAGAGTTTCAAATCTGATATTGGCTGATTGGACCCATATCATCCCCAGTAGTAACTCTGGTAGAGCTGAAACAATTGCTCGATTAATCAATTACTAAATTAATCGTCAACTATTTTGATAATCGATTAATTGCTTTGAAGCTTTTTTCATTATTAAAACAAGATTTCTGATTGTTTTAGCTTCTTAAATGTGAATATTTTCTTAATTTTTTTGCACCATATAACAAACATTCGAGAACATCATCATTTCCACTTTTGACAAACACTGATCAACATTTTTTGATGTTTTATGGACCAAAATATTACACGATCAAATCGAAAGGATAATCAACAGATTAATCAGTTACGAAAAAAATAGTTAGTCGCAGCTCTAAACCCTGGTGACATCATCAGGGTTACTTCAGAAAGGTTCCTGCAGGTGCAACTGTTAAACATACCAACTGGTGTTTTCAGTGATGACTATACTGATCCTAATAAGTGTGTAAAATCAATGAAGCAAGCCTTTAAATACATTCCAGGTTAACATATAAATAAAATGCAGTCACTTTACTACAACACATTAACTTAGACCCTCTATCCAAGTGTCTCCACAAAAGGAATTTAACAACCAGTCAAGCTACACGTGTTGATGATGCTCTTCCACACCGAGTTATCGCTCAATTATGTAGCCAACTTATAGACACCTTAATGAATAGCAACATAGGATTACTGCTTAGTGGGTTTTCAATTACAGTCTTGGCTTTAATAAGGTCCCTGCTTCACATGATGCTTCAAAGACTTTGCAGAGTGAGTTAACAACGTGGGGGCCAATTAGTGGAAATAACGGAGCACCTGCTGCTGCACAACTTGCACCACCAGGACTCTGCTGTGAGCAGTGAACAGATGCCTCATCAAGGCATCTTATAAGAGCTGAAAATACAATTTTACAGCACATTAAAGGTCCCCCACAGTTGGGTTCACATTAGGCTCTGCCTGCTACTGCCATTTGTGAAGTACCACGCAACAGTGAAATGAGTGAATTAAGGATTTTCTCATCTCAACACCATTAGTGACAAGGAATCAAATGCATAATAAATATACTATAAGGAAATCAATAACACCGTTAGACATCATTATGAACAAATGTATCTATCAATCTAAACAGATTAAAAATAATTACTTTCAATGACAAAAGCTTGACCGTGGTCTTTTTCAGCATTAGCAGAAGAGTGATACTGTGTATACTTTAGTATGTAATTTAAATAGAAGTCAAAATAATAAAAAAAAAACATAAAGGTTACATCTAATTAAAATCAGCTCTGCAAACATTTGCAGTTTTGGACTCAAAAGCCTGAAAATATGGATCTAAGGCTGCATTTACACTGCATGGTACAAATGACCCAATTCTGATCTTTTCCCTCCCATGTGGCACAAATTAGATATGCCCCAGGACAGTGTAAGCAAGGGGAATAAAGCAGATGAATTCACAAGTCAGATCAGTTTCATGTCTCATTCATGTGTGGAAATAAATCAGATACGAATCAGATATGTGCATTTGCATCTACAATGTAAGCGAACAGATCAGATATTTCTCCGTCAATGTGACTTGTGTTTCCTTAAAAAAAAGGACACTGGCAAATTATGTAAATACGTGTGTACACTATCTATGATCACATGACTCTCTTTCAACCTGTGCGTTGGAGAGCGCGGGCTCAAAGCAGTGGACTCATTTTGAGGTTTCATGCCTTTTAAGCCTTTGGGGCAAAGGATGTGTACATTTCATAGTAGCACCACTTTCACTTCCATTTCGGCCAACTAACCATTTTCAGGTCATTTGCCACGCCCACCCTGTGGCTTGTTTCTCCAAGAGAACATGAGCTTCTGCATGATAATTGGAGGAACTGTCTGAAAGGCGGAAACAGTTTTTGATTGACAGTGTTGCAGGAACTTACACAACAGTGGAGCCTTTTCTGCCTCAGCCCTGTGTGGATTCCCTGGAGGGAAGTCTGTCGACAAATAGCTGTTCGTCGTGTGTTATTTGCTCTGCGATATAGTCCATTTTCATTTGTACAGATACACTGTAAATAAAAACACTATTATAGCATTTCAGTTTTACATTATTTTTACATTTTTTTATTAAGATTTTCTTGTTCTAGTTGTTCGTTTGCAGAATTTAAGTAATAATTTATGTACTGTACATAACTGGGCCTGAAATGGGCTTCCCCTGTTTCAAAGACTAGTAACCACCACTGTAGGCAACATATTAGGATTGCAGTCTATGAGAACATGTGAACATCCAGACTTTGGACAAGACATACTATCCCTTATTGATAGGCTTTATAAAGGAGAATAACTAACTCATTTATCCATATAGCCCTAAAGCTGTGTGCCAAGCATCCAGGTAAAACCACTGCTGTCATTTAGTGGCAGGCATTATAGAATAGCCTGGAGGTTTTGGCAGCCAATCAGAGCATGGCAGTGCTTTCTGCATGGGCCCGGCTCCCACTCACGATGAGATGGATAAAAATATAACAGCACATGTAATGCTTTGCTTTTGCACTACACAGGAATGAGAGCTCGGCATGACAGAGAGAGGCAGATATCTAATATTTATCAACGGAGAGAGGAACAGAGAAGAATAAGTGGGTATTTATGATTGTCCTTACTGAGTAAGGAGAGCAGAGAGAGATCGAGAGAAGATAGAGACCAGTGGGAGATATATTGACTCTTGAATCTGTGTACGTGCTTATTCACAGTCACAGCAGCTGACATACAGAACACACCAGGAGAATGCCAAACACCAGATGGCCTTCAAATCTTTCCTTTAGTCCAATGAAATGCACAGTCATTTGAAAATCAAAAGAAAGAGTCTCCCCGAACACTCTGAAAAACACCGTGTACACTGCACCAGATATCCAGCTTTTTAGAATTATCGTTTGATCACACACATGCATTTATCAGAGCGCACCGGGATCAAAATGAGGCATCGAATGATAACAATGACTGGTGATTTTCCTCAACTTTTTCCACCCCCCCTGCCACAAACAGGTCAATGTTCCACTCATCCTGAGAAATATCTCAACATCTCACAAATATAATTTTATGCAGATGTTCATGGTTCCGAGATGATGAATCCTAAAGCTCCACTGACTTCTCCACTAGCACAATCACTGTAGGTTTTTAGTGTCATGTCAAAACAACTGCTAGTTATATTGCCATGAAATCTGGTAAACCAGTTTACTACTGATGAATCCTAATAGCCCTGGTGAACCACAGACTGGATCTGTTGTAGCCTTTGTACTTCGTATTAATTTGGACTTATTAATTCATATAGAACAGAAACAGACAATATAATATCTGCTGGCATTACGAATTATAAACTATCAAGATTGATTGTTTATATGACTATTTCACAGCACCTGTAGAGACATTGGACACATCCATTTACCAATACATCTGAATAATGGATGAACAAAGGCTGAGTTTCCTGTGCATACATAAAGCACTCAGAAAGCCATTTCAGCCCTTATGCAGTCTAATGAGGCATTTGACATTAGTACACGCAACAGTGATACAAACAAAATATACACAGCAAGAGCACAATGATAACCATCAATGTGACACTGGTTTTGAAATGCACAGTACAACTTTTGTGGTGTCTTGGGAAGAGAGGAAGAAGTCATATGTCTGCAGTTTTAAGGCCAGAGGGCGCAAGAGAGAGACCCACTTGATGTTTTAATGTTTAAATTAGATTCCATTCTCACAAGGCAAAGGGCAGCTGGAGACTGGAGAAATGAAAACAGAATCCTTTAAAAAAAAAAAAAACACAAGACACACACTTTAATTTATTTCTTCTTCTGTCTTCCAGACATACAATATGTTGCACCACTTCAGATGTTATCAGATCTACTCGTCTTCTTATGTTTTCAGTTGTGCAGTTGTGGGGTTGACAAAGCAATTTTATGAATCTGATTCCAAATATATAGGACCTAATCTCATTACTGAAATTACAAACAGGTGTAACAAGTGCCTCGAAAAGACTGCTGCCATATTCTCTCACCGTCCCTAGCCTCTGAAGCACTTAAAACAATCAAACCAATATAAAACACTATTCACAAGTGAACATATTAAATATTAATTCAGCTAATGTTAAGACAAGAAGGGGCAGGATCTGGTTGGCTTACCACCTTGACTAAATAATTTAATCCTGCAAATGAGATCAAATTATTTCCAATTCTACTACTTAATTTCCCAAAAGATCTGCAAATTGATCTGAAATGATACCAAAGCTTCTGCCTCAAATTCTTAGATCCCTGGCTGCCCAATCCGCAGAGTCTTACAATACTGTTCAAAGACAGGGCAAATAATCTCAAATTTAGTAGTTTAGTTGGACTATGGGCCAAACACTATACAATGCCATCTGAGAAATTAATTAAACACCCACTGTCTGCTTATTACAAGTCTGGTATATACACAAGGATTTCTTTTTATAGTGTTTTAGTCTGTCTGCTAAGCTCAGCTATGACCAGGTTGTCCTTCTACACCTACAAAGATCAGTGTCATTTAATCCATTGCACTTATTAATTCTTATGACAAACTTGTGGAACTGTTCATATTTTCAGCCCAAACACTTCATCTTACACCAGAACTAACAGTTGGTTACCGAAAGAGATAATAACTCATTCTGCTAATTAAACAGTTGCAATGTGGGGGCGTTGGGCTGTTCAACAAGAGAATGTTCAGAATCAGTCAAGGATTTGAAACTTAAGAACCACAGAGCTTTATCCGAGTGTGGGAGTAATTTGTCAACAGACACCAAACTCAATATCTAAGTTATTTTCACTGAATGAGGGAGGAAAATATCTGACTACAGATTTTTCAAACTGTGTTAACTGGATTGTGGTGATTCATGCTCTCTTATCGTGTGTTAATTTCATTATCTGGCTTTCAATAGGTGCAATTTCCTTTACTGTTAAAAGGAACACACTGACACAACACAGGAACATGTTGTGCTAGTATTGACCAAAGAGCAGAAGTGGTAAGGATGTTAGATTCAGTTTTTATTATTTGGCTGGAACATGATGATGCAGTGGAGATGAGCACATTGCAAATGGCAATCTTATGTGTCATGTATTGACGAGTATGTTATGAGGAGATTCATTGGATGATGATTTTTGGTCACGTGCACAGTGAGAGATTAATGGACGATTGCTCAGGAATACATGTCAGACTAAACCTCAACTTAGTCTGCATGGTTTTCCATCGATACTGAATTAAATAAGCAGACATTTAGGTCACCAGTAAAATTTGCACATGCATGACAAATTGCCACAAAACTCTGAGCCATCTGATCAGTATTTCTCTACAACAGGATTTGCATATCAAGCTTGTTTAAACCAGTTTTGACCGGTCAGTGAGTGGTTATAATGAGGCTGTGTGTGGCATGGTAAGCTGTTCATTCTTCTCAAGAAAGTGAATTTTGCTTCCTGAAATGTTTGTATATCACAGCTGCCATCCTGCTTGGGGCAGAAAGATTTCAGAGATGTTATTCCTTTGAGTTCTCATTAACCATGTTTCCATTCATCTACTGTATGAATATGGGTATTTTGAATATATAGATAATGTGTAAAATCTAGTTTCCAGTTACAGTATATGGTTCTTTGTGACCATGTCGATCATTTTAGCTCTCACTGGGCTACAGCATTATGTATGACAAGGTCATCCTCCTTAATAACGCACATGATGTAGTTGATGGAGACATACAGTATTTTGTTTTTCTTTATCTCTAGACTTAATTAAAGCTGAGGTCCATGATAACAAAAAGATCAACGAGATCAAGATCAAACACTGCAGGACTGCAGCTGCTTACCATATTGTTTAATGTACACTGAAAAATGGTAACGATAAATGAATCTTATAAATGTTCTTAAAGGTTTGTTTACACACTGGCACAACCCTGCCTGTGTTTTTAAGTATGATCTGTTGATAAATACATATAATGCAAACAGACAGACTTAAGGAATGCAGTGTAGCCTAATTTAGTTTTGAAGATAAGCTACAACATGTTTATGCATTGGAATAGAACCAATGGTCTCAACAAAATATGATTATGAGCACAGCCACGACTAGCCCAGGAAGGAAATGCTTACTGCGGGTTAATTTTACATTGTGAAATTCTACCCTGTTTACTTTCAGATCTGAGTTCCACAGTAGGAACAAAACAAGCATTGTAACCATTGTGTCTGGGATCAAGGCTAGCTTTTGCTCTAAAGCTAAACTTTTCCCATAGCTTCTAAAAGTCTTTCACACAACATCTAAAATGGTAACTGGAGAACTTCCTTCCTGTCCATCAGAGTATGATGTCAGAATGATCACTATAAAAGAAGAGAAAGAAATATTTAGCCTCGAATTAAAAAGAATAACATGTGCAATGCTAAGAATAGTCATCCTTGAATATAGTGGCATCAAAAGAGCAAGCATGAACGCGGTCCTTGAATTGCATGGTGCTCATCTTCAGACCTCTCCATCTACAAAATGATGGTCTGGTCTTCCATGCATGCATACCTGCCAACATCCAGTACTTTCTTAACTGGAGCAGAAACATTTAAAGCATATGTTCACACATTTTTGGGTTGCATGTCGATGACTGCATCAGGCCTACATGTACCAAAGGGACAAGGGTGGATAATAGTGGCCCAGTGGTGTAAGATTGTGTGAGTGGTCAGAGAGTCAAATAGCAGATATTGGTCCGTCTGTTTTAGAGTCTCTGAGAAACCTAGGGGGGTTTTCAACAAACACCACACTCAAACTCTGAAACTATTTAAGACAGAAAATCATTCTGCCAAAGGAAACAACTCAGAGGCAAATACAGAGCAATATGGTTTATGCAGGGCAATGTAATGAGAACTGTACTGAACTTCACACTGGAGAAACCAAACAAGGCATGGCCAAGCACGAAGGATGGCAAAGCACGAAGGAAGAGAAGCTGTCCACCTACATGTGAAGGACAAAGGACACACTTTTGATGATGAGAATGTTGTATTATGACCAGGGAAGACAGATGGTTTGAAAGAGGAGTACAAGAAGTCATTAATGTTATCCTGGAGAAACCATCACTCAACAGTGGAGGTGGCCTAAGACACCATCTATCAGCCACCTACAATGTTGTCCTGAGCTCTCTTCCAAAAAAGATTAATACCCACATACAGAACAACAAAGGTGAACTCCAACACTCACACAATAGCAGACCAGGTTTCTTAGGTGACCTCGGGGGTGAAGCACACATTGTTTAATTGAACTACTCTCTAAACAGGTTTTCTGCTTTCAGAGACAAAATATCTGGAAGAAGCATGAAGGACAAACATCTTTAACTTAACTCAAGGAAGTCCAGTTGCCTACAGCTAACACCTGAAGATAATCTAGGAAAGAAACCACATCCTACTGAATGTTGAATACCAGCAATGAGCAATGTCGGATACTGCAGTTTTGATTATCCAGCACAAGGTCTGAAGATTGATCAGACCTTCCACATGCCAACTGATCAACCCATTGCCTATGCCATGGATGCGGGCCAAGCTGTGCTCACAGCACCCTTTGCTGGACAAGTTGTTAATTACTTTAAATTGTCTGTGGCAATTGTAGGATGGATATTTTGAACTTCAACAGGTTTAGAGTTTGAATTATCATCTACAACTGTACTATAGAAACACACTGTGTGGACATATTGAATAAAAGGTGCGTTAATGTAGCTACTTTGGCCAATTTCTTCGCTGTACTTCTGTATCAGTGACAATAAAGTCTTCATTCATTCTTTGTGTTAATAAAATATTTTAACCAAGGCCATCAGAGATGGCAGACTTCACCCCATTCACCCAACAATCATTTATCTTAACTATCAAATGATCCACATCTATGCATATCCATTCAGTATTTCTTTTGCACACATTTAAAATTTGCATAGATGGATGGAAACATAGTTAACTGTTGATTCAAATCATTATCAAACATTATTCAAAAAACATGACAGGCCTGCAAGTTAAAGGCAGGTTGAATGCAGGCTATAACAGGCTGATTTCAGGCTAAAGAAGCCCCGTGACAAAGGCTCATGTGGGGAGCTGCAAAAATGGTAAACACTCATGGAGACCTGCTGAACTCAATGAAGTGTCACATATCCCATGCTGGGTAAGTGACAGCCTTCCTCCACAGTGGGGATTTTATTCACAGGGCTGTTCTGGTTGAGCAACTGAGATTATGTTTAAATGGGATCCTTTGTCCCTCTCGGCTGGGAGAGCTCACTTTAAGCAAGAGTCCAATCTATTTCTAAGACACACAATTTACAGGGAATGGTCTTCAGTTGGGCTGCAACAATTAATCAATCAATTATTAAGCGATTACTAAATTAATCAACAACTATTTTGATAATCGATGAATCAGTTAAGCTTTCTGGTTTTTCTGATTATTAAATGAGAATAAAATCTCATTTATTTGCTCCATATGAAAAAGAAATCATTAAAACTGAATAACCAAACAAATAACCAATTAATCAAATAAATTATCGACAGAATAATCAATGGAAAAATCGTTAGTTGTAGCCCTTGTCTCCAGGTTGTTTCTCCTGCTGATTTATGTGAGGCACTTAAAAAGTTCCTGTATCCTTCCTAAAGTCCTTCTTTAAAATAACAGGGTAAGGATTCACAGTTGTAATAAAACAGCACCAGCCTTTGAGACTTCATTTCCTGCCCTTTGTTTATCTTTGTCAATCAGATATTGCTTCCAAAATCCTTTCACTGGCACACAGAGAGAGGTGGAAGTGAATCAGACACTTTTTCTCTTTCACTGCATGGGCAGCAGACATATTTGCAATCCTGTTTTATTATGGGAAGAGTGGAAATTGAGGCTGCACTTTCCGTGGGCCTTTGGGAACAGACCCACTCAGCTATGCCACACAAGGTATGTATGTATAGAGCTACCATCATTCTGGTTGTTATTTCTGTACCATGGACCTGCTCCTACAGGATTGAAACAACCCTTAAAACTGTTAATTTCCAGAGTTTCTCTTAGTCTCTTCAAGGTAGTGCAATAAAGTAAAACTGATAAATATTGTCATAATGGATTATTTTACACAATTAATGGATTTGTTTTTGTGCTGAATAAAATGTCAGAAAATTGTGAAAAATCGGCCACAAATATTAAATGGTAAATGTGTGGTTTTTAAAATATTCAGTTTACCTTCAAAAAAAAATTATTGTAGTCAATTACCAAGCAATGAATTGGTAATTGACCAATTATTGTTCAACAAAATGGCCACAAGGGCAGTTCGAGAAAATATTAAATAATAAATAATATATAAATAATAATAAATAATATGCTCAGGGACACATTTTCCTGCCTGAAATAACTGGACTAAGGGACTACATGTCACTGGGAGTGAATCCTATCCATAACCTGCACTAATAGGCAGCTGAGCCAATCAATAGCAGATCAAAGCTGTCAGGGACTTGTTTCCCCCAATCCATCCCGGAAGAAGATCACTTGCCAGGAAGACGCAATGAGATGTGAAATGAAAGTGATGGTCAGTTATCTTTAAACGCAGCCAGATTATCAGATGTTACAGTGAACTCAGAAATGAAAGCTGGACTCCCGCAGACTTCAATCTTCCTGCTAGAACAAGGGAGTTTTTTTTCCGACAACCTATCATCACTCCCTCATTAAAACCAAAACCCACAAGCTGAATGTCTGGTGACGGCTTCCTCTGCAGCCATTTGTCCATGCCATACTTCAGCATCCAGTCTCAGTGGAATGTGAGGCTCAAATATACATATACTGGAAATGTTCTTTCAATTCATGACTTGCAAAAACTAAAAAAAAATAAGCAGCACCAGGTGATTTAGAAAGGTGATTTCATCGTCCTAACCTGCAGAGCTTAGTCACCACATTTCACACACCAGAGGCTTTCGGCAGATCATGACATGCTCTTGCAAAACAAGGAAAGACCAATTTTCAAGACTATTCTGTTGTAATGTGTTGCTTCCTGGGTGTGGTGTTATGTTACAACTAAACTCACAGCCATTTTCATAGGTACACCTGTATATTAATGCAAATATCAAATCCACCATATCAGACAACATGAGGCAGCAACTCTTTCCTGCTGCCTGAATTTCTTTTAGCCATGTAGACTTGGTCAACCCCAGCATTGGAGACAAATTGAGATTTAAATAACTTTGAATGTGACATGGTTGTTGGTGCCAGACAGGCTGGTCTGAGTATCTCCTGGGCCTTTCATGCATTTCATTTCAACTATAGAGTGTTGTGTAGAGTTTATAGAAAATGAAAAAGAGAAAATATCCAGTGAGTGGCAGCTTTCTGGGTGAATACATTTCGTTAATGCCTGTGGTCAGAGGAAAATGGCTTGGCTATTTTGAGATGATAGAAAGGCAATAGTAATTCAAATCATTACAACCAAGGTATGTAGTGGACCATATCTGAATGCACAACATGAAAAATCTACACTTTATTAGGTACACACAATACCTAAAGAAATGGTGAATGTACAATATAGTATGTTCATATTATGTAGAAACTACACATGTAACTATACAAAGTTTCAGGGAGCTGGAACGTTTGAGACTAAACTAACTCATTTTATCTGCAACCTCCTCCTGATTCACGCCTACAAAATCTTCTCATCACTCGATGTGTGTCTGTTTCTGTGAGAAAACAGGTCCACATACATTATACACGCATTATGTCCCAGGAGCCAAGTCCAAGTCTGACGTTTTTATGGGCTGATCATTTCTTCACAGTACACAAAAAGAGCTGAAAAACACATTTTTCTTCTACAGTTACCAATTCAGGTTCTGTATGTGTATGCTTATCACTGCATTTCCACAGATAACCACATATTATCGACTGTATGTGTGCATGTGTGTTAAAAAAAACATGCACCTGCATCTGTGGTTTCACAGCCACGGAAATAAAAGTGTTTCGGTTGAAGTCAAAACCCAGAACTACATTTACCCAGAATACAGTTTCCTGGAAACAGTAATTGGTGCATAAGACAACCAACTGAACCACACTTTGAAGCACACCAGTCCAGTGATTCAGCAGTATTTTGCATTATGGCAGTCTCTTTGCAGTCAAAGATGGAAGATGTCATTTTGATTCAGGAAGCTAAATCTAATGGCAGCCATGCAGATGCATCTACCAAATGTATCCCCATCTGTTTGTCTGAGGCGAAATTTAGCATGCAGCAAAGAATTACCGCCAAACAATTGACTTTCACAAAGTACCATTCAGTATTGCTTGTTTAAAAACTTGCCAATGGCAAAACATCTATGACCTAATGCATAAAAGCAAAGCACTGTGAAGCAACATGCTGTTTTCACTAGGAAAGTGGGCAAACAGCTGATCAGCCTGCTTAAATCCCTCAGCTTTGTCTAGAAATCTTTAGCCAGGCCTCTTTTTGTTCAGGCAGTGTAGAAACACCAAAAGAACTATGCAGGAGGAGAGACTTCCTGACAGCTCATTTAACATTCTGCCTGCTTCCACCCACTTATCCTGGAGCCCCCACTGCTCTGACGTTAGCCGGTTCTTTTATGAAGAACAGAACATCATGCCATTTTTCCCTTCAAAGCACATTTTTACAGAAACTTCCGTCGTTATGGGCTTCCACCATATCAAACCAGAAAAGAAGAAGTGGTCTTTTCGCCACAGCATCTGCATTGATGCCACTGCTCCTGACACACTTGTGCCCACATAAATAAATGATAGTGGCAGAGCTGACAGGATTCAAGCCCCACCGGGGCTCCAGCTACAATTATAACAGACATGTCAGAGGGACACGGCTTCACCGGCGACGGCCCAATCCAACACAGGTCTGGCACTACCACTGTGTGGTTGAGTTGATAAATAAAAGTACCAATAACAGGCGCAGACTGTACTCCTCCTGACTGGCTGCTACACCTCACTCCAGACCTGTAGAGTCCCTAGAGTTCAACCAGTTTACAATAGAATGAGGTCACAGTGCCTTTACCTTTTAAAGGTCTACTGTATTACACTTCAGAGGGTTTATTGGCAGATATTGAGCATACTTACATAGGGCTACAACTGATTTTAACTGAACTTGTTTAGTCCGTAAAATGTCAAAAGATGTGTTTCTCAAACCTGGAAATGATGATGTTCTCAGATGTCTTGTGTTGTCCACAAACAAAACTATTCAGTTTTAATGATTTATTTGTTATGGAGCAAAGAAACCAGAAGATATTCACATTTAATTTGAAAAATCAGAAAGCTTGTTTGAACAATAATTACTGTTAATTATTATATTATAATTAATATAAAAAAAGATGAATAGTTATTAATAATAGCCTTTATATGTAAATATGGTGAGGACAGAGAAGACAGTGGGATAATGGCTACGTGTGCAGACGCTGTGGCGAAGTCAAGCTACGTTAAGACATACCCCATCCATGTTCAATACATAGACTTTATGCCCTTTGTTCTCTATATTGTGAAAAAACGGTGAGTCATATTGTGAGGTACTCTGAGATTCCCACCCCCTTCTAGTGTTGAACATATGGAATCAACAAAATTATATTTAAAAAAATAAAATAAAATCACCTTATAACACTTTGTTTTTTAGCAGAATTTAGAATAAAATATGCTAAAGAAATACACCAGGTATTACCTGAAATTCGAGGTAATAACTGTATTTTATCTATAATACAGATCATAAACTGTAGATATTTAATTTTAGAAAGTATTTACAGTGTACTGTCACTCTCCTATGAAAAGCAAAAACATCTCAAAAGAAACGTTTTCATGAGTCCAGAGAAACAACCTGTGTGCAGCTTTATATCCCGATATACAGTATTCTTTATATCTGGCCATAGCCTGAAAATATTGAGATATTATCTGTAAGCTGTATCGTCTAGCCTTACACTGGACCTTTAAAACTTCCAACATTAACAAGCTAAATGCTTATCTGGCTAATAAAACATTTACAGCATGCATCTGCTATTATTACCAGAGTAAATGTCAGCAGAAATGTATGATAACATGCAATTTTGCAGCTGTGTCTCATTCTAACATTAGCACAGACAGATACATAAACACACTGATTGGTGCCCTCATATTTGTCAGAGCCATGACACAACCCAAAAAGGAAATTATGGATCATTAGAATGGTTGACAAGCTAGAAATTAAGTAATGTATTGTTCCTCATCAATAATTCAGGCCTACTTAGGTAAGATCCAACCAGCTTCCGTTTGCATGTGACACAAATTGCTATCATTTCCTGTAGTGCTAACAAACTTTCATTTCACAAAACCACGTTACAGAGTAAAACCGATGAACCCAGCAGAAGAAAAGACTTTCAATGAGAGGAGAAGAATGGGGGCAGCAGAAAACCTAAACAACACCACAGACGACATATCAGATGCTCATCCTGTATTCAAGTAACAATAAATGAGAGCAAAGCATGAGAGATATGAATCAATACGGTTTTCAAGAGTTGAAATTAATATGGCACACACAGAGACGGACATTTATAGCAACAATCAAAACTCTGCTTGACATTTAATTAGTACCATGTAATTCTAAGAGCTAGAAATATTTTTTATTTTACACTTAATCTTTCACTGAATAAGAAATGATGTCTCTTTATTTCCACGGGTCTAACTGTAATGAATCCATGTTCAGTCAGCTTTGTGGTCTGCTGTATACAGTCTACACTCAGTATACACTCGATGACATTATGTTTGTGCTGCCAAATCTCCTTTGGCTTGTTGCTTGGCACTTAATATCATAAAAATACCCAAGAGGAAAACCTACCAACAAGGCCAATGGTTGTTCTGAGGTTTCTCTGTGTACAGTATCCTGTGCCTTTATTATTTACATTTAGAGGTGAAGGCACGAGGGAGAAAACTATTACATAGGTTACAAATAATTATTTTAAAGCATATTTGATATATAGTCTTGATTAATTCTCCATCCTTTAAACCCTTTCCTTCATCATATGCCATTTTAAACTGCATAGCTCTGGTGCTAGTGCAAGTCAGAGCTAAAAGACCACCATTTATACAGTTATTTAAATAATTCAGTATGCTACACTGCTGTTTTTAGACAAATATACTATGTAAAACACGAATGCACTATACTGGATGATCAGTCGGACCTGCTGCTGTACTGAACTATGACTAATGTGGCTCCTTTGGCTACTCAAGACTTCTGAATTAGGGCATACACAGACCTGCCCTGTTGTAAAGATGTAGACACTCAAATCAAGTCCAAACCAGCTCAGAATATTCTGATGTTGTTGCTACACTGACTCCTCAGAGAAGGAAAAACTCTTGAGACTGTGTGAGAGGGTGCGTGAGAGGCGCATGGAACTGAGTATGTATTTAGATTTCCGTTTCCACAAGAGGATGATGACGAAGCACTGATGTGTGATTTTGACGCGTCATGCAGAGATTTCAAACAATGATTCATGACGCAAATCATCCCAGCAGTCCAGCAAGTCACCCCGATATTTACACGTGTAATATATGCAATAAATGTCCCTTGTTCTATCTTTGTTTGGCCAAGAACTTACCATAAATGTTTTTCTTTATTATTTTATAATTTTCTCCTAGTATGGCAGCCTAGCACACTTCTCTTAAATCCCCGCCTCAATCTGCAATGCCTCATCTATCAACTTCTTAGTGGGCTAATAGGATTAGTTAGACCAGCCATTCCCAAACTTAAGAGCACCGGGGCCTACTTTGAAATCTGAAAATCCTCTGAGGTTCACCAAAACCTTAAATCACGACTGCAACACACGAGACTAGGATCAATAAATCCCTATTATATTGTAGTTTTCTTTGGAATATGGGATAAAAAAAACATCAGTGCAGATGAATCGCTCCATTTCACTTCATTACTTGCATATTACTTGCACAAAGTGCGTAATTTTTATCAACATAAATATTTATGAATTAAAATTAACAAATAAACACTGAGTGCAAATAATGAAATGTTAGGCCTGTATGCTGATAGGCTGACACTGGTTATTTACACATAAATTGTCACAATATTGCTATATACATTACCTGCTATACTAGGTCAGATAAAATGAAAATTAGAATGGTCAATATTCTTGAATAAAACTATGTTGTTTGCATAGGCTACTCAGTCTGCTGTGTAAGCTATTGTAGAAAGCGAAGCAGAAAGTTTACACCATATACTTATTAGATGTCACATATAATTAGTGACATCTAATGGCGAGACTGCAGATTTTAACAAACAGAGGTCTCTGTTACCAAAGTGTGTCTGGGAATTAGAGTGGAATATTTGTACTTCTTCGTTTGTGAGCTAAGCTTCTGCTAACACGTGATCTGGCTGGTTTATCTGCTCAGGCTACTGTAGAAACATGGCGGTGCAACATAGCAGCCTCTGTAAATCAAGGCCCTTGCCTATAAAAAGCTTATTCTAAAGCTTTATAGACTATATTGTTATGGACTTATACAAACAAACAATGGCTCCAATATTATTCAAATCTTCTGATATTAGTCCAATACCGGGGGGGGGTTTGTTGGTTGGTTGGTTTTTTTAGCTTACACTATCACTCAGTAAACCATTTATATTATATTTAGGTGACCAGTATCGGACCAATACCAAAACCCTAATACAAACATACTAGTTTGTAGTATATTCAGTTATTGCCAATAAATGGACCTTTAAGTATTTTTGATTATTCATCACACGTCATATTGTCACTGCAATATTAAACATTACCACATTTCACATGTTTTCTTTCTCCAATGCTAACACACAAACTGGCAGAATGGAACAATACCAGGACAGCACACACACACACACACACACACACTGACAGCCTGGGTGTGTCTCTCAAGTCAGTACACAGGAATATTTACCAACTTCATCATCATCATCATCATCATCACCCAGCACCAGAGCTGAATCAGAGCTGCACTGACACAACATGATTCACGATAAACTGATAAACATAATCCTATTCATCATATTAAAATTCAGATTAAAATAAGTGGGGGATTAGCATTATTAGCATTGTACTATTAAACTTAATAGGGGCTGCGCTGAAGTCTATTGTGCTAAGCCATTTAAGCTGGTAATTTGATTGAATTACACCACTCCTCCTCCTCCTCTTCTTCTTCTTCTTCCTCAGTATAACATCAACCATGTCAGTGAAGAAGAAGAAGACACTTTAAAACATGTAACTCAGACAAGAAGCAACAACCCCGACAGGAGCTAGCTTAACGTCTCCAACCAGATGAACTTGCTGACCGGGCAGCAGCAGCAGGTGCAACGGGTTCAACTTCCCGAGACAACAACTTTTTGTTGTTGTTGTTGTTGTTGTTTTTCAAGAGTAGTTTAAATAAACTGTGTCTTCTTACCGCTCTGTTCCCCCAGAAAGACGAGTTTGAATTTTCTTAAAGGATTCCCAAAGTCACTGCCCACGGACATTTTGTTGAGGAGGAGGAGGAGGAGGACGAGGAGGAGGAAGAAGAGGAGGAGGAGGAGGAAGGGGGGACTGTGGACACCGGAGGACAGTCTGGTCTAAGCTCACACTTTCTTTCTGATGTTCCCACTTGAGTTGGCTGTTGGTCGGTGGTGGATGATGCTGCTGCTTCGGCTGCAGGATGGAAAAGGGTGGTTATGCTGCTCCACTTTTTCAGTACCAGTCTCTCCCTCTCTCTCTCTGTCTGTGTGTGTGTGTGTGTCTCGCTCTCTGTCTGTCTGTCTGTGTGGTGCCTGTGTCTGTGTGTGTGTGTGATGTGAACGCACGGCTGCTGCACCGGTCCGTGACGCTTGGAGTGATTCTCTTTTCCTTTTTTTTTTAACCCGAGGGTTTCTGCGCATGCGCGGCCTCTCCTCGTTTCCCCGCCGAACTGACAGCCGCGATACAAAATGACGTCATATGTGTTGGAGGAGACAGGGAGGAGGCAGACAGGCAAGTGTTCTTCATCGGTCTGTCAACTTCTTTTCTTTGTTTAACACAAAAGTGTTTGAATTAGTTTTACTCATACAACATGTATTTATATTAACATTTTACATTTTATGTTTATACAAAATGTAAGTATGTAAGTAAATGTATACAACATTTTTTGTTGTATTGCTGCTATGTTAAAACAATTTCCCCTTGGGGATGAATAAAGTATTTCTATTCTATTCTATAATGTATAAGCATGTCTTTCAGGGCTTTTCCACAGCAGGTATTTCTACACAAACACAGGTTTTAGCAGTAACATTAATTAGGGTCCCATTCCAGGTTCAAGAGAGCCAGGGACATGCTATTGTTCAACTGAACACTTTAGCCCAGGGGTGTCAAACATACGCCCCCGGGTCAGAACCGGCCCACCAGAGGGTCTAATCCGGCCCACAGGATAAATTTATGAAATACATTATTTTTCAGTTCCAGATGCCCGTGACTAAATGGTTTGTGCCTTTAAGTTGTAATGCACTTGTAAATTGCAATTATTTCTCTCTTCAGGTTGTTCATAATATGTTTTGTAAAAAAAAAAAAGACTTCATTAAATGTAAAATAAAGGGAAACAAATAAAGGGTTCTTGTTTGTAGGTTATGATGCTGTCATTGTACTGGTTTGGCTCAAATGAGGTCAAATGTATGTGTGTATGTGTCCCCTGAACTAAAGTGAGTTTGACACCCCTGCTCTAACCTGTAAAAGCTGCTTTTTTCCTGTATTTTCTGGATGTGTTCCAATAAAGTGATTAAGAAATAAAACAACAAATCTCATGGCGCAACAGCAACATTGTGCTAGTTAAGCAAGAATGCTCACAGAACGATTCAGAAGTGAAATCTACTGCTGGAAAGTCCGACTCCTTCAGCAGTTTGACAGGATAAATGGTTTGCATTGCCACTGTATACGATTAAACGCTCCCCCAGACAGAGCCCCCATTCACGAATGATGTAGTATAACGTTAATGTTAAATCATTTCTGTTTATGAAGAATGCAGATGGTGTAAATATAGTATGAAGACATGATTCGATCTTTTTGTTTCTGTGTGTCATTGCAGTGGAAGCTTGCCGTGCATAAAGACCTTCTTTAAAAATGAAAATGAGGTTGTCGCTCAGGGAATCTGTGAATATCTTTACAACTTTACCCCAGTGCAGTATTTCACTTTGCTCACAAATTAAAATGAAAGCTCCAGTGTGTAACTTCTCTCACCAAAATACTGCTATTGTCGCCACTCACCCAGACCTCCTGACAGATAGTGATTGAGGTATCTCGCTACCTCAATCATGTTTCAGAGAACCAGGTTTGCTTCCTTAACCTAAAGCTGTTATGCTTCCGCCTTCCCTGTTTCAGCCATGACTGTAATTTGTTTTTATCCAAAACTACATACTACAGCTTTAAGCACTGCTACCAATGACCAACTATGTCATTGATGTGAGGTGCAAATTAGCAGTAGAAAATCTTAATCCGTCTAAGGGTACCAGGCACGGACTGAAGAGGCCAGAGGCATTGGGCAAAAACAGTTTTGATACAAGGTCCCTTTACAAGACAGGGTCACAAGATAGAATAAAAATACATGAACTGATTTAGCTAATGAAACTCATTAGTGGAGCAAATTCCATGACAAATGAAAAGTTAATGAATTAGAACTGGCCTGGTGTTAGGTTATTTGGGGTTGCTCACTTTGCCAGGTTGGTTATTTGGCCTCAAAGACATCCAGTAAAATAAGTAAATAATACAAAATGTATACATATATTAACAATAATAATAAAAAAAATCACGCTAACCTGATTAATTGTACTTTTTGTTTATTCATTCATTAGCCATTAATGCTTACACATCTACGCACTCCAGTCTAATATCAACTATATAACTACACCAGAAGATATTATACATATGGTTAATTAAAATTACGAATAACAGTGTATATACTTTATATTTGAAGTTTCATTTGCATTGGGTTGAAATCAAGTGTTAAATGTGATTTTATATGAAACAAGTGTAGAAGTTATCACAGATGTCTCCGTGTATGAGACAAACTTTTTTATATATATATAAAATAAACTTAAATATTAAGCTATACAGATATTTAGTTACAGTGTATGTTCCCATTGCAAGATAGACAAGATAGACCTAAAGAGGTTCCTACCTCATAGGAACACCGATACATGAAGATAATATGTTGTTTTGTCATTGGTGAGACTGTTGTCCCGGTCTTTAAATCCACATTAAACATAGTGAGGTACCATTCAAGAGAGGCGTTGCAGCTCTCCTCTCTTAACTAGAAATGAGGGGTTCATTAGCTTTAAAACAACCAAAATGTTCCCATATGGAAAATGTATGTTTTTCTCCAACCAGTGAAGCACCACATAGAGAAGTGGGCCGACAGAAGTTGAGGTCAGTGTAGGCCTGTCTTGGCTTGTGGCTTCCTCCCACTGTTACAGGCTCTCTCTCCTCTCACTCTGCACTCTGTTCTCCAGAAATGTTTAACGCCACAGCAAAGCTTTCAGAAACCAGCAAGGCTTCCATCAAGAGAGACGATCAGCAGCATCACAGCAGTCCCTCAGGCCTCTTCTCCAGACTGTACTCCTGGGTCCGCTGCACTTTCCACCCCAGCATCATCAGCAGCAAGATGCCCATGACCTTGTAACCCACCTGTAAGCCAAAGTACCTGCAGGAATCAAAGAGAGGCTGTCAGCAGTGATGTGGTACTTTGCTCATGATTAAATAGGATATTTAGGGCTGGGTGACATGGCCATGATGATAATTATTGCAATAAATGTCAAATAAATGAAGACTGATATTTTGCTACTGGTTGAGATTGTGGTTTTAAGCTTCTTTATGTAGAGAAGATACTTTATTGATAGTGATTATGTGCTCTGTCTCAAATAATGTTTGAACAGTGTGTATGTGAAAGCTTTGTTATGTTGTTATGTCATAATAATAATAATTATATAATAATTATGTCATATTTCTTGAACGATTTTGAATAAATATCTAATTATTTTTGACAGGAATTGCGATTGTGATATGATTCGTGATATCAGAGGGAACTGTACTTTTTACATCATTCAAAAAACATATTTAAAATGATTACTGTGTAATATTTGTGAGTAACAAAGATGTCCTCTTCAGTCTGCAGAATAATTAATATAAAAATTATATTCATATACACATTCTGGCTTTAACAAACATTGAAAATTGCAGTAGCCTGTGTTGCGATTTCGATAAAATTTAAATTCATTGTTCAGTCCTGATATGTTGATATTGAATTATTGCCAAGCCTAAAAATAAGTGACACGTTTCATTACCGGTTCCTCAAGATGTCGTTGTCGTAGTAACCACAGCTATACTTCTTTCCACACACTTGCTTCCACCAGATACACGACGTATCAATGGCCATCCCGAACAGAGCTGGTGCAGGTAACCAGGCTGAGAGGCGGGAAAACAGAGAGCGTGGTCAAGCTTTATCCAACATTCACTGATTAATGAAATGCACGATATTGATTAAATGTCGTTGTATTAACAAATGCAATTCAAAGATATATTTAATTATAATTGACTGGAATTTTTCAGCAGTAGAATTCACTCACAACCTTTTTGTGAGCACTTATATCAAAACTCAGCACATTATTGTGAAATGTTGTTTACTCTTCTTATCTTGCTATGTCTGTGCAAATAAATACAAATACCAAAAGAAACAAAAACAAGAGAATAATGAACTGATCTTTAAGAATTCTTCAATGAATACAAAATGCATTATAACCCCAAATAAAATGTCAAATTTTCATTGTAGCTCTATGATAACAGTAACGTCTATCAATAAGACAACTTACCTAATACTCTCATGAGTAAGAACTGGATTCCTATAGCAAACGACTTCTCTTCAGAGGGAACAGATCTGACATGAAGAGGGTAAAAAAGGTAAAAGGTCAGTATTTGTATTTTCATGTTGGTTTAATGTATCAACGTGTTTTTGATCTCATATTTCAAAAATTCCTCACGTTTAAAACAACTGTCACACATCCTTTATTTCATTAGATATCACAGGTTGTAGTTTTCCATTCCATTTTTTTTTTAGCTCCCCTACATTAAGTAGTGGAGCTAAAATAACTATCATAACTTATATAACATTTTATATTATTTATATGATTAAGGCTTGCAGATATATAACAGCCTTCTACATTCACATACGATCTCCATCGTTTCGGAGATCCAGGCAGATTGTGACATAACCTCCAAAGGCACTTTTGCAGCTATCAAATATTATATACATAAAAAAAAAAAAATATATATATATATATATATATATATACGTACACACATATACATACACACACACACGTATATATATATATATAAAATCATCTTACCTGAGCACCATCATGTACATGGGGTTATGGGTGAAGCAGGCGATCAGTGATGCCAGAGCGATGACAATGATGACGGGGAGAAGTAAGTGAGGGCAGCTGTTTGGGCAGGGAGACGGGCGGGCGTGGTTTTGGCTTCCAGATACACACCTACAGTTGGTGTACATCTGTGAGAAATACATAAAACACATATTTATAATGATTATTGATCAAAAAATTAAATAACAGAGTCCCAGGTGAGGCCCTCGTGAGTAAATCTGGTGAGTCAGTTCATTGACGCATACATTTATGCCTGGAATTCATCAATACTGCTCCCACTGAAGGTGAAAAAGCCAGTTAATCACAAACATACAAGTGACTGCAACGTTATTTGTTGCATTTTTCAGTCTTGATTTACGAGTGCAACGTCACAAATGGACGGTGAAGCTGCTGTAATTCTTTGTTTCACCACTAGAGATCAATAAAGTGTCTCTGTTGAATTTGAAGGATGTGAAAATGTGAACCTTGTTGGAGCTCCAGTATATTAGTCATTAAACTAAGTTGGTTGGTTATGTGTTATAAGTTTAATGTTCGTGAATCTTGAGTTGAGATTGATAAATAATCAATTAAGAAAATTCATGATACATGGTTTTTATTTTGTTAATGGAGGACATGAAAATCTACACTTTGTCCTTCAAGCAACACCATTTACTTTTCACTAATTTTTATTAGAGTTTAAAAAAAAATCATAAACCAGGTCTTCTCAAGTGAGGCAGTCATGTTATAAAAATACCACCTTTTTATCAGCGTTATGAACTTAACTTTGTTCACTATATTACTGCTATTTATTTGTTACCACAAAGTTTAGGTAATTTGTTGGTATTTTAGACTCTGGTGATTCCTCATCTAAGATAACGTTTCCTCACTTCCTCATGTCTTCAGATTTGTTTCTTTTACTACATTTGCCATTGATAATTCAAATTTTGAATGTGTTTGTATGGATAGGTGATGCCTGGGGGAATGGCTTTGTTTTGCCCTGTGAAAAAATTTTAATTATTAAAAAGGAATTATTTATATAGGTGATTAATCTGTCGATCATTTTCTTGACAAATCAATTATTTGTGTGGTCCACATAATGTCAGAAAATGTTGATTTACATTTCCCAAACTTGGAAATGATCTGCTGTTTCGTCCAAAAACCCAATTTATCCAGTTTTAATCCTGTATTTATGTTTGGTTAAATTAAACAAAGTTCACATTTAAGAAGATGAAAAAAATCAGAGAACTTGTTTCATTCGTTGAAATAAAAAAAATAATAACAATAATAATAATAATCAGTGAATCAATAAGTAGTTGCAGCCCCACACAGACTTTGTTTGCAGTATTTATTCCTGGCTCTGCTCTCTTTGCCCGGACTGCACAATTAAAGGTTAATTACAACCTTACAGGCTAATTTTCTGATCGTGTGCAATCAAATGCATGAAACTTCACCATCACACGCTGAGAAAATTATACAAGATTATACCAGACGATTAGATATGGTTTTCAATCAGCTGCTGTAAAAACAAATGCTCTCATCTTGGATCTTGGATCTTGAATCTTATAGATTCAGCTTTTCTTTTGAATAAACACACAATATCTAGCATTCCTATCTTACATGATTACTTTGCATCAGATGTAGATTTCACAGATGGCTTGGCCTGTCGTATGATCTCATTCTAGTGCTACATAAATTACCCAAGCTAAAAAAAGGGCAACTGAGAGTGCAGTTTTTACAGCTTACAAACATGCGGTCATATCTTATTTTATCCATATTTTATGAGGGTATGTGGTTTGCAGTAGAGCGGCAACAATCTATTAAATTGGTTTTAGCGGGAATTTAACAGTAAAAACAAGTTCTGTGATTTCAAATTCTTAATCGTGAATATGTTGCCCTGTTTTTTTGAATATCTTTGACAAATAAAACAAATATTGTTGTCTGTGAAACTGATCGATATTATATACCAGGGGTAAGTAAATTTGCAATGCAATTGAATAAGGGACAAAAATATCAGAACTTTGTCTGGCAAAACTTTAACTTTATCTTTTTTCTACTAACCTTTTTTCTGCTAATCTAAACTATTCAATCTTGTACAAAAATGGCAAATTTAAGAGGTGCCATGGTTGATTTTAAAAAAACATTTTGCCACACACTGATACTCATGTCTTAACCGATTTTGACCTGATTCGTCCTTTTTCAGAATAAAAGGCACTGAATTCTGCACGACTTTGTCTTTTTTGTAAATATAAGCAAATACATTAAATAAATGTTTATTTTAAAAAAAAAATCTAAATTTGAATTCATATTCCAGGTCGTATATTAATGCAAGTGGGCATGTTGCTGACCACCGTTTCATACCTGTCTCTGCATTGTATATACAAAGCAACAAATTGATTTACAGCGAACAGGCCGATATAATCTAAAGATTGATCGTTTCTGAGATTTATTGTTATTTGCAGTCTTAGGTTGTTTGTCAAAAAGTGGAAGAAGACCTGCAGTTTGCTGGATGAGGCTAAAGAGGACGTAACAAATATATTGGATAACCAGCAGGGGGCGACTCGGCTTGTTGTGGAATTGAAGTTTGGTAAATATGTGTCACTTCATTTTTAACTTTACTAAACCGTTAATGGCCTTCTTCACAGGGACATTGTGTTAATTTCGTTAATTATGTTGTTATGTTATGACAATTATGTGTACATTTATGATAAACACCAATGTGATTGACAGCTGATATTATCCAAAAGATTCTTGGATGCAGGTAACATATTTCTAGTTAACTAGTTAGTCTAACCTCGACATGGTGACGGTCAAATAACCCATGTCAAGGCTTCAGAACAGGAGCTCAGATTCTTATGGGCGATGACACTTGTCACTTGTCTGCTGTCCCAGATTAAAGCTGACACTGACCTGAACCCGGTGACCTTTGTCAGGGTCTTTGGTGAAGTTGGTACAGCCCGCATGACAAGGAGAAATGTACTCAATGTTGTCAGAACCACACACAGGGTTGAAGGCGCTGGAAGGACAGGAGCAGTTGGAGTAACACTTGGGTAGTGACCTGCAGGGGGCAGAGAGAGAAGCAGAGGATATTTGTGTTTGAAGAGCCTAACAAAAGCCTTTTGTCTCACATGTTCTGATAAAAATCACAAAGTAATGAAATACTGCGGTTTTTAATCCATTGTAAATGCAATTTGTCTTATATATACATACATTTAAACTCATTCCAGATAGTTTGGTGGTGGAGAAAAAAAATGTCTTTTTGTTCTTTTTATAGTTGAGCACCAACATCCAAGTGACATACTTGTATTTATATGGATTTTATCAGTGTGTTTTTAGGCCTCATGGAACATAAATGTTACTACGTAAAGAAATCTCTATATAATCAACGTATACAATAGAACGTCAAAGATCGCTAGAGTTAACAGGCTACAGTTCCGTGCCTATTTATCACCATCAGTGAACATAATCAGGTTTATAATTGGTTTTCTACAAACACAAGCAACACAAGCATGAATGCCTTTTGATGTTTTTGCAGGTTTAAAAAAAAAAGAGGAAATGTATAGAAACCTGGCTTAGTTTAGCCTGATTCTTGGTTAGTTAAAGTGGTAATTTACATATAAATTCAATCACACACTGACACAGTAATGAGATTATAGCCTACGGTATCAGGCGTGCTGTGGCCCATGAAATAGATGATGTTCAACAAGGCATTTCTAACCCTAACTCAGAAATGGCAATTATTATGATTTTTGAAAACAAAGGTTGCCCTGGTTTTAGGGTCGCAACAATTAATTGATCATTAATTTTTACAAACCTGGGATCTGGTTTGTAATGTTGTGGCAGAGCAGTGTGTGTGTGTGTGTGTGTGTGTGTGTGGTATTTTAATGGGGTTCATTCATAATCATCTGTAACGGCATTTAAAAATTAATTGAACTATTATTTCTTCTCCAAGGCTTCATTGGTTTCAGCTTCTTAAATATGACTATTTTCAGATTTCTTTGCTCCTCTATGTCAGTAAACCGAATATCTTTGGTTTGTGGACAAAACAAGACATTTGTGAAAAAAAAAAAAATTACACATTAATAATAAAAAAATAATAGTTAGTTGCAGCCTTAATATATCGGATATGCGCAAAATGTATGAAGTTTGTGAGACTCTAGAAATAGAGTTTCAGAAATGGCAAAAATTAGTATTTGTTTTAATGAACAAAAGTTAGTGCTGCAACAATTAATTGATCATTACTTTTTACATAACTGGTATCAGGTTTTAAAAAGCAGAGCATTGTACATGTATGCCTGTGCTCTATTTAAATGGGGTTAATTAATAATATGTGACCACATAAAACATATTTGAACTATTATTTCTTCTCCATGACTTCATTGGAAACGAGCAGTGTTATTGTTGTGGCCGAGTGCTGTAGTTTGATAATCCACTTAATTGGGTTTGAGTCTTAAATAAGAATATTTCCTGATTTCTCTATGTCAGTAAACTGAATATCTTTGGTTTGTGGACAAAACAAGACATTTGTGGAGAGAAAATTAATGACAGATTAATCTGTTGTGAAAATAATAGTTTGTTAGTTAATATATTGTAAAAGCACAAGTTTGTAAGACTCAAACTAAGCAAACACCAGGCTGTTCACACTCACCCATCCTGTACAATTTGGTTGTGATTGACCTCCGAGACCGAATGGGTGGGACAGCCCATGAAGAAGAGCGGGATACAGAGGAGAGTGGATATGGTGAGCATGACCACAGAGAAACGTGGGATGGTCTTTAAAGAAAGACCCGCCTTCTTCATGATGACCCCGCCAACCAGCATCCCCACTGCTACTGCTGGAAGAATCAAAGCACCTGGGAACCATAAACAGATGAGTTATCTCCGAGTAAAAAAAACAGCCTTTATTGTCTACTAAGGATGTCCAAAGGGGGCTTTCATAAATCTAATGTGCTATTTCATTTTATTGGTAAGTTGATCCATGACAGAAAGTAGCCTGAAAATAAATTGATTGTTGCAAAAGGGCAAACTTAAACCCAAATAAACTCTTAATGTAAGTAAAGATGACAGCACAAACCTAATTTACTCTTTGGAAAGAAGCCGTCGTGCAACTGGGCTGATACCAGAGCGCCCATTAAATTGTTTTTACAGACTGTTTCATTTCACCTCAAGAGAGTTTATAACAACGGTTTAATATATACCATTCTGTACATTCTGACTTGAATTATTTAGCAACAAGTTGACACAGAGCCAAGGTTTAATGTGATTTGTGGTAGGATCTTCTCCTTAAGCCCCATCTTCATATTTGCTTTCTTTCAGCACTTACCAAAGAGCAAGCTGCTGTAGGCAGGCGAAGCGCTGTACTGCCGCTCCAAATACTTGCTCAGGAACGTCGAGAGACCAGCAATCACGGAGGAGAAGCAGCACTGGGCCAGGATCAGCATCAGGAAGAGAGGGCTCAACAGGAGATGGACAAACATCCTGGGAAACACTGATGGGACATAATCACATACAGACTTACTGATCTGTGTGCCAGCAGAGAGACTCTCTGTCCATTTATTTGTTACAGATCATAGTAACAATGTAAAACCATGTTATCATATGTATCTAATCTGAAAACTTACTTTTTAGGAAATCGAGTAAAGAGGTATCTGGCTTCTTTAAGTCCACGCTCATGTCACTTTCACTTGCAATCACCTGGGAAATGAAATCCCACATACACTGTTACAAGCAGCGCGTGACATGTATAAATCTACATCCACTTTGCTGTGAGAAGTTTAAAGTTAATACGTCCACCAAGGAAGTCATGTTTTTGGCTGCTGTTTGTCTATCCATGTGTCTGTGAGCGGCGTAACTCAAAAGTAATGGATATAGACGATATTTTCTGGGAAAGTAGGTTACGACTCGAGGAAGACGTTATTAGATTTTGGTGTTCATCCAGATATGGATCTGTATTTTTGTAACACAATTGTTAACCTTCCAAAGTAGGTGAGTATATTGATACTGTGAGAAACTAAGCGGCCTTGGAGGAGGCTCTCTGAGTGCTTTCTCTAGTTAGGCATGTAATTAACATGGGGGCTTTTTCCACCTCATTCTACATTCATTCTTGTTTAAGTCTCCACCTATCTGGCAGTTCTGTGTAGGCTTTACATTGTTCATGTCTTTCAAAACCATCCAAAGATAACAAACACCACACTGACAGATTTATGTGTACATTAAGTCTCTCTAGAGTTTGTCAGTGGCTTCTTAATACTTAAATTCATGCTCTTAATTTAGATTTGTACAGAGCCTGGGAGGTGACAACTGTGAGAAAAAATAATAACGCATTATTAATGCGTGGTCATGAGTTATGTACCTTGTTCTCACGCGTTATTAATGCGCCGTCACGAGTTTTGTACCTCATTCCCACATGTTATTAATGCATGTCCACATGATAATAGGAAATTTAATATTTTCCTAAAACAAAAAATATGAATGTACATGATTGATGCTTTTTATCAACAGCCCTGGTTCTATTCTAAGTAAGTCAAGTTGATTTAGGGTGGATATGATAAAAGGAATGTTTATTACAGTTATAATTTAGTGAAATGTTTGTTCACATTTGCATTCATATTATTTAATTAAATAATTATGTTCAGCTCTGAAAGCCATAAGCTATTACATAAAGCTCATTATTTCAGCTGTATGTGTGTTAATAATTGAATTGGTGAAGTGGTCATATACTTTATGTGTTACAATAAAAACACAATCTATTAATTAAAATATTTGTATTTTACATGTATACATTTATATCAAATAAATCGTGCCACTTTTTTTATTTTTTTATATTTCAATGTTTACCTACCATAGCAATGTAAATTCAGCAAGCAAATGCTTTCAGCTAACAATTTCAAAGACTTTTCAACCTATAGCTAATTCAACTATTTAGCAATCACTTTTAGTTAGATATAAGTGCTTGTTACTTAGCTATTTTAGCTTCAATGCTAGCTAAGTAGCATGGAGTTTACATGAATTCTCCTGAGAGTTTTTTGTGGCTTCCTCAACCTGAAACTTCACAAAATGTTGCTATTTCAACCATTTATAATTACTTTAAACTAAATTAAGCTTAATATGATGTGTTGGTTACTTTAAGCTATTTTACGTATGTTAGCTTCAATGCTAGCTAAGTAGCATGGAGTTTACATGAATTCTCCTGAGAGTTTTTTGTGGCTTCCTCAACCTGAAAGTCATGCTCATATTTATATCTCAACTATTCATGAATTACTTTAAACTAAATACAGCTTAATATGATGGGCTTTTAGCTAATTATTTTAACACTGTTAGCCTCAATGTAATATGTAGCTGACAGACAGTCTCAACCACAAAGCAAACAAACTAACAAAAAGAACTCCAAACTTCCATTAAATTATCCCCAATTGGGAATCAGTGGTGAACGTAATAGAGTAAAATTGATATATTGTTTATTCATGGTTTCAGTCTGGTTTAGATTGTCTCCTGTTTGTTTTGGAATATAGCTACAAACCCACCATCACTTGCATCATGTACTTTCAGATTTGTCAGGATAATGCTTTGCTTCTTTTCTGACATTGACTGGAAAATTCTCTTAAGTAAAGGGTTACAATTTTCCAACAACTGAGGTCTTTGGAAAAGTGTGCCTTTATGCTCACTGGGTCATGTCTGTGCCTGTGAGGCCGACTTTGTTTTCACAATCACTCGCTTGTTGATAATGATGTTATTTGACTATAAAAGGGAGGAAGTTATATGGTCTCTTATCACATACATATTTTTTGCAGGTCAACTACAGGACAAAGCTGGAATGTGGTTCAACAAACATATGGTGGATGAACTCCCTGTAGAGCAATAGTCTTGATCTAGACTGTATATACTCTAGAACAGTATAGTTTCTCTTAATTTTACTATTTTGAGGACTGGCAGAGTTTTTACTGTTAAGGTTATGGTTAGGGTTAGGGTTGGTTAGGATTCTTGCCACATCTGTGTCCTGAAGGACAGCATAATAGAAGGACACCAAATAAAATATTTTAGATTATATATTATAATCTAAAAATGTGGCAAAATGTGTAACACAAGTAAAACATTTTTTTTGTTTTTTTAAAATATGGACACAATATTTAAATAAATAGATGTTGTGAACATCACCCGCATGTTCTGGTATGTTTTATTTACGGAAAGGTTTTCAGAATTTAGTGTCTATGGTTTAGTAATACAAACATATATGCCTGATATGGATAAAAGGAGTGAATTGAGGAGTGAAATGAATGAATGAATGAAAGAATAGGAGGATTAATCAAAGTCTGTAAACTGTGTTTTAAGAGAGGATAGGAGGAATGGAAGACGAAGAGGCAAGGGAAAGAGATATCTTATCTATCTCATCTCATCTTATCTATCTTTGTATCTATGAAGTGGACTTGCAAAACTAATGTTAAGCCAGTAGATGTCAGGAAAACAAGAAAGACATATTAAAGTCGAGCATTATCACAGTTGCTCTTACAATTTTTCAGTTCATAATTCCTCTAATCAAAGTCATTAAACATGGGTTATACTTAAGATCCCTGTGAGCTTGACTTACATTGTTTTCTCTTGGCATTCTGCGAGGGAAAAAGAAGTAGGGGATGGAGGTGAGGGCAAGACAGCCGGCGGTGATGAGCAGACCCATCCACCAGGCCCCGACCCAGCGAGGATCACCGGGCCTCAGCTCCTGTTCGACCCCTGCAGACAAAAAGAGCCGTGTGAATACTGAATCACTAAACACAACAGTGAAGTTTGTAATGTCTTTTAAGAACTCATCCTTACCAAAACCAAATTTATCCACATCCACATAGATCCGCAGAATGACTGAGCCCATCAGGAAGCCAATGGCAGGTCCAAAAACAGATACGGCAAACAGGATGGCTGTGAATGATAAGAAGGCCTTGAGTTTCTCAAGTGATGTGATATTGAGCACTCCAATTCCACAAAGAGTAGTTATTTACACTTCACTTCCACCATCTGAGTGGGTTTATTTAAGATTACGTGGAAGCTGACTTTCTTTCTTCTTCTTCTTTTCCTTTCTTTGAACATGAGCAAAGCACTGAGAACACAGTGTTCTGAATGTACACAGAAAAAACCAATCAACTTTATTGTTTTTCCCTTACTGCTCCCCAACTGTGAAAAAAAATAATCAAGTTAAGCGATTTTATGTTAACATTCCAAATAAAACTAATAAAAGTGTGCACTCATTTATTAGTCTTCTTTTATTGCATGTTGTTATTAGAGTGGTGGAAAGCTGCTTTCTTTAACAGCATATAGAAAAAGAGGGCTTAGAATTAGAAACACTTTTTAAAGTGTGCTTAGGTGTGAAGTTATCTATTAGCAACAGAGTTCTAGTCAAATAACTGACATCAGTTCTTCTGTCTCTCTCATGTGAAAACGTTTAACCTCCGTTTATGAAAACCAGTCAACTTTACAAATGAGGTGAAGTGTTAAGAACATTTACACTTGATGGTTTAAGAGCTTTTAAACACGTACACTTGCAGAATCACCTCGTATAACCATGCAGAGAATATTAAAGGTGACGTGAAAGTGAAGCAGAGGAAGATGGACAAAATTAGCACTTAAATCCACTGTTTTATGACTACATTTAGTTAAACAGTCTCAGTTCTTTTTAAAAGAACATGGCGTCAATTTTGTAAATCATGTTCCCATTCGGAGGAAGAGAGACGATAAAGCACGGCACATATGTGTGAACACCAATGTGTCTGGTTACAGGTGTAAATCTCAACGCTTTGCAATGGGTGTTTGTTTTGCAACCAGAAGACTACATTTGTCTTTATCTGAGCAAATCAATCAGCATCTGAACAGACATTCACCTATGTAAACAGCGGAGTTTCCAGGTCCTGCAAAATCATCAATGTAGGAAATCCCAAAGGGCTGAATCGGCACCGAGCCCACGCCAAACAGCAGCTGAGCAGTGGCCATGAGCATCCACAGGTTGTTGGTGTCGGTCAGACGCCGGGTCTCGTCGCGTCCACATGACTCAGTGTCGCTCGAGTTCTGATGCAGGTTGCAAATATCTTGGCGATCTGGATCACAGGAGGTGGTCAAGGACGGGGAGAGACAGGGAGAGACAGGGAGGAAAAGACAACAAAGGCAGAGTAGATGATGAGGCAGTGAATCAATAGCCAACTAGTTTCATTTCCTGAAAGTTTTTCACTGTAAAAACAGTGGGACGCCGAGGAACTGGGGCAAAGTAAAGTACTTAAAGGAAGAGGGAGTTTGTTATTTCAAATGAAAAGCCCAGGGGGTATTTCTAATCTCCTTAGCTTTTAGTGAGTGCACAGAGATTATGAATTTCCTTGAGATTTATGCAGAAGTTCAGCTGGAGAGCTCCAGCATGATTCCTTAATACACAAGCGAGCCAAACACCAGATACTAGTTTGACCCCTGCTGACTGCTGTGGAGTCTTTGCTCAAAACGGCTGCAGACAAACCCTTAGGTAAAGTCTCATAAACTGCCCTGACATATTTCTACGTTTATGAGTCCCCTGCTCTGGCCTGAGTCACATTAGCTGTCACAGTAGAGCCGGTGGAAATAGAGAGGCCTTGTGGCCGAGGGTCTTACTGTGTAAAACGGAGTCGTATTCGTAGGGCTGGGATACGAAGTGAGGTAAGGTCAGGATCATGGCACTGATGGCCATCAATATTCCGCCAATTCCGATGACGCGGGGACGATGGACCCGATTTCCAAAGTAGCTCACAAACACGATCAGGATGCTGTTACTGATCTAAGAGACAAAAACAGGTTTAAACAGGATCCAGTGATTTGTTATCATCACACTTTTCAAACAATTCCATTCATACTTAGTATATACATTTGCAGGAAGGTAAGGACAATATTCACTGGGCTTTTTGCTCTATTTTCATCTCTACCACTTCTTGAAAGTATTATCTGTCTCTATAGTAGCTTAAAGGTGGAGTGTGTAATATTTAAGGGGATCTACTGGGATCTTCAATGAATCAATTATCACCTGAAATTAAGAACTGTTTTGTTTTAATAACTTCAGAATTAATGCATCATTTTGTACTGCCATGTTTGTACAGAGTGGATAAAACAAACCCTGGGTATAAGGAGGGACGTTCAGGATTGTATGCTATTTGAATTCCACAGGACTTTCTCATATTTGGATGGGGAGAGTCAGGCTAAAGGAATTTAGTTGGTTGCAATGTGCAATTTTGATCATGTCCAGGTATCTTCTGAAATGTAAAGTATGGCTCGGCTCTATGTCCATGAAGGTTAACACAATAATAATGTACAAAAAATACCTTTAAGGTAGAATTTTACATCTGAGTTTCAGTTGATGAAACCATTTAAACATTTAACAAATCTGAGGTAAAACCTTTAAATGATGTGTTATACATTAAAGTGTGGTTGCACATTGAATAAACATTAGTATATATCGTTAAACATTGATTATTTTGATATTATAAATTGTTTTGTGACACTTCCTGCCTGGGCTCTACTGCTAAGGAACTAAATGTAAACACAATGATTTATTTGTGTCTAAAGTGACCTGTGGCCACGGATACCTGAAACCTAATAAACTGGAAAACATGTTATTCATGGGATGCATTTAAATCCCACTTGAGCATAAAAAATCCAACATGATTTATGACGCGCATGTACAGAACATTCCTTCATTACTCCCGATCCCCATATCTGTAATAAAATTGTTCCAAAAACACTTGTGTCCTGCTTGAATTCTGAGGAAGTATAGTTCTGACATGTTGCTTATTCTGCAATTCCTCCTTTGTCACTGGTATCCTTGAAATAAAGCTATCGTGATCTAAGGGCATGTTATTGTTGGCTCCTACCTCGTGGAGAGAGGAAATGGTTCCAGAGGAGTAGCTGCTCAGGCCATAGCGTCTCTCGATTGTGGTGATGGTGCTCTTGAAGTAAGAGCTGTACAGCAGCTGAGACAACTGCAGGAGGCCGTGGCACAGGACGAACAGCTAAGAAAGACAGACAGCAGAGAAATCGGATCGTGGCATCATGTAGCTGCACACACGGAAAATAAGTCTAATGATTTAGAACCCTATTAAAAAAAGTGCTGAAGCACAAAGACGATCCAGTCTGCTCGACATCATTTTTGGTTTTTTTTTAAACTGTGATGAAATGGGACCTACAATAGCTTATAGTCATAAATGTCAACGGGGTATTTTGTACAATCAGCTGCGAGAGACATTTGGCTGGACTCACTTGGAGGTAACCATAAAACATATTCCTCCTGAGAGTACTAAATTGCTTCAAGGAACACGTTTTAATTCAGAGAAGCCATACCTACATCCCATATGTGGCCATTAGTTTTCAAACATGGCACAAAGCCAAGTGACTGTTAGTTCACCCAAATAGAGACTGGATATACCTACATGTGCCTCAACAAGGAGAAACCAAACAGCTGCTCCACAAACACACCATCACCCAAGAGAGTGGACCACACTCGTCCATTATCGGTCATGAATCATGGATGAGTTATTCTCCATAGATGTTGTGAACGGGACAGAGGCCCCTCACAATCACCACAAGCATTAACATTCTGACAAACCCTCCCCAAGTGATTTCACACACATTTACACATTGATTCATGAGACTTTGACAACAGCACAAGACCTCATGCTTTAAATAACCGGGGAGTCCCCAGCAGTCAACAAAGACATCTGTCTGATTTGTAAATATACTATCTACAACTCAGCAGCTGCAGATGCAATGCATCATTTTATTGTGACGTACAAAGATCTCTGACGTACGCGACGTTCCCGAAAACCCTTGCTGCTCGTGACACTGGCTGCAGTAAAGACAACAGTGTGTGTGTGTGTGTGTGTGTGTTTGAAGGCTTTTCTCACTGTGTACTTTTTTACAAACTAAACAATCAATCAAATAATGGAGGGAAATAACCAGCAAAATAATATACTTTTTTATTTGCATTTGATAAAAAAAATTTTTTTTTAAATGATGATATATTAAAGAGATAGTTCAGGTTTTTTAAAGAAAATGTGTCAGCCCTGATTTGCTTGCTCGAAACCACCCTGAGGCACAAATGCTCACTCTCACAGAAAACATGGCCTTTTAACAAAAGGCTCACACAAAAAATCAAATCTACTCCTGCTTAAGTCGATGCTATCTAAGAAATAACATCACCTCCTCTCCTCACCATCAGACAGCCCTTTTCAACTGGAAACTGAAGTTGGTAACCATCTCACTCTCCCACACCAAAGTCCATAGAGAAACTTGACTTTTTAAGCATCAGAAACACAGGGGGCTGCTGGTCTGCTGCTCCGTCATTCGGTTAGTTAATGTCCCTCAGACTTTGTGCAGGGAGTGAATGGTTTAAGTGACATTTAAACGTCAGTTTCCAAAGGGAAAAGAGTGGCAAACATATGCAGGTGTATAAAATAGTAGGTGACCCCTTTGTTTCGTGACTAAAATGAGTTTTTATGGGCAAACATCTGCGTCTCAGGCTGGTTCACAGCGATGGCAGAACCCTGAGGGTATCACAGGTAAAGTCAGTATAACCACACTTCAAAAAACCTGGCCTATCCCTTTAAGGCTAAGCAATAAAACGCTATAGAAGCTTAAAACTCCTGAAGATGAAAGTGTGACTCGTTGATGTTTATGGGACGATATATCTCAACCACAGATAATGTGTCATCAACTCATTTGTCCCATGGCTTTTTTGTCTTCACACATCAGGATGTGGAAAGATCAGAGTCAGCCGCTGGATGAACTCAGAGCCACTCGCCCGCTCGTGTGTCAGGAGGCTTTCAGAGACGCCCATGTGACTCCTTGTACATTGCTTTATTCGCTTGGGGGTCCATGAACGCACCAATGACGCTCAAGAGATGTGTGGAGATTAGGAGTAAATTGCTATGAAAACAGTTATAAATTCAAGCTTTCAGTTTGTTTGCGGCCTGCCAGCTTCGCTGAGGGAGAATAATCTGTGGGTTCAAGTCCGAACAACTAATGCTCTTATTAAAGCTTGGCTTTTCAGTTTTTGAGCACGCACAAAAGATGCTTTTATACTGTTGTCAATATTTTATCTCCTCCTTTTTTTATTCCAATAAGCTAAAATTATCTACAAGATTGAGGACCCTGTTGCTTGGACAAACAAAGACTTTATTTCACTTGAGATTTATATCAATAAAGTTATTATATGATCATTAAGGTCAACTTAAAAGCCACTTAGGCTTTAACAAAGTCGGAGTTCATAATTCTGACAAGACAAATCTTTGGCTTTCTGACAATTTGGCTTCAACACTGAAAAGTCATTTTTTGCAACACATAATCCATTATAGTGCACAAAGTCACCTTTAACCTCAGACGTAGGGGGGGAAAGGGAGTTCTTCACACCGGGTCATTATTCATGCAGTATTACAAGCTGTCGAGCAGCAGATATAATTGGGAGCGGGTGCTGCAATGTGCCAACAGTATGTTTCACACTGAAACAAAGGGATTTACTATTTATCCACACTGTTAATACAAGAGATTTAAGCGTATTTGATGTTAGAGAGCAGGGAAGTGGTTCCCCTGAGTTGGATTCTCCATGGATTTTCTTCAAATGTATCCTTTTTGAATACTGTCAGCTGCTTCTGTCTGGACATTATTGTCCCAGCCTTCTGTCCCGCTGTGAGGGGAAGAATCACGGGAAGTTCACACATGAATGTCAAATACTTTTACTTTAGCGCTAGATTTTCATGGATGATTTTCCATGAGGAAATGGCTTCTTCCTTTTTTTACACACATATATATATATATATATATATATATATATATATATATATATATATATTTGATAAAAACATTGTCTGACCCACCTGTTTAAAAAAAACAAAAGCTAAAGAAGGAAAAGCGAAGTGTATGAAAGCCCAGCCACAGATTCACCTCCCTTCATTGTGACACAAACAAACAGTTTTGCTGGACAATAGAATAGAATTTTTTTGTTAATGTGCTCGGTCACGTATTCACTGAGAAGGGGTGTGACAGTGCCGGCTCAAGCCTTTATGTGGCCCCTAAGCTGAATTTGATTTGGGGGGCCAAAGCACCTCAGAGTAGCCGGTGCTTGACTATTATTGATAACAATGTAACACTTTAAATTGCATTAATTATAGTTTTGCTATTTACACCAACTAGTGTCACTCTTGTTTTTTTAACCTTAGAGGGCAAACAAAAGTATTTAGTTTTCTTTTTGTATTCAAAGTGAAGCACTAAGTGTGGAGATACTGAACCTGAATGAAACGTTAACCAGTTCAATGTCTTAGAAAAGATAAACACTATTATAACTATTACTATTTATAAATATCTCTAAGCAGCTGCTTCATTTCCTTGTGCCTTGGGTCGACTCTGGGGTGAGACATTAACAACAAAACATAAACATACACAAACCTCATAGCTACAGCATAACAGGCATAACTACGTCATCTGTCACTGCTGAAGTTATCACCTGTTATGAAGCTAACTTTACATATTTTATAATATCACATTTCAAACATATTATTCCATAGAAAGTTGACAAGCGGGGCATTTTTATTTAATATTACACCTACTTTCTTCCAGCCTCATGCGTCACCCAACTGTTTTGGCTAAGCTAAATATGAATAAAATATTAGGCTTATTTAATTAGCTCAATATTGTTCACTAACCTGAGGAAGTTAGTACGTTTTCACTGTTAAATTTAAGGCTACAGCTAGGACATGGTTAGCTTAGCTTAGCTAAAGGGAACCAGCACACTGCACCTCAAAGAAACACTATGATTGTACATTTAATCCATAAATAATATGAACAATTTGAAAAAAAACGTTGTTATAGGTGTCTATATTTATATATATTTATATATTTATCTATATTGTCTATGTTTGGCAGGAGCAACGTGAACACAACACAGGCTAATACTGTAGCATGCTAGCCTACAGGTTAGCTAAAGTTTTCATTGAGATTGCTGCCACTTTTTTGTTCTTCAAACAAAAGCAAAAGCTCAACACTTTTAATAAATGTCGGTAAATAAAAGTTTTTGGTTATATCTCTGTGTTTATTCTCTATCTGCATTTGAGCTACTTTTTCTTAATTTGGATAATTGGTGGATTTGGTGAAATTGTCAAAGTTAAAGTGAAACATAAAAGATTTGAAATGTGCTTCTGCTGAGGAAAATAAATGGTTGTCCGTCTGTCGGGGTCGCCACAGTGGATCACCTACTCAGTGATCCAAGTAGTTGAGATTTGCACGCCCTGACAAAACCCTCCCTTTTATCTTTTGGCTTGAGACCGGCAGTGGGAGTACAATGGATGTGGGCCCCCGACGCTGGGGTCAATTTAGAGTCTCCAATTAATCCCATTAATGGGGAGCAATGGGGATTGGGGGCCTTGCTCAGAGGTAACCCAACCCTTGACCTTTCATTATTCACACCGTCAACCCTTTGGTTACAAGCCAAGTTCCCTTTCCACCAGGTCATGAGCTGTCCCATTTCTATAAAATAATTAGAATTAGTAATACAAAGTAAATACGAAGCAGAGAGAAAAGATAATATTAACTTTTTTAACCAATGTATTTAATATGAAACTCAGTATGACTTAAATTAACTTAAGTTACCTTCAGAAATGTCAGCTAACATCACAACTAATGGCAGCTTTTTGTGAACATTTCTTACTCTGAGTTACAGGCAACGTTTACTCAGATTAAACAAAGAAGTAATAATGTTTTAAAGGTTTAAATGTTTTAAAGCTTCAAAATGAAAAATGCATGTTGAAGCGGGTTTGTCCTTTCGTGCTGCTCTAGAAACATGGCGCCACAAGATGGCGGCCTCTCTAAAGCAAGGCCTTTGCCTTAAGTCCTACTAAAATACATTTTCAGAACTACAGAAACCAAACAAGTTTGATTTAAAACTATTACACACCTATACAAACATACAGATTGTCTCTATATCCAGTTTCTGCCAATAAAAGCTGGACCTGTAATACTGATCTGCAAGTGTTGGGAATTTAGTTTCCTTCCAGCTTTGCAAGTTTGGTGCTAAAATAACCATATTCACATTCAACAAACATGAAAGAACCATCTTCAATCTTCTCAACAGTCCGTCAACAATAAAGTGAAAATATTTATTTCCCTGGACCTCGTGAACTCTGCAACAATCATGAACCGTGCGTTCAGGTGCAACGAGGCTCGGGGAGAAGCGGGAGCTTGTCGGGAAATGCGGGCTTTCAATAAACATCAGTCCACTGGGCGGGAAATGGATAGTACGTGCCCTTGAGCAGAAACTTGGCTCGGATTTTGACAGATATCCCTAAAGAGATTTAAACGGCGTAAACCAGGTGCAGGCCAGACGAAGTGTAGTCCACGCTAGATAAGTTGAAAGTTATGAAAAAACAAACAGTGCATCCTGATGAATCCGAGCACATGTGAGAATTAAGCCTTGTACAGTGTGTACCACTGTCAAGAAAAGATGGATGCACAGGATTTCTTCCAGTAAACCTTTGTTGACCAGCTGGCTCTGCTGAGCACACAGTGATTGGGTTTTATGGGAAAGGGATCCGCGCCAGTTTTCTAACTCTTTATTTGCAGTTGTGAGACGTGAGGGCAGGAGCTCTGGCTTTACTGTTTGACGCGGTGTAAATCCTCTGCTATGGCTCCTGAGTACAGTAGTAAAGACTTAGAGCAGAAATACCACACTGACACACACACACACACACACACACACTACCTGCTGCTGCTTATTCCAAACTACTCCCTTCATCATACTGTGAAGGGTGGGCTTAAGTTCATGCTGAGCTCTTAAACGAAATGTTCACGACGGCTATAAGATGGACTGTCCTCCACCCTCGAGCTCTATATTTGTACATCTTGGTTTCACCATGGTGGTGGTGGTGGTGGTGGTGGTGGTGATGGGGGGGGGGGGCTTTAAAGTAAAGTAAAGACTGAAAATAAAGGTATGAAGAAGCTGGACCTACCACCATGTGTGAGAACACAGAGCGTAAACACTGTAAAGATCTTTTTCCAATAAATCTTGTGGAAATGACAAAGTTACGTCAAGTCTCCTCCAAACTGACAGAATGAACATTAGTCACACTTCATTCTAAGAAAGAAGGACGCGTCATTTCACACTTTGTTTTTGCAACATGCATGAGCTTGGTCTCACTGTTACTCACTGTTTCTCGCTCCTCTTCCATTGTTGCCTTACACTGAGCTTTGATTTGCTCATGTTTTAACTCACTGACAGTTAGAATATCAGAGCAGCAAAATTCTAAATTCACACCGGTCGTCAAACCAAAGCAAAAACACATTTGACTGACGGACTGAAAGATTTAAAACTCCATCTGAAGCAGGAAAGACCACCTGAAAAACTGAGAGATTGCTGCTGCTTTCCAGCTTCTTTATTTTGGATATTCTTATACTTTTCTTATACTTTTCTATAACTCATCTTGAGTTCTACAATCACACTTTAAGAGTTTATATAAAAATATTAAACATGTACAGATGAACATGTGAAAATAATTGATTATTAGAAAATAAAAAAAATAAAGACAACCCTGGAAACATTTCTATTCATAGCTTGTGTTATTAATAATAATAATAATAATAATAATAATAATAATAATAATATATAATATAATAGAATAGAATGATTAATGTAGTGAAACAGAGAGTTTAAAAGAAGGTGCAGCAGGTTAATAAAGTAAATATGATGCTTTTCTTCTTACCTTAATGCTGCAGCGCACACTCCTTGCTTCCTTCATCGCTCCTGGCGTCAATGTATGTCCACAGCTCGTGTCCTCCTCGTGTCCTCGCAGGGCTCGTGGATGAGGAAAAATGCAGCCTCTCGAGGGTGTGTGTGTGTGAGTGTGTGTGAGTGTGTGTTTCCCCCCCACGGTGAGCTGCTGCTGCTGCTGCGCTGTTTTATCACAGCCGGCGTGGTGATGTAAGTGGGACTCACTCAGCCCACACTTCGTACATGCGTGAATGTTTTCGAAAAGTTGTGAATTGGGGACACAGAGTCTCGCGCTGATTGGCTGAGTCACGCGCGAACCTGCGCAACTTTCTTCACCTACGAGCGCGAGACCAGCGAGCTCGTGGTGAAATAAACACACACACACACACTGTGGAGACGTTTGATTTATGGCAGTTTATCATAACAATAATTAACTATGAATCATAATAAAAACATGTTTATACAACAGTGTTAAGAACAGACGTTTACAAATGACTTTGACAGAGAAAACAAGAAGAGAATATTATTCATATACAAGGACAAAAAACACGTTTATGAACAATAAATGTTAATGAAGCGAATCATTAATACATAAATGAAACCTGAATACAATGACAGGCACAAAAGAACAGCTATAAGAAATATAGATATAGAAAGAAAGAAAGAAAGAAAGAAAGAAAGAAAGAAAGAACATATAAAACATGTAGTTTTTTATATTTATAAAAGGAAATACATCTATTTATCGATCTATCCTCTATAAAATAAGTGATTATTTATATTTAAATATAAATAAATCCAAAAACAAACTTGAAAAGTTAATAAAATAAAAGTAATGATTGTCTAAGAGGATATAAAAGAGATATATAAATACAGATGATGTTAAAATACATTAGAAACTGTGGTTAAATATGTAGGTAAAATAAAAAATACTGATTGAAGTTGTGCATTAAATAAAGTTAAAATGTCAGAGGGGAAAACTGAACTTGTGTTTTTCAGTACAGGTCCAGGTTTAATCCTGAAATGTATTATGTACACTTTTTTATTATTATTATTATTTAAACAACAACAACAAAAAATCCTTTCATTTTCTTTCTCTCATCATTTCTGGTGTTAATAATGTTCCACAGATGTCACAAACACACTTTAATACAGAAATGCTGTGTTAAACACGCCTGCAGTTCAACATTAATACATGGATGGATTTTAAAACTTTTTAAATATTTCTCTAGTAGTTTAAGTTAAATTAAACAAATGCAAAACTAGTACAAAATTCCCCCCCCCAAAAAAACAGACTGAGAGCTCAGCTATAATTAGTGAAAACATACCTGTGGTTAATTATCTAGGTAAAATAAATCTGTGTGTGTGTGTGTGTGTGAGCAGCAGCAGCAGCTCACACACACACACACACACACACACTGTGGAAACTGAGAAGCTGCTGCTGCTTTTACTGTGAAACACAAACACAAATCTTCTGCTTCTCGTTGGGTTTTTCACGGACGACATGACATCAGCGTCAGTCTTCTTCTTCTTCTCCTCCTGCTCTCGTCTGCCTTTTAGTGATGATTTTGAAGATTCTACTCATCACTACTTTTGAAAGCTGGTATGAGTTTCTTGCCCCCGAGCTACGGAGCAGGGAATGTTGACAGCCCAGTAGGAGCCTCAGATCCTCACGGTGGGGCCCGTCTGTCTGTAACAGAATCGAGGCTTAAATCTCGAGGAGGCCGCGCTTTTACGCCAGGAGGAAAAACTTTGAAACCAACTACGAGACGACGAGGCTCCACGTTCACCTTCACACACACAGATTTATACAGCAATCAATCTTCTTTTTATGCTCTACTATCTTATCAATCTTAATATTTTCCATAAATCATCGTCATCATCCTGTACTTAAATAGCAATTATATCATGTTTTTTTATCTATAATCTTCTCAGATAAAACACACCTTGTTTCACATCAATTTTAAAGACTTTCCAGGACCAATTGCCTTAAAATTCAAGGACCGAATGTGCTTCAGATGGGAGAGCAACTATTACAAATTTTGTAATGAAACCAGGCTGTAAAGAGAGGATTGGATTAGAGAATATGTCTCAACTATTCTGTTGTTTCTTACTTTCTTACCTCAACTTCACTTTCAAATTCAACCACTTCCAATTTTCAAAACCTTCCGAGGGCCTGGAAGAAAAATCCAAGGATTTCAAGGAGCCGTGGGTCCAGAGTAACATGTATAGGATATTAAAAGACTCATAAAGGAAAGATGATGTGTGACAGCTCGTCGTCTGCCTCACATTTACAGCCACAGTCAGGATGTTTAGACGTTCTGTGGCTCACAGGGGAATTAAAAACCAAACATGTACATGACATCAAATGTGATATATACGCGGAGCGGGGACTCCGTTAACTTCACTCACGTCGTCGCATGCTTCTCGTTATTGTCTGATGTCATGTGCGAGATGGTCAGAGATTGTGTCGGTCTGTCAATCTGGTCTGATCTGGTCTGATCTGGTCTGATGGAAACCAGCGTTTCTCCCTCTCGGTTCATGCGAGGAGCCGCTGCTGTTTCCACTCTGAGCCTCTGACACGGGCTTGAAAGGTTTGGACAAAGGCCCTCAGTATATCTGAACAATATCAGCGCAGGCTGAAGTCATGAGCACACGTCATATTAAACTCTGGAAAGCGAAACAAATGCAATTCCTCTTATCTGTTACGGCAATAACTTACTGTGCCTTTATCTGCTGTCATGTGACACCACGATACATGTTGAGGGATTATTGGTGTCTGTCACCGTGGCTTTTTCCAAGATACACAGATAGGAGTGAAACGGCTTGTGTCACTTTCCACATCCACGGAGAGACACTTCACAGCTCCACATGTGCGCACGCGACCACGCGACCACGCTTCCACTGAATCGAGGGTCTCTGCAAATTGCCCTCGTTTGAATGTCCATGTTTCCCTCAAGCGCTGAGTTGTCCATGTGTGGTGAAAACAGAGTTCGTCTTCACAAAACCTCAGACAGGTTTTCATGTTGAGCCGCTTTAAAGCAGAAGCTTTAAAACTCAAAACGTTCACACTGGCTGGTTTGTCCATTCGAGCTGCCGTAGAAACATGGCAGCACAAGATGGCGGACTCCATAGAGGAAGGTCCTTGCCTAAAGTACATATATAAGTCTTAGTGAACTTCAAAAAAAAACAAAAAAAAACGCTTTAAGTCGAGTCTGTTGTTACTTAGCAACCAAAACCTGGGAGTCGCTAAGACGACTGAAGCTGCTGCGGCTTCACTGAATTAATGAACTCATTATACCATGAAAGAATAAACTAAAACAAACGCAACGCAACATGTGTGTAGAGAAAGTTAATATTTAAAAACGTATACATGTTAACGGATTTAGGGACTTCATCTTCTTCTTTTTTTTTTTTTATCGAAGGGCCAAATAAAAGCTCCTCCTGTAATCCTTTAAACAAGGGGCCACAAGTTTGAGACCCCATGCAGCCCGCCACTTTTAGCATCATAAATGTTTTTTCTTGATTGTGAACAATAATCTTTACAAAGCACAACAAACACTTTTTCTTTGAAATGATGTCAAATATCATCACAGATTGGACGTAATATTGTGATATAATTTTTAACACAGTTGGACTTTTCTTCACCTGAACACACTTGAAACCCTCAGGTCATTTTGAGCAGCTTTAAACCACAATGAAGTCGCATTTTTAACAGATTTATTTATCACATGACATTAAATCAAAGACATTCAGGCAAATGTTCTCCACCGTGTTAATCACACAGTCCTCGCTGGACTCACCCTCTGCAAAAGGTCTGAGTTGTTGAGTGAGTGAACTTTGCTTTGGTGAGGTTTTCACACTAAAGGCCGAGTGTCTCTTTAGCAACGGCAGAAATCTGTTGGTAAATTGGGTAAATGACACACGACTTGTATGATTTATTCACGCTGTTTGATCGTGTTGGCGGGCCACAAAGGAAACACTTTTGGAATGAACCTGGGGGGGTGGGCACATAAAACCTGACCACGTGCCAGAATTGGCCCACGGGTTGGAATGCAGACACACCTGGTCTAGACGACCGAGGGTTAAATCTTATTGCAAAGTCGTCAAAGACCATTTTAACCTAGTAATAACAAAAAAAGAAAGTAAAAGTTGTGAAAGTGATCGTTGCATTTCAGCATGTTGGGAAAAGTTCATCACGATGGGACATAGACACACTCAGGAAAACTGATGCACAAAGGGATTGTGTTGTTTTCATTTGTGCATTTCTGCCATTAAAACTTCCTAAATGTTACAGGAATACTTCACTGATTTGCATTTAGCTTTGTATTACTAGAATATGGGAAGTATTTTTGAAAAATTGTGCTTCCCAACATCAGTTTCCCGAGTCAGAAATATCTTCATTCCCTTTTTTTGTTACGTGACCACCAGTGACACTTGGTCCGAGCCTTGGTCCTTGTTAATTCCGCACTTTTTAGACCACTCGTAGGGGGGCGGGACCTCATTCCCAGAATGTAACCCGTGTGCAGAAAAGGTCCCTGAGCTCTTACCTGCAGCGTCGTGCTTCCACTGCATCTTTATGATCGTGACCAAACAGCAGCAGCTTTAAACACTGAAGTTATCTGTTGGTTCCATTTATGACTCGCTCATTAGTCAAAGAAACGAGTCTCTAAGCAACACAGATATCAGGGTCGACCTTTGGCAGCATAATATTTACACTTTTTCCAGTCGTCGCTCTTTGGGATTGTGATGCAGCCAATGAGGAGAACAAGAAGTGTTCACTAAACACGTGAAGTAAGAGAAAAAAAACAAAAACCCACAGATGAAAATGTACTTAAAACGACGAGGAAACGGAACAACAATACCAAAGGCACATGCAAAGATGAGTCACGCCGAGATCAATCCAGGCTGGAAGCCCCGAAGGAAAAAATACATCTATTTTTATAAGTACAACAAGGAGAAGGAACCACAGCAGCCTGTTCCTGACTGCAGGTTTACACACTGCTCAGAATGTAACCCAGAAAGCAGTGACGCTCGGGTCTGTGCTTTGCAGACCTGTTCAGATAAACGACTAAAGCTTTAGATGATATTGTGACACAACAGTCTGGTAAAGAGAACGTCCTGTGGCTGTGTTGCATTATGGTCTATTACAACTGCTGTTGATGAAGAAGTTGCACGACATCTTCAAACGCTGCTGTACCTGTGTGGAAACATCTCAGCGCGACCTGTCCCTCTTCTACTTTCTTTAACTAGTTCTCCCAGGAGACCGAGAACATTGCGCCACTATAAACACAAAGCAGCAAAAACGTAAACCTGAGTTAATCTTTTTAAGGTGAATTTTCCCCTCCGACGTTCTGCAGCAGACCCGGCTGGAAGGACTCGGCGCAAATTAGATTTTGCATAACTTTCCATTACGACATGGTGAAGAAGTGCAGTGTTCATGTGACAGTCGACTTCAGCCTAAAGCTAAAGGAGTAAAATGAAAGCAAGTTCAGTGAAAACATGAAGGAAAAAAAAAAGAATATGGAAGGATCCATACTCGGCCGTCTTCTGTAACATAGACGAGGCAATACGATCTGTGAGCACAGCTGAAGCTCACTCCGCTTTATTTATTTAGCTCTTTTTTTTTCTCCCCCATCAACAAGTGGACAGTTGGCACGACAGGAGGACTAATGCATGGATGTGGTTTGAAGCTTCGCAGGCTTTAACAGGAAAAACATTTCTCTACCACACCTTCATTTAACCCATACTTTTTAATGCAGGGTTTCCCAAACCGTCGTTCACGATATAAACCCCGACAAAAGCAGCTTTTACTGACACTATTCTCTTACTTTTCTATTCTTCTATGACTGAGACTTTATCTTAATTGATGGAACAATTAAGATAAGAATTGCAAAGGCTGAAAATTAAAGGTGCTTTTTGTTTATTGTCATGTGTTTGTATCTTGTGATAATACTTCTATACTACTATAAAACCACAAAATTGTTCAGAAAGAAATGCTAACGTTCATTTAGTGCTATTTCTTTAAAATCTAATATTAGTTTGAAAAGATAAAGCAGACATTTCCAAGAGTCTGACAAAGTGGTCAATGACAATATTTATTCTATATATATTATACTAAATACATATGAACAGAAATCTCTAGTAAAAAAAAAAAGCTGGTTAAAGGGGGAAAAAAATCAAATTTAATTTGGTGACCCAGCAAAAAGGAATAATTTCCTGCAAGCCATCAGTGGGTCCAGACCCAGTCTCTGTGAATTACTGCTTTAATGCTACAAAAGAATCCATGTGACCAAGAACTTTGGCTAAAGTCATTATGAGCCATTGATTTTAAACCCCCCCCCACCCCCCACTGTTGTTTAAAGCCTGGAGATTTGCAGCTGGACAGACGCCATTTTATGTATTTTATAAACCTGACGAGACCATATTTGGACGTGAAGGCGGAGCTGAAGCAGAAGCGGCGATGAGAGCGTGAGAACCAGCAAGTCACCACAGGTCATGACATCAGCTGTCAATCAGGCAGACCCTGCTCTATTCTACGTTTGACCCGAAATGACACAAAATGGACGCCATGCTGTATTGAAGAGGACATGAAAGCAGTCATTTGAGACTCCCCAGGAAAATCCCACCGGATTCTGCACCGGCTGGCCACCTAAAATAAAGGCTCACACACTCTAAAAGCCTTTAGCTTTGATTATGGAACTCATTCGCTGTGGCATTGTTTCGATAAGCTTCTGCAATGTCACAAGATATAACTTTTATTTTTCAAGATCTTGTATTGGCGATGGGAGAGTCGGATTGCTGCAAAAGCCTTCTGCAGGCAGCACATCCCAAAGATTCTCAATGCGGTTAAGGTCTGGACTCTGTGGTGAAAATGATGTCTCATGCTCCCTGAACCACTCTTTCATATTGAGCCCACTGAATCCTGGCATTGTCATCCTGGAATATGCCCGTGCCGTCCATTGATGGAATAATCTGGTCATTCAGTATATTCAGGTCATCAGCTGACCTCATTCTCATTATCTCACATAATGTTGCTGAACCTAGACCTGACCAAGACTACCAACAATAATAAGGTGGCAACTTTTTTTTTGGCCAGGCAGTGTATAAATCAACAGAAGAGAAATTCTCTAATAGACTTGTCCCCTAGTGGCCATTCAAGAGAATACAGGTGACAGACACTTTAGCATTGGCTTCACGTTGAAAACCCTGAGAATTTGACGTCAAATCTGCAGCCTCAGACTAAACCTGATGCAGCAACACTGAGAAAACACAGCTGCACAGAACATGGAGAAAACTAACTTGTAAATGTGTCATTTTTACAGTAAATTTAACAGTTTATTATTTTGATAAGGGGGAAAAAAAAGAAGTAGGCATAACATACATAAAAAGATCCCATTTAATTTTTAGATACAAACTGGGGAAGCAGTTTACAACCTTAATTCAACATGCAGTGACCATAAAGACACATCCAAGATGTTAAAGGTGGGAAAATAAGATTCAAACCAAGCTTGTTGGCAGTTTGTGTGTGTGTGTGTGTGTGAGTGTGAGTGTGTTCACAGTGATTATTATAGTGTTGTACTCACACAAAACAAACAGTTGAAAAGTCCCGTGAAGTGTTCTGACGCAGAACAATCAGGCTAATATATAAAAATGGAGACATTGGGGTGATTTTGTTTGCTGATGACATGTGATAGTGGAAATAAAATGTACAAAAGAAGAAGAATATGGCAGCATTTAGATAATAACTGTGTCCAGAATTCACTGTGGATGAAGTATGTGTCAGGTTGTGGCTTCAGAAGTTAAAAAAAAGAAAAAAAAAGTGTTGACTCATCATTCATGTGATATAAAAACTCACCTGTGGCGATGTGTACCATTCAAAGAGGGTTTTCGTACCAAGCTCGACACACACACACACACACACACACACACACACAAAGCCCTTAAATCTACTTTGGTACCAAACATCATTCTGCTGTTGAGTTATTTCATTCAAACCACATCTACAATTTACACTACAAGTTACAAAACTGTAGAAAATACTGTCTTTAAAACCTTTTAAAATAAAAAAAAGTTCCATGGCACAAAAAAAAAAGAGGAAAAAAAGGTAAGTCCATAAATGTGGATGTTTCTGTACAGATGACGACATCTTTCCACCTGGCGACGGTGGAGCGCAGTAACTGCCATTCCGAGACGCTTTCGAAGCATATAAAACAATATTCAACACAGAATCCTTTTACTTTGCTATGCCGTAAAAAGGTTATTCAGCTATATAAAAACTCCAAGACTGTACATAATAAAATGAAGGGATGCAGGGGCTGCTCTTGTAATCAGATAAGGCACCGCTTCCTGCTTTTTAGCCCTCGTGAAAAGTGTCCACCAGCCTTTAGTGTTGCTTGTTGTCTTGTGTATATATATACATATATATATATATATATATATACATATATATATATATATATTCATATATATATGAATATATATATGAATATATATATATATATATATATATATATATATATATATGAATATATATATATATATATATATATATATATATATATATATATATATATATAAACAAAAAAGCTTTCACACGTACGCCCCCAGCGCTGCGTGGAATTCTGTGAGACACTGAACAAGCTGCTGGAATTTGGGCCTTTCCTCTGGGTCCAGGGCCCAGCAACAAGCCATCACTGCAAACCTGCAACACACACACACACACACACACGGGAGAAAAAAGAAAAAAAGATGAGTCACTTTGAACGTCCATGACTCATTAAAGGGAAACAGGCTGCACTGGTACAGAGAACACAGGGATGTCATACAACAAAAATCCGGCGCTGGAGACTGTAAACGGTAAAGATTTAATGTAAACCTACAGCACGTTGTTCTAACGTCTTGAAACAGGAGCCGCGTGTGCAGCGCTGATATAAATCAGCCTGGTGTAATCATTTCTTCATCAGTGCGTGTGCCCTTTAATGTTTTATGCTGCAGCCTCTGAGATGTTAGGAAGGGAAGTCGTCACCTCACCACCTATTGTATTTAGAGGGAAACTGTGTTTGTTTATTTAACAGATTTCAGATCATCATTCCATGTGTTCTCTCTCGGTGCTGCTTTTCCAGGGCGAGGTTTTTTTCTCCTTCTTCTCTCTTTCTGATGTCAAATCCAACACCGTGTACACAAAACATTAACGACGATGCCGTGATCTCACATTTTATTGCTGTGAGAAAACTAGATAGCGGCATTAGTGTACTCAGCTGCTCGCAAATGTGAGAGCGTTAAAATTACAGTCTCTCGTCTTTGTTTTTGCCAGCATTCTTTACAATCTGGAGGAGCCCGTGAATGGGTTCCTGAACTCTCCTTGTTAGGGAGGCCATTACCGTCATCTAAACATGTGGACATAAAAGCATGTATCATTGAATTGGCATCCCTGAAACTCATAAACAGACACATTTTTGCAATATCCCTTAAAAAAATAAGAACAAAATTGGACGACCTTGCTAACATGCAATTCAAAGTTAAACAACACACACAGGGGTTTGACACAGAGAGCTTTGTGTGTTATTGTAAAAAGGAAGTGAGGACTGTAGCTGTGTATGCAGATTGTTGGGCCCCGAGACAAAAAAAATACAGTTTTATCGCAACTTAATTGAAGACAGCAGCCGTCCAGCAGGCAGCCTTTTATGGCGGACTAACGAAGAGGTTTTAAAGCCACGCTGGGACGCTGAGACCGTGTAGTCGCCCTAACGCTGGAACTGAATATCACCGGGGAGGATCATATAGCCTGTATAGAAAATAACCTTAGTAAATAGATCTTTATTTCTTGCTTATATCAGTCATCGAATACTAAAATGATTGCACTCGCAAAAAGATTCAGCAGTGATCACTACAGGGCTGCAACTCACCATTATTTCAATAATCGTTTCATCCGTCCATTATTTCCTCAATTAATCGAGGATTTGTTTGGTCGGTCAAATGTCGAGAAAACGTTGATCAGTGTTTGTCAAACACTGGAACTGATGATGTTCTCAAATGTCTCGTTTTGTCCACAAAGCAAAATCAGTTTTAATAATTTCTTTGTTAAATGGAGCAAAGAATCCAGAAAATATTCACATTTAAGAAGCTGAAAAATCACAGAACAACAACCTCATTAATCAACCTGATCGATCGATCAATCAATTAATTAACAAAATAGCCGACAATGATTTTAGTAGTTAATAATCAATTAGTCGATGAATCGTTGCAGCCCTAGATCACTTCAGTCCCGGTGAATTAACAAATCCAGACATATTTCCAATCACTCAAGGTCCAATCGAGGTCTCAAACTCGCGGCATGCGGGCCACATGGGGCCCTCCATTCCATTTCATGTGCTTCATTTATTTTTAGTTTTAAATTAATTGATCAAAAATACACTGTTGTCGTGAATGATATATCGTTCCATATCAACACAGGCACTTTTATTTTGAAATTCTGTGAAATATCTATCATTGCGATATCATGATGGAATACTGTGATATCATTTTTTCAAGTTTTCACTTGATTGCCCCCTACTGGCCAGAATACATGCTTGTGGACCCAAGGTCATTTGAGTTTGAGACCCCTGCCATAGACCTCCAATCTCAAACTGACCACCGTCATGACAGTTTTTCCATCTTCTACCACTTTATCCTGCACATGAGGGTCGCAGTGGCTGCTGGTGCCAATCCCAGCTGACATAAACAAAGGGTGGGATCACACCCAGCACAGGTCAGAGGTCAGTGCATCACAGGGCCAGACCACACACACACACGACGACGACGACGACGACGACAGGTCATTTTAGTGTGTAAGAAAAACCTGGACTGGGACATGAACCAGCAACCATCGTGCTGTGAGGCACCAGTGCCAACCAAAGGCACCACTCTGTGGCCCATAACAGTTTTTTGAGACCGGAAATTTAACAGACGTCACCTAGTGGACAACACGAGCGGTCAATCACTCACATGCGCCACACTTCATCATCCCCCTCTTAAGTGGGAACTTAATTTACAAAATGTTCTGTTGAAGAAGAGCTGAAACTGTGATTAAGACCATTAACTGAGGTTATAAATTAAAGTGAGAATTAAACGCTCAAGTTCCTGTTTTGCAACCAGTGGAGTCGCCCCCTGGTGGCTATTACATATATTTTTTACTGACAATATAAATCAAGTGAGATGTCGGCGCATTTTGCCTTAAACACCATGCACATTTTTACTTTTTGCTTCCACAGTCGCCCCCTGGTGGATACTGCTAACTTTCATCCCACTCCATAGGCTATAGTTTTCAAATTGGAAGACTCATCATTTATATATTTTTAAATATAGACTATATTTTAATTACATGGTGTCATGATTGTTGCAATTGACTAATTGTTGCATTTAAGATATATATATACTTACATATATATATATTTATATATACATACATACACACACACGTATATATATATATAAATATGTGTGTATATATAAATATGTGTGTATATATATATATATATATATATATATATATACATATATATATATATATATATGGTGCTTAACAGATGTCCAAGACCATGTCATAAAACAAGAAAACAAATATTTTAGAAATCTCAAAAACTTTAAAACTGAACAGAACACAACATTCAGCCACTAAAACCAAATGTTCTGTTCAGGAAGGCAAGTAAATGCCTATAATTTGACCTCTTAATGAGGAAATAATAATGTGCTTTACTATTTCCCACTACAATGTACATTTCAGTACATTCTAAAAACTCATGGATAACTATAATAATTATATTTTGGCATGAAAAATATTCTAAAAAAATTGCGTCTACATACTGGTGTAATTACCAGAGCTGTAAATGTAGGGCAGCTGTGGCATAAACCTTACATTAGGTGGTGATCAAATAACTTTGTTAAGCACTGTTGTATTTTTCTTTTCACTTTTTATTTTAATGAGTTTTTGAGCCTTTTTTAAGAGGCTATTTATTCATTTATAAAGAGTAATTACTTTAGTCTGGACATTACTGACATTTCATTTTAGAACCATTCCATCATATCTGTCCCTCAAGGTCGTGAAATGAGTGTTGGACATAATAAAGTGGACCAGGATCATTCCAAAGTCTGTGTTACAATCATGTGTTACACCTTTACGGATTTTTTTTTATTTTTTTACCACCGCTACAAGCATGAACTCTGGCTGGTATCAGTCAATCGTGCAGTGGAAGATAATCTACTGCAGCCCTGCTTTGATCCCGGGAAATCTTTGCTATTATCCAGAAGTGAGACAGTGGCAGGCGCTCTGAGAATCTGATATTGAGGAAGTGCTTTGAAAAATATAAAAAGCAGCCGAGGGAACGCGACGCCTGTGGGCACAGGACGCTCCTTCTTGACAGTTGCAGGATGTTGATAAGCTCCACTTTATTTCGGCTTGATTTGGTTCATATTAAAAAACAACAGTGCGCTACATCTGGTGAGAGTCTGTAATAACAAGCTGAAACACACACACACACACACACACACACACACGCGCTTGTATCACTGCACTCGTCTCAAACTGTGAGTTATGCAGGCAAACGTCCAGCACTGTCAGTCACTTTAACTGTAATGTGTTTAAATAGGAGCATATAATGGGCTGCAGGTGAGCTCTGCCTATTAGTGCATTTAATGCAAACAACTCCATATACATACGTGTGTGTGTGTGTGTGTGCGTGCCCGTCGGCGTATTCAGAATGTTTTGTCAATTAAACCTTTAGGAGCCGTCGTATGTTTTTATTCCTCTGGAAAGTAAGGTTTTTTATTGTTTGTTTGCTTTCCTATTCTTTGTACAGCTTCACTGACTGGTTTTCATCTTGTCTGTTAACTATTATGTGATCTGAAGTGATCATCACTGCAACTGCAACTAATAATCAGTTTGTGTTGTTGATTAATCTGAGGATTTGTTTTCAATTAATGGACGGGGGAAAAAAAAAAACAGTGAAAAGGGTTATGTTTTCAAACATATGATTTTTAAAATAACAGGATGGAAAATGCAAGTTTAATCTACTTTCTTAAATATGTAGAAACCAAACAGCTATAATATATTCTTAGTTGTCAAATTATTAGGTACATCCAACAGAAAATAATGCAGTTTACAACACTCTTGCAACTATTCCCACTTTCAACTCTGTAAACCAAACTGTGTTTTCATTATAGAGGATGTAGTTGGTGCCGCTGCACTGTAATGACTTTCCACTGTGTGCGTACACACGCCTTTATGTTTCTAAAACAGTGAACACTTTGATAAATAATCGACTGTGTATAAACTTAAGTAACTCACTATGAGCTGAGATGTTTTCCAGCTCGACACTAAGTGCTGATATTAAGTGGAACTGACTGACCAATTAAAAAGTGTACAAAGCTGATGGTCACAAATTAAAACCATTAGAAATCAGTTTAGGCTGCAGCGGGCGGGATCGCTGGGAGAACTGTTGGTTGTTCAGTCTCATCTCATGACCTTCAAATACTAATGTTTTGGAATTGTGGCTCTTTGTCCCGAACCTCTCTCTCCCCAGATAACCACAGACAGAATCACATGCTTTATATGTGACAGATGACCCGGGGCGGTGTCTCCGTCTCTGAGACACTTCGCCCACACTGACACGCACATCGGCACATTTATTTTCCCACTCTTCCCACACTTTCGTGCCTGTACAGGCAGTAGTTGTTATCAATCCTGAAACAGAGCCACAACTGCTTGTCATTGATTACTCAGATACACTTAAAAAACACCACTGGAGGTCAAAATAAACAGCCTCGAAGTGCATCAGGCTATTAAAAGTAATAACCAGAGGGCGCTGTGACTGCAGCTTGGCTTGCATACATGCCCTCTTTTGCTTATCAGAGGAAGACAACAGTGGTGTTGTGTTTGTTCCTCTACAAAGGAGGACACACATACTGCGTCTCCCTGAGGAGAAAAGTCACGACACCAATGCGTCTGAAAAGCTGCGCGTGGAGGCATTTCTGGTTTTACACCATGGCAAAGTAACAAACAATCAAGCAATGTGGAGTTAACAGAGGCGTTTGTCACTTCCGCAGCTACACAGCTCACGCTGTAAAGAAACAATGTTGTTCAGCAATGTGAAGGCCGATTAATCGTACCCGTATCTTGGAACAATGACAGTTCTCTATGAACTAACTGCACTGTGATTGGTCAAATTTAGACATTACAGCCTAGATTTTGCCAGGGATAGAAACATCTACTGGAGGTGCAAGTTCTCTCCAAGATCACTTGATTCCAGGGCTGACTAATGAATCACATTTTCATCGTCATCACGAAGCTTCAGGTAGGTCACATGTGGTGTCAATCGAAGGTTCGGGGAGAGACAAGCGTAACTGTTAGAAAGACGTTGGAGCTGAGAGGACGCAGCGGCTGTTCGTGGGTATTTATGGATGTAACGGCGTGTTTTGGACGAAATATTTGCCTCGTTGGATCGTCTGAACATTTGCTAATGTAACAGGACTGTTTTTGTCAGAGTTTATGGAGTTTGAAATGTTTCTTTGGTTGTTGCAGAAGAAGTGTTAATTGCGCCTGATGTTGTGATTGTATCTCAAAATGGTTTGCTGGGTTCCGTGATCATGCCATTCCTGCCACTCGGTTCATTGACCTGTGACAGAGTGAGGAAGTGGGTGGGCTTCTGTGCGTGTGTGTGTGTGTGTGTGTGTGTGTGTATACGTGCAGAGGACTGGAAAGGGAAGAGAATGGAGATGAGAGAGTGAGTGAACCTAAGTGCAGGTTGTTATTGTTTTGGCGTTGGCTACGGCCTACAGTAGCCTGTGTTGAGAGAGAAAATGAAGTTGCAGTAAAAACATCCATCAGGCTTAATAATATGTTTCGCAAGTAGCTGAGTTGCTCACTGGAGTTTATGGACTTCATGTTCCGAACTTTTGTTTATTCATCACAAACTTTATCTCAATGTTGACCAGTGTAATCGCACATCGCAGACTTTGCTCAGATCACGCAGCCTTACTTGGTTTACATTGTTCTAAACGATTACCCTACCTTAGCTTAAAAGGTCCAGCGTGAAAGAATGAGTGACATCTAATTGTAAGACTTCAGATTGTAACAAACAGAGGACTCCTCTGACCACACCTCCATTTTCCAAAGCACATCAGGGAACCGTGGTGGTCTTTACATACCAGAGCGGTTTTTGCTCTTGTTTGTCTGCTTAGTAAGCTTCCATGAAGTGTGAAATCCACACTCTGGCTGATTTGCCTGTTTGGGCTGGTGGCAGACTCCGTAAAAAGACCCTAAAAGCTAATTCTAAATGCTAAAAAGGGCGAACAACTCCTGATCGTCACACAGTTACACACAGATCATCGATCAGAAAACGGATTATTTGTGTTTGCATGTCTGTGAATGTGTGTGTGTGTGTGCTCTGGTAAATCAACCTACAGTTCATCTGGACAGTTGATGGGTTGTGCTATTCTGTACCCATCCTTCAGATAGGCCGACATCTCAAAGGGGTCGATGTCGACGTAGGGGGTCTGACCCAGGGTCATCAGTTCCCACAGGGTCACTCCGAAGGCCCACTGTGAAAAACATCAACATGTGATGAACACTGATAGCAGCACACGTGTCATAAATATGTTCTATACATGTCTTAAATGTGTTATCATCACACAGGATAAGCACAATGCAGACTGTGGAAAAGTCTGTGTTTCCCATTTGCTTTCAAATGCAAAATGTTCTACTGGAACAATGCAAGGAAATTATGTTGAAAAATGTGTGTGCAACATAAACAATCCCCGCAGGTTTTTTTGTAAAGAGGCTGTAAGTTGACAGAGGGTTGACATTTATGCTACAGGAGACACTGGGTTCATGCTCCCATATCAGCGAGGCCCACCCTGCATGTTCCGTGCTGACCCTCACTGTGACCTCCCAGGAGGGAATAAAATAATAGTTTTTTTTGCATTAACAATATCAACGCATACCTCAGGTCACTTGTTATATAAGATATTGCTAACACGACAGAGACTAATGAATGAAAATGCACCAGATGATCCCTGTTCTGTTGGTCTACCCTAATCTTTAATGAATGACACAGGACTTTCAAAGGAAGCAAAGGGAGTGTCTCTCCGCTTTGCTATCCTGAGACAGGAAAGAGGGAAGAGCCAGAGACTCATGGAGCTCAACACCGGTATTCCCCTCCCTCTGATTTCTTGACCAACTGTCTGGGAATGGCACAAATACAATTGGTGCCATTTCCTGCATCACCTTCCCTTTTTATGTCCCCTGAAAAAGGTTTTATCTACTGAAATCCCTTGAGAGAGAGGAAATGTTGCTTTTTTTGGTGGGGAAGTCACTGTTTACAGATGCAGGGATGCTCACGTTAAATGAAAGACGCAAACTGGAAGTCTGGCAGAGTGCTTCTTACCACATCACTTGCACTAGAGAAGTCATTGTTGAGCAAACTTTCCAGGGCCATCCAGCGAACGGGCCGGTTCTCATTATCCCCTAGACAGTGGTAATCCATGGGAAATAGGTCCCGAGCCAGGGCGTTGTCTGTAATCTTCACCTGCATGTTGTCGTCAATGCTGTTGGGGAGAGTAGAAGAGATAAGTATTATAATTAGTCAATCAATTCCACAGCAAATCACCTGAAAGCCACAGAAAGAACTGAGGTCAAATGATGACAGCTTTGCGGCCGGGTCAGGGACACTTACACGCAGTTCCTGGCAGCGAGGTCTTTGTGTATGACCTCCCGACGAGCCAGGTAGCTCATCCCACATGCAATCTGAATTGCCATGTAAACCAAGTCTTGTTGAGAGATTGCCTGAAAGGAAACAAGGGAGGCAGAGACGATATGTTGTTCAGGAGCAGGAAAAACACAACAAGAAAGGGAGGGAGACAGACAGGAAACCGCAGCTGACGTGACTTCACTGTGGTGACACTCTTCTGTGTGAAACTGTTCTGATTTCCCCTAAATATAGTCATCATTGTCGACTGTGGGTCAAAGACGAGGGTTACACTTAAAATACTGCAGTGTTTTCATGAAAAGGATGTCAGCTGATTTAACAGAACCAATGTTGCAAAACAATTTTCTTATCGAGATATTCAATTAATTCCACAGTTAAAAAATAACATCTATCATCTTTGGTGTTACTCAACAGAAATGATGTAATATTACTTGCATGCTGCTTCTTTTATCTGAGGCTCTGTCAAGCAAAACTATCAGACCCGACTGAGAGTATCCCATCAAACTGCTGAACAACCAGATTCACTTCTGAAACTTTACGTCGGCACTTGTTTGTCTCATGCTCCAACCGGTTTGCAGCTGTTCTGCTTTAATAGCACACTGTTCCTGTTACTTCCCTCTGTGTTGACATAAAATGAATCACGTGCTATGTAAATATCAAAGGGCAACATGGGATCGAAACACCGTTATACTGAGAAACAGATAGATTTATCAGCATAATGTGAACTCATTTGACTCTGGATTGAATGTAACAGATTTATAAATATAAACGCATACAAAACTACAGCTTTAGGTAAATACTACGACCAGTCATGATTTTTAGACATGCTCGTCATCACGGGCGCCAATGATGCAGACAGCAGGCTGATGGTTCTTTGAAGTTAAATAATGACAACTATTGAATAAACTGCCATACAATTTGGTACAAATATCCATTGTGCAAAGACTACTGATGTTAATAATCCGCTGACGTTTCTTGTAATGCCTTCAAGAGATTAACATTTGCGTTTTTAAGGGAAACAAATCAAGAATTACTAGACGGATAAAACATAGTGAGACATTTATGTTGCCCACGGGATGAACGGGAGAAAAGATTGCTTTGTGTTTCTTTGTAGTGCCATCAACAGATATTTTTGGCTTTGCCCTAATTAGCATTTCAGTGAATGGTGAAAAACCCTCTTTACTATCGCACTTAGCTATGATGATATATAGAGCAGCAACTTAAAGCTATTGATTTATTGATATTTTAAGAGTTACATTTCTATAAACTAGTTGTGGTTATGTGCAAAGAAAACAAAAGGAACAAAGAAACCAGACAATATGATACTGATATAATATAATATAAAAATATTAATGAGAATTCACTAAGCTTCATACAGAATCACAAAGAGAAACGTTCAAATGTCTGGTTATTTATTTCATCATAACATTTGCTTTTAAAGGTGGTCAAGAGAGAAACCTTATCAAACATTTAGTGCATCACATTAAGTGTTCAACAGCCTAACTCATCACATGTGTCCCGTGTGGCCCTCCACCTCAGGTATGTTGTGCTAGCATTAGATTACTGATCTGTTCTTGACTTCTGAGTCTCCCTTTAAGTATCTAAATATTATCATTATCAAGTATCAATTTTAAGATTTGAAACAGGTTAAATTTGGTTAAATTGTAGCAGCTACTGTGAGTCATCCTACACCTCTCTTTGCTTCTGCTGGTCCAAGCAAAGAAATGACAAGGTCCTTTAAACAAATGTTGTATTTAGTGCTGCCAACGTTAGCGCAGTTAGTTTACTTCCGGAGGCGACGTGTGCAGGCAAACCGAGCCATCCTGATTAAAGGACAGTCTACGGTGCAAAGATGGATAAGGACGGACTTTTAGGTGGAAAGTTTCTTTTTAAAAAGTTACCCGACGGCTTGTTAGACAAAAATAAAGTGTGTGTGTGTGCACGCACTGTTTCTCCCTCTCCCTCTTTCTCTCTATGTGAGTTTGTGTTTTCTCTTTTGCCCTCCCCTCACTTGTGTTTTCTCTCTTGCCCTCCCTGACTTGTGTGCGTTTGTGTGCTCTCTTTCAGAGCTGTGAATTTGTACTTCATAAAGTTGAAAGAATTTGAGTTTAAATTTGAATTTAAATATACTTTTTGTGTTGATTCTACATTCATTCCACAATTTTATATAAAGAAATTTTTATTTTCGCGGTTAATTACAGAAAATTGTGCGATTAATCACTTTCAGCCTACACCTTTTTGGGTTTACCACTGAGAATTTAGATCGTCTTTGTATTCATATTTTCTTGTCATAAATAAATAAATATTAACAACTACTGGAAGACGATGAAATATCATTCATAAGGAGTATTTGTGAAGGAGTCTTGTTGCTGCTGTGGTGAAGCTGCTACAACCATAGTGTCGGTGTCTGTCTTTTCTCACTCCTCTGTGATTAAACAGCAGACAAACATACCGCCCACCTCGCCGTTTCTGTGTGTTGGATCACCGCTGAACGCTGTAGTACAAGGACGAAGGAAGGAACTGTTGTCTATGCAACACGTGCATGACACTACCATAGAAAGGTTTTGTTTGAACAAGTTGCTTGTCTCAAACCAGCTGTGAGTAGCATCATCATCATCATCATCATACCTTAAACTACCCTCATACTCTACTAATGTCAGATACTTTGCCAGGAGAAGCTGTTCCAACCATTGCGTCAGGGTGGTTGGTGCATTATGTGCGTTGAATAATTTACTACGGCCCACAAAAGATGTTATAAAACCTGAAATGGCCCTTGACAGAAAAAGGTTTCCATCCCCCGATTTAGCTATAACGAAAAAACCCCGCTGTGCCAAAACAGGCCCCCAGTGCTGCAAGCATGGCAGTGAACTTGTTTTGTTTCTTGGTCTCATGGACAAAAGCAACAGATTACATCAGTGCTGAAATGTGAAAATCCTACGGACAACTTTATATGCAACATAAGGGAAGCTGACCTCTGTCAAAGTTTGACCATGTAATAGACAACTTTTTGGCTTTGACTTGTCACTATGATGTTAAATCTGTTTGTACAGTGTAATGGTGATAGAAAAATGACACCATCCGTGTTTACACTCGTCCCCACAAGAAGGCTTCATATATTATTCTCCTGACCACTGGGACGCAGTTTTCACAGAATAATGGCAACTCAGTTTACAGCACAAAGAAACTGTGTTACTCATTACCTAAGCACAGCAATGAAAGAAAAAAACAAAACAAAAAAACGCTCAATCAGTGTGTATAGCGATGTGTAAATGTGGCTGAACTGACAGAAACAAAGCATCTGCATCGTAAGAGAAAAATAATCCAGTTGATAGAGAATCAAATGAATGAAAGGTGATTTTTGTTGTTGTTGATGTTAAAATTCATGAACAGAAATATAGAATAACTTGTGCTGCTTCCTTCAGGCTCTGTCAAGCAATACTATCAGACCTGACTGAGGGAGTGTTTGTGTGTATACAGCAGCAGCGTAGGCAGGGACAATAAGTGTTTATCCCGTTTAAAACAGCTGAACTACCCCTGTCTGCCTTAACATAAAACAAATCATTTCTTGTGTGAGGAGAGGAATAGAGGAATATCACCGGGCAACACAAGATCTAAACACCATTATACTGAGAAATACAGAGTGAGTCATGTGGAGCTGATAGGATGTGAACTCATTTGACGATGGTTCGAAAGTAACACACATTTGTTTATATTTAAATGTTAAGCACTACAATTTTAGGAGGCTTTAAAAATGACACACTCTGCCTTTTATACTAAATGAGTAACACAACCAACAGCCTATGTATTAAACTGCCAACTAACTCTGGTTCATTTGTTCAATTTGGTATTTTGAAGGTTGTTTTCTGCTCTGGGCAGTAACTGATGTTTTCCTCCTGCTGTTTCATTCTAAAGTGATGAAAGTTGTCTGTTGTCTCCATAAGAAACCACTTTTGTGCTCGGGGAAAATTCAGGACACGTAGACATTAGCCTGTCCGGCAGGTTTGTTTGAGGAAAGTGAAAGCGCTGCACAGATACAAAAAGACGCCTGGATGTTAACAATGTGAGGCAGCTTCTTTGGCTTTAATACATATAAACATCCCGTGTAGCTTTTTAAGTCAGTTCTAGCTCGTGAACTAACATGACATATATGAATGCATCCAACCTTATTTCCAAGTATCTGATCTGTGACAGGCAGTCCGCTGCATGAACCCGGCCCGAGATACACTGAGAGTGGAAATTTTTGACCAGTTAATCTTATCAGAGCGTGAAGACCGTGATAGAACCCAAATTAATTAATCCTGACAACCCTGAAAAACAAAGTCCTGGCAACCCATGAACAGAGATAAGAACATTTAAAGTCAACAACTCAAGCTAAACTGAGATGTGTTTCGCTGGTACTCGACCGTCAAACACCAGGCTGGTGGTTGTCAGGCGGAAATGACAACTGTGGAAAAGGTCAAGACTCACTTTCACCCCCTCCACCTCTACCTTTTCAAACCAGATGTTCCCTTTCAGAACAAATGCCACACTGTAGTGTTGTGCTTTCCCTCACAGATTTATCTCCTTCATAATATTTCAGATTTATAGCTTGGCGTTTCTTTCACCAGCACAACAACTTAATGACTACGTCTTTGTCTCCGACAACTGCCAAAAGCACATAATGAGATTGCTAAGAAAGAAGGTGCTGATGTGCAAACTGAAAATTAAGGTTGGGGTTTTTGATTAATGCAAATGGGTGGCATGATTCATCTTGTGATTGCAAAGTGTTTGCTACATGTGTATTTTGGATTTGGTTGGATTAGCACTGTGTCTATGCCAAGTACATCAAAGACTCCCCAGGGTTAACCTGTACAAAAGCCTGATTGTCTTTACATACCCAATACAAAAACACTGCCTTGCCCCGTAGCTTCACGCCAATTTCAACAATCCTTCTAATAGCAGAGTTAAATAAAAGTAGTTACTGGTGGGTGTTTTGGGTGTTGACAGATGCAAACACACAAAACATTCTTTCAGGGTTGTCACTGGGATAGAATCTGACTTTTCATCCAATTTGGGGGATTTAGTTTAATAGCTTAATAAATATCTCAGTGCGGTGCTGTACATAGTTTACACTGAAGCATTTATCTTAATGGCTTAATAAGTGTCTTAAAGCTCCAGTAAATGTATCCCATGTTAAAGCCTCACCTGTGGGTTGTTAGCCTCAGCTAGCTTGCACTGTCGCAAGAACAGCTTGAGATTCCCCCAAGCCATGAAGGGCAACAGCACCATTGGCTTCTCTCCTTCCTCCGTGCATACATGACTTATGGGCAGCAGGTTTCTGTAGGGCAACAACAATGACCAATTGAGGAACAGTAACATTTTGGAACAGGTCACACATAGTTTATTTGTACATGTGTTGACGTTTGATTCATGTCAGAGATGTTCATGGAATCAGTGTTATACGTTAGCAGGGTCATGAAAACCACTGCTGTGGAAGAGGAAGTTGGTTTGACATTAAAAAAGAGGAAGGACAACATGAAGATCATCATTTTCACACAAAGATAGTTGCTTAATAGATGTGGGTCAACTTTTGCTGCTGTTATTTTAAACTAAATTTAGCACTTTCAGTTTGAGAGTATTAAAATAAAGAAAAATAAGAATATCAAGAATAAAACAATGAAAAAATGTGGTTATAGAAGTCAAAAGAGAATGAGCAGCAATGCAGCGTGCGGGTTTTTACATTAAAAAAATGGGAAAATGTTTTGTTCTGTCCATCCATGTTACAGTATTTGCTCAATGTGTGAAAATGTGGTCTTGTTTAATCAGTGTTTTTAACAGAGATTTTTCGCAGGAACTGCTCTGACAGAATACAGCGTAGGGTTGGGGGTCAAGTGTTATGACTACAGACAAGACAGTGTTTGTTACAACAGCAGACATGGTGATGTAAGGTTTTTAATCAAATGAAAGCAAAACTGCTTAAAAATGACAACAACAACAAAACACTGCAGTGATTCATGGGAGCTTCCACTTACCTGTGATGAAGTCCACGGAGTTTGCAACTTTCAGTCAACATCATGGTCACCTGCACTTCGGATGCATGATCTATGAATTTAAATCAGAGACAGAATCTAATTGAAGCTACATTTAAGATGTCATACGATGGTTTGCAGTAGCAGCTGGAAAAGTAATCAACTCTGTGTCGTGTGACTCCACGTAGTGTTTAATTTTTCTTTTTTTTCCATTTTCCTGTACAGATTATTTTTCTGTGGGAAACTCAATTTCCCAGTTTTTCATCTATGAACCCTCCTCCGCCATAATGCGGCTCTTATGGATATTGGCATTTTTTTCACCTCCCAAAAGGAACATGAGAAGGAAGTATGGAGTTTAACAAAGCCAGTGCTGGCATGAGGATATTGTTCACCGCATGGTATCCACCCCTCCCTGTGTAAACATGAGAGAATGGAGAGGTCAGAAGGCAACTGGCAGAGAGAGCTGACACACGCTGCTAACAAACAACACGACACTCCCATGTAAAGGAGGCCTGTCGCTGGCGTGCAAAACCTGCAGCAGGAGTGCAAGACATACAACGCAATTACTGTTTGCATGTTTATGGGGATAAAACAATGTATGGCCATCTGCTGAGGCCATTAGAAAAGCCAGACCTCACTGAAAAAATAAACAGGATTATAACCTTGCAGTTGTATGCTTCCACCAACCAGTCGTGTCGCTGTTTATAAATTCACGTTTTGTGAGATCACGATGACCTTTGACCAGGAATTTTTGAATCACTTCATCCTGGAGTCTTACTGGATGTTCGTGGTAAACCTGAAGATGTTTCCCCACAGTGTTACGTTCCAGTTGAGACACATGGAAAATAACCAGATGGTGTGTAGTGAAGACTTTGACGGATTTAAATAAAAAGGTATCGTGTGTATATTTTAATGTAACATGTGATTGACACCACAGTGATCTTGACCATCTCAGTTTATGAAATAATCAGATAATGCTAAAACATTATCCCTACAGCAATAGCTATACAGAAAAGAAAAATAAAAGACACATTGTCGAACTGCTCGCAGCTTTATGTTTTGGTCAAATGATCTTTGTCATGTCTCTGGCTTCACAATCATGTTTCAGTCTATGACGCTCACCGAGCATGAGTGTTTCCTTTGCAAAAGCACACTTCAATGACTCCCCGTGGTGAATTGCACATCAATAGAGATGTGCACACTTGACTTAACACTACTGTTATTTCTTCAACATCTGTGCAAGTCAACTGAGCGTTATAGCATAGACAGAAGAGCACATACCTTTCACTGTCTTCACAAAGACCTGCTTCTCCTTGCTGGGGTCTTTTTCGTCCAGAAGAACACCATGGAAGATGCGGCCAAACGTGCCTGTCAAACACAAACCACAGGTCGTTGTTTTTTATTTTTATTTATTTGAGGAAAAGGGCAGGAGAGAGACAGCCAGAAGCATCGCTTTCAAAAATCAAAATGTCACCTCATTCACTTGCCACCATGTCTGGCTAATCTGTAAACAGAGACGGACAGGCTTCTGCTTAAAAGGCTTTGCCTCTTTATGGGATTTGGCAGTTTTGGCTAGTGTGTCACTGACAGAAGCCAAAACAAGAGCAACCCAATGGAGCGTGGAAGATCTCTCATCACTGAGAGCGATTCAGAAATACGTACGGCATGAAAAGGGGCTAAGTATGCATGTTCATCATCTCCTTTGTCTAAACTGTCACCCCATTGTTTCAAGGACTTTGCTGAGGTAAGATACCATTTCAGAACCTAAACCAATAACGTAAACTTAGAAAAGGCATCAGGGCCCCAAGGCTAACTATGCCTTGTGTTTCAGCAGGAGAGCAGACAAATCATAACAACAAGGTTGGTGTTTAATGGGCTCCCTCCAGCTCCTACCTTCTCCACTGAGCCTGTCTGGACATGCTGGTCTCCGTAAAACAGAACTCAACTTGGATAAATTGCTTCCAAGATGCGGTCATATTTGTTATATCTTAGTTGTTATTGCTTGTGTTTTATAAGTTTATTTTAAATTTGCTGACATTTTTATTTTGTTTGACGTTTTTTGTTTATGTGAATAAGACTCTCCAACAAAGGCTCTTTCAGAAAAATCTGAAAGAAAATTTGGGTTGTCTCCCAAAAGGGGAGTAATACAACAATAACAAACATTATTGCAGTTTTCTTCAGTAGCAAAATCAAGATTTGATATTAGTCAATGTAATGGTCATGCACGTGCAAACACACACTGAGATAAAATATGTGTAATTGCTTTGGTTTACGACAAATTTGTGAAATGTTTGCCCGTTAAGCATTTTAAAACCACAATTAGCTGGTTTCTCCTGAAAATCTATTTCTAATTATGACGTTTATTGTGAATTGTCAATATTGACTGATATGAAATGTTGTATTATAATAACCCCCTTTTAAAAAATATCCAGCCCAAAGTGCAGGAATTGTAAAACCTCAACAAGTGTTCATGCAAAAGCATGTTTGATCACCACACCCTTACAAAGTACAATGACTCATGATCCATAAAAGCTAGTCAAACTCATAGGAAGTACGAAAGGGCGCAGTACACATTCAAACAAACCACAATCCTATTTGGTGGACTAGCTGTACTGACACTCGACTGCCAACATGCTGACTGAGAGAAGGTTAATAAGCTGATGCTTCACTGGTTAATTCACACCCTGAGAACCATAAATGCTTGCACAAAAATGAATGGAGATACTTCAACTAGTTGCAAAGATACTTCTGAATGAAGAGAAGTGCTGAAGGCCGTCACCATCAATTCAGTCATCACATTAGAGTCACCAAATACAGCTTAACTGAATACGATGGGATATTTAACAACCAACCGGCATCAGAGGACCCTGGCTCTGAAAATGGCTAATGTCTGCACGAGCTCCACCTGTCATACGGAGACGCAGATAACCGCTCTATGTAAAGACTCCACAGCCTTGGATGCTACTGCCTAGTGGCACTGCTGTCACAAATTCTGTGTCAATGGCGTAAAAACTGACAGATGCTATGGGTGATGCCACTTGGTCAATGGCTACATTTGCACATTTCAGAGTCACTTTTGCTCCATGCCAGATCTAGCACATGAGAGCTAATGTGAATGATGCCCAGTCCACAGCTTGTTGAGCAGTCCACTAAACAAGCACCTAGTGCTGCTGCTGCTGCCACCTTGTGGTAATAGAAGTATGACCAATTAGGTCATTATTAGATCATTTGACCAGTATGGATGTGTAATAGGTAGGGGCTATATGGCGATTAATCGGCTTTCAGCTTTTTCATGCTTCAATCGTTATTCCATCAGACTTTAAAAATCCACTATCACAAAGACCTAAATGAATATAACTGTAAAACATGACATCTGTGTTGTACTATCCACACACACAGTTGGACAGAGATTACTACATTCAGTCAGAAACAGTGATTGTTAACCACTCAAAGCCTCTAAATGGCTTAGAGGAAGAAAAAAAAAAACCCCAGACAAAATAAACCAAACAAAAAAAACCCAGAACATCAACTCCTTTCTCCTCTGTTGTGTTGCACTCATGTAACAATTATATCATTCCCACAGACGCTCTAAAGCCCAGTGTGGGCAAGTGTCCAGACAGCTAAGTACAGTCTTGTTTGGTAACATCACTCCATTATGATGCTGAATCCCTTCCAAAAAGCAAACAGGCTGACAAACCAAAATGAAAAATAGAAAAAGAATCTGTTATTTTTGCAGTATGTCAGGTTTCAGTGTTTGTGCTTGTTAAACTTTCTGCAAATTGAGTTTAAGACTTGCAATTTACAACCAATGTCACTGGATAAAAGCACAAATAGTATGAAAGAAAAACTCTTATTTTATTCCTATTCATGAGAAAAGAAGCAGTTCATTCTGACCACACTGCACAGTTTGCATTAGCCATTATTGGTCCCAAGTAACAAAACCATGATCAATTCAAAGTTTCCAAGAATAAAAGTATGATTAACTTAATAACCCTATCAATTTTAAGACCTGTCAATCATGTATTTAAGATATTTAAAGCCTAAAAGTCAGACAACTGCTGTTGATAATCATGTGAGACTTTGTTGTTCAACTGGCTTTGTGAACTGTCTGACTTATGTGCTGCACCTTTCTTTTATGAATGGAGAAAATGTAGCAAATGTGTCCAGATTTATAATCTTACAACAGGAAAAAATGGTTTTCACGCTAAGTTATTAAGACATCGTCCGAAACAACCAACATCACAGGTGAACTGGATTTTATCAGCACATTGTTATAAACCCACTGCATTTACAGCCTTGTTGTTATTGTGGCCAAAAGCCTCATCACTGGAGGTGGTTTGAACGTTTAATGGGTGCACGCTCACCCATATACTTCATTTAATACCATCTAATTAAAACCAGGGCCAATATTTACAACACTCCTAAAAATGTAATTTTGCACTTAAGTGGAAACAGAAGAATCCTCCACTTTTAGTTTCACTCAGCAAGATATTGAATTTCTTTTCACATAAAATATGTTTCAAATTAGGGAAGATCCCCGAGTTTGGCCGTGAGCAGCTTGTTGTGGCTTTCGATGGTTGTCATCCAGTCACAAAGCTGAGACGTCAGGCGAAAATAAGAATTGATCCGGATATTCTTGCTAAATAAACAGTTATATTTAAGCAAAGAGCAGTGGTGAAGCTCACAAGTTTACTATTTTCTAGCTCTTCTAAACTCAGGGATTCAACAACAGTTGAAACAGACTTTTTTTTCTGTGCATCTTTTGTGTCTGTACTTGTCAATGTCAGACGTCATTCATGTTTCATTTACGTCTTATTCTGATGCGCCTCCTTTGTCTGCTGCAGGCTTTTCTTTGTAGTTGAATAGCTCCTTTTTATTGCATAACCACTTGTTCTTTTGGATGTCAAACAGACCAAATTAACTTTTATGACATTTGAATCATTTAGGCGCCAGTTGAAGAGAGCATTCATAATGACACAAAGTTATCAGTGGAGCAGGTGTAGGTTTGAGCTTTATAGCCGACTGAGCACTGACATGATGTGCAGTCATTTACTTTGTGGTGACCTGTCAGCAGTACTTAAATTTTGAAAGACTATACGGTGATTTATTCAGACAGACAGGCGGCATTTGTCCCTCTATTCAGAAAATAATATTCGTCATGTGTGTGCATGTGGGAAATACAGGCCATTTTGTTTCCAGACATATTTTAGTGCGGTTCATTCCCACATTCGTTATCATGTTATTGGTATGGGGTGGTTGATGTGGCAAAAATATGATATCCCAATTTTTTTTACAGTAAAATCATGATCAGAATTTTTTTAAAATAGATTTTTTTTGTTTTACTATTTTGCAAGTTATTGACCATTGCAACCAAACATATGGCCCTAAAAGAAAAATATAATATACATATAACAGAGAATTTAGGGCAAAGAACAGTTGTGCTGGGTACAATTTAATTATTTCCACCGCTTTCACTGCTAGTCTTCTTATATGCCTTTATTAAATGCCTGGCTGTGGTGTGGCTGCTCTCCTAGCTCTTTCACTCTCAGCATATTGTTTCGGACGCCGTTTCTTTGGTTGAAAAGGTTTGTCATGTTGCCATTCGACGGGCGAACCTTGTCCGTGCAAACTTTGTAAATAACCATTTGTGCGTTGTCGTTTGGGAAAAAGCCAAACAAGCTTCACACAGAGGTGGAGTTCTTTTTAGGGACCAATTCCTCTGTTTGTTTTAATTTTCAGCCATGGCTTCCGGCTACACTGTATCAAACAGGGTTTGTTTTCCTGTTTGGGGAAGATACCAAGTGGCAACCTGTCATATCATCACTCATAAGAAACTTAAACCCAGTCTCAAACTCTCCCAAATCAAATTCGGTCAGAGCCATGCTGACATGTTGCTGAAGTTCAGAGGTGTCACCTGCAACAAGGCGATACCAGCTGTGAATCACACTGATTTCCACTTATATGAGCCACGTTTCATTGTGTATTTTCCTCTAAATGGGAACATCATTTACAAAATGTACATCATGTTCCATTGATGGAAAGCTAAAACTAAATGTTTACTGAGGTGAGAAATCATGCGATCATTTTTACTTCCTGGCAAATTCACAGAGGAAACTATGGCTATTTGATCTTAGGTTGTGTGTTCTCAGAAACCTGGTGAATACAGCGTACATAATGGTGTGTATTTAGAGATACACAATGTTTATCATAGCCAATCCATCAAAGCATACCCAGCTACAACAAACTGAAAACCACATTTCTTCACAGATACACACCTGGAGTCCTGATGAGATGAGAGATGTTCACCACATCACATGCTATAATCTGTGACATTCATCACACAATCTGAATCCCACTATTCTGTGATGTTGCTGAGATAATGTTTACACTTCTTTGAGGAATGTGGAGATCAGTTTTCAGGCTTTACCCTTTCATGAGAGAAGAGAGTGAGGAGAAAAGAAGCAAATACCTTCATGCAAGACGTCTCGTAGAGTGACTCTCTCCCTCGAGATGGCAATGTCTTTCACTTTAGCTTTGGCCTCCATAAGAGTAACACTCCTCAGGTCATTTTTCTCTATGCGGAGAGATGGGTAGCCTGGGAAGAAAGAAAAACAAGACTTGGAATTAAAAACACTGCACAAACAAACATTTTCAAATTGAGCAAAAGGTCTTAAAATCTGATTAACCCAAGAAGGAAAAAAAAAAACTGTCAGCAGATTTCCTACTAACAAAAAAGATTTATATTTCAAACTCTCATATCAATTCCTGGAATTCCAGAAATTATAAGAAATATAATAGGTAAAACTTGTACAATGCCATTCACAGGTTGCATCAAAGCAACTTCAGGCAAAGTCCTGTGTTACAGCATAATCATTACATAACCTGTCAAAGTACTCACTGTCAATAGCTGCTGGCTGAAAGAGGAGAACACACACTTTCAGCTGTACCTGAGCAGACTGTGTTTAATTGTTGAGTCAGACGTTAATGATTCATACACGGGTGGATGAACAGAAACAATGAAAAAACTATTATGTTCAAGGCCCAAAAAGCCCCTTTGACTTGAGTCATATGGGAATATATACAGTAAATAAACTGTAAACAAGATCTGATTCAGCAGTAAATCAAATTCTATTTATTTTTCTTGGTTTACGTTCAACGGCCCATAAAGCAGTTCGATTAAAGGTTTAAATCTCTGCTGCAGCACATGAACTGTGAAGTACACAGGAACACAGTGCAGGTCAATGCTGCCCCCTGCAGATCAAAATAAGAGCAAGATTTATTTTCAACAGTGAGGGAAAATAAGACATCAAGGATCTATAAATATACAGACATGGATAACTATACATGCCATTTCATTTGGATATCTTATAAAATCTGTAGTTTAGCATTTTATCTTTATCTCTTTATAGTCTGCAAAGGTAAATTTCATTTTGTCATTTTCCAGTGGGAATATTTAATAAGAAAACCCACTGAGAACCTTCCACCGGAGTGGAAGATATCTTTGTAGCCGTATCCATTTTAGCTGGAGTGCTAAAGGAGGGAGAATTATCCAGCGTGATAATCCTGTTGGTTAGCTCATATAGAAGCACAAATATTCGGCTGTTTGGAGACAGACCAGAATAGCACCTGCCTATAGGGAAGGCAGTCGGTTTGCGGTGTTAAAGGGGACATATTATACCCTATTTCCCCCATTAAAATAGTTCCCTGGTGTCCTAATGAACATGTCAGTGACATGCCTTGGTCAAAATACCATAAGGATGAAGCATCATAGCAGTTCAATAACCCTGCTAAACCCGCCCCTTTCAGAACGCTCGGCTTTCGTGCATGGTCCCTTTATATGCAAATGAGACACAGGCAAACACACACCCACTTCTTCCAGAGTGTTTCTGATGTGTCCTCTTTACAGCGCTTTACAGCTCTATTCGTCTCCCCCTCCCTCCACTAGTTCTCTGACAATATCAACATGGCAGCGTGCGCAGAAAACAGCGAGAGTGCCGTCACAGGAAGAGACGTCCTACATAAGGATCGAGCCGAACACTGCCGAACTGTAAATCAGTTAAAAACACTTAGGGACAGCACCGCTGAAGTGGTGCGAACACACGAACACACGTTTGCTGACTTTATCCGGCACATTAGCTTCATATATAAAATCCTCTGAGGCTGGAAGTTTGTGTAAAACACTGTGCTCCACTGTGCAGCCACCAACAGCACACTTCTCCCTCCACGTTGACATAATACCGCTCTTCCTCCCTCGCCTGCACTCTCGCAAGGACAAGGTGGAGCTAAGGTGGAGCTCTCGAGGTAAACTTACTGGTGGGCGGTAACATTCGCGGTGAAATGCGCATGCTGCCGTCATAAGCGCAGGGAATTCAACATCGAGTGTTTTATCACCTATACTTACACTAAGGGGGACCACGAAAAAAAGGACTAAGTATTCTTTTTCCACACTTTGGCGACTGGTAGGGCCTCCAGAGTCCCAAATATAAGTATTGAAATGGTTAAAAAGTTGATTTTGCATAATATGTCCCCTTTAAGTAACTAGCACGGCAAGGATCAGACTCCTGAGGATCACTATCTAGTTTTATTTTACCCAGCAAGTCACGACCATCAGCTAACACAAGCTTGTTTTCTACAGTATTCATCAAAGGAGTGTAAAGTTCAGAATGCTAAAGAAACAAAATGGATTAGGTTTTATATTGCAGTATCAAAATGGTGTTTTAAAGCTTTAGTGGAACTTACTTTTGGTTTCATTAGGGGGAGCACCAGGGTTTTGGAAGGAGGAGGCAGCAAGCTGGAGGATTGGTGCAGAACCAGGGTGATTGTCTGAAGACAAGAGGAGAGGGAGGAGGAGCACAGTGAGGAAAAAAAGTGTTTTAAGGGATAGTTCACTCAAATTACAACATGGCCTGAATGAACGAATGGTTGGACATCAACTGCAGCTGCAAATGTTCAGCTCATTTTGGAGATCATCGATCAAATCAGGCATGCATGAAATATGGGTAAACTTTGGGTGGATGGTGGTGCAAATAATCACATTCAGCAAAGCTTACAGTAAGATATAAAGAAAAGGCACAGGAGGTGAGATGTGAGCTGTGTCCACCAGAGGGAGATGATGGATCACAAACTGATGAAGCAGGTGATGAGTGCATTTGCTTTGGATCCCAACAGAGGGCACAGAGGAATAAGAATGAGGCGTCAATATTTGGAGGGTTTGATTCATTCTCTAACATTTGTCTGTTGACCAAACTGCATGAAGAGGAAAGTTTTTCCAAAAACTCAATGACATCTTACTGTGAATTGTTTTAAAGCAGGTGTTCACCCTTGAAAATGTTGGAAATACTCATTTTATTTGGACAAAAGAAGCATTACTTTATCACAGTGTCGACCTGTGTGATAACCTCTAATGATAATGATAATGATAACCCATAATACATTTATACTTTATATACCTATTTGTGATAAAAAGGTGCCTTAAAATAAATATCAACTTCAGTGTTTATTGTTCTCATATCTAAATAAACTTTTATGGTTGTACAAGGACGGCACAGAATGCTTTCACTTCTGTAGCATTTGTACCATGACCAGTGTCAACTGCGGTTACTTGAGCGGTTTAATGGCAAAATGTTGGGTATCTTTGCAGTGATAAAACATATTCATTTGTGGGCCGATGGGTACATGTTGACTTGATATAGCTATCACTCAGTGAACAGTAATTAACTTTATCTTGTTTAATCCAGTCACAAATGAACTAATGTTGCAGAGCAGTTGTGTTCCCGTGCTTCCAGTCTTTGTGCTGAGATGAGCTAACCAGCTGTAATGTTGAAGAGCAGACCTAGAAGTCGTCAATGCTCGTCCAGAAAGTCAATCTCCCAAAATGCGGATGTGAATATATTCTATAGTTAGTTGTAATATATATATATATATATATATATATATATATATATATATATATATATATATATATATATATATATATATATATATATATATACACACACATTAACACAATAATGTTAGCTTTATAAATGGTTATATGGACTATGGCAAGAGGGCAAAACCAAATTAACTAAACTAATAAAGACTCATTTTGCAAAAAAGGACCTATCTTATTGTAATCAAGAGCTTCTATGGTTACTATGGTGATGTTTTTATGATGGCAACCTTGGATGTCACTTTATGGCTCCATTGCTGTACTTAGACTGTGATTAAAAGGCCAAAATCCACAAGATGAACAGCAAGAGAATTATACTCTACCCCATAATTACAGTGGGTGCCAGCCAAGAGAACATGACTGGGTGAGTGATCAAACTGCTACCTTACACCAGCAATTTCTAACAAAGACCCTTGCTGGGGGCAATCTGCTACAGCCCAGATTCACTTTCTGCATAATAAAGTGTCACGCTGGTGAAAGATGAAAGCTGAAATAGGCATTTGTTGGCTTAAACGTGATAGTATGACGTTAACAAGGACTGCTCAGTGTAATGACAACTGAAACTTACACCAATCATATTCATATTGTTTTCCTACAAGAGCATTACCAAATCTCTGGAGAGAATTATTTTTATTTTTGCAAACAAAATGAAATAGAGAATGGAGAACAAACCGACACCGTAATACAAACTGAACCCTGTGGTTGTTGAACCACTGCATCCCTCAAGCTCACTATAATATTGTGATTGTAGGTCAGTGTCTCCAACCCTGGCTGCTCTATATTAATTAAATTTGTACATCATCCAATATAAAAGACTGCTTGTGCTTCGTTGTTACAAGCTGTTGGGGACAAAAAAAAAACATTTACACAGTGACCAAAAATAAAGAGATCATCACTGCAGGGATTGTTCTCTTTATTATGATCTTATGATGGCAGTTAAACGATTAAGGTCATTCACAGAACATTATTGCATTAAGAAAAGCATGTGCATGTTGGGATGCCTGTGCGAGAAGTCTGATATGAAGCACTTCTACATGCAGTTATCAGCTCAACAAACTCATGCTTTGACTTATCGACAGTCCGGTGAGTGTTGTCTCGGCTGTAGGGAGTAAGATGTCTTACTTGTGACGGGGGCTGCGTTGTTTGGTGTGTCAGCTCTCAGGTATTGTGTGGTCTGTGTCGATGGCTGAGACAGACCCTGTGAGCTCCCACTGTCACTCACACTGAAAGACATAGAGGAAAAACATGGAGGTTTCATGTGAGGGGACCTGAAATATACAATCCATACGTATGTTTTTACAAGTACATAACTTAAAATAAAGACCACTTTTGACAAGGACCTTGCTTTTTTCATCTTGCACCACCATGTTTGTACAGCAGCTGAAAAGATAATCCATCGAAAGCCTGCATTATGTGTTTTTAAGCTGTAGCTAACTATGCAACTGAAGAAGAATGACATCTTTTGTGGTTAAGTGGAGACCACCACAGTTCCCCAAGACGAGGCCTCCATTTGTTACAATCTGCAGTCTCACCATAAGATGTCATTAATTCTTACACACTTTTAACAAATCAGGCTGTATCATTAAAGCTTTACCCAGTCTTAGCTAATGAAGGCATTGATGACGTGTAAATGTGTTGCTACAATCATTATTGCTTTTTAAGTCCAATCAAAAGCACAGTAAACAACTGTGACCTTAAACTATCTCATAAACCTCTGGCAAATGTAGGCATGAATGTTTTATTTATAAAAATGTTTATAGTGAGAAATACACACACAGTTCATTAGGAACACCTAACTAAAACTGATGCCGGTGCAGTCAAATACAAAGTTACTGGAACAGTGATAAGGAGACTGTTTTAGTTCAAGCTGTTTTGAAGAGGTGTTGAGCTGCATTTTGTGTTGCTGTTGAATTGTTTTGCCCAGTAATTGAGAACAAGCCAAGTATCAGAAACACCTCTCAGTACAAACAGAGGTGACATTTTTAGAGTCCTTTGTTTGTCTGACCAACAATTCACAAAAAAGGTATTTCACTTCATCTTAAGACAAGGAACACCTGCAGACATGTACAATAAACCTTCTGTCAATCAACTAAAAAGGTCTTGATTTAATGTTAAAGCTCCACAAAACTCGGGGGGTTATAAACCTGAAGGATGTTGCCAAAATAACAGTGCACCAAGTGAATTTAACGCAATTATCACATTACAAAGACTACTATGACAATTTAAATACACCACTGCCTCTGTGGTTTACCTCTCTAAAAAGGACGTGCTGATCTGATTTCACACTGATATCTGATAACCAGCATAGCTGCCTACAGCCATCTGGAGTGGAGATTACATGAAATTAAACAACACGAAAGCTAAAGTGCAGGTTTCAACTTGATATAATCCTCTCTGTGGAGATGACCTATTTTTGTTGGTCTTTGCAAAGAGAAAAACACAAGGACATAACTCTTACAGGTGACAGAGGGAAGGCTGTATATCTACTCAGCTAGATGCTGGTTTTCGTGCACAGTAGAATGTGTTTAAACCCTAGCCAGTATATAATATAGACAAATACAACAGCTGATTTGTTTATTCAGCCATCTAGGGAAGCCATCTTTACCAAAGTAGCAAGTCACAGTGAATTACATGAGGCACTGGCCCCCTCTTTTATTCTTAATGGTTATATTATATTATTCAAATCTTAAATAATAAATAAATGACTGTAACCAGAAAGTAAAGCTTCAACTTTGACAATATTTTAAAACCTTTAAAGCTGCCATGTTTCAATTTATAAATAAATAAAAATAATAAAGACTGTAACTTAGTAGCTTCCTAACACAACCTAAATATCAAGAATAAAAATTGGTCCACTGCTGACCTAAGAACCTGTGTACAGTATTACACAGAGACCTAAACTGCAGTAAACACAAAGATATGTTAAAGTAAAATGAAACGTAAAGTGTCATTCGTCTGTAACAATCTTTTCGAATGTAGACAAATAAAAATAAACAAACCTGTCCTCCATCTCAACTCTCTTCATGCTGTGCAGATGAAGGATGGCAAGGATGATGGCCACAAGGAAGATGACGATGCAGCACACACTCACGCTTATGTAGAACACCTGAGTGGAGCTGGTGGGGGCGGTCACACCATCTACTGACAAAAACAAGCCGTGTTAACAATCAGGAAAAAGGAACAATTGGTAACTGTGGTATCACATACAGTGCCCCGGGATGCCATAACAGTCTGGGACAAGCAAAAGGGAGAGCATTTCACCATATCACCAAAGATCTGTAGAGGCGGCAGAGATGGATTACTGCCATAAAATGTGCTCAAAGCGAGCACAGAAAACAGAGCGAGAGGAATCCACTGGAGGAGAGATTATTTAATATCAGGTACAGAATCAAACCCTTGCCAACTTCAAAGTCTTGTTTATTTTACATGCTTTTATTGCGGTGTCTAAATGTTCATGAAAGATGAGGGGAAAGCTCATCAGAAAGTCGTAGGTGTCGGAATCCTGCAGGTCTAGAATAATGTCTGCTTTGTCTGTTCATACTGGTGAAAAGCACCGAAGGGAAATACTAAGGGTGAGTTATACTGAGTCCGTGCAAAATATTGCACAATCTCTGTGGCTCTAACATGCACAGTGAACTCTTGAACGCTTCAAACCAGCTTTTCCTGCCACCATGGCAGTGTACGAAAACTAAGTTACATGATGTCCAGAGCTCTATAAAAGAAGCAGAGCATTAATATAAGGAAAGTCAATAAGATTGAAACATGAGTGAAAGAGTGAGGTACATTATAAGTGAAGTGAGGGCTTCACTTTGGGTTAATGGAGGCCTGGAATAGCAGAGGCTGTGTCCAGGATCCAGTGTCTAAGAGCTTTTCTCATCACCTCTCTAAAAGCCTCTGAGGGCCCCAGGTTCCTTGGGCTTACCCAAGCAGAAGGGAAACATGCCACTAATGGTGCTTTGTTACTGGGGCAGTGGGCTCACAAAGAGTATAAATCCCACCAAAAGTGGACACCCACTCCACTGGGTGGGGGCAGACCAAGCACATTTCAATAGGGGAGAATGAATCCTTCTGTCTTTGCTCTGAAATCATGCCTCGGTTGTGGAAAGTCTGACGAATGTGAACTGCTCTGCCTGGGAATTGCTCGGGACTAAATCAGCTTCTATTTTATCAGGCTGATGCCACCTATAATAGACGAGAGACCTGGATCAGTAAGATTACTTACAGTCGGGCCGCTGAAGAGTGTTATTGTTGAGGGGAATGGGAATCTTGGAGTCAGAATCTATTCCTGTAGGAAAGAAGGAAGAAAGGAAAAAATGTAAGAGACATCTGTTAATTGTAGCTGCAGAAAATGCCCCGATATACGCTCTCCTATAAACTGCATGAGTCGTTCTCTCTCTATATTCCCACTTAAAACCAGTAAATGTTTAGCTCACAGAACACAGAAATATAACTTTCATATTGCTGAGACCATATAATACGTTACTGAATATAATCAAGCAAAACACATTATACATTATTATTATATTGATATAAAAGTGTCAGCATCCAGCACTTCTTGGTTTGCAAACATACTCTTGTAGCACATTTTCCTCCTCTTGAAGTTGAGCACTGTGTAGTTGTTGGGGTGGATGGTCAGATTGAGCTGCACTGTCGCAACAGCCTCTCCATCTACTTTGCCGGAACAGAAGAGGTCCACTCTGAAGACTGTGGAGAAAACGAGAGCAAACACACAGCAAACATTGTTTAGAGAAAGTTAAAAGGAAAATATTAAAAGGTTAAAGGAGATTTTGTGCACCAGTAGTAGGTCCTGTCAGATCCCACAAAGTAGCACCTTGTTATGAAAGGGGTAAGACATGCTGGAAGACTTCATTAGGTCAAACAGGTGCTCTTCAGTAAGGCAGGTAAAAAAATACATTAAAATAAAATCCCAGGATGTTGAATACTGGAGACAACCAAGGAGCAAAACTCCCATTTTCAGGTGAAACTATATTATGAATTTATTTGTTTAGGTAGATGAACAGACCAAAAGCTGTTGAATCCAAGTCATCATCGTAGTTAGACTTCATCTTTTAATATATAAATATAACATCTTATTTGTGAAATTTGTACAAAACCAAACTTTAAAAATGCCTTACATCTCAGCAGCTCAGTACTAGCATGGTACTATTAATGTAATATTCCAATCTAATATCCAGATAATATTGATAGAGCAATTTGAGTTCATTTGACCAACCAGAGGGAACACGGGGAACCTCCCCCTGACTGGAGATGTTGCTTCTTGGTAGGTTCATGGCAACAGCGTTCTCCACATGGAAGCCAAGCCTGTAGTCAACCTACGAACAGAACAGGATGAGACAAAGTCACAACAACGACAAAATGGGTCATCTTGAACAAGTAATCAGGTGGTGACTGATAATTCACTTTGCTGCAGAGTCTTACCTTTGTCTTGGAATGCCATGTGAAGTGAAGGCTGTTGGTTTCACTAGGAACAGGTAGGGTGAAGGAGAGTGCATAGTGGTTCACTACATCATCTCGTACGTAGTAAAGCTCTGCGTCTAAGCCTGTGGGAGGACAGAGGACATGAGAGTGCACTGAGGTCAATGGACATAAAATACTTTCAAACAAATTTTCTGATCTAGAGAGGAAATTTAAACAAACAGACAAAGAACAGGTCGGAGGAAAAATGGTGAAATATTCACTTGAGCTGCCTGCCTGGATTAGGGTGGGTTTCCCCTCAATAAGAGAGATGGTCTAACCACATCTGTTAGTGCTTCAGAACTCTTAGTGCCCAAGTGAAAAACTTCAAAACACTCAAGTGAGACAACAACTAAAATATGGCCACAATTTTCTATCCAGGAAACAGAATTCGGCAAGGGAAGGTTTAAAGGGAAGGAACAGGAATGCCTTAGATAAAAAATGTGGCCTTGCATTCAACACTCATAATCTGTTTAACCAGTCAGTCTTCTGTAAATGTACAGAAGTGGAAAAGCCATGATGTCACACAATCATCAGAGAGCAAAGAGAGCAGTGTATGAAGTTAAGTATTTGCCAAAAACAAAATGAGGGCTTTAAGAAGTTTGTTTCCCACATTAGGCTCCTGCTCTATCAAAAAGTCAAAGGAGTCTAATGTGTTCCTGATGAAATCCCCAAACCTGGCCCTGGGCAGTGTGATCAGTCCCCAAAAATGTCTGTCTGCCAGAGTGGTGTCTGTCTATCAGTCTGAGTATCTAGTTTAAAGAGAAAGGAAGAATGTGCCCAGGCTCCCCCAATACCCCCGGGCTGTCTCAGAGCTCGGGCTCAGAGACTTTTCTCACATTGGCTCAATTAAAAACACTCTCAACCATTTTGCCAGCTCAGAAGGAGAAGGGGTGGTATGTAAACTGCTATTTAACCAAGCCCAAAGAGTAGATTGCTGCCTTTCCTTTCCTTTAATTAGGAGGGCTGTCCCTTTATAAGTTTTCACTTAAAACAGATGCTTAAAATAATAAAGATACATCAAACGTTGATTCAAAATCTTAGACATGGTAGTTTAATGAAATAAATAAGAACCACTTATTTGATTTTTCTTTCTTGTACAACTTTCAAGTGTAGCTCCTGGCCTTCTGGAATTATCCCATTAGCCATCTGGAGCGGACATATGCGAGTGGTCACGATCAGCTTTTTGGCCCCTGTTCCTGATCTGATCTTTTTAGTATTAAGTATCTGCCAATACCAAGTACTGATTCAATACTTGTAGTTGCCAGGATGACAGAGCACCATTTTTAAACAAATGGTCACTATCAGTGATAATAATTGAATAACATTCCTGAAGTGTTTCGTGAGAAAGAAGAATTGAAAGAAGACTCCTGCTACGAGACTGCAGATACTGGTGAAAAATAACAGACCATTTCAGTTTATATTGTGTATAGAAACATTTTTGAGTTTCGTCGTAAACTCAAGTTACAGTGACATTCACCTGCTTTGGTCCCTACTAAAGTTTATTTTCCTTTTAACCTCTTTGGGACCTTTTCTGGCATAAACTGTCTGTATAAAGGACCAAAACCTGGTCCTAATGAGACAGAACTTCATTTCTGAGGAAGCTAAGGGCTAAGAATTGAATTGTGGTAAAGTTAAGCATGAACTGGCTATGGAAAACATTTTATTAGGCTGTCCAAATGAATGGAAGCCAATGCAGTGTCCTCAGCAGCACAAACCTCTCTGTCTGTCTGTCTGTCTGTCTGTCTGTGTCTGTGTGTAAGTCCACTACAGTTCATTAGGTAAAGCATTGGTGGAAAAAACTAGGCATTGTATTAAAACACGACCAATTGCTTATCTAACACACTGGTATATAAAAAAATTAAATACTGTGATAATGAACCAAATTAAGCCCTGCTACAGTCTACAGCCGAGCTACATGAAAAGCAGCCAACAGTGGGCGCTTGTAGAAAGCTCTGCTCGAGTAAAAGATCTGGGAGGTGATCAGAGATATTTCCGTCTTCAATCAGTTAAAAAATGCCCAGATCGGCTCCGATTCCATACTTGAGATTAGGATTGGAACATCCCTATCCAGCTTTTTTTTCTATCACAATCAATCTTTAATCATTTGACATTTATCATGATAACTATCAATACTGACTGACTTGAAAGTGATTTTTTTATTGCGATAACACCTATGACTAATGCCAAGTACAGACATGACACATAGACCAGATCACAACATCTTGCCACACGCTTCCTTGATAGTGAACTATGCCTCCAGGCCCAAAGAGGACCAGTTTGTTTCCACTTGTTCTTCCCACTGCACCTTCACCATCCTCTCAAACTACAACAGCTTCAAAACAGGAATGCTTCGTAACGGCAACAGCAGCCTGTCAGTCTACACCGACAGAGGAGAGGGAATCAGTGGTTCCTGAGGTTAAGGAAGTCGAACCACACACTGCAGTCAAATCCCTGACTCGCACACTTTTTTACTCTCTGGAATGGGAAAACAGCATTTTCTAGAAGGTGTGCCCTGTCAACAACACTCTGATTTAGTTAGTATTTGGTCACAACACATAACAAGAGTCAAATAACCATCATTCTGTTTGCTACTATAGTCGTGCATGTTGGTAATGCAAACTTCTATAAAACAAATAGAAAACAAGACAAACATAATAGTTGTTTTGAGGGAACATTTCATCATGTGCTGGACTCAAGTGACTAACAACAACCCAGGCAGAACATTAGTCTTAAGATCATTTATATAACCATCTGCTTGTCTGCTAAACATTGATACCCTAAATTTACACTTAGTGAAAACCGTTTTTCATGAATGAGCCTAAATAAGACTTCAGTAAACCTATTAGCTTTGAGCACATATTAACATGTATGACTATGTTTGGATATAACTAGTTTATACCAAAGCATGGTATGATTTATAGTGACGTCCAGTCAGTGCTACACTTTGTTTGACAAGCACAATGACATGATGACATTGTTTATAGAAACGTATGGAGGAATTCAACATCATATATCAGCATTTTGACCTGATTAATGGGTCAATGTGCTGTGGAAAAATCTAAATCACAGATGAGGCCCTAAAACATACATTACTGCTCCATATAAATATTAGAGGTAAAATGTAGGAGGGAACGGCTTTAATAAACATGTGAATTCCACATTTAAAATTATGAGGCAGGGTTAATGTCTGAGAAAAGAGTCTATACATGGGACTAGGGGACACGGGACTAGGGCTGGAACATTTATCTAATAATCTTTGACTAAATGTATGTATGTTTAATTGATTAACAATAATATATAAAAATGAGATTAAAATAAAAATAAAAGTAACTGGAAGTGAATGTTGCCTGTTTCTTTGCGCCACCGTATCAAAGAAACCAAAAACATTTTTTGGCTTATGGACAAGAGAATATATTTGAGAACATTTAAAGAAAGTTTGAGAAACAAAAACTGTCATTTTTGTCATAATTTTCTGACCATTTTATGGACCAATCAAATAAATCATTGATAGATTAATCAAAATTATCGTTAGTATTGCAACCCTTCTCAAAGGTTACTTGAAGAGAGCTGTTGTTGACGTAATTATAAAATGTTGCTTGTGGTGTGTAAATTCATAGACCAAAACGGTTTATTTCTGGATAGTCGAGCACAATTGGATTATCTACAGACTAAGCTGGTAATAGTGGTATAATAAAAAAATTGCCACAGTTAATACATTTATAATAAATATGTATACACAGTACACACTGCCATACAAGATGCAAATGACTTAAATAAGCTATTATCAAACAATCCCAGATGTCCAGCATTGTGTGAGCAGGATCTAAAGCAGAACTGTGCATGGTTTCTACCCCCTGGTTAAATGTCTTGTTGTGGGGAGATTCGTCACCATTGCCCCTACCATCAGTAAGCAGAAAACCAGCCTTGCAAGATCGGGGCTGCCGACCCAGAGTGTTCAGAATCAGGAAACACAAATTGCTTCACGGCCTTACACACAGACACACACACACAGACAGACGGACACAAGCACGCCAGGTACCAACTATAAGATCAAGGCTGCAATAGTGTTATTTTAGGTGTTCATCATGGCAGAGCCAGTGAAAAAGAAGTAGAGAAAAGCTGACGGAGGAAGAGGAGCCACTTGTCTGACCAAGCGAGGGGCAACACGCGAGTGAACATCAGACCGGCAGTGGTGAGTCATTAGGATAAACCTGGAGAAAAAGGATGGATATTTACGATGGTGTTGTAATAATATGTTCTCCCAAACTGTAGGGGGAGCTCCATAGAGAAGATGGCGAAAAATCTATCAAAAGTTCCAAGTTCAAGCTGAACAAATCACACATTACACTGTGACACCCAATCCCATTATCTGGGTGTGTTAGTCCGACTTTGACTCAAAATCAAAATCTTTGACACTGATTTTATAACTTATGACTTGTCTGTCTACGGCCAAAAAATGATTTGTGATATTAAGAGTGATGCTGACGGTTCATCACCAAGTAAGCATTTGTATGGCTTTGACAAGATATCACATAATAGACAATGAGACCGATAACATGAAAACATAATAAAACAATATGGGCATCTTAACCAAGTTATGTTTTCTTTGCTATCTGTGGATCCTTATGCAGAGAAGTATAAAAAAGGAGAACAAAAGGAGGCAGTGGCCAGGTGGTACGGTCCAGGAAAGGTATAACAAAGACCCTCTTGTGTGCACGGTTGACACTTTACCTCCCAAAGCCTCCATCCCTGAGTGCTCAGGAGATAAACAGCCCCCCCCCCCAACTTCTCATTGGGAAGATAGTGGTCACATTAACCAGGGAGGAGGGGGGAAATGAGGGCCTATGTGAAACTCTATCAACTGGAAACTCTACACAAATCCACAGGAATGAGCGAGGCTGGAGAACGAGAGGGTAACAACTATGAAAGGATCCCAAGGTCAGAAATATGAGACACACTGGAAATCTACAAACTTAACAGAAACAGTTACAATCTGTGACTGAAAAAGAGATCACATAAAAAAGCTCGATGCTTAAATCTCATGGTATCATGAGTAGGTCAGTCTGTCAGATATACATTTTAAAAGAAGGAGCCATGGTGGAAAGTTGTATTGGCTTGGGACATTTCAGATGTTTATGAGACTGAGACAGCCTGAAAACATAATGTCTTCCTTTCTAAATTACCAAACATTTGACAAGATATCTTCAATTTAATGACTGTGCATGCTATAAAGGGGCTCCTAGAGTTTAACATGCAATCCAAATAAAAAAAAAATAGTGGAAGATCATTGTCCCCTCTCTCCTTCCTCTCCAAATAGGTTATAAGGTAGTTTAAGGAACCAATCCTGCACAAACTGAAAGGTGGAAATTCAAGGAGGTACACTCATACCCTTTTTCCACAGCATGGACATAAACAGAATTTCCAGCCTGTAAAATAAAGTATTAATTGTGAATAAACTGGCTCTGTGCCTTTAAGTAGCATTCCAATTAACGGCACCTTAATACTGTTTTCCTTACGTTTTAAGTGTGAAAATACGGTGAAATGTAATTCAAAATAAATAAACTGAAGTTTTATTTTCCCATTTAAACCCAATCCATCCACAGTTCCACACCAACATGCGGCATTGGGTCAACAACTGCAGCAGGAAATCCCCTGACATGTCATCTTGGCTCACGGTTATTTCACAGAGAAAAAAGTGGGTCAAATTCAGAGCTGCTAAAAACTGAGTGTGTCATTAATATAGAGTAGGTAATTAGCATCTTTATCTTGCAAAAGAAAAATCACCACCTTCCTAGACACAGTCTGACAATGGCGTAAAACCACATTCCAATAGTTAAAGCAATTAAAATGCATGATCATAGAAAATGTAAAATAAAATGCACAAACATGCCTAACAAAGACATCAAGTTTTAGTCTAGTTATGCAGAACATGCAACGATACGTGCAGTTCAAAGTATCTTACATCTGGAGGAAAAACACATTAAGGCCCAATCTTTCTGTGGTTTCCTTTGAGTTGCTTCAAAGAAACTATACATCAGTTTCTCTCTTTTATTCCATGAAGTGCCTCAAGGGCAGACAAGGATGAAGGCAGGGAAAGGAATCTGAGCAAGGCTGTATGCCACTCTCCCATTATAGGCACCTCATTGATGCTTATTTGTTGCTCAAAGAGGCGCCGCCGTTTACTCAACAAATATCAGACAGTTTACTAAAGAAATGATTAGCTTTTTGTGGCAGAATTATTTTCATCTTTGGGTGACTAAAGGGTCACATCAGAGGTCTCACGCAAAACTTCCCTCATCTATTTTAGGATGTTGTATTACATGGGCAGCTTTGTGAGTACCGCAGCAGTTTGAAAGTGTCGACTGTGTGCGAAAGGTCAAATATTTTTTTAGTGTCCAACGTGTATGTCCGGCTATAATGTAGCTCCTATTTTAGAAATGCTGTAGGAAACAGAAATCTTGGGACATGTCAGATTTCAGCATCTACCGTTTATGACGTTTCTTAATTTCCACAAAAACAAAATAAAATTATCAAATGTGACATTTGCTGTCAAATATGGAACACCAATAACAAATGAGCAGATTTATGATTCAAATTTATACAGAAGGGAAATAATTTATAAAATGGGTTGTTGCGTTACAGGATCTCCTTTGAGTGGATCAGCATAGACAAAAGATGTGCAAGCAGGGGCTCCTCTATTCAAACACGGGATCCTTAGAGTGTGGCATGAAAGAAATGAATAGTGCTGCCAATCACTCCTCACTGTTCACAGACGTTCTCAAACTGAAAGCCTCTGCTTTTCTGTTCGGCTCTTTGGAGGAGGGGAAGAAGGCTAGTTTTTCAACTTGCACTTGGCTCTTCCAGAATACATGGGCGGTTTTACACACTAGCTTACATTTTCACTTTTCTTTTATGAGACCTGGTTATTTTTCATTTGTGCATGCTTGGCCAGAGGAATTTAGCCAAACGGTGAGCTCCTCAGCTGACTGAGTGAGAGGGAAAAGTGACTGCATCGCTTATATTTTCCCTCTCTTGGAAGTCACAACACAAAATAAAACAGAAAACATCGTTTTTTCCTGCAGATTTCCACATGTGATACAAATGTAATGCCATATGTAATTTGTCTCGTGAGATCAATCATCAACTGTATTTGCACAAAACACATTTCCACACCCCATACACACTACAGGGAAAAGCGGATTTTAATTGGAAGCTGCTTGTTTTGTCTACACAGAGCCAGTTTTGGTTGGGGACCTGGGTGGTATGGCTTCGCTTTGAGAAAGAAAAAAAAACCTAGCATGGCTTCTATAGTAAGCATTAAAACCAGTGACACAGTGACTAAACTTGAAAACAGACTCTCTTAGTGCTTACTTTCCACCAAGAAACATTACTCAGAGTAATGTGTTTGGGAACAAGGCTGCTGGTGATTCTACCATGGAAAAGTGGCCTCAGAAAGAGCATTATTATGGGAGACAGCAAATAATAATCAAGTACAAAGAGAAACATTTATACCTCATCTTCTACACAATCACACAATAATCAGAATGCCAAGAAACACACAGAAATAAAGTGTAAGAAGCCTGTTAAACCAATATCAGAGACAAATGGGCCATGAACGTCACAAACATAGCAACATATTTGCATCTCTTTTGCAACTTTTGATAAATTAACACATAACTTATAAACATTTCTGAACTCTTGATAAACTAGAAAACTTCCATAGTAAACAACCTGGTAGTGCAAATGACCCAAAGAATAGGGAGACAGTACATTTCAAGAAACATCCAACATAATCAGAATACAGCTAAGAAGGATTTCTAAGGTTAATAGAGGCGAAGGAGGAGTTTAACTATCTATCATGCTTCAGCACTGCTGTCATGTTCTGAGTAATATGGCAACTGCTTGTATTGCTGCACACAGACAACTTGAACTGATGCTGAACTTTGCAGTCAAACTGGAAGAACTGCTTCAGTTTAAAATCCCACAGGTGCTTTAAAAGTGATGAGCTGAAAACAATAAGTCAATGTGCTACAGCGTTACAGAAGAAGATTACAATGACCGGTCAATGTGTGCTAGCTGTCAGTCATTTAAACTGATGACGACGTTCAACCACAAATGAACTGATAATCTCAAGAGCGATTTAGGGCTCCAACTAGCAATTATTTCCAAAATGGTGGAGATGGCGTGTTTGTCAAATATCAAAATTAGGTCATTCTCAAATGTCTTGTTTAATCCACAAACTAGAAGTGAAATATTCACATTTATGTGGGGGCTTGTTGGTTTTTAATTAGACCACTTGTTTGTCAGAAAGACAAGACTCTTACTTTGATATGCGATAGCAGGACGCACAACGTTAGAGAACTGCTGGAGGCCTTTTTCAAAACAGACACTTGGACATGTCAAAGAAGGTGTGTTACCAAGACAATAATGATGCTGCTGTTCCATTCAATATGACAATGAGCTAGCATAAACACTAGATGCATTTCACAGCTGACAATTGGATATGTCATACCAGAGGTGTGATTGACTAACTGGGACACTTACACTTGCACATGTGCTTTTCTGATTTAACAAAAGCGTCTGTAAATGTATACCTGGACCCAGAGAATCTAGCATGCATTAATATGATTTTATCATATGTCTTTTCCTCTGTGACAAGCATATGCTTACTCCCTGGCATGGCGACAACAACCTCTGCATCCATGAGTCATGTTGACATATTAAAGTTGGTCACAGAAGTTCATTTTCATTGGATAAATTCATACCTTGTAATTAAATTTCATTTGGTTATCTTTTTAATTCTGTTTTTACAGGACCGTTGGAATGCCTGGAAAATTAGATGCTACATCACAAGGGTTTGTTTTTTTTAAACTTTCTGTCATTATGCCTAGAGCCAAACGTCCCCAGAAAATGTCTTCAGAAATCCGCCATTTGCTTTTTAAATTATGCTGCTTACAGACACACAGAAAAACTGACGAATGCCGGCAACATAACATCCTCTGCCAGAATACTCCTACTGTCTATATAAGATTCCCAGTAACTTCCAAGAAGGTGAGCAGACTATGGCTGTCACCTTTTATTCAAAGGTTTGTTTGACAAATGTTGGTCCGGATATCATTTGCAAAAAATAAAAACGCATGTTGCAGACCTTGGGTTACTTTAAAAAACTGCAGTGAGACTCCCACGCAGCTAATCTGCATTTCTGATACCAGTTTCATCTCCTTCCAACATTTCTCCCCACTACTGCATCATGGAAGTTTCTGTCCACGCACATACTTTTAGCTCCACAGGCATAGTTGTCAAACATTAAGAGATTTCTCCATATGACCAAATGAGGTTTCAGGCCAACCACAAGAGAGGCCACGCTCTGGCAGCACAAGATTAACTACAGTGTGATGGAGAACAAGAGGAACCAAAAGGGACAGAGTGAGACTTCAGTCTAACACCAGTCCAGTTATAAGACAGAAGAGAAGCAGCTGAAACGTTAACACGGGGATGCTCTTCGGAAAGCCTCTCGCAAAACCATCCACTTAGTTTAGCATTTATAACACGTAAAAACACCATATATAGATGTGAATATGATGATGGTAGTTGAGTTAAAATCATAAACACAGTCACACGCAAACTAGCATCTCAGTTAATACGTTTCCAAGCAAAGTTAAATCAAGCTATGGCTCGCTGCCATAATAATCCAACGCCGACGCTCCCCCTCCCTCCCCCTCTCTTGGCCATGTGCATTTGTTTTCAACAGAGCCGGGAAAAACACAAGCCATGGAGCCATGTCCGTGCCGGTCGGCATCCATTTTGGATGCTTCAGTGTTTTCACTTCTCACCATTCAATACAAGCCAGTCGGATTTAGTTTACTCTTGTGTGGCCCCTCGCTCGGTTAGATAGTCATTTCCTGTTCCTCGCTTCCTCCGACAACAGTTTTCTTTGCTTCTTTTTCGCCGGCTCTGCCCCGATGAAAACCTAAAATAACGCCATCACTCACTGCCTTGATCTTATAGCCAGTACCTGGCTAGGACAGCGTGTGTGTATAGTGCAGTGAAGCAGTTTTTGTTTCTCGTGAGATCCGAGACTTCGCAAAACCTCCAGATTTTGAGGACTCCGGGTTGGCGAACATGATCTTGCAATGATTTCCTGCTGACAGTGGAGACAGTCCCTAATCTCTCTGCAACTACATATTTAACCATCACAATGACGCCTAGGCTGGTGAATTAGGGTAAAAATCTTGCATAGTTCCGCTTTAAAACTTTAAATTCTTTAAGCTGAAACCGGCTTCATTCGTCCGTGATAGCCTGATTTCCTCCATATTTTTGACGATCTTCTGTTCTATTTTATCTGGGTATAAGCCAGGGGGTGGGAAATGTGGCACATGGGTTGAGCGTCCAGGCCTGGTTGAGTCTGACTCTGGTCTGAACATATGCTTAAAAGTCTGATTTTAGTCAGGGCAGCTGAATAAATGCAGACGCAGCTCAAACTTTCTAGTGGATTAAAGGACAGCAGACACATGTTTTGCTGACTCTTAGACTCTTACTGTATCACATACAGAATGCTGCTGCCACAACAAGATGATTGTGTTTATGTTAGCATGTGAAGAGTTTCAACACAGGGTTTCTTCCCTCACAAAGACAACATGCATTAACACCTCTACTCCTTCATTAGACAGTAGTGCAGTGGCCATCACATGGTAAATGACTACTTTCAAAATTGCAGCCTCAACACATCTTCTGTAAACCCTACATTATCAACTTAAGAGCATCACAGTTTTTTCAGGTCTGACCACAGAGCACTTGGTATAATTTAACACCAAAATGCACCAACACTACACATTCTAGATATATTTTTTTTTAAATGTGTGGACAATTCCTTTCCTCCTCTCCAGTAGTTGTGGTGACAGTCATATTTCCTCATGCAGTCTAAATTCAAACACATTACAACTACAATGCTGCCTAAAGGATGATTTTTTTACCCTTTTTAAATTCAAAATTCTAATTTAATAGTTTCTGAGTCATTGTGATGGTTAAATGAATTGTTGCGAGGAGATTGGGAGCCGTCTCCACTCCCCCTACCATCTGTTAGCAGATAACCAGCCTTGCAAGATCAGGGCCGCTGACCCGGAGTCCTCAGAATCAGGAGGTCTCGCAAAGTGTCGGGTCTCACAAGAAACATAATTCGGATCGAGGCAGCAATATCGTTATTTTAGGCGTTCATCATGGCAGAGAAAGAAGAATGAAAACCCAGCAGAGTAAACTGTTGTCAAAGGAAGTGTGGATGAAGAAACAACTGTCTGACCAAGTGAAGGGGCCACGCGTGCGTAAATATTAGAGCAGACTTTTTCAAATGGGTGAAATAGTTTTCCTCTGCAGGGTGCCTGTGACCATCCCTTAGAGATGGGGGAAGACCCAGGACTCGCTGAAGAGACTATGTCTCTCGGCTGGCCTGGGAACACCTCAGGATTCCCCTGGAAGAGCTGATCGAAGTGGCTGCAGAGAGGGAAGTCTGGGCTTCTCTGCTCAAGCTGCTGCCCCCGCGACCTGACCTCAGATAAGCGGTAGAAGACGGATGGATTGATGGACGCAAAACAGAAAAACAATGAAGCATGCAAAATGGGTGCTGACTGGCATGGGCATGGCTCCACAGCTTGTGTTTTTTTTCCAGTTTCATTGAAAACAAATGCACATGGCCAGGAGAGGGGAAAAGAGGGACGAGCATCAGCGATGAGTTAAGAGTCTGATTTTAGTCAGACTTAGACAATAATTTTGGTTTTCTTAATGTCATGTAAACACATTAGTCTGACTAAAATTGAGCTAGTGTGAATATACCTAACATACGATTCATAGTCCAATTACACCTGCATGTATACGCTTAGTCGGACTTAGTGTTCTGAGCATGCACCAACATTTCCACCCCGTTCTTTCCCCCGGACGTAGAAGGAGACGACTACTACTAGTCAGACTACGGCCTTAGCTCGATTAAACTGTGCATGTAAACATAATGAGTGAGGAAAAATATTTACTACGAAACTATAGGACATAGAAAAAAGCAAAAAAGTGACCAGACATGCAAAGTCCTGCTTTAAAGCTTCTGTTTTCTGAAGTGAATATCAAATATCTACCGTGTGCAAATTGCAACGCTGTACCGTACTAATTTAAGTTGAGGGTGTACTGCACAAGTACACTGATATCTACAAATAGGCTCATGAAATTCAATGACTGCCAGGTGTCTTCAATTTTCAAGATGACATAGGAACATTGCATGGCATTTGCTAACCTGATATACACCTGACATAGGGCATTTATGAGAAATGTGTCCGGGACAAACCCTGTAGCCTGCAACAGTAAGAGTGACTCTTCTCAACATCAAACAGTGTCTTCCTGATCTTACAAAATGTGTACAATGACATGACCTCATCTGTTTTGGGGTTTTTTTAAATCCTCAAGGCTACTCCTTTTTTTCCAAACCACCAATTATATAATGAGGTCACCACACAAACAGCAGACCAAAGACATCAGAGGATGTGCAGCACATGTAGTCCATTTTATGGCTTACTGTGTTAACTTTACTGAAACTTTCATAATGGAAATAATAATCTTTGGATAGAGGATAAATGCTCTACTGTGAGGGAGAGACGCATTAAAACACCAATGACATCAAATACAGGCCCTCTTACTAAGCATGGGACGATATAAAAAATGTTCTGTCAATTATGCTGACCAAAATAAGAGTAATGAAATGCCAAGAAGTGCACACAAAACATTTTGCAAGTGGATTCTACCGCAAAAAAAAATGGATATTCAGCAGAAGAACAACTATACAAGGATAACCACCAGTGGGGTAGCCTTCTCTGAAAATAGAAATGGACACAGATGTCATCTTACTGCTCTTGGACAGGTTGGTAACCTTAAGATTTATTTAACCTCTGTCCATAATTCAATTAATTTGATGGGATAAATGCTTGTAGCAACTGGGTAGTGGACTTACTCGGCGGGGCAACAGAAGTTACGCATTACAGATTTATGTTTTTAAAAAAAAGGTTAAGGTTAAAGAGGACAGTGATGCAACACAACAATGCCAACTGTCATTAAGCACTTCTAATACCTAACTAATACCCCATTCCCACTGGTCAAATAACCCATTTAATCCCAGGCTTAAATGTGTTTTTCACCAGTGTGAATGTGTTTAATTGGCATTCACTTCCAGGGCAAATGACTGCAAAGCACACAGGTTTTTAAATCGGCTGCAATCAGCATGAGTGAGAACATAAGACCAGGGTGAACATGGTCAGTCCTGCTGTATTGTTGCCAGTGGCATTTCCAACAAAATACTCCAATAGCACAAGCATCTGCAATGATGTTTGTAGCCATGCTTACTTTTTAAAACTAGAGACAATGTTCAATCGTACAAATAAGATGCCAATATCAACCACCGTCACATTGTCACTGACATCCATGGAGGTGTTTTTCCCAGTTTTGTATCAGGTGCATCTGTGACATCATTATGCCCACATAAGTGACACAAGGGTAAAAACAAATACCACAAGGCACAACAACCACTGGCATTGGGAGTGGTGTTGATACCCCTTTCTTGTGGCTTCACTCAGGTTTAACAATCCTGGGTATACCCACTAATTTTAGTATGACAGAGGCTTAAGTTAAGTTTAAAGAGGGAGGAGAACGTAGAGGAAGAAGGCAGTAATGCAACATCACATATCAGCATATCATATTAAACACTGCCAATATCTAACTATCTAAACGGGTTACCTTTCAGCAGGGAAGACAAGGGCAAAAATGCAACATTACAGATGGCAACTGCTAAGAAACACCAGCACTAACGAACTAACGTATTTACTGTTTATAGAGAAATAATGAAAATGAAGAAGGTGATGTGAGGGTGACAGTGATGCAGCATTACATGTGGCAACTTCCATAAAGCAAAGAAGAAAGAAAGTCAACTTGCAACCATGGGTCCACGATGAAAATGTATGATATGCCATAAATATCGCGATGTTGAATATCGCGATGACGATATGACTTGTCACACATTCAAGTAAAGGTTTAGGGTCATGTATATTTCTGTTTAACAGACGTGATTATGCAGACACTGAAACACTTAAGTGTCTTATTTCATTCCAAAAACATGGCCAAACACAACTAACACGAGAGACAACCTACAGTTATTGCACTTTAAACGATCCGCGATGACGATATATTGTAGTTTTAAGACAGTTGACATTAAATCCAGGCCTCCTTACCCAAAAGCTTCTTCACTTCTTCCACACTCATGTAAATATTGACACTCGGCTGGTTGTTGTTGTTGTTGTTGATGATGCCTGAAGGGCTGCTCGGGCTGGAGAGGCACCCGGTTCCTTCCAGCAGCAGCAGCAGGAAGAAGAAGCCCCCCAGCCTCCACAGCACCGATTGTGGCCAAGCTGGGGACTCAGACGGGCTGCCAGAGCCGCGAATCAACCCCAACATAGCAGTGGCGCTCTGGCTCGCAGTTGTTCTCGGTCTTCTCCACGGTCGCCAAACTCGTTCTCATCCGTATCTGAAGTTAATCCCAGGAGGCAACATTACGAGTTACTTTAGCGCCACTTGTAGCATAAAATCCCCTTTTCCCACTCGCCTGTTTTTGTCCTTTCCTTGCTAGCCGAGGCAGGCTAAGTTAGCCGGAACAGGCTAACTTTGGTCGGGCTGTGCTAACTGTCTGCGGTCACACTGACGCTGAATGTTTGTAATGTTCGGGAGATTTACGACGTTTCCCGAGCACATGAAGTACACACCAGCTGACTCCGCATGGACGTGATTTGATTTGAGCGAGCGAAAGTGGTCGATAAGTTGAAATAGTTCCCTAAATTAGCAGAGAAGCTAATACATCCAGCGTTCCCCCTCCATGGTCTCTCCTCCCGTTGCTTTTTCCTCACCATCTCAGTTTTCACTTGGAGCAGGAAGGGGGGGTCCGCGCGGGGCGCTCTGTGGAAGTGATGCCTTTAGGGACTGTCGAAAGTTACAACCTCAATGGCTTTTCTTTTCTGTTTGACTTTGAAATGATTCCCTACATTCTAGACTTAATCAATTTTAAATATCGAACTTTTTTTTAATATGATTTATAACCCTTTATTTTTGGACTGCATTGATTGCAATAAGCACTAGTATACACAGAACAAGCAACTGCAGGCGTTTGCAGTCCACAATTTTAGAAGTTTATGAACAAATACCACTTTAAACACCTTCAAATTTGTATTATCCTTTATGCCAATGTTTTATTCACTAAAATCACAGAACTAATAGACAAGCAATAAAATTGAAAACAGCCATGCCACCCTTTCCCAATGCTCTCAGTGTATAAATAATAGTGTATAATATAATTCTATTTCTTTTTGTTTCGTTTTGCACCAATTCCTTTACATTATGTTTGTCTTTATTTTGTATTCTTCTTTCTCTTTTTTCCACATTCTTCCATAGGTGCTGTTACTATGCTGTAAATCAAGAGCAAAGTTATGCATGATATTTTGAATAAACCAGCCATTTCCAAGAGATATAAATCTGATGCATTCATCACAACTTCATTGTGTGTCAGGTCGATTCTTTCATACAAAGCAATAACAATAACAGAACAAAAAAACAGTGTGTAGTAATGTATTTATTCTTATCTTTAAATATAATTACTTACCAATGTATCAAACCAATAGTAGCAATGTTTTTCAGCCCTATTCTATCAATCAGATCCTTTCAATATATTTGATATTAATCCAGGACTAATAAACGATTTAAATATTTGAAATGTCCCTTTGCGTTAATAATACAGTAGCAAGTTTGCTACCTTCAAGATACGTAAAAGTCCGGATATTCCGAGGTTCAGTGAAGGCAGCACAGAAACTCTCATAGTAAAAGAATCCAAAGATAAGTGAATGAGATTGTTGACCATGTCTGTGTGATGGCGACTGTAAAACGGATTCTGTACATACAGAATATAATTACGCAAAAAGGACACCAGAAAACATTTTAACATTTTTATTATTAAAATATTCACCTACAAAATGGCCTATAAACACTATTTACAGAGCAGCTAGCACTGACGCCAGCTAAGGAACAGATAAAAAAGATATTTATACACAGAAAATACTGCAAAACCTTTGTCAGAGAAGGAGATGAATTCCTGGGGGTGTGTTGGGAAAACAAATACATTTTTCATCTTGTTTATGAGGAAATCCCGGGGCTGGGACTAAAAACACTTTACAGTGACTTCCCTGAGGGACAAACCTGCAGCTAAATCACAAATAAAAGAAAAAAAAGAAAAACCTCAAAATGTGTCAGCATGGACATAGAAATGAGGTATGTTAGGTCTCTGATGCACTGCAGTAATAATGAAACACGAGAAATGAGAAATGAGAAATGGCCATATTCATTTGATCGACTGAAGCGTCTTCATGGAGCGTTGGGGCGACAAACGCAGCCTTCGTGTCTCAAATGTTACAGTGGGCTCTGACGTGGGATTTTCAGCACACACAAAAAATTGACCATAATCAGTTCAAGTAGATTATAAACACCAAAATTGAAGTAAGGAGGTTTTTCACATGACAGTGATGATGATCCATTCATCAGTATCCAAGTGCTCTGAGAATAAAAAGACACAGAATACTCACTTTTAAAGATTGTCACAGAACATTTTGTGATCTGCTACAGTAGTAGTACAGTGGTTGTACCACGTAAGGAACATGTTCAAGTTTCTTTTTTACTGTTTATAAACTATATTTGATCATTTCTTGACACATTTTTGCAAGTTGTGAGAACGCCAGGACATAATAATGTATTTCATTGCATTTACACTGTACTTTTAATGCAGATGACAAACAAACTTGAAGCTCAGAAATATCTTTATGTAGATGTTGTTAAAAGGAAACAAACCTTTATTGTTGTCTGTGCGTTCTTCTGGCTGTAAAGTAAGTAAATAGCAGCGTATAAGAAAAGACCTGCGTTGGTTTATTTGTTAAAATCACTGTTTTCTGAGACCTTTACAACTTACTCTGACTTTTCTTGGGAAGCACTGGTTCACAGACCTCTCGGTAACAGACGTCCTGCTGCACTTTATATGTTCTTTTGTACCTGCAAAGAGGAAAACGTGGCAGTGGATAGAGAATTGAGCTCTGTGTAACTTTAAGGGATAGTTGCTACATACATGTGCTACATACAGCTACGAACATATATACATGCGTTCAGCAAAACTGGAGCGTGTCATTTAAAGTAAAGAGTACTTTTCCAACTGCTGCTTTAACTAAATCCTGCGTTCTGTGACACAAAAAATGCTGTTTTTGTCAATGGACTTTGGTGTAGGGAAATGAGCAATATACAAAGTGACAAAAACTTCAGTGTGATTGTTAAAGACAAGATAAATTTAACATATTTGTTAAGATATATTACACAAGCTGATTTTAGCCACTTGTTAAGTGGCTAAAATCACTTTTTCTAGCATGGCTCGTCCCTCACTGTGTCTCCAGAATGTAAAATACTGAATATGTACAGGTAGCTCATATATTTCCACTCTAACAAAAACCCAAACTATCACATTAAACACATTGTAATCCTGATAAAAACATCAGTGCCTAACGTGACTCACAGGTAGTGGCACACTCCATCCTCCCAGACAGGTATGCTCTTGGTTTCAGAGTAGATTCGGGTACATGGGTGTGATACTCGCTGGCACGCTGCAAAGACACGTCACATGTTTAAAAGTATGAATGTTTCAAGGATTGTGAGCATGAAATAGCTAGAGCTGGAGCTGGAGCTGGAGCTGGAGCTGGAGCTGGAGATGGGCCCTACTCTGTGGTTGATGGATGGTTTTAGGAAAGGAATGTTTAAACAATCTGACGCTGGGTGTTTAGGTGAAGAAAAGAAGTGAAGAGGGGCCAGGGTATGTCCAGTGTCTCCTCAAAAACAGCTTCATCAACATGGAATTTGTACTGAAGTTATAGATCGTTAGCCACTTTTTTTTTAATGATATTATTCACAATATATCACATGCTGTAAGTAGTAGTAGTTTTATTTACTCAGTGAGAGCATGTCGCCTAATTATCCATGAAAGACAACAAGGTAAAGTTATCATAGCACAGTGAAGTGCAAAGGAGTTCTGAAGGGAGAAGCAGCTACGGCAGAGTTCAACGTGAGGACATGCAGGAATAAGGGAAGCTGATAGTGGCTCGCAGGCACAAAACTCATGTCCACGTAGATACAAACTCAGGGTAAACAGGACATTAACTGCTGCATCTGACAGCTGAAGGTCTGCTTGGCATAATTATGACCAGAAAGTATGAAAGTATAAAAGCAGACAGGGCTCGGGTTTGTGTCGAGCTGCAAGAAATGAACTCTTTTTAAGTTTATGTACAATATAGTAAAAGTTAAACCCTGGTTACTATGAAAAACATGGTTTTATAATAGTAGTTCTTTTGTAGATATATGTTCTTATATCTTCTTTTATTTATACCTCCACAGTATTGGTATCCTAATCACTTACACAGTACACAATACACAAGTATTTAATTCAGGAACTGCTTTCTTGACCGTGTACTAGTACAGTATGTCTCTATAACATGTTTTTGTTGTTCATATTCTAATCATCAATATTGATTTAGTATTTAAACAAGAGCCATAAGGATAATGACAACAACCTTCTCCTTGTGGCAATATCCAGAAATAGTTGTTTTAAATAGAGATGGGGGGGATATAAGTTAAGGGGGTTTAGTTGCATTTAAAACATCTTTTTGTCCAAACAACATTAAAAACATACTGTGTCTCCATATGTGGAGTAAAGCTGTGGAACAGATTGAGTACAGAGCTAAAGCAAATGTCCAAGCATGACCCACTTCATAGAAAATATGGTTCTCACCATGTACAGGGAGGAAGGAGGCCTTTGAAGGGTCTCACAGGTTATTTATCTACTCATTTTTTAAAGTCACATATTATTTATATTGCTTATGTATATGTAAAAACGTGGATTCCTTGGTTTGCACATTTGTAAATAAGAAGCAATTTGTAATTTGGATGCAAATAGGACGTCAACTTGTGAACATTAGTTATTAAAGAGTGGACAAGGGGTAGAAATAACTCCATTTCTGATATTTTTTATTTTTATATTCTTTCTTTACTTTCTTTTTTGTGTTTGTTTGTTTTTCACAATTTTGAGAGTGTTGTTTTTCATTGTATTGCGTCTACATGTTCGAAATAAAGCCTTCATTTATTAATTCATTAATTAATTCATTCTATTTTTGTCATTCATAAAAACTGTGATATTGGTACATCAACTGAATCAAACTAAGAAAAAAAAAAGAACATTGATGTATTGGTGCATTAACATTGCATATAAGTATTTATTTTGATTATGTTAACATTACTTAATTATATAATTCACTGTAGATAATGCAGTCTGTTCATTTTCATGTTTACTGACAGATATAATGAACACAGTGTGGTTACATGTGTACGTACCATAAATAACAGTGTACATGAGGTGACTCCAGTTGTCTAAAGATTTCAAATAAGGCCTCTCTCACAAGACTAACTTTGTTTTTACAAATTATTAAATTAGATTTATTTATAATTCATTATGAGTCAAACTCATTTTCACTCACACACTTTTCTGCTTTTCTGTCTGTTATTCTCAATTATACGAGCCCTTAACGACGTGGCTGAAGATGTTGCCGTGACATAGAAAAGCGACATAAAAGACGATGTAAGTTGAGGACAGAGCGGGACATTGTCGTCAGATGATATACTGCTGTTCCTCACTAAGTGCCCGAACACGGAGTTATGAATGTCACACGTGGTCTTTGGGGAAAAGCAAGAAATAATATGGTGCTTTGTGTCTTCGTTGACAATGTATTCATGTTGTACATTGACATTCATGCCCCGGAGCCTCACAGTTAACCAAGCCATTCATAAAAGTCACAGGGGTCAACTGTCAGCGGAGCGTGTTTCCTGCTTTTTCAGAATCCAGATGTCTATACATAGCTGGCTGCTTTCTGACAGTTAACACGCTGAAATTCAGATCGAACATATATTATACTTCACGTTCACACCCTCACATGCTCCAGTTACATTAAGAGAGAGAGAGAGCGAGAGCAGAAATATAACCCAGGGGAGCACAAAGATGTGTCTGTAAATCTGCCTCTGACACTCAGGACATGCAGACAGCTGGTGAGCAGACGTCGTTCACCAAATCTCTTTGGAAAAGCAGGTATGCACCGAATTCAATGACAGGAATTCTACATGGAGTTTATGTTGGCATTAAATGATCCATCAGTTTCCCCACATCATTTATCTTGTTCAGAGCGACACATTCATATTATATGGACTTTCCAAGTCAGCTAAACAGCATGCATGTAATCTGTGGAGAAACATGTGACCACCACGCAGAAACCTCTGACCCGTCTGTGGTGACGTGATGATAATCGGGAAACCGCTGTGCGTGTCATGACTGTGGGTGACACTGATAAGGCGGACGAGAGTTTAATCACAACTGATACTTGTTAAGAGCAGTTTGGGAAACAAGAGTTTCTCAGCAGCTGTTTGACGGACTGTTGGGACAAAGTCGGATGTTTAGGGTCATAAAAAAGAATCAATAAGACGAGGGATTTGTCCTCACTAAGATATAAAAACAAGTGTGTGTGTGTGTCTGTGTGCACTTGTTTTTATATCTTTGTGAGGTCTAAATAACGTACAAACCAATCTTTCTGAGGACATTTTGATCTTGTGGGGACATTTTTGTCTGGTCCTCACAACGTTAAAGTGCTTTTTGAGTGTTAAGACCTGGTTTTAGAGTTAAGGGTACAATTGGATTTAGGTTAGTGTTAGAAAAAGGAGAAGGGTTAGTGTAAGACACTTAGTTGTGATGTTTAATGTTAGACTAAGTGGCTAGGGAGTTCATTATGTCCATGATGTGTCCTCACTAAGATGTAAGAACAAGATTGTGTATGTGTGTTCTTGTATGGGTGTCTTTGTGAGGACCAAAACAATGTATAAACCATAGGGAGTGAGGACATTTTTGGGAGAGTGAGGACATGTTGGCTGCTCCGTACATACTGTCACCGCTTAAAAGGCTTTTTTGATGGTTAAGACTTGGTTTTAAGTTAAGGGTTCGGCTTAATCACTTAGTTGTGATGGTTAAGGTAAGGGTAAGGGGCTAGGGAATGTATTATGTCTATGAGAGTGTGCACAAACGTACGTGTGTGTGTGTGTGTGTGTGTGTGTGTGTGTGGAGGAAGCACATAAACTTACACAGTTCACACTGTCTGCCCTTGAACCCCACGGTGCAGTTGCAGACGTAGGCGTCACCTTCGTTCACACATGAACCCCCGTTCTGACACGGCAGACTGCGGCAGTCCTGGGGCAACTCTGAAAGACACCAGCTGCCATTAATACCCACAGAAGAGAAAGAGTGGGGTTCTCAGGTTTCAGGCCCACGACTCCACATTACAGCTGATAGTGTGCGTTGATGGCCTCAAACACTAACACTAACACTAACTAACACACCACTCCCCTCTGAATGTTACATCTCCTCCTCTCAAGGTTATTCGCACCGACATTTCAGTCCCTGTACAATCAAAACACCAATGATCAATAACACGTCTAACATATAAACGTGGACGTTAACGTGTTTAACACATCAGCTGGGACCAATTACATGTGCTGACGTGACAGAGCAACCTACCAGGCTGCTTCGTCCTTAAACCTTCCTCTTGAATCTCCAGTGCGAGGCTGATTTTGTTTGTCGTTTCCTCCATCTTCTCTAATCTAATTGGCTGATCGGGCTCTGCAAGGGAAAAACATTTCCTGGCATAAATCAGTGAGAAGAAAAATAAAAGACAAAATGAATGACATGCTGCAAAATCAGGATTTGTAGTTTTGTGTACATTCCTCAGACTGGAGCAACAAAACACAACACTGCTGATTTGACAATATGGCTGGAATCTTATTATGACATCATGGGTGTAACGCTGTTATAGGAGGAAGAACAATTCTAGAGAGGAAGCTTTACTCCCTAGAGCTCAGGATAACATCTGTAAAACTGTTTTTCTGTTTAGACCACAGGCTATAAAGCTCAGCACTGGGATGCATTAACTGAAAAAAAGGGCAAAACTACATTAGAAAAATGTAAAAATTGAAAGAAAGAAAGAAAGAAGGAAGACAAATCATGAAAGTCATTGGGTTGCGACTGTGTCTCTTTATCGTACGCTGCTAGATAAAGTGGAAAACATGACCACCTGTATCTCATCCAGGCAGGCCTCGGTTTGGCCCATGTGGTTAAAGGACTACAGAGATAAGTTATTTTATATACTTATATATGCAAGATAAGCAAATAATATAAGTCATTCATTAAAGAGAAACACACGACTGCTTTGTCTCCAGGTCGTTAAGGTGATATCCACACGGAAATGGAACCAAACATAAACGATTTTGTTTATGAAAAGCTTTTCCATAAACACCACATTGTTCCAGGAAATGTCTTCATCTACACAAAACCCCCATAAAATGACACAAAACACTGTCGTATATATATATCGTATATGTATATATATACTGTACCTGTATAATGTATAACTGTATAATGAAAAAGAGTGTGGCCTTTGCATACCAGCAATGACATCTTCTTCATTTACATTTAGGAAACACAGTGGTGCAAGGGGGTACTCTGCATAAAGTGGATATAAAATGTTTATTCTAAGGCTACAACATAAATTATTTTTATTTATTTAAAGCAATTATACACTGGTACAAACATACTTTTGTGTAGTATTTTGAGGTATTTCTGCCAATAAATCCTTGTAAATGTTAGAAATTGGACTAATGATTTGGTAACAGACAGATGCAAGAGCCAGATTTATTGTAAACGGAGCCTGGAGGAGGTGCAGATGTCTACTTCTCACTCAGATCACTTGATTTACATTATGCTGAACGTTTTTTGGGAATTATTAATCAATAACGCCCCAGCTTTAAGGACTGAATGTACACAAACAATAATTGTTAGTGGAAAAACAGGTGACTCATCACTAAAACTTTGTTACACCCTCCTTGAACTTACTGTTCCGATGTCGGACAGCTTTTCGGGGTAAGTGAGTGAACTTCGCTGTTATCCTTCCCCTCCTGTCAATGAGTTCTGTGTATCTGCAAGACAGAAAATACACACTGTATTCAGAGCATCAACAAGTAGAATGTTTTAATAACTTTTGAAATGATCATCAAACCTGTACCTGGGAATTTCCTCTGAGTTTTCTGTTTCTGCTGTGCCTCCCAGGTCCTGAGGCTGAGACGGTGGAGGTGTGTGTCGGACCTGAGTTCCCTGTCCGGTCGCTGACGGCCTGTCTCTCCTCTGCGATCTGCCCTCCAATGGTACTGAACACAGAATTAGTGTCGAAAATGATACACTTACATAAAAGATTGAGTCCGGTGAGAGTTAAAACCATTCAGACCTGATATAAACATCCCTCCTGAGTGATCCATCACATGTGGACAGCACGAGTCACAGGTCTGAACACACACAGTCCTCAAATACCGTCACAAAATCCATATTTGATGACGTTGTGACATTACTGAACAGTCCTCAGGCCACATTAGTGACCCCCTGCAGTTTCACGATAAACTGAGGTTTTTTTACACTAATGTTCATTGATTTATCTGCTACAGCAAACACTGATCGTCATGTGACTTATTTTTCAGCTCCTCTTACATACAAACATAACTTTGTTGTCATGAACAGACATGATGTCAGTGTGAATTTGAATACAAGGTGAGTGAAACTAGATCCAAACACAGGTGTGAACATGTGTATTTACTGCTGTTCTCTTCAGGACATTAATACCAGGTCTGAACGGTTCCTTAAAAATCCCTCAGAGACACTCACAGGTAGCGAAGGCTAATTGCTGAGGTATGCTGTGCATCTGCTCCTGCCCTGTGTTTTTGACGGACGTGAGAACCACATAGTAGTTCTGTCCCGGCGTCAGTTCACGGATGGTATATGATCCTAACTTCCCATTGGGCAGGAAGCGACTCCTGGTATTCAACCCTCGGGTCACGTTGACCACAAAGCCATCTGGGACGTTTCTCGGGTGGCGGCTCCAGGTGATCAGTGCTGAGTTAGTGGTGACATGTGACAGGGAGAGGTTCTGTGGGGGGAGAGGCCCTGAGGGAGACACAGTTGGATGCTCAGATTGTGACTCAGACACAATGAAATGTTAAAGACGCTTCTGTGTTTACATTTTTGCCTGACATCATCATCTTCTTTTTTTACACTGTGGTTCAAATTTACGAGTGTAGTGTTTTGTGTTTTAGTTCAATAATTTAAGCACGCGTCACTGTTCCCTCAAACAAAAGCTGAGCTCAGTTCAAAAATGTGGCTGTAAACATTTAGTGTAATCACACAGACACAGACATGTATATTTCATTCACAGTCTTAAGGACTGGATAAGGATAAAATATTGTTCTTAATAATAACGTCATCAATTATATAATGTAATGACTTTATAAATGAATTTCAGACCATGTCCTTACATAAGCCTGCACAATGTTCAATTATGTTTGTGATGATGTTGTCAAACAAACCAAAATCATTCAGTTTGAATGATTCCTTTGTTACATGAAGCAAAGAAACCAGAAAACATTCACATTTAAGAAGCTGAAAAATCAGTGCTTGAAGTGGGAATAAGTGAGTGCCAGTACTGCCATTATCCATGTGAAGCATATGTCAGTATTGCTAAATTATTAAACAATAAATGATGAAAATCTTCAGTAAATAAAATATACCATAAGATGCTAGCACTGTTCACAACATCACATTTATTTCAATATTCAGTCTATATTAAAATAACTACAAACTGGAATTAGGCTTCACATTTTGCCAAATTGTATATTAAGAGATGATGTTTAACATTTCCAACAATTTTTTAAACTGTAAGCCTACGATCTATTTTATTGTGGCAAGAAGTCTATAATATAACTATATAACTAAACATTAATGAAAAATTAATGCTTTTAAAAGATATTGTTCTTCCTTCCCTTCTTCTTTCTGCTTCTCCCTTTATGGGAGAATCCTTTCTTCATTAACAAGAAAAACTAAAAACTCTCGACATTAGAAACAAACACTAGACTTTTTATTATAATAATTATTATATTATAATTATAACTAATTATTATTCTGGGCCAAAATGTAAGTGGGTACTGGCATCTTGTGAGAAGTGCTGGTACTGTACCGGTCCACTTCAAGCACTGCAGTCAACTGAAAACCATTTTCAAACACGCTCACACAATTACATAAAACTGTATGATTTACGTACAAAAAGTGATTCAGGGACGACAAACAGCAACAATCTCCAGAACATACTCAAACTAGACTGACTGCTCTCCATCACTCATGCTTCTCCTAACACGTTTCCCTTGCCTTCAACCAGTATTAATTGTTTTATATTTATATTTCATTTAAAAATGTTTTCTTATGTATTATTATTATCATTATTAATATTATTATTATTATTAGTATCATGCTTATTATTATTATTATTGTTGTATTATTATTATCCTTGCAAGTGAAAGCTTGTCTCAAGGATCTTCACTGTATAAATAAGGGTTAAATAAAAAAGAAAAAAGAAAAAGCTTGATTGAGTGTGTGGATGCTTTTTCCTAAGGGTATTGTGATAGTAAACAGCTCCAGCACCAGCTGTTAGTGTCACACAGCTGCAGTAACAGATTGACAGTGAGATTGACACGTACTTGTCCAGAATTGCAGAGGTCCAGCTGAGTGACTGGTGGAGGGAAACTCATCTGGTCTGACTCCACTCTGAGTCAACACGTCCACTGTGTACATCTGACCAGGAAGTAGTGAGCTGTGGGAGAGAGAGTTACAAGAAATGCTCAAGAGTGAACAAATACTTTCATAGGAATGATTAAATGCTGCCCTCTAGTGGTTGTACGGTATATTATATCCAAAGTTATTCAACGTGCACAGCAGCACCACTCAGTGGACTTAAGTAAAGTTGCAGGTTGGTACAGTCCTGAGAGAATGATGGGTTGTTGTTGCTGACCTGAAGCTGTACTCTGTGGTGCTGGTGTTGAGCACCGCAGTGCGAGCTTCACTGCCGTCTGAAGGCAGCAGCGACACGTGCACCCTGCTGACGGCGGCGTGACGAGCCGCCTGCACCAGCCAACTCAGCCAAACCTGAGAGGACGACGCGTTGACCACCTGCAGCTCCTCCACCCGCCGAGGTCCTGCACAGAGAAACTCACATTTTAAATCCACTTAGAATACAATTTAAAGCCAACTGCACTTCCATATGCTGGAGGATCAGTAAGGATTCTAAGCCCGAGATTAATCTTATGAAAGGAATCACACCTTTAGTAAATATTGAACAGTCACTTTTAAAAGTAATTTGCTATAATCTATAACACTTATCTAATATATAATCTTATCATTTCTTGTTGGATTACAGGGCCAGGAGTAGGCCTGAGCAATTTAGGGAAAATATCTACTTTCATCTACAGCAATTCTTCTTCTTATTATTTTTTGCTGTGTTAATAGATTCAAAACATTACACACTATTAAAAACAAGTTCTAATGCAAACTTGAGAACTTAAAGATATAAATTGCTTCCAACATAAGTTTGAATGACAGAATAAACAGATTAAAACAAAGAACTATTAAGACAATTATCACAAAAGTTATGACTGCATTAAATAAGTAATAACTACAAATCCCTATTTACTATTTTGAAGAATTAATACATATAAATTCAATAATAAAAATAATTTACCTATATTATTATTAACCTAAAGTGAAATAGTTATGTCATTCACTTATGGCACAGTCTGCAATAAACTGCAGCGTCTGCTATTTGATAATTGTGTTGTTTCACATTGAAATTTGAATTTGAAAATGATTTACAGTTTATAGTTGTGGCCATTTTCCACTCACGCTGTACAAAAGTTATTTATTTATTTTATGGGTACATTCAAATGCCCCATCATGCAAATTTCAAGGCCACATTTCGATTTCCTGCCCTGCTTTCTCCTGCTGCATTACTCACTGGTTCGTATTAGTGCGGTGGCAGGTCGGCTGGAGTCTTTCCTGTTGGTGCTGCGTTTGACGGAGAAGGTGGAGATGTTGTACAGCAGGCCGGGCACCAGGCCTCGCATCACGTGAGTGGACTGATGCCTGTCCAGGTAGTCAGTTCTGGGGTTTCCTCCTCGCAGCGGAGCGTAGGTGACGGCGAAGCCGCTGATGAGGCTTTGTGAAGGCTCCGGCTCATCCCAGCGCAGCTCCACCTCGTTCTCCTCCACACGCAGCACATGGAGACCAGAGGGAGGCAACAGGTCTGGGAACAGTGGCAACCTTACATGTCTAATCCATACATTAAATAATTACAGAGTTGTCTTTGAGGTACAGACGATAAGCTGTGACAAACATAGCCGCCAGCAGGTCGAGCTGATGGAGTTGTGGGATTCTTAACTGACCTTTCTCACAGTCTTTGCCCGTGTATCCTGTTTTGCAAACACAGTTGTAGTTTCCTCTCCTGTCGGTCCTGCAGACGCCCCTGTTTCCACAAGGCTGCAGTACACACGGGTCTTCCACTGGGGGGCGACAGAGATAAGCAGTTGCTGTAAACATAAGAGTTAATATGCTACTGTTCACCTGAAACAGATGAGACTTAGGCAGCAACTTACACATCTGGCACTGGTCCCCAAAAAACCCAGCTTTGCACACGCATGCATAATGTCGTCTGTAACCTCGACACGCGCCTCCATTCAGACAGGGGCTGGAGTCACACAGGTCCTGCTCTGCACACAGAGATTCACAGGGTCATTTTATTTACTGGGAAAACAAAGGGCGGAGCAACACTGGGCTACAAACGGGAGTCAAGGAGGACAGAAATGTTCTATATTAGAATCACAAAGAAATGACCTCAAATGTCCTCAAGGTACAGTATGTAAGAGATTTATTCATTATGAAAGAGTTACACTCTTGAAATGCATATGTATAGGTTCTGCAGAACCTCTGTGATTCCCAGCTCTGCTCGTCTACCTGCCCATGTGTCACTGGCCAACACACTTAACCCCACGTAGCTCCTGACAGCTGTGACAGCAGAGTGTGAACGAGTATGAAACATGTGTGCTGCACATAATTGTGCGGTATGAAAGTGTGGGTGAATGGCAAAAAGTGTAGCATAAAGCAGCTATATAAAAGCTTATATAAAGCTATATAAATACACAACATTTACCAAGACCAGCTAAAATCAAACTTATCAAAGATAGAGTCTCCTTTAAGAAGTCACTAAAGGAAATTTAATTCAGCTTTGCTTTGTGATTGTCTTGGGCTTTTGTGTCTTTACATATGGCCTCATAGTTTTTTTTAAAATAATAATAATAATAATAATAATGATGAAGATATCCATGTATTTTTTTTGAATGCCCTTCTTTCAGACCACCACTCACAATTTCTGACACAAGCCTCTTAAGAGTGAACTGAATAGTAATTTTATTGTATTTTGAATGGACAATCTAATCACAGTTCTATAATAAGTACGTTAAGAACATATTAAGTGTACCAGGTCAGCGTGATACAATACCTAATTCACAGTTCTGGCCTTTGAAGCCTTGTGGACAGAGGCACGAGTAGGAACCAGGCTGGTTTTCACATGATCCCCCGTGTTCACAGGGTTCTGACAGGCATTCATCGATGTCTTGAAGGAATTGAGACACACACACACACACACACACGTATATGAACAGGTACTGCATACGATATGTGTATAATATATTATATTGAATTTTAACATTTGAGATTAGGTTGTACCTGTTTGACAGCGATTTCCACTGAAGCCCTGACTACACACACACTGGTAGGAGCCGACCTGGTTTTGACACGTGCCGTCATTAAGACAAGGCTGTGACCGACACTCGTCGATCTCTGCAATGACAGGAAACAACACATAAGCCTCTATAATAACTAATACTTTTCATTTAAAGACTGTTTTTGTTATGTGTGTGTTACAGACCCTCACAAATAGGTGGCTGACTCCAGTCTCCCTGGATACCACAGATGCTGTGTGTGGCTCGGGGCACAGATATGAAGCCTGAGTGGCAGACGTACACAGCCACGGAGCCTGGTATAGTTGAGATGAACTGGACCTCGGCGTGATTCACTTGTGGGGGCAGCCCACAGCTCAGCTCTGAAACCACACACACACACAAATACTGATAATGTCAGCATGGCTGCATCGTAACACAAGCTTCCAAAAACTGGGGATTAAAGAAGCTCGTTCAGAACATATGAATGGCAACAGAGGTGTTTTGCATCCAGGCACTCTGTTTTCGTCCTGCTAGAATGACCTTCCAGCATGCTGCATCAGGTCTAATCAGGTCTGGCTTTATATAGAATATATTCCACGGTTCTATATCTGTATATTTGGGGCCTCTGGTGCAGCAACACAGCTAAGATTATCTTCAGAGGGACAGCAAGTGTCTCCACACTTAGCAGATTAGGATGTCCTCTGCTGGTGCCAAGCTATGTGACTTTTGTTTCACGTGCTGTTGCCGTAAAAAAAAAACCTCTTGATGAAAGCAGGTTTTTAATGACTTCCAAGAATTTTTGGCTATGTTCAGACTGCAGGCAAATCAGAGACCAGTCCACAGTGCTAATCGCAGAGCCGTTGCCCCGCAATGACAACAGGTCGTTTGTAAACTGCAGAGAATAACGCGACCCCCAATGTCCCTCTCTAGAGACCCCAGAAACATCTCAAGCTCATTGTAAGTGATCGAAAGTGTGACTACTTCCTGTCACCATAAAATGACATCAAATATGTATTTTATATTATAGAAGGAAAGATACTATAAAAATGTTTATTTATTTTATAAGAATTATGAATGTAAGCTACTGTATATCTATTGCCACAAACTGTTCTTAGCGTGTGCGAAGAGTGACTACTTTCTTTTACTGCTGATGACAATTGTGGAATGATTACTAACACTAAAATAACAGAAAAAGACATTTATTCTGTTTTATAAAGTTGACAAATAGAATGAATGATATCATAAAAACCTGTACTTTATTTTACAAAATACCGACTGGAAGCTATTTTACTTAAAGCCTTAGTCGGTGGCTCTTATTTTGAAAGTAAGGTTGAAAGGAAAAAACTGGTTCATTTAAGGATCCCTGGTGTTTGTTTAAGCTGGACAGCAAAGGTGAACATAAACGCTCAGTTACATGAATGAAACCATGTATTCCTGATAAGAATAACTAATAAAACAAGAGATAACATAAAATGTGTATTTTATTTACTAATAATAAGTACTAAAAAGGGAGATAAAAAAAAAAAGTCAATAGTATAAGTTTAAGTAATAGTTTTGACAGGAAGTAGTCGCACATGCGCAGAACAAATTGGGTTTCCGGTACAAATCGGATAATGACAGAAGCCCACACTTTCAGCTTGTATGCTGGCAAAATGGAGGTGCATCATGTTGCTCTCGAAACAATCACTCTCTCCTTTGTGGCATGAGAAAAACACTGGACAGTCGGCTTACCTGTCGCTGTTTGTGACGATCTGCGTATTTCACAGTGTCTGCCCCAGAAGTCATCAGTGCATTCACATTTATATTTTCCTATGTAATGGAAACATGTTCCACCATTGAGGCAGGGGCTGGACGCACAGGGGTCTGGTTTTCCTGAAAGAAAACACACACACACTGTATGATTCATTCATGTAGAACAACATAGGCAAATAGATATAAATAAATATATAAATATAATACATTTTGTTGTTGTTGTTGTTGTAAGACACAGGGTTTAACTATAGTTCAAGGCCCTAAAAGCAGTGGGACATCAGTCGCTTATTTAGGAATGTGATAGTTGACATAAGGATTAATAAACAAGTAACATGACTGTTGCAATAAAATGTTGTGACTTTCAATAAAAGTGAGTATGTGTATTTCATCAGAGTCAGTATTAAAGATATAATATGTAACATTTCTGCAATAAAACATGCAAAAATAATGAGACTAATGTTATATTATTTTTGAGCAGTGTACCGATATTAGCCAAAACATTTTCAAACACTCTTTAAATCGTAGAAATATGTATATATATCAAAAGTTACGGACTATTTGATCCATTTGATCCACTTTGTGAAACTGCTGCCATATTTTAAATCAGGTTTTCCTTTGAACACTAGTAATAAATGATGAATAATATACTGTTAAATGCTCTAAATGCTCCTCCTGTACCAAATAAGTCTTTTCAGTATGAAGCTGCAAATATTTCACAATTAAATGGAAACAAAGTACACAAATGCTTTTTGTTACTGTTTTGACTGAGAGAAATGACATGCTGTGCTTTTCATATGAGTTTTGTGCGTCTTTTCTGGCTTTATTACAATAGCAAATGATATCTTGGCAAAAATGTACATTAAATAAGGAAATTAAATAAAGTATAAGTTATAGTGGAGAATGAGAAATTCACAAAGACAGATTGTAATGAAAATCCAGGCGTAAACACATGCATATGCTGCAGCATCGAGGGGTTAAATTGGCGGAATGTGTTGTATTTGACACTCCTGCACAAGTGCCACTGTTTCCTAACTGACTGAGGCTGATGTCCCATGGTACAATAACATGAGCGTCACACAGACAGCAGATTTCTTTTTATCTGACAAACAAAAGCCAAATGTAAACAGAGGTTTAACTACGGCGATGAATCACATGTAGAGGCATTTTCTGTGTTTTCAGACTCAGATAATAAAAGAGTGATGTTGATGTTTCCCACGAAGAGAACAGAGTTTTCTCATCACTTTCTCACCTTTTTGTTTTGTCTCTTATGTCTGCTGAGATTGAAATGTGTACTTAATTATATTTTGTGGTCAACTGTAATGTGTCTAACTGTATTACGTGGTTTATTATATTTATATCATCTTATTCCCTTCTTTTTTTGCAACATTGCAAATGGATCAGGAATCAATTAAGACACTGATTTCTATTCATTATTGTCATATTACATGACCATAAACCGTATGTAAAAAGCATTCTTCCAGTTTGCCAGTAAAGGACAACCTGGATGTGAGACTATATTGAATAGCCAGCAGGGGGCGACTCTGCTGATTGCAAAAAAGTCAGTTTAAATGGAAGTCTATGGGAAAATAAGCCTATTTCTCACTTGAGTTTAACCTCAGTTTACATTTTCTGAGGAGTTAATGATTTCAATCACTAATTTCAAGACTTCTTCATAAGTTTCTCATACAAAAACATACAAAAAATATGATAATAGTTTTGTAATAGTGATGCATTACTATTGCAATACCAACTTATTTCTACATTTATCACCAATATTAGCTTGGGAATAACAATGGAAATGTTTGTGGGACATAATGGAGGATGAATTTCAACTTAATTAAATTTAAATTATTAAATGTATTTAATTATTTAAATTAAATGATCAATTTTAATTCACAGACATTTTCATGTGAAGGTATTGGACTGATGGTAGCCTACAGTAATAGAAACACTGCATGTACGGTTATGGCACTTTTTTACTGGGTTTGCACCTTAAATTTAGGATAATGCTACAAGTTGCTGACATGTTATCTCATGGTTGTCTAAAAATAACAAGAATAAAGTAAAGTAGTCATTCTTGTCACCAAACTATTAGATGGATATTACTTTGGAAATAACATGGTATTACTGTAACTGTACTTCCTTATTTTCACACTATTGTCATTGTTACCAGATGTTAACCATACGATTGCCATGTTGTTCCTGTACTGTAATGTTAAATGTTAGCATTAAAAGTTAGAGAAAAACAAACAATAATGAACATGTATGTTTGAGTATTGTCCAATAGGTTCCTGGAAACCTCTGCGACTGAAGTTCTGATTCTTATGGGTGATCTGGACTCGATCTGGACTCTCATGCCGGTCCAGATCAGTCATTTGTAACAAAATTTGATTTGTACAAAAGTGTGTTGCTTTGAGGTTGTCACTCACCCACTTCACAGTGTTTCCCAGTGAACCTGTACGGACACACGCATTTGTAGCTCCCCGCCTCCTCCTTGCAGGAGCCTCCATTGCGGCAGGGACCGGAGGCGCAGGTATTGAGTCTAACTGGAAAAAGACAAGAAAAATGGAATCCTTGAACGAGCGAACGCTCCAGCTTTTAGTCACACAGAAAATCTGTCAATAATAAGTCAATAATTCAGAAAAATGGTTCATAAGAAGACATTTTCAGCATTGTGATATTTCAGACGGTATTATGAATAATGGTATTGGTGTTTCTTGTTGCGTTAAAGCTGATCTGATTTGATAAAAGTGCGTGATACGCTGATATGAGAGTGTTCTTCTATATGCTACCTTTCTCACAGTGCTTCCCCCAGTATCCGTGTTTGCACTCGCAGGTGTAGCCTCCATCCCGCTCGTAGCAGTAGCCTCCATTCAGACATGGAGACGAGTCGCAGACCGATCGGGGCTGTACTGAAAAACACACACCGAGACTTGACTGTGTTCCATTGCACTGGTTGACCTCCTAAATTTTATTCAAGCACACAGGCTTGGTCCCACCTTTAAAAAACACATTATTTGTCTTTTTACGATTTGATCAAATGCTGTAAAAGAGCGTTCAGCAAAAACATAAATCATTTCAAAACCCATTAATATTCACTGCAAATGTGAGCATTACAGTTTAGGGTAGAAAAGAATGTGTTTGTCGCTATAGTAACCAGCTGCTCATGCAGTGACACATAGCTGCAAAGAGCTCTGTTGTTGCGTTGGTGCCTGAGGGTCTTACCATAGGGGTAAAAGTCTTTATGATCCAGATCTGCTCCGCTGGTCTGACATGTACACAGGTAGGTTCCTCCGTACTCCATACAAGGACCACCATCAGGACACAGCCTGGTGTGGCTGCACGGCGTCTGGGTTACTTCTGGCGGGAAGGGATTGGGATATGGCTTAACACATTTTTGGGAGATGACATTGGTGAACTTTCAGTAAACCAATGTGACTTTTTTTCTCTTTTTGGTTCACATTGATCAAAGCTCTTATCACCCGATAGGATTACCTGTATTATACCCACCAAACTGACAGTAGGGTCCTGTGTAGCCTGAAGGGCATTCACACTCTCCGCTGATGTTCGCACAGACGCCGCCATTCTGACAAAGACATTCCTCTGCAGAGAGAGACAGAGAGAGAAAGTACATCATTGTACATTATATTTGTTGTATTAAAGCTCCAGTGTGTACAACTTAATATAGTAAAAGACTGCAGACTCTTCCTCTCACACCTCTCTTTCCTAAGTGTGTCAGGAATCAGCAGAACGGATTTAAACACTGTTTTTCCTGACACGTCTTTGTTAGTTTATGCATTGGCTTAAGTTTGCAGAGCCATTCTTCTTTATGTAGCTTGACACGCTGACGTTACTAAAGTACATAATGTATAAAGCTTATAATGTTTTTACTTTCTGTTACTGTCGCCTTGTTGTCTCCTCTGATCATGTGACAACTTTCTGCTGACACACCACATTTAACCAAACAGATGTTTATAAACAATAAATCACCAGTAACATATGTTCATGTGTAACACTGTGTGTGTGCAGAACCCAACATTCTCCGGTGGTTTGCAGAGTTTTCAGCACTCGTGTAAAATTGCCATGGTTTTGTATTTTAAACTGAGTTTTAATGGACAGAATGTAGAACGTGGTCAACACAGTGAACCATATGTTGAGCTCCTTTATACTGTATATTGATTGGCTGTCATTTCTCTTTTCTTTTTCCAGCAAAGTTCACGAGAGCAGAAGATTAGCAGTCAGCATGCTGCACATCCGCTCCGTCCAAACTGTAAGAATGTTTTTGTTTTCCTCGGCTTCCTAATTGCAGCAGTGGATCAAAGGAAGTGGTCATATCGCAGCTAAATGGCTCCTCTTTGAAGTCCCGGGAGCTCGGTGGAGGGTATTATTTTTCCGATGATATGGAGCATATTTTGTGACCAAAATCTATGGCCCCTGAGGGCAATTAATGGATTGTTAATTTGCAAGAGCCACTTTCATTGGCCACCTGTGCGGCCCGGGCCCTTTGATCTGAGGGCCTGATTAGGCACTTCTGAGTCCCACTACTTTCTCTTCCTTGGAGGATCATGCTCCTTTTTCCACTGTGCCTTCCAAGTGAGCCAAGCAGGAAAGTATTTGGGAGATTTAAGAGAGCCTATATAAGCACTGATAGTTATTTCAGCTCAAGGGTGAAGCGGTAGCATGCATTTGCAGTAGCTCAAATGCTAATAAAGAGCTTTTTATCGGAGGGTGACAGTCCCCTCTCGTGGGAGAGCCCAAATGAACTTTAAAGAGCACAGTAGTTGCTTCCGAAAACGAAGTCATTATAATACAGACATTAAACATAATACCAAATGACCTAATGAAAGAAAGGTATGAAGCAGCAGCTGAGGATGACAGCGTTTTACATATTTTCTCTTCAAATTGCCCTATGGTTATGCAAGCAGCAGCTGTGCTTGAAACTATAGTGTGGTGCCATGGCCAGCTTCCAGAGAAACAAGTAGCGGTGTGGAAGCATGCATATTTCAACAGCTCTGTCTGAAGAAATGACCTGAATACCAAAGAACAGCTTTGACTCATAAAGGAGCCTCTTTAAGTCTAGACAAAGCACTTCCTCTTGTTGGTAAACTAATAAAATGCACTATAAAACAAACATCAACACAACATCAAGCGACGGGTTCCTGTAGTAAAAGTGGGGCGAGGCCGTGTCAGTTCTGATAATTACAATAATCCATCATCACAGCAGCGTCTTCCAGGGCAGAGCTCCAAATTCCTGTGGGATAGCACAGCTCGTCTTCAAATACCCCAGTCTGCTCTCTACCTGCCCCGCTGCCTGCAGCCAAGTGCACAATAACCTTCACAGTTGTCGCCGCAGAAGCCTGGTGCGCACGCAATTCACAAATCTGGTGCTTAGTGCAATTTTCTGCTTCACACAAAACTTCAGGGCCTTGTGTGAAAGCACGGCAGGATGTGGTGTAAGAATCAACGTCAAGGTGATTTTTGTTTTTAGTGTAGCTGTTCTTGCCTTTACCTGTTTGGTTTTCTGCATCAGTTGAATTCACTTGAAGCTCCACCAGTTCTGCCAAAAGGAACATTATGAACATTATGAACATTATGAAGGTGGTTTAAAGGATGGATTTATGTAAAAATATCAATAAAACACAATCAGGGTTCATACAAGTCTTTTTCAAACACTTTAAATGTCATTTTTCATGGTTTTACAGCAACTTCCAGCTGTGGTGATTTACATATTTACTGTACCATCCCATATATACTTTTTTATATGGAATTATGCTACAAATAACCAAAAATGTGTTTTATTATAGTCATAAACACCCATGCAAGGGAGGCCCAGTCAGTGGAGTTTTTGTTTACTGTAGACTCTTTGACTTATTTTATTCCTCCTTCTAAAAAGCAAACTATGAAGTCAGAGAGTTATTTGTTACAAAAGAAATGCAGTCACACTTTTCCAAAATTCAAGCACTTTGCAAACCTTGAAAACACAGCATCTAAGCACTCTTCAAAAAATGATTTTCCTGAAAAAAGTTACACATTTAGGTTAATGTGTGAATAAATCATGATTTTTAGATGAATTCTGTAGTTTCAGTGCTTTAACCTCACAAAGAAACACACAGGTTTGCTCAGCTGTTCTTCTGAGGACACGGCATTGACTTCCATTCATCTGGACAGCCAAAACACTGCATTATTACTAACCTTAACCCGTACCAGTTAACAACATCTTATCCAACCTTCAAATCCAAATCTTAGCCCTAGACGTAAGCACTGCCTAAGAAATGAGGTTCTGCCTCTTTAGGACCAGGTCACCCATCACTTTGAGAAAATAACCAACAGTTTAACTAATAATTAATATAATGTTCTCCCTGTGTTCTCCCTGTGTGTGTGTGTGTGGATTGTGGTTTACTCCCTCAATCCAAAAACATGTAGCTTTGGACACTCTAAATTGACCGTAGGTGTGAATGTGAGCGTGGATGGCGTGGTTAGTGTGTCTCTATATTTTGGCCCTATGATGGACTGGCGATCTGTCCAGGGTGTGACCCCGCCTTTTGTGCTATGTCAGCTGGGATTGGCACCAGCGACCCTACAAACCTCATGTGGAGGATAAAGCGGTGGAAGAGTTGCAACCATGCATCCATATTCTACACAGAAAGTCTCAGGTGGAATGAATCAAACCAGAAGCTTTTTGCATGCTGCCAGTTTCACTAATGTTTCTCCCTAAAATGTTTTTACTCGTACTTCATTTTGAAAACTGCAGCCTTCAAACACTGGGTCTCATTCAGCTTCATTTAAAAAAAGGTAAAGACTGGATATTGACAAATGCTCCGCTCTTCTGTCGTCAATAGCTTTTTTGTTTCCTTAACTTTGTGAAGACATGATGACTCTATTAAATAATAAAAGCTTTTTTTTTTCTTAACAACAAAATAAAGTAGAATAGAATCAACAAGCCACGACAAAAGCAGCCGAGTGAGACACAGTTTATAGCCATAAACATCATTTTACTCTGAAAGAGGTATGATAGGATTCCCTTTGTGTTTGTTCCAGTTGGAGAAATGTTGCATTAGAGGACGCCAAAGTGAAAGGAGAAAGTAAGTAGTTCTTCCAGACTATGTGAACATTTTCTAGCAAGAACTATTTTTCCAAACATGCTCCTCTGGCACAAAGTTGAATTCAAGTCACCTGTCTCGCAGAGGAGTCCAGTGAAGGCATCCGGACAAACACAGGTAAAGTTGGCCACTCCGTCCATGCATTCTCCTCCATTCAGACAAGGCTGCGACTCACATTCGTTTATGTCTGGAGGACACAGAGAATTCAGTTCATCAGGGGAGAAAAAAAAGTTCACGTTCACACAGAGATTTTGCAGGTTTCACATTGAAACGCAAAGATTTTGGTCGGTGGATTAACAGCAATGAACTCTCCTTCCGAAAGCATAGAGTTTCATTGACCAAGTGGTATTAAAAGTAATCCGGTCTAATGTTGGAACAAAGATTCATGAACTGTGCTGGGTCTGATGATTTGATTCTCCACTGGGTTCAAGTTTCATCAACAATTATTCACCAGAGAAGCCACATCAGTAAACGTCTCTGTGGAAATCCACCTAACTTCAGTGAACTCTCTCACTGCGGTTCATTGCTTCAGTGTGTGACAAGGGGGAAAAAAAGTTGTTTGCAAATCAAATCAACCGTAACCTCAACTTGGACCCATTTGTCGACGTAGACTGGGAAACTCTTTGCTCAGAAACATCTGCCAAATGACTGAGTTTGATGTAGAAAGCAGCAGAAAATATTTCCTCTGGAGGGAGATGCCTACTTTCCCCCGACACAGTGAAAAACCCGGCTCACCTGTCTCACACAGCACGCCAGTGTAACCCGCTTCACACACACAGGTGAAACTGCCAGCACCTTGTACACACGACCCGTTGTTGAGGCACGGCCTGTTTTTGCACTCGTCAACGTCTGCAACACACACACACACACACACACACATAAACACAGCAATGCACAGAGAGTTAGAGACACGCTTGTGGAATATTTACTCAGCTGATTAATATATCCGCCACACTGCTCCCCTCACTGTGCAAGTATGTGCTGCTGGCTGTGAAATGTATTAGAAGAGGCTTGATACAGCTCCACAGCCTGGGCTGTGGGAATAGGCACAAAAGACACTGGACTAAAATAGTTGAAATCCTTTTTTGTGTTGAAACGACTTGATGAAGCAAAATAATTGTTTGAGTGATTGAGTTTTTCAGGGTTTTTTTTTTACTGGTTTCTAGAAGTGAGGAATTTGAAAATGATACTGCATGCCTCAACTGTCATAACCTAAAAAACATATGTATATACAGTATATAATAAGTTTAGCCAGTTACTTCATGCATTTATTTTATTTTATTTTATTTTATTTTATTTTAATTTAATTTAATTTAATTTAATTTAATTTAATTTAATTTAATTTAATTTAATTTAATTTAATTTAATTTAATTTAATTTAATTTATTTTATTTTATTTTATTTTATTTTAAATTGACATCATGTTTGATCCTACATCATGAAGAAGACCTGAAACTACAGACCATTAACCATTAAAATATTTACTGACGTTATAAAAGTGAGAAGTCGGCAAAATTCAAATACACTTATTTTTTTTGCAACCACTGGAGTCGCCCCCTGGTGGCTGTTCAATATAATTTTACTTCCTGCTTAGCTTCACACAGCAAACCAGAAAACGACATTAAATATACAGTCTATGGTTATAATTCCACATGGGATTAAAACAATACCTTCTGTGTACTATACTTAATATGAACGTTGCAAAAGTGGAGTGATGAGAAACACAAAACTTAACATATAATCTATACATAACTGCTACTAAAAAGAGGAGATTTATGTAACTTTCAACATGGTGCTGTTGTTGGTGCCAGACGGGCTGGTCTGAGTATTTCAGAAACTGCTGATCGACTTGGATTTTCACGCTTCCAAACATCTCCAGAGTTGACAGAAAATATATCAAAATAATAAGAGAAAAAAAAATAAAAATGCTGTATTGAATCCAGAGGTCAGAGGGGAATGACCAAATAAACAAATCAATCAAATGTCATGTGCCTTATGTACTTAATAAAGTAGCTAGTGAGTGTATGTGAGTATTAAGAAACTAACTGCACATAACTGCTACTTACATAACGTCTACTTCTTTACGTTAATGAATTCGGAGTTAGTTTGATGCGTACCTGCTTCACACAGACTCCCGGTGTATCCAGGAAGACACTGACAGATGAAACTGTTAATCTGGTCTTGACAAGTTCCTCCGTTCTGGCAAGGATGTGAGGCACATTCATTCACATCTACAGAGTCACAGAGGAACACAAAGCAGCTACTATTACTTCTTTTAATTACAAGAAAACATCTGGCCAAGTTCAAAGGCTGCGTAGACAGATTATATTAGGCATGAAGTTGATACAGGAATTAAGGAAAAATCTGCGTGTCAAGTGAATTCTGGACTGGTATTGTGTTTTTTAAACTCACCGATCTGACATCTTCGTCCGGTGAAGCCGGCCAAGCAGGAGCAAGTGAAGGAGGGGTTTCCTTTAATACAGTCGTCGATGCACTGGCCTCCGTTCAGACAGGGTCGCAGGTGCGGACACACTAATGCTGCGGAGAGGAAGCAGTGGGACAGCAGTGATGAAATATAAAGCATCAAAGTGGAGACCAGGAGAAGCCGAGGCACTGATCTGGAACGGGCAGGTCTCACCAGAGTTATTGCAGCCACCCACTTCTACATGTGCATCGTCTATGCGGAACACCCATCTGCCTGGGAAGCCCACGTTGGTGGTTCCCTCCACGTTGGCCACGTCAGCCGTGCGAGAGCCGGGGATGTTGAAGTAACGCTCGCCGTCACCAGCGTTGAAACCTGCCTGGTTTCAACGACAGTAAGAAGGAGGCGGACACCACAAAAGATTGTTGAATTAAAGTTTCAAAAAAACTGATGGAAACAGTATGGTAATATTGTGATGATACCTTTTTTAATTTCAAATGGAATTTGCAGCTTGATATTAGTGTCATAATGAGATAATAGTTCAGTAATATTATGTTGTTTTTAAAGTAATATCCCTGTAATAGCCTGGTAGATGAGATAGGTTGACATGGATATGTTTGTAATAATCAGAATTGATCATTACGATGTTATAATGTTGAAATCTATTCTCCCTTATGTTTCACACACATTTTCCATCAGTACCAAGCTATTCATTGGTGGTTAGTGTAGAAATAAGATGGTGTTACATATTAAAACTTCCCTATTACAAAGTTATTACCACACTATGGCTATAAAGTTACTGTACTGTGATGTAAAGTGTTACCTGTTTTGAATGTTTTTATTGTTTATCTTAAAGTGGGCTATGGCAAAGAGGAAAGGAATTGTGCTTGTAACCACAGGGTCGCCAGTTAAATTCCCAGGACAGGTCAAGGGCTTGGGTGCCCCTGAGCAAGACACTCAATTCCTGAATGTGCCTGTGTAATAAGGATGGTTTAAATGCAGAGGTCAAATTCACCATCACTAATTGGTATATGTGTGTGTGCAGAAATAACTATACTTTACTTAAATGTGCCATAGAAATAAACTTTAACTTAACTTTCACTTAAATGTTTTCTTACTACCTTATTAGGAACATTACTTTGTTTCATATAAACATGCAGCCCATCCTTGCTTTTGTTTCCATGAACCCAGTGACCCCATGGGTCCCTGAAAAAGGGGATGAGGTGAAAAAAAAGAAAATAGAAAACCTACAAATAAAAAGACTGGAAATACAAGCAGGACAATGCAACTAAGGAGTTAAATAAATACATTAGACATGGGTTTTAGTTGATAAGAAGCAAAGTATAGTATAGTTGTGTGCCAATATGCATATACTACTTAATGAGTTAATAACACTACATCCTTTTCAGCTCAGAATGACAGAGATGGAGGCAGAATCTTTAAAGATGTCACTGTTTTTAGTTAAAGCTATTTATGAAAGTGAATTCCTCACATATTTTAGTCTTCTGTTGTCTTTTATGTCTGCAACGTGGTGTTTTCTTTTTTGTCTTGGCCAAGCGACTCAGCCCTGGTTAAATAAAGGTCAAATAAAAATGTACCAATACTACTCGTACTTACATGCTGTGGATGTGGATATTTTAATTCAATCGGTTTATTATTTACTTATTTATTTATTTATTATGGACTCATAGACTCATAATAACTGAATGAATGAATAAATAAATAAATAAAGTGACAACACAGAGAAAAGTCAAACCAACACATAAACGATTCCAAAAGTACAAAGAAACAAACAGTGATCCAGCATCTATAAACGAATATTAATAAATTAATAAATATCTATAGACTTTAATGGAGGGATTTGCACTAATGTCTCCACAGCTCGGAATGATAACAAACATGTTAGGATGTCATTAACTGATGCATCCAGTGGGGAAAATACATTCCTTCAAGCAGCTTGAAGACTATTAATACGCTCTGACACAAACTATTTACTCAGGGCCTTGTTATTTATGACCTGTAGTCTTTTTTAAAATGTGCAGTAAACAGAGTTGCAAGCTGCTTCATGCTTTAAAAAGAGACATCAGAACATTATCAGAACATTTATTGAACCTATATGCGAGGAGGTTAGATACATACCCACTTACACATTCATTAGTATTTCTTATTAACCTCATATTTCATCCATTTAAACCCTCGTTAGTTAATCTTCACAGGAAGCAGACAACATTGTAGCTCAGATCGAGTGTCACCACCATGTGATCTTACCTGCGCTGCGATGCCTCCTAGTCCCGCCAGGTTTCCACCACTGCTGGCATGCATGCCTGTGGTCCATGTGATATTATTGTACTGGAATATAGTGAAGGAAAGCTCTCCATCCGTAATGAGCACCACTTGGAAAGTATTGACCTGCACAGAGAAGAACAGGTTTCCTGATTCCTGGAAAATGTAGTTATGATGCTCATATGTAACGGACATTTCATAATAATGGTACAGATTCAAGCTGCAGACGGTTTCTTGGGTCATGTTGTTGTTGGGGGCAGATAGCAAGATATTCATGGTTATTAATAAAATGAAACCCAATAGCTGTGCTTTCTAATCACCTATTACATCTTCAGTTGAAACAGTTCATAAAAAAATTCATACATTCATACAGTTAACATAAATCTTTTGTCTATCTATCATTTTTGGTTATTTAAAGAGTTAATTCAGTAGCTCTACATCATATCAACATTTTAAACCATTTCTTTTAAAGCTGCAGTAACTTTTAAATATACATGAATGTCTGTTTCGTTCAGTCCAGGCTCTCTCTCTGTATTTATCACTAAAGTGGTGTTTTTGAACCCGTTGACATTGTCCCACTGCACACAGGAAGTGAGTTGTTTCATGCCATGAACGATGGAGGCAAGGTGGAAGCACAACAGCAACATGGCGCTAGTAAAGCAAAGATATGGCTCAAGAAGCGCTCACAAAAAGTTCCAGGAGTGGATTCTGCTGATGGCAACTGGGTAGCAGACGGTTGGCGATGATGTGAAATCATCAGGCTAATGTCATGTAGAGGCAGTGTATTGATGATGGTAAATACTCAGAAATATGCAACAAATGTTTAATTTTCCTTGTTCAAATGTTGTGCAAGTTTGGTAAATGAGGCTGTAGTGTCAGTTCAGTCAGGAAGACTGCTCTTACTCTTGGACTAAATCCCTGAGATGCTCTAGTAAAAATGACTGCCCCACATGTAAAAAGAATCCCATCTGAATGTGTGGTCACATCTGTCCAATAGAGCAGCATCACACTATAATTGTTGACCTATCTATGTTTTTGGTCTTTTTTAATATTCCAGCGCGGAACCTCTGTCGCCTCCTGTGGACTTCTGAGTAATTACCACAGCACTGCAGTCCTGATTTTACCTATTTTTTCACCCCCGTCTCCCTCCCCAGTCACATATGCTGTGTTTCTATCATGGTACGTGTGGATTTGGTACCAACGGTAAAGTCCTGGATCAGGCTTGTGTTTCCACTGGTCTACCTTCACCCTGACTGTAACACGCTGTTTTATTCTGGTACCCTAAGGGAAGGGTGCCAAGAAATGAAATGGTAGGGGCTGGTTATTTTATTATTTTATTTTATTTTGCTAGTATTCCTCATGGAAACGCAAAAAAATACATACCGGACTGTTACATCAGAGATAGAGAGAGAGGGAGTGACATGAAAATGAAGCCATCTCAATTATTTTTCTACACTACTGTGGTAAGTTATGTGTTGTTCATCTGTCTTTAATCGTACTGTTACTTGTCCAGACTGCATTCAGGCAACTTAGAGCTGTAAGGTGCAGATACAGGCAGATAACCACACCGCACTTGATTGCTGTAGCGGAGAACACATTTTCAATATTTCAATTAGCAGTAGATCAACTTCTGAAACCTTTCATGGGCGCTTCTTTGCATTTTATTTTTTATTAATCCCCTTAGGGAAAGTATTCCTCTGCATTTGACCCATCCTAGAATTAGGAGCAGTAGGCTGCCACACTGAGTAGCACCCGGGGAGCATTGGGGTTTTTTGACCGGGTGGGGATTTGAACCGGCGACCCTCCGGTTACAAGTCAAGTTCCCTTTCCACTTGGCCACAATGCATCAGCATGGGAGTGTCACCAAAGACACCAAAGCAAAAAGCTGCTACGTGGAGAAACACTGAGAGTAACGTGGATTAATCAGCATTATGTGAATTCATTTGACAATTGTTTGAAAGTTACAAACTCCAGCTTTAAGTAATGTTTGTTGTCTTTGTGGATTCATCAGATTTATCCATCATCATCATCATCGTCTGAACTCTACGGGAGATTTACTTACTTGCCCTTAACTACAAAATCTCCACCTTGACTCCAAGACTCTGTCAAGACGTTATCATCACATCATCTGAACCATTTTCAACAACAACTTCTTTTCATTTACTCCTGATTGAATTCAGATTGTTTTCACTCTCAGTAGCAACACATGTTGCTCAGGTTGGTCGGTGCTGAGTACAGTGCAGTCAGCCTGTTGTCACTGATGGAATCAGAGCAGTTAAACTATTGTGCATGGTTGTGGGAGATCTGTAAGGTCACGTGTGAGTTCATACCGGTGTGTTGGAGTTGCCTCCAAAGAACGTAACCTGGTGCCACGTGGAGATGAGGGCCCATGTTGCGTTGAATCTGGGGAAGTCTGGAAAGTAAGTCTTGACATCTGCTGAGGCCCTGCTCAGCATGGAAGGCTCCTGGCTCTCTCTGTAGAAAACTCTCCCCGCCCGACGGTTGTCCACATCAGCCCAGAACGGCGCCACCACCCTCCTGTCCCCAGCGATTGGAAAAGCTACTGGTGTGAATTGAGACACCTCCCTCAGGAAAGATACAAGGCCGTTGTTGTTGACCTAAGGAGGAGACACAGTTTGAGTTTGAACACCTGAACAATGTTGACCGTAACATTTCAGATTTAACCACAGTGACTTGTCTGTGTTATTTGGTTGGGTTCTAGTGGAAGTGCTGACTAAAGACAAACACTTTTTCTGACCTTACATGGCAAAGAGCAGCACTGGGAGAGTGGATTGCTCTCATAATGGATGTTTGCACTTCACATGTAGGAAACAGATGCTACCTTTACTCTGGGAAATGAGAGCAGCTGAGAAAACCTGGGTTTTTTTTTTTGCACATGTACCTGCAAAGTCACTGCACCAGGAAGGACATTCATGGGCCCTAAATCCACAGACGTAAAGCAAAGTAACCAAATAAATGAAACCATCCTCCGCTGCCCTGCATCTATATATATATATATATATATATATATATATATATATACATATATATATATAATGTAGCATGGCGTGAAATAGGTTGATTAGATAGTTGAGCTTTTTTGTTGTTGTTTTTTTTCACTTGCAGTAGCAGAAACATTGGTAAAAGCTTTAACACAGACTGTGGAACCAAAACAGTCAGATTAAAGACATCAGGTTTGGTACAACAAAAAAACTGCATTGGGCCCCAACCTGAGAGGGGCCCCACCAGCTTAAATGCCATGATCATCGACGGACACAAATCAAATAAGTCCTTCCTTCACTTACATCCCCCCAAAATTCATTCAAATCTGTCCATTAATTTTTTATATATAATGCAGCTCAAAGACAGACAAACAGAAAACATTAACCGCTGCTTTAGGGCAGAAATGAAGAAATGACTCAGTTACCCACGTTCACGTCCTGATTGGATATTAATTAATCATGACTGGACTATCAGCTGTGAAAGAGCAGCTTTCAGTTCCAGTCTGATAAAAGAAGTTTCCCCACTGTTGTTTCTTAGTGGTACTTTCCAAAATTAAGCAAACGACTGCAGAGGAGAGAGTCAACTTCCTGTTTACACAGGAAGTACACACGTGTGCAGACCAGTGTACCTGAATGGTCATGTGATAGACTTTTTAAAAAAGGTATTAGTATGGACACAGATGGTTTTTATCCAAATCTGCCAATTTTGAACTAACTTCCTGCTGCTGTTAAACCTCCTGCTTGGTGAGGGGGCATTTAGTCATAGACATGATGACATCAGGACCACTTCTTTGTTGAGTTTTGCTCCCCGGTTGGATAAAGCGTTGTGCGACAAGCATAAAGGTTCTCTCAGATTTATTTGCAGACCCCAGAGATTGAGAAACAGACACTGACGAAAGAAACTGTCAGAATCTTCTTCTATCAACTTCTCCCTTTAGGATTCGCCACAGCGGTTCATCTGCCTCCATCTTGCCCTATCACATGCCCTCATATCACAACATCCATGATGAAGGAAAGCGTCAGAATGCAGATCTATTAAACACAGCTGTACTCTGGTAAATGGACATTTCTGAGGCAGCATTTAAAGGTTTGTTATAAAACAGACTAGCTGCTCACACCAAGCTTCTGAACCTGGGTGTGAAGAGGAAAGTTCTTCTCACTGGATCCCCATGAAAGGCCTTCATTCATACACCATTTCTGCATATTATCAGGAACAGGAGAGTCTTCCCACCATGGCACTGGTCCTGTTTCTTCTAAACACTGGCACAGACTTTGCCTCTCAGCATTCACGTAGTGTCATGTGACAGTGACAAAGCAGCGTCAGATGGCTCGCCAGTGCTCCCCGCGTGTACAAAAACCATAATTTGAAGGACTTTGCTGTAAAAACAGCAGAGGAAGTTTTGCTTGGCACGGTGCGGGGGGCTCAGTTAATTGCCCGACCACAGTCTTCCCCTCTGCATCAGCGTGATGTGGTGAGAACGTGGCCAATGTGTGGAAGATCAGGACCAACTGCACGAGCAGGGCCCGGAGGTCAGCCAGAGCTCCATCTGATACCGAGAGGAAAACAAGAGCGAGGATGAACATGAACTGCAAACCTCCCACACCCACATACCCACTAATGAGAGACCTGTGGTGGCAGCGGTTCTGGAGGTTACCCATCATACAGTGAAATTAGTGTCGGAAATCATGCTGAACACTGAATAAAGCTTAAGCTCCAATACTGGAAGATGTTTAATCGCCTAATCTGATCTCTTGTAGCATCTGGAACTGCTTAAACAAGTGTATTTCTTCCTTGTGAAGACTTTTAGGGGACCGCTCTGACATGGAAAAGGCCTTGGAGGAATTTAAACTGAACATGGGGCCGTTTTCTTTGCATAATATCCCATACTCTCTTCTCCTCATGAACTTCGACCAGGCTTTTACTAGTGTGGACGTCCAGTGAAGGGAGGTTGTGCTTCACACATACGTGAGAGAGTGAATGGGTTGAGAGCGGCCTTGTGTTACGCTGTAACATGACCAAGGTCAAAAACACAGGGGGAAGAAGGTGCGATCAGTCAACCTTGTAAGCAGCATCTCCCCCTCAACATATTTCTTTCTCTCACTCTCAATGGTGCCACTTCACTCTTCAACTCCCTTGTTATTTTTTTTGGGAATTCTTTGCCGGATATATCCGGGATTTTGCTTGGGTGGTTTTTCCTCGGAGCCAAGCAATTTATGGACAAAAATAAACTTTCATCTGGCTTAAGTCAAGCCAAAGCAAACTCCTAAATGAAAAAGGTGCCCGTGGATCAACTCAGGAAAACATTAGTTTTCCTTGTCAAAAACAGAGGTTTCACAGTTACAAGCTTGTCCAATTATTAACGAGACCCAAGGAAGTAACTACAGCCTGATGGCCTGTCCACTTGGCCTGGAACTATTTAGCCTTGGTTCACCTTTATCTGCAGATAGTTTACACTGAGGCAATCAAATCTGTTTGCATTTATTGAAGAAGGCTGGCAAAAAAAAAGGCAGTGTTTAAAGTCTATTTTAATGTGAAATTACATCAAATTCCAGAGAAAGACTAACAAATACTGATAATGTCAGAAAACCACAATGACGCCCTGTTGTAGTTGCAGGTGTGTGTTATTGTTTGGTCACCAAAGATGCTGCAGTAAGAAGATGCTGCAGCAAGTGCTTTCTTTCAGGGCTGACGCTAAGAAGGAGCGTGTGTTTGTTCTGTGTGTATTTATACAATCTCATGCAGTTCCTTTTTTCACATACTGTAAAAATCTATTGAAAGCAAACCTTGCATGAGACACATATACAGTATATATCACCAGTCTATAAGGGATCATGTTTGATATTATACTGACAAGTTAAACCAAAAAGTTGTCCATATACTATATAACTTACTGCAACTGTTTGCCGATGCCAAACAAAGACATAAAAGATGTTTGCGGTGGTGTCGTAAAAATATGTACTCTGAAAATGTAGGGGGAGCTCCGTAGAAAAAAAACAAGTTTGTTGGAGTCACGCTCTAAGAACTTTGGGTTTGTTCAAATTGCACAAACTCCACCTCCCAGCATGCAGCTAAGCAACAACAGCCATCACAATATAATGTTCTTCAAAGGGAGAACAAATGTCCAATATACAATCACCAGTCACTTTATAAGGTACACCTGTTTTTGGCAGCAACTAACCGCAATTACAAAGCAAAGATGTTGCTTATTTTGTCCTTTCAAGGCTACCATATGATGATGTGTCTGTGTGGAAGGTCACTGAGGAGGGAATATGCAGAGAACAGTAAAAACTAAGAGAAACTTTGCTGGGTTACCATGTTTGCAGTTCTGCGGTTTATGTTTATGCTAATTTGTGTTTACAAAAGTATTAGTATTGTTACATCACTGGTAACATAACCAGTGATGTAACTCATTACTCTTGATAACAAGTAATAATTTAAGTGATTGTGTTAGTTAACATGTAATAAATAACATGTATTACACTTCTTGAGTAACTGGACCATCAGTGCTTCAGCGTTTAAAGTTACTATCAATAACAAAAGAAATTAATGGGTTTTTTTTCTATACCACAAACGACTGACACACCACAAACCCCCCCCCCCCCGATGTTTTTACACAAAGAAGCTTCCAGCACTGACGTCCACTGACCATCACCTGACTGCATCAACGTGTGAACATACTCTATCTCACCCACATCTCGTCTCTCATCACACGACACACACATGCATAAAAATAACCCACACTGAGTCCAAAGAGAAGATGTTGATGCACGCACACACACACGCACACACACACACACACACACACATCTTTGGGCCATATACAGTGGTGAGTGAAAGTGAGTGAATGAAAAGTGCACAAACTCCAAGTGTTGAAGGTTTTCAGGAGAGCAGATGAGCAGTAGCAGATGTGGAGTCGGTTAAGAGTGCACTTACACTGAAGCACATTCTTGGCGGAATTCTTCCAAAAAATGTCTTTGACTTGTGTTTCTATGTTCTTTACTTAAAATGACAGACAAAAGAAAACCTTATCAGGTAGATTTGAATAATATAAGTAAGAATATCTGCTTAACCGTGTAAGCTGAGTCTTCTAACTGCACATGTGAGATTATCTATGTCCAATATCTGCCTTTGATCATAACCCTCTATTCTCACATCTGCTTTTAAACTTGTGTTCTCTCCTCTCTGACCTCACATGTCCTCCTTCATGTTTGTAACACTGACCAACAGAGACGTTAATCTGTGAAGTGCGTTGTTTAGAAGCCCCTACACATGATGCTTTGTAAATACACTACATCTGCGTTCTGTTAAAGTGATCGGTCATCTCTCAGATAAAGCAGCTGGAAAGTTCCAGTGGGAAGACCCCTGCCATGTTATCTGAGGCGTGAGAGGACAGGAGGAGGGGTGGAGGGGGGGGGGGCAGGAGGAGAGATCCCAGCAACATGTGAAAACTCCCAGACACAAACCATAACAAGAGGGACAGCCTGGTTACCAGGAGGCAAAAGTGGGACTGGAGCTGGACCAAGTCAGGAGGGGAGGGGAGTTTTTTTTTTTAGGATTTTTCAGGGGACACTATGGAGATCGCTGTGCCCAGGTGTCACATGGCTCATGCAGCACTGGTGTATCTGTTCACCACAGCTGCTAAAAATAAGAGGTCTTGCTTGGAGAAGGGGACGAAGGCCGATGGTTGAGGCTTTAACAGGATCTGCGAGGGCTTTAAAGGCATGTTTGCTGCTTAACAACATCCACAAACCGTCCTGTATCGGTGTGGCTCATCAGCTTGTTCTTGGAACGAACTTCTAGGGGGAACAAATATTCATGTAAATTTAGCCCGCAGCCTCTCCGGTGGCAGAGATCAGTGTGTGACCCGGCACACTTTATCCAGCAGAGGTTGAATAGATTCAGGTGAGGCGAGTTGCAGTTCAGTGGGATGCAGAGTGAACGGCGAGCTCTCACATCACAACCAACACAGCACTATTCAGAATATGATTTTTATCTGTTAATCAGATGATATTTAAATGTGTGCTCAACGAGCCAAACCACGGGTAACTTGTCTCATCTTGTCTGATAGAAATATTATCTCGGAGTCTAAGAGACATGCTGCTGCTGCTCAGTGCAAAACTAAAACTCAAAACGTGTTAATAACTCCAGAAAGACCAGAATTTTAGGACTTTTATTACTATTACTATTTATTGCCAATTGGAATAAAACGTGACACTAACTGCACAAACACAGCAGTTTAAAGGATAGTGTTTTGTCCACTGTTCACTTCTTTGGAGGAGATGTCCTGATCCAGTCCATCTCCCAACTACAATCCATTATGTCTTTGAGAGCTTTTTTAGATGCCAAGCGAGCGCCAGCGGCAGTGACTTTATCTGTTTCATCTGGGCCTGTTTCTACTTCACTTTGTATGAGTTGAGGTATTTTTTATATATACTGTAGAAACCACTCCATGTTCTGTAAACAGGAAGGCCCAGTGGCAATCAATACATGCATAGAAGGAAAGGGGCAAACTATCTATTTTACTGGCAAATTCCTTATCCTCCAAATTTCAGACCTTTTAGGGCATTTTTAGAACCTGTTAGAATCAAATTTGATGCTAACTGCACTACCGTGGCAAACTGTTTTGGATCTTCCAACTACGAATAGTGATGCCTTTCATAGCTTTTTAGACGCCGAGGGAGGGCCAGCATTAGTGGCTGTTTCAGTAATATCTGTTTCATCTGGGCCTGTTTCTACTTCATTTCGTTCGGGTTTGAGGTATTTTATATTTAAACCACTCCATGTTGTGGAGCTTCTGTCAGCTTGCTGCCCTGGCAAACAATGCCATGGTTGAATGTAGGAAGAAGGGATGAGAATTGTGTGTGCGATGGATGCCTAGTTGTCCATTTGCAACTCAGCCTTTGCAAAAGATAACTATCTTTAGCTTCTTTCACACTAAAACCAGCAGGTTTACCTGTGACCAGAGGGAGCCCACTGACCAAGTGAACTGACATCATTCTCATTGCCAGTGGTTGTTCTGCCCTGTGGTGTTTTTTTTCCACCCCGTGTGAATTGTAATGTCATGGAAGCACTGGAAACTAAACGAGTCAGAGGAATAAAAATAACAAAAATAATCTCATGGTTTACGCTGATAATGTTGATGTAATAAATTATATTAAGTGCTGTCCAAGTTTTAAAGCCTAAGGTTCGCTAATGTTCCCACTGATGCCAATCAGAGTTGAAGCTGATAAACTCACGTAAATTGCACACTCCAAAGTGAATGCCAATGGACTGAAAAGGTATATTTTCAATGGCAATTTCACATATTTCAAGGGTATTTTGCCCCAGAATTTCTGACCCTGTGTCTCTTTGTTTAGCTGCAAAAGATAAAAACCAAAATGTCTTCACTGGGAGACTGAGTTCACCTCCTTTGGCTCAGTAAAGAAGGACGACCTTTGGCCTTGCCCCTTGTTGCCAGGCTTCTTCGGCTTCTGCTGCCCTCGATTTGATCAGGGAGGAGGTTCAGAGCAAGAAGAAGGAGGGGACGAGGAGGAGAGGGAGGAGGAGGAGGAGGAGGGGGGTGAAGAGTTTCGGAAAGCAAATGCGGATGCATAACCACAACAGGTGGTGTTGATTTAAGGGAGTTCTGCCTTTCCATGAGCTGGAACTGAACCCAATACATGACAAAGGCAGATCAAAGTAAGTTTCATTGTGGTGCGCGAAAATCCTTGTCAAACCATGGGGCTTCCTCCCATGAGCACTGTTTCCTTCTCTCCTGCTCCGTACATATGCGTCCCCCCACCTCTCTCTCTCTCTCTCCCTCTCTCTGTCTCTCTCTGTCTCTCTCTGTGAAAAAAGAAGTGCTCACAGATGCTCTGCAGCAACAGTAAGAACACAAACTGTCATTTCCTCTAACAACTCTTTGTAGACTTAGCAGAACAGGACTCACCACTGTTCTGCTAATAATTCTGCCTTGGTGCACTTAGTGTGGGGCAGATGTGAAGTGAAGAGAATGTCATGATGGATCCACCCACAGGGAGAAAAACATGATATTCTACAAACAAGGTTACACACAGTGGAGCTTGTGAGCGCACACAAGCATATACAAACTCTCAAAGTGCGCTGCAATGTGGTGACTGGCTGCACTCCAAATATCATCTCCCCGAGGCTCTCATACAATCCACACCATGTCAGTTCTAATCGGCAACTGCCAAGTGCATGCACATGCACACATGCTGACACATAAAGACATAAACACACACATAAACACCAGTAAAAACACTGTTACTCACGTAGAGTCCTGTGTGCTTGTCTCCAAAGAAGGGGAACGCAACAGTGATCTGCACCAGCCCGGAGCCTCCGTCATCCTGAGCCATGGTCTGGGTGTCCCCCTTGTCCTGGCCAAAGGGGTAGAAGTCCTCCAGGGGCACAGCGGGGTCCACCCCAGGCAGCAGGTCCAGGGAGAGCAGGGTGCAGAGGCAGGGCAGCAGGGCTCGCAGCACCAACACCATGGCCTCAGCCACCCAGGGATGGAGCTGACAGCAGGCACCACAGAGGAGGGAGGGAGGAGCGCACACACACACACACACACACACACACGCACACACACCTGAGGCACCAAGAGCAGAGCAGAGCAGAGCAGGACAAGACTGTACGCTTCCTCCTCTCAAACCACAGCGGTGTGAATCCTCCCCTGACTGCTCCCTGACTCTGCCTCTCTCTCCTCTCACTTGTCCTTCAGTAGTGAACTGGGCTTCTGCTGTGAGACAGAGGAATACTGCAGATTCCTTGCATTCTGCTTGCTGCTGGGCACTGCATGAGCTACACTCCGTCTCACTGAAATGAAACGAGGGAAGAAATGAAAGAAGGGGGGAGCAGCGTGATTCAGCTGAGATTTTTTTTTTTTTTTTTTTTTTTTTTCAAAAACAATCCAGTGATTTGGTCCCTGATGGTCAGCTTAGAAATATCCTCAATAAAAGCTCTATTCTGCCTGCCAAAGGAGTTCTTTCAGTTTTGGCCCCACCTCCCCCACAGGGATTCACTACCTTGCATAATTAGCTGCTTCCAGCCAATCCCTGCAAAGAGGCCGGTAACTGGATAACCACTGGGCGGATCTATGATAATCAAAGGGCTGTTTTAAAGAAACTGACAGGATTTTCCTCCTACTATGCACAGTTACCGAGGCACGCGAGGTTAGACAGCGAGAGGACATGCATGTGCACTGAAAGTACGGTGAGAGCACAATCAGAAATGACAGGATGAGAAGGAGTAAACTGCCTTTTAGCAGCTGTGGAGAAAAACACACACAGCATGGGAAACATGTGGTGTCTAATCAGTGGAGGGAAGATCACAGATCAGCTCAGGATTTTCTGGGTTGTGAAGGATTACAGCAATAAAAAGACTGATGATCCCACAGACTTGGAGGAGTCTGCAACGATCTCTGAGAGAAAACACTGAAGACAGCACTGGCAATAGAGAGCGAAGGTCATTCTCTCACCCACACTCACAGAAAATCCACAAAGGCTTTTAATGGTGCGAACCAAACTCTGGAGCTCACATGCCAGGAAAGGGCAGTGGCTGTCCTTCACAAAGTTCACGGAAAATGTTCTTTCCACAACAAACTTTGTGAAAGTGCAGCCAGCAGAACAAACACCACTGATGTTCACGTCTTTCTTTGAAAACTGAAATGGCCTAATTGTGCTCGGATACACCCACTTTTTTATTAATCACAATTATGTGAAATACAATACATGATAAAACAAATGATTTACACTTCACTGTAGATTCTTAATGACAAGGTAAACACAGCACCAGGAAGTGGAATTTATGAGACATTACTGTAAATACTCACTAGGACACATGATTGTGACATAAAACAATGGTATAAAATCACTATGACAAACATGTATGTATAAGAAAAATAAGCACCAACCAAGGAAACCTTTCATTACATTGTTTCCTCCAAAAAAAATGACACAGCATAAACAGACTTAAAAACACCAACTTCAGCAAGCCAGAGGAAATCCTTAAAACAATTTGGCACATCCAGTCCACTTACAAACAAAACACTCATTGTTTGTTGTTGTTGAGTTTTCCTGCAGATTAATGTAATCCGGTGAGCACATGTGTGCATGGGTGGGAGTGAACGCCTTGGGACTGTGTTTGTGTGCGTGTGGATGTAGCTTGTAACATAACATTGTTGGGAAGCTGCCAGAGGGACAGTGAGTGAGGAAGCCAGAGGTGCTACATACTTCACTGCAGGGTCTCTGCCTACACACCAGGCTGCAGCATCTGATTCAAATAGGCATGTCGTCTTCTCGTCTCCTGATCCAGCTGCTCTTGGAGAGTTAACACCTAATCAAAAACAAAGGGGGGAAAAAAGCAGAAGAAGAAAAAGAATATTGGTAGAGACGTACAAAAACATGGATATCCAGTAGAAAACAAACAAAACAGACATTTTCAAACTGGAGAAAGCACTCAACCCTCTGCCAAGGCCATTCAGTTTCCTATAATGTCAATCCAGATTATGAACAAAACAAGTGTGTAACTTTTGAATACAAACTAACATCTCTGATTCAAACATTACATTTCCTTAAATAAGTTCACGCAGTACATGACTCCCTCTGTATTTCTCTGTTTAAATGTGCGTGTTGCACAGAGGAAGACACTCATTTTGTGTCGAGACAGACGCAGGCAACAGTAAAGGGAGACAACAGCAAACAGTTTGGAGAAATAATAAAAAAACAACAAAGAAGTTTCATAAAACCCGTCTGAAATGCTGAATGCCCGTGCCTGTGCTTCCACTGTATATACACAAACACTGCCTCAGTCACGTCTGATAGTATTACTTGACAGAGCCCACTACACACATTACATCATGTCAGCTCACAAAGACAAAAAGAGAGACAGATTAATAACAACAAAAATCACCAAAGGTCATGCACTGCAGTTTTAGTAATAATAAAAAAAATCAACACTAACAACCTAACCACCACGAGTCTACATGCCGAAGTGTTCCTGTAAAATACACAAATATCTCTGCTGTATGAATGTATGAATGAATGAGTGTAAATGGGTGAATGGCAAATCTGTACAGCAGTATAAAGCAGCTTTAAGTGGTCATCAAGACTACTAAAGCGCTTTATAAATACTGACCATTTACCATTAACATCCTATTAACCTACATAGTGAGGGCAACAGTGCACGTCTGTTGCACCTGCGCTTAACATTTATCCTGTTTGACTTCATACATGTAATTGCAATGAATGGTTTAATATTGTTGTGTTGTTGTTGTTGTTGTAGTATTCCTTTTTGTTCTTTGTGCGCACTGTTTCTATGCTGCCTCTTGGCCAGGGTCATTGTAAATGAGAATTGGTTAAATCAAGGTAAAAAACATGACCTCTTAAAGCTCCAGTGTCTAATGTCTGTTACTAAAACACTACCCCACACCTCATGTGAGCCTGCAGACAACTCTCGGTCCATATTCCACGCACTACAGCTTTAAGTTATGCCAGTGAAAACATTATAAATATGTGAAATACCTGTTCCTCCAGGCATTTGACCCTCTGGCGATGGGCCCTCTCTCTGCTCTCTAAAGCTTGTGCTGCTTGGAGCTGACTGTCTCTCAGACGATCTGTCTCCAGATCCAGCTCCTGGTGATGGCGGGCTGTCACCTCCAGGAGGCGCTGTGCATGAGTGTGCTCCAACTGAGAGATTTGAGCCTGAAGACGGTTCACATGAAACATATATGAAAATACAGCCTGGAGAGAGCTGACTAAAGGGGGTTACTGAGGTCATGACCGTTAGTTCACACAGTTGTTAAGGAGGAAAAAGTCAAGTTAGTCAAAACTTAAAGCAGCACAGTGTAACCTTTGCTGTATGTGCTGTCTCCATAGCAAACACAATGTGATAAGAGCAGATTTTTGATTTATTTTCAGTTATATTTAACTGATTGTAGTAGTTTAAGAGTTTCAGTCACTAACAATAATGAAGTTAGACACTTCTCACAGTGTTTCTGTTCTCTCACCCACACTAACACATGGTGCAAGGACAGAGGTGTGGGGATTAATGAGGCTCCACTGTCCCTATTACAAGTCAGTAATCCCTGAATCATTGTAATAAAAATAAAAATAAATGAAAAATATGATTTATACATTATTCTTGTTTGAATGCAACTTAAAAGTTATATAGACATTAAAGGGACATTAAAATTTTCATGCAATGCAAATGTTGCTCTCAATGAAACTCTCAATGTAGTGAATGGAGGCAGTTTCAGATTTATACAAACACTTTTTAATATTCTGAAGTGTTAAATGAGCTGCAGTTGGATTTTTTTTCACACCTTATTGGGATGGGAAATGTAAATAAACGTAAATACTGAGCACAGAAGTGGCTGGAAAATAAAAAACAAAATGCACTTCTTCCCATGGACTTGCAGAACTGCAGATGTAGAATCATTGACATTTTTCAAATATTTATAATTTGAATGTTTTTATTGCTTTATTTGTATGTTCTATTTACTCTAGTTTATATAATATTTTATTTTATTTTGAAATTTAAGCTTGTTCAGTGTCGGTTCAGTGGTGGTTGTTTTTAACATCAGTCACACCTGTGACTATTTTTCATTTGTTTAATGGTATAATCTGTCTAATGTGAGTGTGTCTTAACATAGACAGTAAAAAATATAAATGTTACCATTCCATTTGCTATATGAGATTATACCAGATTATAGCTAGTTTTGCTACTATGCCGTTGGCAGGTCGAAATGACACAATAAAGACACATAGTGTAGAAACATACATTAACACACAAATCAGCAAGTCTTCTTAGTATCTACAGTGTCTTCCTGTTTGCTTCACTAACACGGTTTTGGCCACGGGTAGCTTCTGTTTTACTCATTAATCTGAGATGACATAAAACCCAGATTGTTTTTAATAGATATTATATCTGTAGTGTTCCATTACAGTTCCTCTCAGTGTAACCCTCACCTGCAGCATCTGCATGTCAGCCAGCTTCTCAGCCAGCTCCCGCTCCAGGCTGCGGACCGTCTGCCCCAGCTGCTCCTTCTCTCTGCCTGCTGATGCTGCGTCCTCCTCCCTCCTCAGCCTCTCCATCTCCACCTGAGAACAGCACACACGGGGTGACATAATGTGAACAACTTCACCATGATTGCTCTGCACTCATTGGCCTTCCTGCAACGCCTGCTGGAAGAAGCCGAGCACAGAACGTCTTGGTTTTCACAGTCCGCCAACAAGTTTTCCATCACCAGCATCACACTGTACACTTTGCAACAAAGATCAATGCGTATAAAGTTGAAATAATAATAATACTACTTAATGACAGCATAATAAAACAGTTAATTATTCAAATAATCTCCTCTGTATTAATGTAACTGCCAGTTTATGGGTCATGTAGCTGTGTGTCTTCACTTTGTCCATATTGTGGCACAACAACATTAAACATTACTTCAGTTCTGGCCTTCCAGCAGTTCTACAGTTGACTTTGACATGATTTTAATTGCACTTAAAGCCATTTGTGGTTTGGCTGCTTCATATACTTCAGATGGTTCACTGCACATTGAGCATCAAAGCCCCTAACTGACTGTGCAAAGGCCTAATGTGTGTCTAATGTGTCAGGGTTCAGGTTCAAATTATGAAACTGAATCTCTCACAGAAGAAAATGAAAATGTTTGTTGGCAGATAAGAGAAGATATTGGGACTTTTGAAACCTAATACTGATTACGAGACATAACCAGAATAACATTATACTCAGAATAAGCGATAATCGTCATATTATGCAGACATGTATACATCTTAATCAGATTATAACGTCCTTTTGGAGATTCCAAAGCAGTGGACGTATGTAGACACAACTACATGTATGAGTCATATTCAGACAATGCTCTGTAACATGTAAATGGAAATATGAAAGGAATAGTAGAAGAAGTAATAGAAGAAGTAATAATTTATGTAAACATAGTAATCTATAATATCATATTCAGAAAAAGGGAAAATGAAGAATAAAAAGTCTGAGGAATGGGCCTGTTGTGCTTTAAAACATCATTGGAAATAAATCTCTATGGGAGCTTGAAGGTCTTCTCCAGTCTTTTCACTTCAGAATAAAGTCAGTCATCAGATTACTCAGTCCATGTATGAATGATTTGTTTTTTATTTCAGGATTAGAGAGGATTAGAAATGAGCATATTAGAGGGGCAGCTCAGGTTAAACGGTTTGAAAATAAAATATGAGATGGTTTTGTCACGTGTTGATTATATTGGACAAACGTGTTGAAGACGGGGCTGCTGGGCAAGAGTTAAAGACGAAGACCACAGAGAAGGTTCATGGATGTTGTGAAGGAGGACATGAGGACATGTGGTGTAACTGAAGAGGACACAAGGGAGAGGACAAGATGGTGGCAGATGATACACTGTGGCCGCACTAAAGGAGAAGCCAAAATATGAAGAAGATAGAAGACAAGAAGACATGTTTGTATAAGTGTGTAATGACTTTAAAATAAAAATAATTTGGTTTTCATAACTTTAGAGTGAGACTTTTATAAACACCTAAAGCAAGTGCCTTTAGCTTGTACCAACAAACACAGAGCCAGAGTGTGTGTTTTGTATTTTGAAGCTTACAACAGAAAGAAGAAAGAAGAAAAAAAGTCATCCTTTTTGGTCTGTGAAGGCCACCATAGTTCCTTGAAGAGCTAGAGAAAGGGAGGGGTGAGCTGACGAGCCCTTTGTTTGAAACATTCTGCTGTCTCACCATGAGATGTTACTAACTCTCACACAAACAAAGACGACCTCAGTGACAGTGATGCTTGTGCAAGATGATATAATGTTTGCTCTTTTAAACAGGATCCTGTAAACGCTGTATGTGCTGTATATATGCAGTTCAATTGAATAAGTCATTCAATAACAATAAGTTCTTCAGCTCACCTTCTCCAGGGCCCTTCTCAGAGCTGACTTGTCTTTACTAAGTCGAGTCAGCAGCCTCTCCATCTCAGCTCTCTCACTTTGAAGCTTTTGCATGGTGCCGTGCAGACTGGTGGACTTGTCTTGAAGTTCTGCCTTCTCTCGCTGCAGCTGCTGGGAGCTGCCTTGGGCCTGGACTTCAGCTTTCTGCCGCAGCTTCAGGCTCTGCAGCACAAACGTTCATATATATATGATATATATATCAAACTGGAGCTTAAAGCTTCACACCTGTGTTTACACCTTTACTTCAGAGTAACTCACCTCCTTCAGTGTCCAGTTATGTTTCTCCAGCTCTGAAATTTTAAGCTCTGCGTCCTCTTGGGCTCTTTGGAGGTTTTGGGTGCGTTCTGTCAGTGTGTGGTTCAGCCTCTTACTCTCTGAAAGGGTATCTCGTGTCTTATCCAGACGTTCCTGTGGGCACACACATGTTGACATACACTATACTATACAATGAGCCACACATTTGCACTTCAGCTGACCTTATACCTCTCACCTTGCCTCTTTTACACTTCTTGACATAGTGTTGAAAGCTGCACACAAGACTTTCAGATATTTCTTTCTCGTTTTACTACAGTGAGACGACAGCGTTCGAGCAAATCAAGAGATTTATGATAAGAATGTCATGTTTTTGTTTGTTCAATACCTTTAAAGTCCATTTCCACACTAAGGCCGGAAATCTCTCCTGAGAAGCTCTTAGAAAATTAATGAGCTTGTCCGGCCATTTTATTGCTCCCTCTTTAAGGTCTTTGAGGAAAACGAAGCAGCAAACGTGAACAGAATAATGTTCAGTCTGAAGCTGTGAAGGTTAAATAGCTGCACTAAATCAGATCATGGCAGTGGAAGCATGATGATCGGTCTTCTATTGAAGTTTTAATCAAAAGTCCTTGAGAGGAAAAAGGTTAAACATTTAAAATACACTGAACATGATTTGTTTTTGTAAGGGAAAATGGAAAAAAAATATCCTTCTTTAAATTGATTTCCTGTTCCTGTATGTTCTTTTTTAACCAGGCGACAGTATGTACCTGCAGCAGCCTTCGGTCCTGCTCACTGGCAGTCAGAGCCTTCTGCAGCTGTGTGCTCTGCTCCTGCAGGGCTCCACTGCTGCTCCTGTTGTCACTGAGAGAGTCAGACAGTTTGTGGATCTGCTCTCTCAGCTGGCTCTCATGCTGCTCCGCTCGAGCCAGTGACGTGGTCAGTCTCTCCTCACTGACCGTCAGGGCGGCACAGCGGTCCTCGCTCTCGCTCAGCTTCCTCCTCAGCTCAGTCAGTCTCTCCTGCAGTGCCCCGGCCTCTGCATCCAGCTCTGCTGCCCTGAGCTGGGCCCTGTGCAGCTCACCCTCAAGGGTGCGCTGAGTCAGCTCCAGGCGGCTGGATCTGTTTTCTGCTGCGTCCAAAGCCTCTTTCAGCGTTCGCTGTTCTGCACTTGCACGAGATTCTAAGCCCTGGAAGAGCTCCAACTTATCCTGTAGAGGAAATGGAATCAATTGCCGTTTAAAGGTCCGGTGAGTAAGAGATTTTGATGAAAATATTTCAATTTGACAGAAATGGAACATAGAATACGTATACTTGTGTTTCTTGGGTTGGACATTTGTTTATATTCATAAGCTATGTTTTTACCTACCTGCAGTACCCTGGACTCTGCCTCAGCAGCTTGCAGACTAGTCCTGAGTTGGACTAACTCCTCCTCAAGGCTCTTCTTCTCTCTTTCTGAACGACATGCGACTCCCTCCTGCAGGGAAAATGATAACTGCAGCGCTTGCAATCGTTCTGTCATCTCTCTTTTTCCTGTGAGACAAAATAAAGATGTTGTTTGTCTCAAATAAATAAACAAATGATGCTTCTTGTATATTTATAGAATCCATTGGGTTTCTTACCCTGCTCTGTTTGCTTCAAGGATGCCTGAAGTTGCAGTACCTGGGTGGCTGATTTATTCTGGCTGGCTTTGAGCTGTGCCACTTGCTGACTCAGACTGACGAGCTGAGCCTTGGCTTCATCCTGAGAGAAAATAAAACATGTTGCTGGATCCACTGCAAGTGATTTGTGTATTTAATGTATATGCAACCTTAAGGAAATTCAAATATACCCTGTCTCTTTGTGCTTCCCGAAGTTCCTGCTGGAATTCCTGCAGGGCTGTGTGCACTGTGTCGATGTCCAGCTCTTCATTTTCACCACGAGACGCAGATTTGTCCGTCACGTTCTCCCCTCCTGACCAAAGACCACATTGGTTACCGGGTCAGCGTACAGCAAACGAATGGCATCATAACACCTTAGTGTAAAATTTCATGGCAATTACCTCTTACTTGCAGGTGGCATCTCCAGGAAGAGGGAGACCGTCTACGTGAGCCAGGTGTGTTTGGAGGCTTTGAATGGCTGATTCCAACAGTGCGACGCAGAGCTGAATACATTCCTGCCAGCTTTAGCTCCAGGTCCTTACGTTTAGCGTCACCCGACCGAAGCTGCTCTTCCAGGCCCTGAACCTTACGCTGCGCTAAGTCAACTTGTGCGGACAGATCTGTGACCTGGACCCTGGCGTCCTCTAGTGCCTCCTGCAGCTGGACAGAGGTTTCTTTATGCCTCTGGTTACTCTGCTGTTGATAGGCCTCTTTCTCCTGCAGCAACTCTCGACTCTGCTGACCCTCCGTCTCCATTTCCACCAAACGACGCTGCACACCTGCGACCTTTCGAGACAAAAACTGACTGCATTATTTTCTCTATAGGACTACATAATAATACATTGATATAGCACCTTTCATATATAAACTGCAGATCAAATTGCATAGATGCATAGATAAATAAATAAATAAATAAATACAAATATAGTAAGAAAAGTGCTTCAGTCTGATTTTCTTCATATCAAGCAGGGTAAAAACATTGAAAAACATCAATTAAAGGGCAAAAATGCACTTGAAACGTCCTATGAAAGAATTAATAAATAATCAAAGTCTCCAGATTCTCCACTGGTTTTTTTTGGGTAAATGTGAGAACAGCTAAAAACCAGCATCATCAGTAGATTTTGAATCTTGAATCTTAACAAATTAAAAGAAATGATGTCTACATTTAACCACTAACCTTTTTCTTTTGACATCTATTTCTACTATTTATCATTCACCATTGTTAGCAACTCATTTCCTGTGTAAATAGAGTGATGGGACATAGTTTCTGTAATAAATTGAGCTTTGAGATTAAAAAAAAAGTGTCTCAACCTCAGGGCTGGATGCTTCATATGTATACAGAATATTCCACAGACTGGTATATTCATTTTACTCCATATTCTTTAAAATAAATAAAAAGAGGCTACATTAACCAGGCTTCAAATTCACCATAATGATGTGCTTTCTGTTTCAAGTTGCTCTCCATGTTCTTGGAAACAGAATACAAAACTATGCCATACATTCACTTGACAACTCAAGGACACTCTCACTGCTGGGGTCATGAGAGCTTGGGGACCCTAAAAGTTGAGTTATGGGACAGAAGAGGTTAAAATCTCTTCATCATAAAATACAAAATCTAAACTGTTTTAGATTTAAAGTCAATAAAGTTCTTATGATGAAACAAAGTGAGTTTCTTTATTATATAACAACTGTAGGTCTTGTTATATTAATATATTTGAGTAGACTGTGTTTATCATGTTTTCATGTTATTAACTTTGTTGCAGCATAACTCGTGGTATTTGTCTACCTCATTTAGCGCTGCGTCTCTCCCGGCCTCACACTCAAGAACTCTCTGCTTGAGACTGAACGCTTCGCGACGTGCCTCCTCCTCCTTCTGCTCCTCCTGACAAACCCGAGCCTGCAGCTCCTGCAGCTCCTGTTTCTGCCGGCTGTTCTCGCCTTCAAGGATCTTTACCTGCTCGAGTTAACACAGCACAAACCTTTTAAAAGTAAATCCTTTATTTATAAATACATCTGATGGAAAGCAGTGACCTGAGTATGCTTTCACCTGTCTGCGCAGCTCCTGCAGCTCTCTGCGTGCCTGCAGGCGAGTCTTCTCCAGCTCTCTCATACTGCTCCGTAAGGTGGTTCCCTTTTGGTCCATCGAGCTCCTGCATTCCTCTAAGACTGACACTTTCTGATCTCTCTCTTCCACGGCTCGTCGCAGGCTGCGTTGTTTAAAATGAGCACGACAGAAAAATATCAAATCATCCATCGAAGACCACAACAAAAGGATTCACGGGAAATGTGCAATTTCAGCTCTACCTGCTGTTCTCACTCTCTGCTTTTTTAATCAAAGCTCTGAGTTCCTGGTTGGAGGCTTGGATGGCCTCTTTCTCTCTGGTCTCATCCCCCAAGAGTCTTCTCTGGTCCAAGGCTTCTTTTCGCTGCTTGTCGCGCTCCAGCGCACACTCCTGGAGCTCTCTGTGAGCCTCAATCAGCTCCCTGCGCCCACTGATAAGTCCATCCTGAGCTTCCTGGAGCTGCCGCCGAAGGCCTTCTAACTTCATGTTCATGAAAAGCAGGATATTGGGTCAGTGAGGGTAAATTAGGAAGTCTTCAATAGACACATTGAACCTGTTGAAGCCCTTGTATGGCGTTAAAACGGCAGATTTCTTTGTTGCGGATGTTCTTATTCGGCCTCTGTTTGCTTCTTCTAGAACAGAAAAGATGTAGCATTATTTGTATGTTGTGTCCTTCATCTGGAAACAAGCTCTGCCAAGCAAAACTATCAGACCTGAATGGGGGAGCATTTGTGTGTATACAGCAACAGTGGTGGGTGGGGACAAGAAGCATCTATCACAGTAGAATTCTCCCTTTAGCAGCCGTCGTGTTGGATTATTGTTGTATTATTATTTCTGTTCCCTCCAAGATTTTAACACTGCTTTACTGAGAAACAGAAAGAGCCGTGTGGAGCCGAAAATCAGCCTCATTTGTCACCGTTTGAATTTAAATAACTACTTCACTACAACTTTAAACATATACGCTATTATTATTTTAAACCTCTCCCTTTGATTAATGATAAACTCCCATATAGAAATACCAAGTTTATCTTTTTCATCTTAAATTGGTGGTCAAGCATTACATAATATATTTTATAATACATTTCCTTTGGATATAAAAACAGTTTATCAGGATTTAATAAACTCTGCACTATTTTTTTTTTTTTTTTAAACGTGTTTTCAATATAAATTCAGTACAAATGTCCAACACTAACAAAATTCTTCTCACCCTTAAAAAATCATAAGAACCTTCCATCAGCAGCTAAAACACAAACAGAAAGGAAAAGTCCTTCAGTACACTGCAGAACTGATTTGGGATCAGATAAAGAATTTCAGCTTCTTTGTTTGAAAGCTCAGCATGTCTTACTCTTAAGTGCTACGTGCAGAGTCTCAAGATACTGTATGACCTATATTCTGTTTTATGGCAACATGTGTTTAGTGAGAGAAAAAGGGAGGACAGAGCTTATCTGGGCATGGATAGGAGCCAGGTGGGCCTGTAGCGAGCTGCTGTCTCCCCCAATCTCTTTACTGGGCCTCACAGTGTAAAAAATCCGGGCAACATGATAAACAGTAACCCCCCCCCCCCCCTACTCAGGAGGTGGTGGAAGGGTGGGAGTGGAGGAGGGAGGATGAGGACCAGGATGAGGAGGAGTGTTCTGATCAGAGGCCACACAAGATGGTTCTTTCTCATAAACTCTAATGTGAGAAAAAACAAGCCAGTGCTGATCTGGCCATTTATACTTTATTTTATCAGATTTTGGGGGGGCTAAAGTGAAGGAGAAGGGCCAAGAATATGAGGGCAGCAATGGATGGGAGACGGGGACGTGGAGTCCCAGTAGAGCCAGGTTCTCACCGCTGCAAGGAAGAAAATAAACACTCCCCTACTGGCTTATTTACACAAGGGGTTAACTCAATGTATTATGGTACCAGGGGCTGTGTCGTTCCTGCTCTGCCAGGGCCTGAGTGGACACCGGGCAAACCGGGACAAATCCCCATGTGAGGCTGCATCAGTGGACCAGTGGCTGCCACAAAGTCCATGAAGTTCTGACATTATCATGACAATTTTAGGACATTCCACCTAAGTTATACAGTTTTTAAAGTGTACTGGAAGGAAATGTATTAAAAATCATGTAATGCTTGACCACCAATTTAAGATGAAAAAGATAAACTCGGTTTTAAGGCAGCAGTTGACACACACACCTCTGTGTGTGTGTGTCTCTGTGGGCCGTCGTCCGTCATTCAGAGCACATGACTGGGCTCACCTCACGAGTCAATCACAACCAGAGCCCGATGTCTTTAACCAGGTCTATAATTCTTTCCTCATCCAGCAGCAAACTCTTGTTCTCCATTTGTCACTGTTTAACATGAGAATCCCAAGATTTTATTACTGAAAATAATCAAACAAGGAAATGAGTCTGGGTGGCAGCCAAATACGACAGCGTCACTGAAGCCTGGCTCGATATATGGTGCCGGGGTGGGATGTCCAAACCTCAAAACCCCTGTGTTCCGGCTCCACAACCGCATTCACTAAACTTTGACAAGACGAGAGAGACGGTGCAAAGACAGGATGATCATCATTTTTGGAGTTTTTACTGAAACCAAAACGTCCCACGCAGATAAACTATTGACGTTTCCAAGAAACCCAGGCTATTAAATCAAGGCACGATGAGGCCCTCACAGCTCAGCAGTTACATCTTAATGAGGTGATTGTGAGCTTGTTATTTCACTGAAGCGCGCAGCAACCTTGTGCCTAAAATCCTGACTTCAAGCAAACCCAGCAGTAGAGATTTACTGCTCTCATTTGGCTCAGAGAGGAGATGTCACAAAGCCAAAATTATAGTCTAATTGCACTGTTATGTTTATATTAAGCCCAGTGGATAAATTATTCCTCCAGTGAACGAGACAGAAAGAGCTGGGCAAGCATCATAAGAGTGGTCACCACTTCTACTTTGCAGTCTGTGCGCCTGATGGCACCATGATGCTAGTAAAGCTCTGTGGCACCAGCTTGTATCAACAGTAGCCTGTGGTGAATGGCTCTCCTTCACCCTGGTACTAACTCCCCCTTACACTTGAAGCAGATCCCATCTTTTGCCAGTCCAAACAATCCTGTCATTTCTTATCCGTGTCAGGGATCCAACTGTACAAACAAAGCCCGCTATCTATATTCTCAGACCCACCTGATACAATCTATGGTTTGTTTTGTGTTCCTCAAAATCAAGATCTGACACCACACACTCATCCACATTATTAGGTACATCTGTTCAAGTGCTTGTTAGAGCAAAATGTCTTTTCAGCCAATCACATGGCAGAAACTCAATGCCAATTTAAGTGATTATTAACATGATATGGTTTTTGGTGAATTTCAGAAATATCTGATCTACAGGGATTTGGTGTGAATGGTCTGAATAAAGTTCTGTAGGAGACAATGGCTTGTTGATCGGAGGAGAATGACCAGACTGGCTCAACATGATACGCAACAGTAACTCAAACAACCACCTGCTGCAGTATAAGTATGCAGATCATCTCATCAAACATTAAAGGCACAGTGTGAAGGATGTTGAAGCTGCATGTCCCTCACTTTCAAACATGTAGGAGAACATTTGCAACCTTCAGTTAGCATTAAAACTGAAAAGCTGGTTCGTTTGTTCATTAAATACATGACAACCTGCTCCTGATGTAGTGAATAGTGAGTATAATTATTTTTATACCATTTCTGCCAAATGGAAATACTTATAGTTGCCCACTGTTTTTCCATTATTCTCACCTCCTTCTGTGCATGTTCTCTGTGTTGGTTCAGCTCTTTGACCTGCTCCGTCAGACTCTTCTTTGTACTTTCATGGGAGTTCAAAGATTCTTCAAACTGAGTCCGTAAGTCCTGCAGCTCAGACTGAAGGGCAGCCATTGCATTCTAGAACACAGAGGTACACAAAATAAACAATTGATTTGAAGAACGTGAAGAACATTAACCGGAGCTCACTTAACTGTGTTATATTGTACCTTATCCTGCTCATGTGTGCTGAGTGCCTTCCTCTTCGTGTGTTCCAGCTCCATATCTGCTGCGGCCAAGTCGTGCTGCAGGGAAGTTAGCTTCTCAGTGAGAGCGGCCTTCTCGGCCTCCTTCTGGGACAAAGCCTGTTTATAACAACGTACATCAGTTAATGTATACACAGCTGAAAAATATCTCTCTTTTAAATAGAGAAAATAGAGATTATGTGAAACGACTCCCATCTGGGATTATAAATACTATAAATTGACCGTGGGTGTAAGCGATGGACTGGTGACCTGTCCAGGGTTTACCTGCCTTTCTCTACATGTCAGCTGGGATAAGCTTCAGCCCACTGTGACCCTCACATGGTGTATAAATGAATGAATGAACTCCCTATACTGTATATTATGGGGTAAATCTCCCAATAATATAATGACATGAAATTAGGTGAAGAAATTAGGTACCTTGATTATATGTGGCTGCCACTCGTAAAAGTCAGAAACTACTGGTTTATCTTGGGGTTGTTCGTCACTCCTCTCTCTGAAATGTGTGGTTTAACTTAATTAATAATAAAAAAAAGAATAATCATTTTTAAATTAATTAATTAGCAGATGCTATCATGCTTCAATAGGTGAGAGATACACGTGACTTGTATAAGGATCCTGGCAGCACATGCTTGCGATGGTCATTTGAAAACAATTCATCTTAATTTCATTCTTCTGCTGACCAATGCATTTTCAGTCTACACTATTTTCCCATCGCTCAAAATGCACTTGTTTTCATTCAAAAAGTTTACTTAAAATGTAATGTTTAAGAGTACACGGAAGTGAGGAGCTGCAGCTCTTATAAAAAACCTTTAAAAACAAATTACAAAGACAGCTGCTCTGCTCAGCACTCACTCCTGATGGTCCAACTGACTTGTTTTTATCTATTTATTAAACGTACATCCTAAATGATGTGCACTGATTTGTTTGGGTGTAAATGTTGTTCTTGGACGGCAGATGCTAAAGATATAAAATGGTAAGATTTAACTTTAAATTCTGCACTGACCTTCATCAGAGAGTTGAACTGAATGTGGGAGGAGATATCTTGTTTACAACGACCCAAAAACATATCAACTCCAGCCTCTGGCTCACTTCCATGCATGGAGGCTTAAAAACATAACGGACAGATGGAGGTCACGACACACACACACCTGCTGCTTTTCACTCTCAGCCTGCAGGAGGCTTTGGTTGAACTCCTGCTGCAGCCTGGACTGCTCCTGTTGCACCTGCTGCAGCTCCTGCTGACTGCGCACACGCAGCTCCTCACACTGTCTCCACAGCTGCTCTTCAGCCTGCTCCCTCTGAACCTTCAGCTCTGCACACTGCTGCTCCTAGCAACCACCAAACACACACACACACTCGCTCATTAGTTAATAGAAAATTAAGCATCTCTAATGATTACGTCAGAGTAACGCAGTAGTGTACATTTCTTTGGCGTTCGGCTTCCTGTTGCTCTCTGTGAATCTGCTCTTTGTTGTTCAGGCTCAGCTGGGCCTGCCTCTCCACCTGAGACAGCTTTTCCTCCAGTTTGCTCCGCTCTTGTGCAGCTTGTGTCAACTGGTGTTCAGCATCTACCCGCATGCGAGCAGCATCACCTGGACAGACAAATAAACCCACGACCAAATTCTCATACATTTGCTAAAGTGAAGGGAAGACAAGCAAGATTTTATTTGGGGGGGGGGGGGGGGGGGGGTTATTTATTATTTATAGGGGATACTAATGCATGGCTGTCCGTGGAATATGTTAGCTTAACACCACTCATCTGATTCATGTGTTTGTGTGGAGCAGTGGGACACTGGTCAGCTGAGAAAGCAGCTCCAGTGATCCTGCAGCCCAGGATCAGAGCTCACAGCTGTTGCAGAGCTCACATCTGAAATATGGATCTCTAGTGGGCTGTTGGAAAGGCTTCATGGCCAGGGGGCTTGGCATGGAGGACAGTGGGACCTCTGAAGGAGGGGACTACTCACGCGTCAAGGCCTCGTTAGCCAGGAGCAAGCCGTGCCTTTCCCCCTCCATCCTGGTGTTCTCAGCCTCCAGGGACGAGGCAAGCTCCTGGCTTTCAAACAGAGCCGTCTCCAGGGACTCCTTCTCTGCTCTGGAACACAGCGGTAAAGTGGTTTGAGCGTTGAAAAAAGAGCCTTTGAACCACTAGGTGTAGAAGGTTATAAAATCCAATGATCCATCATGAGCATAGTTTCCAAATAAAACCATGTTACTTAAAGACTCTTGTTACATGAGACTCACTGAGCTTTACAAAGTGGAATTTACTTTCAAAAAAAATATCAAAATGACCTTAAATACACATTGGCAGCTGGTCTGACTTACACAAACACACACATATACACACGCTTGGTTGTTTATGATGCTTTTGAGGACACAGGACTGATTTATATCCATTCCATACTCTCTTAACCATAACCATAACTGATACATACATAAACCCAACCACGGTTTTATATCTGAAACTAGTCCCGGAAATTTCAGGACTACACAAACCACACAAACAAACACACATATACACAAAATACACTCAGACCTAAGTGCAAGCAGCTCCTGCGTGAGACCACAGGTCTTTCGGTCAGCGGAGTTTAGCCTGACACCCAGAGCAGCCTTTTCCTTGGCCAGCTCCTCCTTGTCATGGGTAGCTCTCTTTAGGGCTGTGGTCTGTGTCTCAAGCTCCTTCCTGCACGCACTCAGCTCCTCTGACACACTATGCATCTGCTTGTGGACCTGGAGATCAGTACACACACACACACACAATTTAATAAACAAGATGCCAAAAAGTACCTAATTAATCTTTTTTTAATAAGCACTAGATGTGCATTTATATTTTGTAATAGCCGTTAAGTTTTAGCAGAGTCACTAAACCTAGAGTGCAAATTTAAATTTTTCATGCTGACGACATGCACCTTTATTTCTTTAAACCCTTTTAATTACAAATAAGAAATAAGAAAAAAGAAAAGAGCTGAGAGATAATGAAAAGGAAATACTAAGGATGAGGGTTTTGGACTGCTTGTTTTTAATAACACATGTAATACATTAAACACATGTTATAAAACAAATATAAACAAAACAAAGTTAGTTTTAAAATTCTCAATTTAATTTGTATTTAATTTACATCTATCTATATTTTTTGAGTGTGCAGTCCAAATCACTAGAGTCCCCAGTGTCTGAGTCAAGTTTCCATTACTATCCAAGTTATCAAGGCTGAGTCTGGATCCAGTTACAAGATGGACTCCAGTTCTCCGCTTCGAGCGGACATACAGTACAAATAAAAACAGTTTCCGATAAAAAGACATCAAATTGTCACTAACTGTTTATTTTCAGTGTAACTGGAGTTCATTGTAAAAATCAATGTCCACAAAGCAAACACTTCAGGAAGTCTCTTTAGGAATCTTAACACGGTAGACTGTGAAAATGAGTGACTATGTAGCAATATCACATACCAAATGAATATGTCCTTTTACAAAAAAAACAAATAAAAAGTCAGAGTCCTCTTCTTCAACTTTGGAGTCTGGATGAAGCAACAGCTTGAGTCCAAGTCTGAGTCATCAGTGCTCAAGTCCAAGTCGAGTCACAAGCCCAGGATTCAAGTACTACTACAACTGCGTTTCCACAACTTGAGCCTCAAGAGCCACAGTGAGAGGTGACTGTGAAGTGCCCTTTAGACGAACTGCCTTCAGTCAAAACGCTCTGTTGTTCATTATGGAACAGTTCATCACCTTTAGTTGGAGACGGATCCAGCTCTGCAACATTCAAAACACATCTGAAGATGTGGCTGAGAACAAGCCAGCACTGTGGACATGCCTAACCACCATGTGCAATTTACTGTACGACTGTAATCTATTAATGGACAATGTCGTATAAACATGCAAGAATGTGCAACAATAGCTGCACTATATGAGGCAATGTGCAATTGTCACTGTTGCTTTACATCGTTGTTTTTATTTCATGTCGATCTGTGGCTGTACTGTGTACTGTTGAGATGCATAATACTGTGTATGTGAATGATCTTTTTCTAGGAACTACAGATGGACCTTAGCTTATGGCTACAATCTGGTACATTTACATTTAAAGCAGGATTTTGACCCTAATTTAACAGCTTTGGAGTCATTGTGATGGTTAAATGTCTTGTTGTGGGGCGATTGGGGGCTATCTCCACTCCCCTAACTGTCTGTTAGTGGAAAACAAGCCTTGCAAGATCAGGGCCACCGACCATTGCTTCATGGCACAAGACACACTCCCTAGACAGGTACGGGCCATTAGATCAAGGCAGCGACAGTGTTATTTTAGACATTCATCACAGCACAGAGCACAGAGTTGGCAAAAAAGAAGCAGAAGAAAAAGCTTTTTTAGAATTGAAAAACAGAAGCATGCAAAACGGCATGTTCCTCGACTCCATTGAAAACATGGAGAGCGGAAGCAAGGGGGGAGCGTCAGTGAGGATAAAACTGTAGACAATGGATGGTGATGTTGTAAAAATATGCACTCCAAGACTGTAGGGGGCGCTCCATTTGGAAAAGCAGTCTAGCAACCAGACTTACAAAGTTCCTCTTTAATCTTTAAATGAATTCCACTGTACCTTTTTATAAAAATAGTGTTACACACTTTAAAACAGAACTATGGAAGACCAATCTTTCAAGAGCACAAGCACGAGCAGCCAAACTCCAAACGCCAACCGGTCGTGATGTCACTTCCAAATCCAAACTTCTGTTTTGAAGCCTGTAGATTTGTGATTTGGTCGGTGCCATGTTAACAACGTGGACGATACCAGCTGTCAATCACACTGTTGTCCACTCACATGTGCCATGCCTTTACATTTTCCTCTGATTGAGACCATTAATTCCTCAGGAAAACGTTTACTGACGTTACAAATTAAACAAATCAAACTGAGTTCATTTTTGCAACTAATATTTTATCACTTAAGAAAGAACCTGGAAGACTGGGTCTATTTTATACACGGTCTCTGGGTAGAGTAACACTTGATGCACTAATATTTAACATAATGTTAATCTCTTTTTGCTGCTATGAAACATACATTACAGTGAGTCATGACACTGTATAAGATTAGTATGTCTTTTTCTAACCACTACTTAAGTTAATATGACAAACAATGTGACACATTATGTAGAAAGAGGGCAAATGTACATTTTGGTGAGGAGCATGCTGAGTTTCATTCAACTGCAAGAACAGATGAATGTTAGAAGGTGCTGAGATGATGCTTCTCATGGGATTCCTCTTTGTATAAATGAAGTAAACGCACCAGACACTTTACTGTGGGAATCATACTAAAATGAAAACACGATAGCTTTGCACATTATTTAAGTCACTGAATCTCAATGATCTCTGCAGGTCAATGTTAAACACTTTTCTCAGGGTGATTCAAGGCAAAGTGTTTGACATTTTAGGAATTATGATTATTTGCTTTTTTCCAAAGATTAAATGAGAAAAAAGATTTACTCATTCATTTATATAGAAAGATACACACACACACATATATGTGTATATATATATATATATAGATATATATATATATCTATATATATATGGAGCTAGAGCCTGGGGCATTTATGCACCTTAGCAAAAAGACCTGAATCAGGAAAACAGCTGTGCTCTGTCAGAAGCTAAGTCAGCCTATCAGCACCTTAAAAGCTTGAAATTCCCACAGTAAATCTTGTCTGTTTATTCAAAACCTGAAGTGTTAAAACAACAAGAAGTGCTTTTACAAGAGGGGTTACATGTAGGGACTATTTCGTGGCTTATTGTGAACTTGTCTGACAACTGGTGACAAACCACAACTTTTTAACAAATGAGATTTAGTGTATTGAATAGTAAGTTTACAGAGTCACTGGTTGGAGGAAACACTTCCTTCTGCTTCCAATATTTACGCCGACCCAATTATTTTGGTGTTGAAGGCAGTGAGAAATCTGTTATGGAACTGTGGGCATAAATGTGCACAACGTTGAAAACAACTCTCTGTGGACACGCAATGCAGAAAGTATGACCTGGCCCTTAGCAGAGCAGCGTCTGTCAACACGAACTTTGAAGCAAGAGTTGCTAATGGTGCTAAATTGATGGTGAGGTGATGTGTGACATTGTTTTGAGCACAAAAACAGAGAGATGGACCTTCCCCAAAAGCTCTTTTTAAAGGGTGTCAGCTAAATACATAAACGGCATTCGATTGACTTTGATTGCGCCTTTGTTTGAAATTTGTTTGAAAGTCACAAAACACAAAGCAAAGCAATGGATCCTTAATGCAGTCCCACAACGCTTGTTGCCACTCCACTTAAAGTGATTGAGAAGCATTTTAGTTGACGCCCTCACTGAGTTGAGTTCCCTTAAAGCCATAAACGGGCCCCTGAAACTTCTTATGTTTCACTGCAACAGAAAGTTTAAGAAGCTAAATTTAATGGTGATGTGATTTTGAACCTCACACTAATTAAATATTAGCACATAATGTATTTCAGCTTCTCCTCAGGTAAATGCTAAAGTGGGTGAGTTAAACCAATGTTATGAATGTGACACAAGCTGGATGTGTGTGTGTGTGTGTGTGTGTGTGTGTAGCTCACTGAAAAGACTTGTTTTATACATGGCTGATTTATTTTCACAGATAAGCCAGCTAAAAATATTTGGATGGAATTTGTCAAATTGTTTAGGTTTGTTAGAGTCAAGCTGAGCTCAAAGTGAGTATCCTCGTTTCACATTCACAACAAGAAATAAAACAGGAGAGGATTCTTTTCATTCTTCAGGGGACGACACAGAGAGATCTGGATCTGCTGAGAGGAGAATGGGAATTCTTTAGGTGTTAATTTATTGGCTCGTTCACGAAACCCCAACTGAATATTATGTGCCTATCTATTTATCTTACCCAGTTCACATTTGTTCATGTGGATCCCTTGCTTGTTATGTCCCAGGTTTCTCATAAAGTACATAAACTACTCTCTATATCCCATTAGAGAGGAAAAAACGTGGCAGATGTGTGAATATCTCCAACACATATTAACGTGACAAAAAAAAACCCATGAACCTGCTGAAAGCTATTAATAACAAAAACTCTCCCAGGTGGTGGGAGCTGGAAGGCTGGAGGTTGGAGTGTGAGAATAGTTGGGGGTCTCTGACCTGAGAGTGCTGCTCCAGGGCCTGAGCTTTCTCCCTCTGCAGCAGCCTCAGCTCGGCCTCAAGCTTCTGGCAGAGAATCTGTAAGTGGCTGTGGGAGCTTTCCAGGTCTTGTCTCTCAGTGAGCAGATTCATTATCTCCTGCTGCACCCGTGCCGTCTCCTCTCGAGCTGCTGCCCGCTCCGCTTCAGCTTCCCGCCTGCGTCCGTCAAGCACAGCCTTCTCACCTTCCGTCTGTGAGTGGAACAAAAGATTTAGCTCATGTTCTGGTTTGTGAAAACGTGACAACCGTTGACCTACGGACCTGCAGCAGAATACGGTTGAGTTCCACCTTGTCTTTGGCTAAGCCTTCACTGAGAGCAGCCATTTTGGCCAGAGAATCTTGAAGAGCAGCCTCTTGATTCTGCAGTTTGGTGAAGGCTACCTCCTGTGCAGCTCTCTGGGACTCCATCTGTGGAGTGCATCGTGAACATTAGAAAGATTTAAACCACCGGTACCATCAGGAAGATCCACATAAGGTCACCTGGTGCACAACATTACATTACACAACATAACCTGTGAAAAATGTATGGAAGAAGTTTTTTAACCACGGCACATGCGTCAAACATTTCGAGGCAACCAAAACCTATGAGCTGTAGAGGTGACATAAGGTGCACTAGCTACACTGAGTTGATTAATGCATTAAATTTGGAGAAAATCTAAACAAATCCAATAGATTTCACAACCCCAGTTTTGCTGTGGGGTGTTTGCATCCTCTCCTCTCTTGTTTCAGTAGCTTTGCCTGGATAATGGAGGTTCTAAGCTTATTTCAGTGTAAAGACTAGTTTCACCTAATTCTACAGTCAGAGTATCAGAGATTGCACTGAAAGTACATTCCAAAAAGTTAAGATATTTTCATCTCAGGGCGACACCCAGAAAAACCGGCACCAGGCAACAGATGCTGCCTGTGAAGAGCCGGTGAAAGTGTACCTTGCTGAGAGCCAGAGCAAGACTGGCCTTATCCTCCTCCAACACCTCTTTCTGTAGAGTGATTTGATTCAGATTCTCCTTCACTGTCACCAGCTCACTCCGTAGATGAGAGTGTTTCCCTTCAAGCTCCTCTAGGCTCCTATTGCTGAAACACAAAATGTTTCACACACATGACCCTCTCACACTATTCCTCTGTCTCTCACACACACAGATTATTTGTATAAACAAAATCCCTTGACAGTAATCCATCTCCACTTTGAAAGATGTAGAAATTTGGTGCCAAAGGCCACAACACTGAGGGAGTTGCTTTTTTGTTGTATCGCATGTCCCGCTCCAATTCTCAGCTAATCAAATTTTTTAAGCAAACGCAACCCAGCAAACGAGGAGGACAAAAAAAACAAGTTTCCCTCTTGCATGAGTGCAGTAATGCAATGTAAATCATTTACATTTTCATCCAAATGTCATCTGGATAATGACATGTGTTACTGATCTGAACTCTAAATAAACGGAGCTTGAAAACAATCACGGGGGACGGGATGTGCTCAACGGTCATTCTTCTGGGCTCACGCTGTACCCTCTCTGGGCCTCTGCGTGTTGGCGTGTTAGCTGCATCTCCAGATCCTCCCTCTGCTGCCTCAGGAAGTCCCGCTGTCTTTGGAGCTCCAGCGAGGAGCCCCGCAGCGCCTCCAGCTCGGCACACTGGGAGTCCACCTCCTGCTGCAGCCCTGACAGCAGCTTCTCCAGACTCTCCTTCTCACTGAGAGAGATGGAGGTAGAGAGAGGCAGAGAAACAGTCAGAGGGAGAGGGAATGTTGAGTGCTAGTGTTGCACAATGAGCATCAACATCACACTTTTCTGTAACCAATATCAACAGAACACAACATCTCACAAACATCTCCTCTAGACTGTTGTGGAAATATTGTTTTTGGATATGAGTAGCTTAATTAAACGTACTGTAAATCCAAAGTACAATATTTGTCATCATCATCATCATAATCGTTTTTTCCAAAAACAACATTAAGGCCTAATGGCATTTTTACAAAAACAGTCTAAAAATATGAAACATAATTACACAGCCAAGCAGAAGTATAACCTTTTATCAACAGTTCTGAAGGCCTGACATATTTGAGCTGATCATGTACCTGGAGATGAGCTCCAGTGAGCGACAGTATCTGCTGCTGTCTCTGACACTTTCTTCTACCACCTTTTTAGCCTCCTGGTTTTCTCGGACAACTTCCTGAATCTTCTGCTCAAGCTCCCCCCTCTCAGCGTCCCTCTCCTGCATGTGATTACGCAGCATGTCCACTTGCTCGAGGGCAGCGTCCAGACATCCACGCAGCTCCTGTGGTTTGTGTGTGAAAACATACACACGTTAATAGTTTGAGACATATGAGTGAAATGCATCCATCGTCTACAGCTTTATCCTCCTCCATATGAGGGTCGCGGGGATGCTGGTGCCAATCCCAGCTGACATAGGGCGTAACATACAGAGAGAAGCAACATTCACTCTCACGTTCACATCGACGGAGTGTTCGGTCAAACGCTGCATGTTGTTGGACTGTGAGAGGAAACCGGAGAACCTGGAGAAAACCCACGCGCACACGGACAGCGCTAACCACTTTGCCATGTGACCCCATTTGAGTGAAATGTTATTACAAATGTTAAGAAAAAGCTGCAGTGTGTAATTTCTGTTGTTGTTGATGTAATATCATACCTCTGTTTGTTTTCTGTGTACAGAAATGATGTAATATTATCTGTATGCTGCATAATTCATCTGAAAACAGGCTCTGTCAAGCAAAACTATCAGACTTGACCAAGGGAGCATTTGTGTGTATACAGCAGCACAGGGGAGGGCAGGGATAAGAAGCAATTATCTGGTCAAACTGCTGAACAACAAAGTGAAAGTCTTTGTGGGCACTTTGTGTTTTCAGTCATAGTCCAACCTATTTGCAGCAGTGTCACTTTACTAGTACAGTGGTGCTGTTGCCTCTGTTTGTTTTGACATAAAACAAATCACTCCCAGCGTGCAGTATTGGACTTTAGATCTAAATACTGCAACACTGATCTTAAAACTGATTAGACACTATATTGGTGCTGTATAATATTCTCTTAAATACTGGGATGAGATTTCCATAGACAGGGGCAGGATTTGTAGCACAAATGAATTCTGTCATTCTGTATCTAAAACAATGATGAGAAGAGTGTCTATCATGTTGTGATGAAACTAGAGCTGCAACTAACGATTATTTTCATAATCGATTAATCTGTCGATTATTTTCTCGATTAATCGATTAATCGTTTGGTCCATAAAATATCAGAAAACCTTAAAAAATGTTGTTCGCCGTCGTCAAACCTGGAAATGATGATGTTCTCAAATGTCTTGTTTTGTCCACAAACCAAAATCATTGAGTTTTAATGATTTCTTTGTTATCCAGAGCAAAGAAATTAAGAAAATATTCACATTTAAGAAGCTTAACAATCAGAAATCTTGTTTTAATCATGAAAAAAGCTTCACACCGATTCATCGATTATCAAAATAGTTGTCGATTAATTGTTTTATCAATTAATAATCGATTTGTCGATGAATCGTTTCAGCTCTAGATGAAACACCAGCTCAGATGAAAAAAATACCTTTGTCTTGCTACTGCTTAGATGCTTGAAGGTGGACATAGTCTTCCGTTTTGCCAGGTGAGGATAATCAGGAAGTAAGAATAAAGTGTATAGCCACCAGGGTACGACACCACTGGTTGCAAAAAAAGAGCTGTTTGAAATGAGGATACTTCTCCCTTGATTTACAATAAACATATTCTCAATCACTAGAGAATGGCACAAACAGGTATGAGTGGACATCTGTGAGACATTGACAGTGGACATCCTCTAGTAAGAGCCTGGTTGCAGGTGACTGAATATCTGAAAACCTCAACACAGCGTTTGCCAAACTGCCAACCTCATGGCCTCAAACCAGGAGTCAGAACTTTAAGGCTTTTATATTTTATATTTTACATCTTTATCTTTGCTGTGTAAATAACATACCTGTGTTTGTTTCTGGTGCTTGGAGAGAGTATTCTGCACAGCCATTAAGGTGGTGTTCTTTTGAGGAGACCGGCCATGGAGAGGTGAGGAGAAACTTTCACAGCCACTATCACTTTCCCCACCAACCAACTGGACATAAGTAAGAGGACGAAAATAAGTATTGTTTATAAATGATAGCAAACTATTCATCTTAGATTGATGCTTTGTTTTGTTCTGACCTGATGGACATGACTTAAAACCTTTTGGAGGGCTTGGATCTCAGTGTGGAGGACCTCCATCTCTGCTCTGTCCTCTGTTCTCCTTGTCTCCTGGGCAGGAAACCACTGAGGTCAGATAAGCAGCATACATAGAGTAATGCCTGACATTCCCCAGACTGCAGCTCTCTAGACAAGGAAATTGTGGAGTTTATCAAACCTAAGGTCCAGATTACAGCATATTTAGCCCCTTTAACCACCCGTCTATCTGCCACCTCCCACTTCTGAGTCCCGGGGTCCCACCATCCTGTCCAGACTGATCTGCATGCTCGTGAGGCTGGCATCCTTCTCACTGTTCTGGCTCCTGAGGTGCTTGACTGTGTCGGACAGCTCCAGGATGCTAGGACACATCAACATGTAAGAGAATGGACAGAGAGCAGAGTCACACACAAAGTTCCGGGAGACACTGGAGATACAAAACTCCTACGAGACCATCAACACTATCGTGTTCCCTGTGTAGAATCATGGGATTAACAGTGACTTTTGATAAGATCAAAAGGCAGCTTAGTTCCACAACACAAAGGCACCGGCATTCCTGCAGTTATTTGACTAAAGTGCACAGGAGATGGTACAAAACACTGGAATTTTCTTGATCATCACATGAAAATGGTTTGGTGTGCAGGATTTCAACGATCAAAGCCCACAGTTTGTATTCAGTCATAGGACGGAATGATCAAATGGTTGCCCTATATTTGACCTGATGCTAAGAAATTTTATTAAAGTCTATGAGGCTTTTTTTCTCTGGACACTTCTGATCAACTAGACCAGCCTGAAAGGTGAACGTCAGGTGTCATAGTGTCAATATAAGTTTGTCTACTGTCAGATTTTGTAATAAAGTAACTATTACATCAATCAGTAGTATTATTCAGCTATAGTGGGAACTGTTAAACGTCATTGGGTTCATAGTTATACAAGATTTCTTTTTAATCATGTATATACTGAGCTCTGGTTTAATTAGAGCACTGAATTTTGTTAATAATAATCTTGAGTCTTGTGTGTGTCCAGTGTGTAACATTTTGGAGGGTTTTTTGACAGAAATGTAATATACTCACAAAAGCATGTGTGTACAAGTGTATGACCATGTTAAAATAAATGTTGTTTGATTTTTGTAGCTTTAGAAAAAGCCTTTTTTATGTACTTATGTCGGCCACAACTTACTCCGGCAGCCCGATCAGACAAAGCAGTCAAGAGCATGAATTTCATGTTCTGACGCAGAACAAAGAAGAATGACATCCCTGCTTGTATGCAAAGGCCGCCGTAGTTCCCTGACACACAAAGACGCACTTCTCCATGTCTTATATAAAGTATACCGGACCTCTAAAGTAACTTTGGCTTGAAGCAATGATCATAGGTGTTTTCAGACACAAAGAGAGCAGGTCATGTGACAACCAGGCCCACACAGATGACGTTACCTGGAGTTAAGACTGACTTTCTCCACATCCCATCGACCCTGAAGCTGCATGGCCTCTTTCAGCTTGTCCTTCAGCTGCCTCTCCAGCACTGACATGTCCACACCACTAGAGGTGCTCTCCTGTGTTACTCTGGCCTCTAAGCTCATGCAGGCGACATGCAGCTGCCGGCTGACAGCAACACACTCCCCTCGCATGTCAGACAGCGTCCTGTTGAAAAGACATCAAGCTTTACAGGACGTGTCGTGACACATGAAAAGTTCGAAAGTGTAAGAAACATGACGTGCCGCTTTTCAGTCATACAGTTGTGAGCCATTAGTCTTATTAAAAAAAAACAGTCTGTTTGTATTTGGAAAGGATCAATATCTTTAGCGATTAAGCTGTGGGATCAAGACTCACTTTGAAGTGTCTTCAGTTTAAGTTACAGCACAGCTTTTGACATAATCACAGCTGTCTATAAGCCGAGCAATCATTATTAAAGCAAATTACTCTTCACTGCTGCTCACAGGGGTTCAGCGTGATAGAGGCCATGTCCTACAGGGCTGAAGCTTTCCCCTGATGGATGATTTCAACAGTGCAGAGAAACACCTAAAACCATCTCTCCCCCCAGTGATGAAACAATGAGCGGGGGGACTGGAGACCCCGTTGACCTTCTCCACTTTGATCCTTGGCTAAGAAAAATGCACTGTGGTTGCAGTCATGAGCGTGACATACAAAAGAATGAGGGGGCTCTTGTGAAATCCTGGGTAGCTGGGGGGATTCTGGCAGCATGCCACGCTCACCTGTCAGTGAAAGTCCTTAGCTGGGTGAAAGTGCTCTGCAGGGAGGAGGCCTGGCGCCACAGTGCTCTGACACGGGCCTGTTCACGACTCGACCGGGAGGCACATGTCTGCAGAGAGACGCAGACAACAAGGGAGAACCAGAGACTGGAGGCTGGGTGGTAAAGGACTGCATTCAGCAAATGATGGCACCTCTCACTTTATTGTGATACCAAACAGATGCAATACTAGAACTCCAGGATTCATACTGGCACACATACAAATAATTGGATTTCCCTGAATCGACACATGTAGCCCATTTACAGCACGAACACCAGATTGTTTACACAAAATTTTCCTCTCCCTCAGCAGTTGGAATGTTTTCACAGGAAACAACAACTCAGAAATCATAGCGATGAAATGAACAGGGAATGAGAGTGAATTGACAAAACTGGCTATGAATGGAATTCCTACCCCATGTGAACTCGACTGAAGTTTAATTGCACAATCGCAGTGCAAAAAGGGATAAAGTTGAGCTTCCCCTGTTGCATTTTGTGTTTTTTTTATTTTTTCCTCACCTCTTGCTCTCTCCGCAGTCGGGTATCGCACAACTCGACATCCTCGCGGGCCTTCCACAAGCTCTCCGTTATCCCCTGGTTGACAGTGCCTGCCTGCTCCAGATGTTCCCGCAGCATAGAGTTCACTTGGCTGAGGCTGGCACACCTGGAAGTAACGAGCCTTATGACACTAAGAAAACATTTGGCATTTCTTCCCTGTGATGAAAACCTCCTTACAACCTCCTTACAACAGCAACCTATAGTTCATTTAGCCAGAATATCTCTCTTACATGTGTGGCTTTGAGATGCACCAAATTTACAGGGGGAACACGTGTGACAGTTTTATAAAGTCTGTGTCAAGTTAGATTTAATTTCGACCAGATCTACCAGTAGAGTCATTTACAAAAATGTTTGCATCATTCTCACACATGCTGTTACAGTAAAGCATGCCACATTTCGAAGTTTGCTAATAGGTCTGAGATTGAGCCAAAACCATGTTTGCATGTATGCTATGATATCCAGTTGAAAGGGAAGTGTGACGCAAGTAAAAGAAGGATTCAATATTTCCAATAATAAGCAGAAACATATCACGGATGGTCTTAACGCTACACTTACATGTGTATGAGCTGCAGTGACAAATAATGTTAGACAGCGAAAATGATCAGATCCTGGCAAAGGTTCCACCATGGGCATTTCAAATAAAGTTTCATGACTGCATAAATCATAGAGCATTAAAAGCTGGCCACAGCTGCAGAGGTAGCCGTATAGTTAATGTGAGGCTTCATTAAAATGCTTTGGAGAGGAGAGCCAACGCAGCCCCAATAATTTTTCCTGACAAATTGGACGCTGACACTATTTGCCAAGGGCAGGTTCTGCCTTCACTCCGTAGCAGAGGGTGGAAACTAAAGAACTGCTGGGAATATCTCCGGTCCACAAAAATATTTTCAAAAATAGTTCAGCTTGATTTCTACTCTTCTTAAAAATAAACAAAACAAGTACTTCCTCAAGTTATAGTTTACATCTGTATCTGTCCAAACTCATTTTGTATATAGAAGAGGTCAAATATGGCCTGGATTTCCTGCATTGTGCTCCCTGTTTGTCTAAGCATGCAGTTTGGCCAATCCAGGGATCATCTAAAGAGTGGAGTCATCAGCAGTTACTTTGAAAAAGTCATCTGATTAGTGACTACTGACTACTCCTTTAAAAAGTAACTTAGTTACATTACTGACTACTTGATTTTTAAAGTAACTAAGTTAGATTACAAGTTACTTAGTTTCATTAGCAGCTCTCTGCTTCGCACCGGGTGGGACTTACTCTTTTAGTGTGGCTGTGACTCTAAATGCTTTTTTAAATTCCAAGTTGTATTTTTGAAGGTAGATAAGACTGTGTCGCCAACACAGAGTGTACAACGAACCTTCATGTTGCCATGTTTTGCTGACACGTACTCAGCTCCAGCTGGAAAACGCAGTTTCCCTCCATTGTTTCCATTTGTGTCTACACGTGAGTTTACCTCCTCATGCGGAAACGTGATTTGTCGCGCGTAGCCTACGTAATCCCGAGACTCAAGAAGAAAGCAAATGGATTATTTTTTACTAAAAGAAATGACAAAAATAGTAACGCACAGTGACTTGGAAAAGTAACTTTAATCTGATTACTGGTTTGGAAATAGTAACGTGTTAGACTACTCGTCACTGAAAAAAAGTAGTCCGACTACAGTAACGCGTTACTAAGTAGCGTGTTAGTGGCATCACTGGTCATCAGTGCCAAGTCTAACCATTTGTTGCAATTAATGGTTTAAAGTGAATGCAGAACAAATGCAGAGATTCTGCTCTTCACGAGAAGTAAATAGTGGCTTAGAACATGTGAAAAAATGACAAATGTGGAGAAAAGAATGAAAAACGTTTCTCTCTTCCGTTCTGGAATTTTCAGGCATGTCTAAAAATATGGCTCAATGACGCATAGGAGCCATAGTCAGGATAAAATCCCTCAGCGGTTAACCCGGAGCTACTGCAACTGCAACTCATACACTACTGCCTTTGGTTTGCCTACAAGCTCAGATGTCTGTCTCACAAATGTGTCTCCCTCTAAAAACACACATGCAGAAATGAAGTACAGAAGAAAAAAATCAAAATAAGTGTCTCGATACCTGAGCATTTCCTCCTATATTGTGTACAAACACTGACCAACAGTGACATTCACCTGCCTTGTCAGGACCAGTGGTCCTCATTGAGGCCAAAACCTGGTCCTAGTGAGGCAGAACCTAATTTCTGAGGAACTGGTTAAGTTTAGGGCTAACATTTGAATTGTGGTTAGGTTACAGTTAGGTTTGGACATTAAGTGGTTATGGGTAAAGCTGTCCAAAAGAATGGAAGTCACAGTTCAGTATTTAAAAGGATAGATGTGTGAACGTGTGTGTGTGTGTGTGTGTGTGTGTGTTCGTGTGTGTGTGTGCAGAAATTCAGCAGAAAATGTTGAATTTTACATTATTTGAAATCAAATATTTAAACACCAGCGACTTTTTTAATCATTTAAATTTGACAAGGAGGTTAGTGACACATTTTCCTCTGGAAATACAAAGTCAGAAGAGATGTTTTATCACTTTACATGCACTTAAATTGTAACGGAAGTTTTCCTGACGGAAATGAAATTATGGGTAAAAACAAGTTTGATGAGGTCACGGTGACCTTTGCTCCACAAAATATAATCTGTTTATCCTCAAGTCCAAGAAGACATTTCTGAAAAATGTAATGACATTCCCCTGAGGTGTTCTTCATAATATATCACATTCACATGGGACGCACAGAGATGGAGGATATCATGGATCTACACACAGTCAATCTGAAAACGTTGCCTGTACTGAGACACTGTAAAACACTGGATTCCTTTTTTTTAAATACATAAACTACACAAGTGACCGGACTATGTGCTGTGAATGATGCCCGTCACTGACCTCTTCTGCTCCTCCTCTAGCTGAGCAGATATGTTCTGGACAGCCATGGTGAGATCCTGCTCTGTCCGCTGATGACGCTGGACCGTGTCCAGGTGAGTCTGCAGCTGAACAAACACACACACACACACTCACCAACACTACTTGCATCCTGACACACTTCAGTACGTGGTAGCAGCGGTCCGTTAGCAGTTACCTTTTAAAGCAACATAACTCAGTGAAAACCTGCAAAACCAAAGTCTCTCTGGGGGCAACACAGCCAAGAGTAATATTTGGAGGAATTAATTATATTGAAATAAAATCTCAAATCTTACTGCATGAACATGAATCTCTGTGTTTTACTTTCCAGTTTTGCATGATTGCTTTCATGGATGTTAAATTTATGACAGTGAAAACAATTTGACTTGAACTAATGAGCATAAAGGAAGTAACTGTACTGCAAAAAAGTATATGTGTATGTATATACTATGTGCAGCTATGCAGGATTTTTTACCCAAATGTAACCTCCTACAGTCAGCCAGGTACTGTCTATAAGATCAAGGATGAAGTGAGGAAGAAAACGCAGAAACATGGACATGGCTCCGCGGCTTGTGTTCGCCTGGCTCCGTTGAAAACAAATGCACACGACCAGGACAAGGGAAGGTGGGGGGAGTGAACAGTGAGGATAAAGCGGTAGACAATGAAAAAAGATGGATGTTTACAGTGGTGTGATAAAAACATATACTATGAAACACCACCGTATACATCCATCCATCCATCGGTTTTAACCTCACTGATTTAGGAGTGATTATGAGGATACAGTGATTTTAAAGCTTGAAGATGCTACAGTGTCCACCTACCATCAATCTCATCTTCTCTGACTCTGAAGTCTTCTCCAGTACTTGTTCTTCTAGTTCTCCACACCGCCTCTTGTATTGAAGAACCTGGTATTAAACCAGAAAAGATGGAACAGTTAATGCACATACACTTTTTACATTTTCAATCCGAATTGTGAACTTGGTCTTTAGTCACCTTGGTCTGCAGCTTCTGAACAAGTTGGGCTTGTCTCTGCTGGGCCTCCTGGTAGACCTGCAGTCTTTGGCTGTAAGCTCTCTCCTTGTTCTGTAGTGACATGCTCTCCTGGTCCGAGTCCACTGTAGACTGCAGCATCAGCATCTGATCAAGCTGGATGGAACAAAAAATGAGCCTTAGAATGCTGGAGAGGGTGACGATATGTTGCACATTGAGAGAGATGGCACACATGTAATCTGAGCCAGAGGTTATGTACTTTTTATACTCTAATCTGATCATAATCACCGACGATTGAATCATGGATGTTTCCTCAAGGTCTGCAAAGTGAAAATTACCACATTTCTCATTTTTAATACTTTTTCCTAAGGAGTTTGTGGTCTCAATCATTAGTTTCATCTCCAATACAGCATGATGATCATTTTGTAAATAATACTAAAGTCAAATAGATCATAAATCAGGGTGTGGCTACTCTGTAATTGACACAGGGTATTCTTTCCTAGCTTCATCCTCTCATCCTCAGGAAACAATGATGCTACAAACCAATGTCTGATGTAAGAGCGTTAACTTTGTCTTGTTTTTGTTTTAAAGTGACAGTGTATCAGGGAAATGTTGAATGGCCTCAGGGGTGTTTCAACCTAGTTTGTAGGTTTCTGAACATGGTGTCACTGCAGTCTCCTGTACATAGCAAGTCACCTGGCCCAAGAAGAGGGAGTTTACAACGGAATAATAGCGGAGAAAGCTACATTAAGAGATGCTCCATCCACGTATGAATACACAGAGACATCCTGCACTTTCAACATTGTTTTCTTCAGTTAGACAGATATCATGATGTATAACTATATGATTGTCTTTCAATATATTGATTATCACAGAATCGTTGTATCGTGATATTATTGGTATCGTGGACCATGTATCACGTATCTATTATTGTATACCCTGAGGTACCCTGTGATTCCCACCCCTCGTACAAACACTTAATGATAAAGAAAAAAAGAATATCAGCTAATTACTACAGTCACACGATTCAGTGATTCAAATACAGAAGAGAATAACTATTTACATTCTCCCAAAAATAATAAAAGCCTACGATTGGATTGACAAGACACATTTGGAAAAAAAACATTGCCAATTTAGTATGAGGAGTGAACAAACAGTAGCTGTCTGATAACGAGGCATAAGTGTAACATTAATCCTCGCAATGTCCAAGTACAGCAAGTTTGCATATTAGTCTTAATGCATGTGTGACAGTGTGAGCAATGTTGCTGCCAAATGCATCTAAAAACAAACATATACATAAATCTACTGGCCTTTCTCATTGTGAAATCTCATGTCCTTTCCCGTATCTGAAATCCAAATGTCCTGTAACCTCTCAACCTCACACAACCTAAACTCCCTCTGCACCACCCACTCTCTATGCTGGTGCCAGACACCCTGTCCTCACTAATACAAACCACATGGCCCTGGAGCACTACAACGCACTGCGTGCCTCCAGCTGCCCTTGCCGATTTCTCATTTAAAAAGAGAGGAAGAGAGACCCCTCCCCTACAACACACTCCAAACCACCATCCAAGCACTTCAAATCAACCCTGCGACCCACTCCCTTCCTCCTCTCCTCTGTACCTCATCTCTTCTCTGGGTGCTTAATCTCTCCAGCAGGCTCCCAGAGAGCCAAGACAATAGTCTCACTGTTCAACAGTGCACTACGCCACTTTGCCACCATTATTAACACATTTCCAAATGCCCTTTTCAGAATTTTATTCTACAAACTACACTAACAGCCATCATGCACTTGGCTCTGTGCTCGTGGTGTTTTTCTCTGAGGACCTCGAGAATACAAAAGCTTCTTTTACTGCCTGTTGTTGAGGTGACAGCTTTAGAGACTGAGAAGGGAGGAACAGCATGGGCGGAGAGTTTGAAACACACAGAGCCACAGCAGCTGTGTTTAAAGGGAATCCTGGAAACAGCTGTGCGCGGAGCATTAGTGATTATGCATCTTTTCAAATATTTTGGCACAACTACGGCAATAACACTGACTTACTAACAAGCGTGCACTTTATAAATACACCTTGAATACATGACCATTGCGAACAAGATTTAGTAGAGAAAATGAATACAATACACATGCAGAGGAGAGTTGCAGTGGGGTCTAATGTTGTTACAGCTTTGGGGGGAAATGGACCACAGTACAACTGAGACCCCATTGCACTACAAAAATGTAATACAAGGAGATTTATGAACAATAAATCAAAGTCCATCTTACCAGAAGACGCTTATACATGTGAAATGCAAAATTAGTTACACATATTTGTCAGTGGTAGGAACTTATCCTGGAGGAAGCACCAAGGCCAAAGTCTTCCATGTTAGTACAGCACAAGCTTTTATCTTGAAGAGGTGAAAATAGTGCTTTGATTAGATATTCATTTGATCTGCGTTTCAGCTGATATTGTGCTTTAAACACAGTAATGTCATTTCCCTTGACACTGATCTCTCAGTTATAAAGAATGACATAAGACCCCAGTTTGAGATGGTACACAATATCTTCAAAGGTAACCTGTGGGCTTTTTGGCCACTAGTTGAACCTAAAGACCCACCTATGGTCCCAGCTCGACTTGCCTCGCCTCGCCTCGCTTCGACATCGGTTAGGTTGCGTTTCAGAGCACAGACTCTGGACTGAAAATACAGCGGCTCGGCAATTCACCAGACTCCTCTCTTAAATATTGAGATTTTAGACATTACCCTGGTAATTGTTGGAGATTAGTACAAGAGGAAACGAGTAGTGCAAGTGGAAACACGCCAACAGTCACAAGGGTAAATTGTAGATTTGATTGTATGCTGCAGATGCAAAAGAATGCAATATCCCCCCCAGCTAACTGCATACACAGTGCTGCTGCTGCTGGATTAATTGTGGTTAAGTGTGGTCACCAAAACCCAAGCTTGATATGGCACCAGTTCCATGATCAGTATCTACCAGACCAAATCACAACGCAACTGATGGGGATTGAGCTATTTTCATCGGAGGCAGTTTCCTCGTAGTTTCTTTACGCCTCAACACCACAGCCGTGAGGCGATGAAGGTGAACTGGGACTGGTAGCCAGCAGGTACAGACATGTTTTCAATCCATAACATACATTTTTGTCTGATCAGAATCCAGTTCACTGCAACTGTCCTTTCATGCTTTCAGGCACAGCCCACATGGCTGTGTAGTGGCTAGCATTGTTGTCTCACAACAAGGTCACCAGTTCAAATCTGGACCGGTTTGACTGAGGGTGGAGTTTGCATGGTCCCCCCTGTGTGTACATGGGTTCTCTCCATGTCTCCAGTTTCCTCCCCAAAGTCCAAAAACATGCAGATTAGTTGAATTGATTTTCACCTTCTGACATCTGGGATTACATTACATTACATGTCACTGGGATTAGCACCAGTTCTTCAACCCATTTGGAAAGCACTTTAAAAACAGTGGACCAAAGAAAAATAAATAACATGCAGAACAAATAAAAGCTCACACGAGGCAATAAAATACATAATAAAATAAATTAAAAGACATAAAACATGGGTAAATGTAACAGCCAAACAATACGACACAATAAAATAAATAAAAACAAATTAAAACAACTTCAACACTTAAATAATATCAAAGGCCAATAATGGTGGAAATGTCCTCGTATTTTCTGGTTCGCGAGTTAAAAGACGCACGTTTTGCACCATCTGAAGACGGGTGATAGAGGACTCACTAACTCCCACATAAAGTGCATCACGGTAAACAGGCCGAGAGCTGACAAAGGCTTGGATTACTGTTTCAATATGCTGCCTCGAGAGAACTGGCTTTATTTTGGCGAGCTCAATTTTACGACAAGCATAATCTGACTGTCGAACTTAAGGTCTAAGCCGAGTTAAAACGACTATGAGCAATGACAGGCAGAGGTGTAGCCATGTCTCTTCAGCAATGATGTCGCAGGTTAACAATTATGTAAACAATGCATGATTTAAATCATTTAAAAACTTGCTTTCAAAGTAAATACAGTACATCCAGCATGTCTCTAAGGCCTGAAGTGGAACGGTTGGATTTCAGTCACTCCAGTAGACTTTGCCTTTGCTTCGTTGATGTGCACTCTATGACCATGTGTTCCTTCCTATAGAAACTCCTAAAGGTTCCCACTTTGCCCTGATGAGGAGAGTTGTTTGTGCTTTTTCATACATACTGTAGCTCCAGTGTGTGGGCTTCTTGCCAGTGCCTCGCCCCTGCTCCTCACACTACAGAGAGGACGCTTTTTTTTATGTTTTCTCCCCAGTCAGCTGTAAAGCAAGAGGCCGGGGGCTGCTCTGGATTAGCCATGCTCCGTGCAGGAAGCTCCCAAGAGGACGCCATAACGGTCTGCTGTGGAGACCCCCACCTTCACTAAACTCTGCATTATACCATCTACTCCCTTGCCTTGACTTGCATCATTAAATATCATTGCCCTCAACTCAAAGTAAGCTTGAACTCATTGTTATTCACAACACACCCATCCAGTGAGGGTAAGGGGGAAAACGTATAATCCCAGTCCTCCATCAGCCCAAACTCAGGGACTTACAGGCCTTACTGGGGGCCCAGAAGTGTGCTCACTGAACACCATTGCTATTTATGATCTGCAGAGTGCAATCATTCTTGTGAAGCTTTAGCTGCCTTGTAAAGCAAGCTGAGCCCAATTCCAATGTAACCTGACGTTTTGAGGTAATCTATAGCCATTTTGGAATAGTGCTCAAGATGCAATTGTACAAAAAACAGCCTCTTTGTCATGGTATGTTTTATGCCTCCATAAGGTTCCTTATATTTATGGGTTTTTTTCAGTCCCAAGTATCTGTTCCTTGAGCTCTGCTTGTGTTTCCAAAGTAAAAAAACAACAACTGCTCAGCCTCTTTCAATGTGCTTTGAATTAGCTTTTTTATATTTCTTGATATTTATGATTTGTGCCACTCCTTGCATTGTCTCTTTTGATAAATATTTCAAACAACATCAAGGGATAATCTTGCTTTGATTTATCTGCCAACAAGCAACAAGAGAATGGTTTTCGAGGCCCTTGAGAAGGATTTGGTGTTTGGCCAAAAGTTGCTGCTTTGCGCATGTGCTAGATTAAAATCCAATCCATTACAGTTACCGAATTATGATTACAATATTCTCTCAGTGACCCAGTGTCACAACCTTTGGAGATCTGATAACACCAGTTTATCTGGAGTTTTGTTTTCTTTTTTGGTAAAGAAAGAAAATAATTCCTTCAAGTAACTGTAATATATTCAATTTTGTTTAGCTGTAGTAAATTATATTCCTAGGCATATCAAGCAAAAAAAAAAATCTTAATCATCCATCCTTTGTCTCTATCTCCCCGACTCAGCCATGGCAACATCTGGCCATGAGTGCACAGTCCAGTCAGCATGTGAAGGGTTACAGCTGCAATCGTTTTCCCTGGCTTGGCCTTGGCCCAGAGGCTTAATAAAGGGAATTAATGGAGTGCACTATCTGTCAGATTCCTAAACACAGCTGGAGCGGATGTCCATCGCCCCCAAGCTGCCCAAAAAACTTACTATCCTACTTCAACAACATACCCCCCGCCCCTTCCCCTCACATTACCCCCTGAGTGCTGCTGACTCTGTGAAAGAGCCACAGCTGATTGTGAAAGCTGTTTATGTATCATCACTGACCATAATTACACAATGTGGGATAACAAACATGGAGAAGTGAAGTGGGGATCGGGGAGCTGCTGTGCATGTGTTGCCATGGAGTGAACCCTTTTTGGTTATGGGGACAGCTGCTGTGATGGCACACAGGGATAAAAGTGATCTGTGTAAATAGAGCCAAACTAATAATACATGCTGTGCACTCATAAGCATGTGTCTGGCCTTGCACCACAAATCCCTCCAGCAAGGACAATGCCATACAAAACCCTACACACATGGGTAGTTCAAGACTTCATGTTTGATTAACCCTTTTTCACATGCGAAAAAGAACTGAAAAGTGTGCTTAATGCTTGACTTTAAAGTCAGGTAACATGAGTCCCCTAATGCTAAATGTTAAAAGGGTTTCATGCAATACTTTGATCAAACAATCTACAATGGGATGGGCTTTTAAGCATATTTTCTCCAGGGAAAGCAATTGATTTTTACAATTTCATGATAGTCAGACTTTGTTGGCAGTGTTCCTAAATGAATGGGTTTGTGCCAGGAGGAAAAACAAACTTGGAATCATTGGTGGGAGGCAGGGTAAGAGGGGACAGTAATACAATCCCTAAAAACAAGACTTCTTTTTTTTTTTTTTTTTAAAGGTCCAACAGTGTTTAACAAGGCCCTAATGCAAAGACCCAGGGGTTTCAGGATTTCAGAGTGCACTGGAAAATAGCAGTTGGTGTCAGAAATCATTCAGCGAGAGTTTATCTTTATCCAACTGACTGCCACGCTGCAGTATTATGCAGGCAGTCGCTCAGTGTTCAGGCAGTTGGGTATAGATGTCTACGTCTGAGAAAAATGCACACTGGCGAAGCTCCAAGAGCAACACGGAGGGTTCAGAATTCAAACCAACACATTCTCCAACCTCCTGAGGCCATCCAGCTCACAAACTGGGTCAAGGTTTATCCAGGTTCAGGTGCAATGTTGTAGGGTCACCAGAGATGACACTGAGTGACTTAACAGAGGCACAGAGGAAGACTTTTAGTGCCCAGGTGTGACTTCACCACTACTGAATTATTAATGTTCTTCTATAAGTTACAAAGACACTCAAGTAAAGCGCTGGGAAAATGAGGACAAATTGGAAAAATGTAGGATATTCACATCCTGTGGAATGACTTCATGTGACATTGTGACATGATGAGCATTGAGTGTATTTCAGAAAGCAAAAAAATATGTGAAGGGTATAAATATGTGAATTACCAGCATACAAAATGTGCCTAATGGAATACTTGACATTTTGGGAATGATACACTTTACTCTGAGTCTGCACAGAAACTATGAAGCTACCATTAGCTGGTGGTTATGTTAGCTTAGCTTAGCTTTGCTTAGCACAAACACTAGAAATAAGGGTAGCTAGGCTTAGTCCAAGCATAAAAAATGAGACGGATAGTGGACAGCGAGGGGACAAGTGGACACGTGCAGTGCTTGTTTACCACGAGAGAGCAAATAAAGCTTTTTCTTCCACTTCTACTTGCAGAAAATTAAAGATGTCAAAACTGTCCATTGCGACCAAACATTTGATGCATAATTGTTGTGCGTCCATGCCGATGGATGTGTTCATTCCAATTGGAAAGAATCTTTTCAGAGTTCAGAAACACATGTAAAAATAGCTAGTGTCTCGTTATGAAAACTGAATTGTAAAATTTACAAAAAAAACATACATGACAGTGTACGACTTTTTCCTGACAGAGTTAGTGACTGCAGTCTTGTCCTCAATGACAAAAGATAAATGGTCTGTATTTATATAGCATTTTTATTGTATTTATAACCCCTCTATATTTACTTTACATTACAGTTTTACCATTCACCCATTCACTCACACATTCATAGAGTGCATATACTATCACACATTTATTATACCCATTCACACACTGCTAGCACAGTCATCAGAGGCAACGAGGGGTTAGATGTATTGCCCAGGGTTAACGTTAAGCCACCGGCTTATAGACCAGTGATGCTGGGGATCGAACCCGAAATCTCTGGTAAAGATTTCTAGAATAAAACTGCAGCAAAAATAAAATTGTAACAATTACCTGATCAAATAATGGATGTGGAATTGCAGCTGTTTAACCACTGGAATACCAGTGAAAACCAAAAATTCTCTTTAGGGATGCTACACTGCAGCTGGACGTTTACTCATGTCCTTGAGCAATGAGCTAATTATAAAGACACATTTCAATGACAGTGTGTAAACTTTCTGTATAAAGTTCAAAGGAAGTCCACTGGGACAAATGTTGACATGAAAATGACCTCACAGACAATAATGCTTCTCAAAAGTTGATTTTCAACTAATTAATAAACAGTAAATACATATATCAGGTCTGACAACTTCCATATCTGTATTAATAAGAACTCCTATTCTTTCATCCATCTATTATACAAATGTAACATCAGATGAAATAGTGGTTTACTGCCAATTTACTTTAAATCATTAATTTCAATGAAGAATAATTTATATACCATTCCTACTACAGTATTATAGTATGATACTACCAAAAGCCAGCGAGCAATTACACTGAATTATTGCTTAACTGCAGCGAATATGAATTGTCTGGATGCTCTCCCAAAAAAAGCTAAAACACCCTGACACGGGCTTCAAATTATGATTATACACACAAATCAAAATGATCACACTGTATATGATTTATGATCCCTCTGGCAGTAAATGCTGAGAGCGAACGTTTAATGTACGTAAGACCTTGCTCCAGTGTGTGAGTTTCATCCCAGTGCCATAGTCATAGGTCTCTAAAGCATAGCTTGGCACATCACATTGAACATCACATAAAAAGCAAAGCTGTCAAACAATCGTGGAGTTTTGCAGATAGAGAAAACAATGAGGAGAGGATGAGAGTTTTCACTGGAGCGGACGAGTCACAACACGAAGTCTCACGATAATGAACCTCATGACTTGTGAGATGGTGAGAGAGATTCAGCTTATGATTTCTCTTTAAATCACTACTACCAAGTGGTGTGAGGACAGCAACAGTTGCTTTTGTAATTATTATTTACTAAATATTAATTAGCGTGCATGTTTCTACGGTTTTCAGTGTATGTGAAATCACAGCACAACAGTCTTCATGTGATCAGGTGAAAGAATACACACCTCCAGTCACAACATTGTGATTGGTGCTGAATCAGCTAAATTCATAGAAACTTTAAATCAAGGGAAGATCGGTAGACCTAAAAGCTCACATTGGAGGATTTTATTTGTTATAGTTACATGAAGTAACAGGGAAGTAAACAGGTTAACTGTGACTTATCTCAAGTCACTCACTTAAGGCACTTTACTTTTAAATGCCTTCCTTTCAGGGTGTCAATGTCAATCTTGCATATATTTTAGGTTTAACACATAAATAACATAGTTTTTTTTGTGTTTTATTTGATTTTTTTTCCTGTATTATTTACATTCTGTGAATTATATGTCAGAAAAAATGATATACTAAAAACAGTGTAATCAGGTCAAACTAATAGTTGGTATACTCCATGAAAATCGTGCAGATTAACACAACAACATACTAAGTGCACATTCAAATTATCTGCTGATCCAGGGAAGGTCAAAGTACAGATGAAAGAAGAAAATAAATAATGTTATTGATCTTTGGAAGTTTGGAAGTGATGCAAAATAATGTAAGTGAGCAGGGAAGGAAGTAATCACAACACAATCATGTCATGAATATGCTAATTAGTGCATTAGGACATTTGGCAAATGTTGAGCAGACATTGAAAAGTGTTTATGGTGTTTCCACAACAGTTTTTTGAGTTTCACACATTGACCATAAATAGTCCAGTCACTGACTCTAGTCTAGTTCCGTTCAGAAGTTTTCGCACATCTAAAAATATCAACTAAATCACATCCACATCCAAACTAATGAAGTTATATTTATAGCCTTGGTTTTAAAATAAGCTCCAAAGGTACGCGGGTGTTCATTAGGTTTAAGCAGCAGAATGAGCACAGTGTTATCACAAATGCCTGCTTTGTACGCCACTGAAAATGAGCTTTTTCTTCAGCGGTCTCCAGGGAGGAGGCCAGTGACCTTGACAATTTTCCCCCAAAACGCTGCACAGAGGGGGCAAACATGGAGGGGGGTGGGGGGGTAGCTAAGAAGGGAGACGCCGGTTCTCGTGAGCACAGGGGGTCAGAGTCTACCTGAACACACCACAAGGCAACCCTTCATGAAACCACCCTCCCTTCTCTTATTTACTCTTATAAACACTCAAGCGTGTGCATGCAGATGCACACGTGTGTGTGTGTGTGTGTGTGTGTGTGTGTGTGTGTGTGTGTGTGTGTGTGTGTGTGTGTGCATACACAAACTTCTTGTGAAGTAGCCACTAATCCTAATCTGAACCAAGAAATTCTACCTGAACCTTAAAATCAAGTCTAAAGCTCTGTGGTCCTCACAGAGATAGATTTACATACACAAACACACACATACTTAGTGAGTAATGTGTACTACATAAAGTTCCCTTGCCACTAATTAAAGAAAAATGTATGACAGAAAATCTGTGCTTGTGCCAAGTTACATAAATTCAATCAGGAGTCTGTAAATTCTGCTGGGTTTTCACTGCAGTACATGCACAAGCTGTGTGTGTGTGTTTGTTTGTTCAGCTCCAAAAGGCTTTCCCTGCTGGAAAGAGTCGTGCGACACTGATGTTTACTGTAACCATATTCCATTTCAAACGCAGGCAGCTTCGTTTTTTTTCTTCTTGCAGTCAATGCTCTAATGTGGTTGACGTTCTCCATCTCATCTCCAAACATAACAGCACAAATTTAACATTATATATTCTGAGTCATGTAAGAGTGCATTTCAACATCTGACAATATTTGTTCATGCGACCTCACTTAGAGAATGTGGGAAACACTCTGTGTAGAAAACTATGTTTAAAAATTCAATTTACTGACAATTTTATAATTATGATTGTCTATGAAATGACTAAAGTTGCTATGTAGTGTTGTTCAGATTACAAATGAGTAGACAGTGTCTCTTACACTTATACTCTTATTGGACTTGATAGTTGAACATTAGGAGTCTTTTAGAGGGAACATTTCGCCTTTATTTTTATTATTATTATTATTATTATCTGCTGTGTTTGACACGTCTTTGTTTTTCACGCAGGGAGAATGTTTGCGTCGGAGATGCCTCCTCATCGCTCCTTTCAGTAACTGCCATCAAACAGACGCTATAAAGTCCCACTGGCCCATAAAAGCATTTACAAAAAGTCCTTTATTTATTCCCTCAGGAATATCCAAAATCAAAGAGCCATCACACCACATATGATTTTATCTGTCGTCATTGTTCTTTTAACGTTTCCTGTTGAATGTGTTGTATTTTATATATCTAAATATCTAACATAATGTTTTGCCTTTGAAAATAATGAAATTCTGCTTTTAAATGGTCTAAATACTCTAGTACTATACACATTTGTGGCAGGTTAAAATAGTAGGTGAGCTATTTGTCAGCCAAACTCAGACTCATTTTTGTAAAAAAAATTGTAATCAGGCCATATTAATTTAGGATATGGTATTAAAATTTTACTTTATTACTTTACTTTATTTCTGTATGGTATTCAAAGCATGTTTTGAAACACACGTGTGTGAAATAATCTAAAAAAATAATCTTTGGTTCAAATGGTGTCATTTGTATTCCCTGTAAAACCATTTGTACCAATTGTTGTAATTATTTGTTGTTGTTTTCACTGCTGGCTGTAAATCAAATTGCCTCAAACTATCTCAAACGTTAAAAAACAGCGCACATTTGTTAAAACAAATGCTGAAAAGTTTCTTGCTGATTCTTACCCTGTCTGTGAGATTGGCCTGTTTGGCTTGCGTGTGTTCACGGTCCATCTGGCTCAGAGACAGCGGCTCCCTCCGGGCCCTTCTCCCCTCCAGATCACTGACCTCAGAGTTCTCACCTGGGATTGTGAAGCAGATTATGTACACAGAGGTGTCAGTCTTACCACTTAACTGTAAAACGATAACTGATATCTATGAAAACTGCCTCGACTGGAGGTGTTCAAAACGTTTGCCTGTGCATTTCAATTCCCTACCAGCTGGCCGCTCAGCCAGGTTGCGGGTGATGATCTGACGGATGCGTGTGGAGACAGGCACAGTCGAGACACCGGACTCCTGTCCATCACCTCCAACTGACAGAGTCTGCTCTCCTGAGCTACCGTCAGACTGGAGCAGAGATTCCTCCAGTTTCTAAAAATCACATTAATCACCATGACACTTCACTTTGTTGAGCAGAAAAGACCAACCTCATTTAAGTTAAGATTATTAAAACTATTATAAAACTTAAAACAGTGATACCACCAGTGTAGAAGTGTAAAACCAGACAAAAGCAATGTACGAGGTCATCGTGATTAGTATTCATACTTTGGAATACATGGACATACAGTACCTTACACGGGTCAAATTTATTGGATTTTATAAAGGTTCACTAATATGGAAATTGTATTTACAAAAGAATTATACCAACTGGTGTTTGAGAGTGTTTAGATTACTGTGTATAGTTTGGGACATTTTCAGTATTTCCGTAAGTATTCACGAGTTACAAACGCTCAGTTATTCATATACAATACATTACATTATATACATTATCGAGTGTCTAAATGACTTTCCAAAAGAAAAAGCATCTGAATATTTAGGGCATCAGGCAAGGACATACACTAATTCTCGTTATTATCAAAATCCCCAAAAATATATATTTTTTTATGATGAATTAATCCGTTCATTATTTGTTTAGTCCGTAAAATCTTGAAAAATGTGGGCCGGTGTTTCCAAAACCTGGAAATAACCAAGATTATGCAGTTTTATTTGTTATATGGAGCAAAGAAACCAGGAGTTCTGTTCAAGAAGCTAAAAAATCTGAAAGCTTTTTTTTTTATTTTAAAAAACCACCACTCAAACCAATTAAATGACGATTAATTCAGCAATCTATTTCATCGAATAATCATTGTAGCCCTAATCAATATTATTCTGAGTTGGGCTTTTCTGTTGAATAAGCCTTTGTTACCTCAAATATTTGGATATTTTTATATATATTTTAATGTTTTTGTACAGTATGTTATTCTACTGGTTGCTGCTTAAACTTGTCAGCATTTCAATAGGCCTTTTTCACAGCAGACATTCATACAGGTAGTCTAGGAAGTACTTAGTTTAGTAGTGTTTGAATCTTGGACTACTTATGGAAAAAAAGCTTTTTATTCCATGTCAAAGTTGGGCGAAATCGACTTAGTCTTGTCTCCTCTTTTGACAGAGGATTACTCAAAAAGTACACAGTAAAAGTATTTCATATTATTCATACAGATAGTCTAGGAAGTACTTAGTTTAGTAGTGTTTGAATCTTGGATTACTTATGTAAAATAAGCTTTTTATTCCATGTCAAAGTCGGGCGAAATCGACTTAGTCTTGTCTCCTCTTTTGACAGAGGGTTACTCAAAAAGTACACAGTAAAAGTATTTCATATTATTCATACATGTAGTCTAGGAAGTACTTAGTTTAGTAGTGTTTGAATCTTGGACTACTTGTATAAAAAAAGCCTTTTATTCCATGTCGAAGTTGGACAAAATAGATTTAATCTTGTCCTATGTTAAGGTGTTCATTACGATTACCGTAAACGTCAGTAGACCCGCGCACTAGAAAATAACGTGCGTCTGATTTGACGCAGGTGTTTGTTATCACTCAGCCTTTAATTAACTTAATTAACTTTAATTAACTTGATTACATACACCTGTGATTGTCAACTCAACTGACACGAAAACACCAACAACAGGCCGACATTTGGAATTATCGTGAAAACATGTTAGCAATAGCATTAGCACTGGCTCCATTGCATTAACGTGTCATCATATAAACACAGGTGTTTACGTCACGTACCTGAATCACAGCCTCCAGTCGAGGTGTGTGAGCAGTTTGCTCCCGTCGAGAACTCATGGCACCAAAGTCCCAGTTTTAACAATGAACGCTAATGAAGCTAATGAAGCTAACGGCTAGTCCCACTTAACTCTTTAGCTCTAGCATTAGCTTTTTTGTAGATAATAAAACCTGGATTTAGACCAAACCTGGACTTTTGAATATATTAAAATTGCATGTGAGAAAGAAATAAAGATACTGCTCGTACCTACACAAACACAAACCTTGAGTTGGGGAAAAAAAGAAAATCTGTGTAAAAACTAGAGAACTTTTTGAAAGAGAAACTTCAGCCTAGACTGCAGGCAAACGCCACCGTTCTAATCTAATCCTAGTCTAGGTTGCCATGGTGACCTCTCGTTTCCGGGCCTCTGCCATGGACACAGAATGCTGGCTTGGGTGTTTCTATGGCAACACAGACGCTGCGAGCCCAAGACACTGGATTCCAATGGGTTAATGATAAAGCCACAAGGAAGAGAAAATGAGCAGTGATTTCTATGTATTTAAAAGTTTATTTTTTAATGGCAGGCAGCACATAAATGTCACTTAATAATAATAATAATAATAATAATAATCATTATCATTATTATAAATACAATTAGAATCTATTAATCGTGCACATTTAAAAATACAAGTTTACGAGCAAAAACAGGGCAAGAGAAAAACAAAGGCCAAGCCACCAAATGTCAAAATCTATAAAAAGCAAAAGAGAATTAAAGATAAGAACATAAAGTCACACAAAACAAGTAAGTGCAATAAAAAGGTAATAAGTCACTAAATAAAACCCAAGGTAAAGACACAACCTTGCGGAACAGCAAGTCTGTAAAAATGGGTTTTAAGAAGTGATTTAAAAAGATTCTGCTCATCTCCTCAAGTAAGTGTTGAATCAGATTATAGATTAGAGCTAATTCACATCTGCAGTCCGTTGGCAGCTCAGAAAGACATCACCGTATGACTTTTACCTCCCAAACACATAGTACACAACAAAGAAAGAAAGAAAGAGAGTCACAGATGCATGGTTTGTCTAGAATAAAGACTAGATTAGTGAGCTGAGCAGCTTTTGACAGGCTTAAAAACTGATTTAAAAGTCCTAAAGGTTCCACTTATTTTCTGCAGCAGCTACAGGAAAAACTGACATGGTGAAATGGTGTAGCACAATTTAGAAGAGAGGACATTAGGAAATAATGGAATTTAACAGCCGCATGCACATACAATCATAGAGTGGCTGGTGCCAAATCATTTGAAATGCTGAGTGGATAATTCTCCAGTAGTGATGAAATAGGATTTTGTCAAGGATTTTCAAAGTTTTGTCTCCATAGAGACCACCACCACTTATCTGGAACACAAACAGTTTTCGACAATGACTCACGAAGAACATCTAATAGCACAAAGACATACGATACCATTCGAAAGTATAAATAAATACCAGCTGAGTGGCCAAGCTGTTCCTAAAATCAAAACAATACCTGAGGATCATGTGACGCACTACTCTAGGACATAGCATTTGCATTGTAAAATAAATATAATAGGAACTCTTAGACACTGAGTTCAGTGCCGTCACTACAGGAGCACATTATGTCGACTCTACAGGGAACAGCTCAGGCCACTGTGACGGGTCTAAGAAGATGGTGCAGACGCCGCTGTAGAACCACAGCCTCGGCAGGACACACTCCATTTCCCAGGTGTTGGGCGCTCGGTTGTAAACCTCCACTTCCACGCCGTAGTCGCCCTCCATTCCTTTCCAGTGACCTCCAGTGACAAACAGCTTCCCATCCAGGGCCACCAGGCCGCCGTTCTCGTGCAGCATGTGCAGAAGCTGAACCTGATGGTGGCAGGGACAAATATGGGCAGTGAAAATGATTTTGGATGTGGTTGTGTCAGTAGTGATTCCTCCTGTAGTGAAACCCACCTTCTGCCACATGTTTGCATCTGGATCGTAGCAGTAGACTTTCTTAGTGTTGTCAGCAACCAGATAAATAAAACCATCCACACATACTGAACGTGGAGAGGATAAGTACTTAGGGATGAAGGGGGAACATATGCTGATCCAGTTATCTGTAAAAGAAACATTTAGACACATGATTTAGAAGAATAAAGAAATTACATCCATCTATAATGAATTTTTCATGATGTCTGGTCTCAGGAGTTTCATTTAAAACGACATAATGAACAATAAGTTTGGATGATACCGTCTGACTGCAAATGTGATACACTCCAAATCAAAAGCAGTTCCATACATGGATAGACAACAGATGTTGGAGAGAGGCAGGATTCTTTCAATGAGTATTTTATTTTGAAATGTCAGGAAATTGTTACAAAAACACCAGCAAAGTACGTCTTTGTGGTTGAAATCCTGTAAATAGCAAGAATGAAGTCATTATAAAGGATAAAACAATAGCTTCTCTGGCATTGAAGCAATTTCCAATAAATGTTGGATTGATATTCTTATGTGAAAAACTAACCCGCGATGGATCTGACGTTTACCAAAAACACAGCGTCAAAAAATCCAGAAGGAATTTATTTTACAAATATTGGATTTTTTTTATTATTATTTGAAGGTCGAGTGTGTGAGGATTAGTGACATCTAATGGTGAGACTGCAGATTGCACCTACAAGAAAGGACTTAAAACACACGTTCATTTGTGTGGCAGCCTCCATAAAGTAAGGCCCTCGCCTCATGTACATATAAAAGACTTATTCTAAGACTACAAAAACATGAAAAAATGATTTTTATGCAATTATACCCTGATACAAACAAACTTATGGGTAATATATTTAATATTTTGCCAAGAAACCTTCCTAAATGTTACACACTGGCCCCTTTATTATTGTAAAATTGCCAATAAGGCTCTGAAAACACACCTGAAGTTGTTGTGATCCTTACCTATAACAGGGTTGTAGCACTGCATGGTCAAAGCATTGTACTTCACAGCACAAGAGCCAATCACATAGAGCTTCCCGTGACACGCTGTGGCGGTGAAGTTGGTCACATATTTTAAAGCCGGGCACGTCAACACCCACGTGTCGTTGTAAGGGTCATAATGCTCTACCTCCACTTTGTCTGACGTGGTACCTACAGATGAGAAAAGCGAGCAGAAAGACAGATGCAATCAAACTGTGATTGAATGGATTTTGGAAGTGCAAAAAAAACACTGCTGTTAAATGTATTTTCCATCCAGAGGTGAGAGATTTTCAGTGCACGGCAGATTTAAGGCTATTTATTTTCATACCCCCGATGACGTAAATCTCCCCGTTGAGCACTGCCGAGGTGTGGTTAGTCCGAGGCCGGAGCATGGGTGCCACAGTAACCCACCTCCCCTCTCTTGTGATGTACTTCCAGGTCTCTGTGGTTGACCAGGTGTTGGTGTTCAAACCTCTTGAGCCCCCTGACGAAAGAAAGAAAGGACAAAAGTAAAGAAAAGAAAGTTTCTGTTGTTTTGTTTTCAACTCAACACAAAACCCTCTTGTGTTAAAGAAACACTATGTAAGTTTTTTTCTGCACGTCCTGAATGGTTTGTATTTGCTGTGACTCGACTATCAGTTGTGAAAGCTCAGTTAAAGCAGAGCTCTGCAGGATTTTGACCCTAATTTAACAGCTTCAGAGTCATTGTGATGGTTAAATGTCTTGTTGCGGGGAGTTTGGGGGCTGTCTCCACTCCCCCTACCGTCTGTTAGTGGAAAACCAGCTTTGCAAGATCAGCGCTGCCGTCCTGGAGTCCTCAGGATCAGAAGGTCTTGCAAAGTCTCGGATCTCATGAGAAACACAAATTGCTCTACATTGGCACTACAAATAGAACATCCTAGCCAGGGACCGGCTATATGATCAAGGCAACGGAAACATTATTTTAGACAGGGCATTTTCATCAGGGCAGAACTGGCAAAAACGAAGCGGAGAAATCCGTTGTCGGAAGAAGAAAGGAAGAAGAAAATGACTGTCTGACGGGGGGACAAATTTGAGACTGTGAGACCTCCTGATTCTGAAGACTCTGGCCCTGGTCTTGCAATCTCACAACGAGACATTTAACCTCCACACGATGACTCTGAAGCTGTTAAATTAGGGTTAACATCATGCATAGTTCTGCTTTAAGGTCAAACATGCTGCTTTGAAGGGCTGCTCACACTAACCCACCTGTGACATACACATCATTGTTCAAAGACACCATAGAGTAACCCCACTTGTTTGGATTGGGGAAATTTGGCAGCTCATGCCATTGTTCTGCAGAGGAAAAAGAAATGTGAATGAATGTTTGGACATCATTCAGAGGGTTTTTCACAGATCACAGATGTTTACCAAAGACGTACATGTTTCCTTAAGGACCATTAATGTCAAGAGTCCTTGTTAAAATGCAACAGTCAGTAAATTCAACCTGCAACACTGTGGCCAGAGAAGTCGTGCCTCAACTTAAAACCAGATAAAACACATGATAGACGTGGAGAAGTGGGTCTCTCCTTTTCCAGCTCTGCACAATAAAGTGCTCATTTCAGGAACTGAGAAGCTGATCCAGTTTTGTCGCTGTTTTTCTGTCAGCACTAAATTTAACAACCTACAAACACCATCTGCCAAACTGTTTTGAGGAATCAGGCGTCTCTCCAAGAAATGTCAGTTGTGAAACAGATTGTGAGCATGAGCTAACTTTAAACTTTCAATGGGGGAAGTTTTTTTTTGGTTTTTACTTGTCTTTGGGTCGTAGAAGGCACAGTTCCTGGGCAGCAGTCTTGGGTCTCTGTCCTCATCTTCATCTGAATCCTCCTCATCCTCGTCGTCATCCAGTGAGCGACCTCCCATGACAAACAGCACCTGTTGCAGGTTTGGCTGTGGGCTCTGAGAGGTGGCTGTGTCCCAGTGCTCTGATGTGAAATCCATTTTCTAGAAAAGTAAAATCCATGACTGGTTTTGTACTTTGCACATATTAAAGCTGTAGTGCGTGACTTTTAAATATAAACAAATGTCTGTTAAAATCGAACCCAATAGGTTCACACAATGCTGACGCTGTGTTGAGATCTTGTGTTAGATCTCACTCTGCACGCAGGAAGTGATATGGTTTAATATAAAGAACAACCTTGGACTAGTAAAGCGAGACGGCTGCAAACAGGTTGCAAACATGTGACTTCTACTGCTCAAAAATACTCGGTCAGTCGGTCAGGATAAATCCCCGCGTGCTGCTGCTGTATACAAACAAACTCCCTCAGTCAGGTCTGCTAGTTTCGCTTGACAGAGATTCTTTTCAGATGCAGCATGTTTTTGTTCACAAGGACCAAACTGAGGCACAGTAATAACATCACTGACACCAAAGACACCAAACAGAGCAAAACTATCTCACTCACCTCTCTGTGAATTTTTTCTACAGCCTCTCTGCAGCTGGGAGACGCCTGAACCAGGCTGTCCTTCAGCAGCGTGTCAGCCAGGTAGTCCAGGCTGAGTAGAGCGAGGCGGGACAACGTGAGGAGTTCATGGAGGTGGCAAAGTCGAGCCTCCTTGAGGTGACCGACCCATTTCAGGATGGCCTCCACACGGACGCTCTCTGACTGGATTTGTAGTCCTTCATCGCACAGGCAGGAAACCAACCTGTCTTTTCCTGACAGCAGAAACTCCTCACCCTGTTGCACAGCATCAAAGTTCTCCAGGAGGAAAGCCCACGCTTTGGCCACCACCTCAGGGCAGCCGTGGACCTCCCCAAACTCCAGGATCCCTAGGCAGTTGGTCGCATCTATCTGGTGCTGGAGGTATCGGCTGCAAACGGTTCTCACTGTCTGGAACTGCAGCTGGCTGGCGGTGCAGATCAAACCCTCCACGTTGCTCTGGTTGATGGTAAGTTTGCCCGTGTAGGCAAAGTCCAGCAAGTGGCTGAGGATGTCCGGATCGACGTCATGGAGCTCCACGCGCGCGGCGATGCTCTCCACGAAGTCGCCCGAGAACATGCAGTGGAAGTATCTGCTGCACAGAGCCAGCACGCCGCGGTGACAGGGGAAGTCCCGACCACCTGCACACAGAGTTACATCCACCAGTTTAGGGTGAGAGCAGAGGGAACGCAGGCCCTCCAGGATGCTTTGAGGATGAGAGGACAGACAGAAGTCCAGGTCATCCACATTACGCACCATGGTTAAGGTCACAATGTGGCTCGGATCAGCAACGATGGGTCACAAATCAAGTTCAGTTTATCAGTTTATCTGCCAATGGAGAAAAACACATAAATATGCAGAAGAAATCATTCTAAAACCCTTTAAAATCACGTCATGTTGCACTACTTAAGGCATTTTTTAAGTTAGTCAGAGGTGGAACTCTATATATTTAGGTTTTAATGGTACAATTAAAAAGTAAAACAGTAGTGAAACACGTTATTGTAATAAATTGTAACTAACAATCTTATAAGATGTTATAAACGTAAATAAGTCCTTATTATTGCTTTTAAGACACAAATAGGCTCTGGAAATGTGTTTATATACTTGTCATGAACAGTCATAAGATGTTTATTATTAATAGAACTACATATGTGGTAAATAATATCCTAATTAACATTTATTTTTCAACATTAGTAGCATTATAAGCACTTGCAGGAAAACTGTTTGTCCTCAGTTACCTTTCACAGTTACTTTCCCTTATTAATCAGCCAAAATGTAAAACACGTTGCGTAAAAAAGTCCCTCGTCTTCTAAGTATGGCATCACGGAGTTGTTTCAAGGACTGCAAAGTACTTTTGGCTCACGATTAGTGCAATATGCTGTAATGGTAAGGCTCTGTTACACTTCCTGTCATCAAATGCTGTGAAATTAAGTAAAGACCCAACAAAAAAACAACTCACCACAGACGAAGAGAATGGAAATAATGGCTCATCCTTCCTGTAAAGAGCAGTTTGTAGCGGAGCGGCTGGTTAGATCAACATGGAGTGGGCAGCATGGCGAAAGGCTTTAGCCAAGTCATTGGGAGGGCCTGCCTGCTCGCCTGTCTTCCCCTCGGTTATTTTTAGGACTGACACTGACGCTGAGCTCATGTCAGATTCCAAACAACAGGCACGGGTCCTGCAGCTGCTGTTACAAGGAGATGTTTTGCATTTCCTGAGTCTCCCTGGACATTTGCAATGGACGTAACTGACATGGGAAGCAATTATAGTGAATACCACAATAAGTCAACAATGCAGCCATGACGGTCGCAACCAAAAATAAGTAGTACTAGTCTACTAGAGGGTAGAAGATACAGAATGAAGATGTCTTAAGAAATGAAGGGATACAAATATTAACTAGAGAAAGCAATCAGAGAGTGCAAACCTCTGCCAAGATGTCACAGTTTCACCAAAATGTCAATACACTTAACTCCGGATGATCAACAAAATGTTATCATTCCATTTTTGGGTCATGACCTACATTCGAGGAAGATTTCATAGAAATCCATAGTTAAACTTTTGACTTACACTTCTCTCAAGAAGACGAACAGTGGCAAAAAAAACAACAAAACAAAAAAAAATAACCTGCTTGGTGGAGGTAACTAATGGCCAATTTAATAGGTACACCTGTTCAACCACCACACAGCAGTAACTCACCGAAGTTAGGTATGCAGACCTGGTCAAAACAACCTGCTGAAGTTCAAACTCAGACAGAAAGGAGATATTTTGGAGTGTGTCCTTTTCAGAAACTGCTGATTTACTGGGAGTCCCAGTCACAACCATCTGTAGAGTTTACAGAGAAAGGTCAGAAAGGTCATTTGTTACAACCAAGGTCTGCAGACGACCATTTCTGAATGCAAAACACAATGAACCTCAGAGCAGATAACCTACAGCAGCAGAAGGCCACAACACGTGTCTCTTTATAAGGTGTCCTGTGTAAAGCTGTTTGGTAGTGACAGAAAGTTGTTAAAAGTTTCCCACAGAAGGAAAACCTCCAGATTTACTCACTTTTTTGGCTAAAAAGGATTCAGACAAGGAGAGAAACAAGACCAGGGTTATTATTGTGCTGGCATTTCCACAATGAAAACCGCTATCAGCTGCAAAAGGACCACAAAGTGACTCTAACCTTCATACATCATGTGACATGTGATGTCTTACTGGCTTTAGTTGTCATTGCTTTTGTTTTGATTTGACATGCATGGTTAACAGTTTTCATTAAACTGAAATCACACTAGTTTCCTCAACGTGATCTCTTCAGATACAGGGCTGGAAAGTGAAATCATCACATTTAAAACCGGAACTATCCTGAAAAATACTGAAATATCAAAATAAAGTATAATCTAGATTATCACAATTTAACAACATGGTCCAAACCTGTGGAGTTCATGACTTTTAATATATTAGCATAAGCATATTAAAATACAGTATAAAATTAACAAAATGAAACAAATGTCAGACAAAAGTAAACAAGGCTCAAATTCTAGCAGTACTTGACAATTGCTAGAGACAGTTCAAGTCACAATATCCAGCTCTACCTTCATCTACCTACAAAACATTAAAAATATACATATAAAAAATGTAACACAAAGAAAACTACTCAAAATCAAAAATCTCTGCCTCTTTCTCTTTCCAAAAAGCAAAACTGCGGTCGATGTATTTACAAATTTCTTCATTGCTGAAACTAGAAATATCCGTGCCCTTACAGAGTGTCCCCTCATCGGGCGTAGGTGTCTGCACAATGACTTTAGGGACCTGTCTGACATCTGGGAGGCTATGTTTCACCACCTCTGCAGTGATTTCGGGTTGACTCACAGCGTTTCCGAAGAACTTGACTTTAATGTCCTCAAAGCCGTCAACCCACTCGCGATTTCCGGCCTCAATGTCCTGTATGACGGCTTTGTGGAAGTCCCTGACCAGCTCCCAGGGGAAGCTGCCGATGTGGTCGAACACCTCGAAGCACAGCAGGTGTCTCATCTTGCGTTCGTCCACCGGCAGATCCAACTCCAGGATGTGAAAGTAGCCCAGCATGAAGAGATCCAAGGTCAGGTTGTCGTACTCCACAGGCACGCCGTCCACACGAGGAAGGAACTGCTCTGGAGAGTAGAGAGCCTTCTCCCTGTGGAGCCTGAGGAAACACTGCATGTTTATTCACAGTGTGCTTCTTTTTCTTCTTTAATAACTGGTCACAGCATTTAAAAGTCAAATGTTTGGAAACATAAGGATCCCCTCACTATTTATCAAGCTTTTGCATAGCCATGTTGGTTGGTGTGATTTGTCCTGGCACAGACCAGGACAGTGCAAACACTAACTCATTTTTATTCATGTATTTTAGGTCTGCTCCCATCATATCTATGGGTTTTTAGGTCTTAGGTCACAGGATTGGTTTTAATTGTCAGTTCTGTTAGTCAGCTCCCTGTGACTGGATCGATCTGTTAAATGACCTAAAACTGCCCTGACCTTGCAAGGCTGGTTTTCCACGAACAGACAGTAGGGGGTGTGAAGCTGGTCCCAGTTAAATAAGGGTAAAAATCCTGCATAGTTCCACTTTAAGTCCAGAGTCTAATCACACATCAAGTAATTTGACAAAATAACATTCCTTTTTGCTTAACATAATCTCTTTGACATATGAAACAGCTGAATAAATGCTAGATTCTTTAAATAATCTTTTGGGAAAACATAGGATAGTAAATTCTGAAGTTCATTTCAGCCTTACCTGCGTATCTGTCTGGACGGGACACTGGAGATCATGCTCCTCCAGTTCCCCAGCATCTTGTTGACGGCGCTCCTCTGTTTGAAGAAATGTCCCAGAGAACTGTTCATCATCTTGGACTGGTCGCTCTCCACGCTGCCTGTACGGTCTGACCCAGATCTGTCGCCCGCTCCCACGCTCACAACGCTCACCCTCCTCTGCGTCACGGCGTAGGCAGATTTCTTCCAGTGCCCTAAGAAGAGCACAACGATCCGCTCTTTTCTCAGGCTGGTGGTCTCCAGGACGTCTGCGACATTTATGTCAATGCCGGAGTCGCTGTTGTGGTCTGTTTCCTTGGCTGGAATTAACGTTTTAGTCTGTTTATGCTGCTCTGCTGTCATGAGCTCTGTGGGTGAATTTAACACGACAGCCTCTTCTGGCTCGATTGACAGCGGTGAATCCTGCATCTCAAAGTTAGACTTCAGAGTCCTCACAGAAACTCCAAACTGATGGATTTCATCCTCTATCCTCTCTCTGCGTCCTCTGATGGAGTTCTGTCTGTCGGGAGTCTGGGAGAACACGGTGATCAGGTCAGTGTTGGGCATCTTACAGTGAGGCTGGTCATTCAGGTTGGTCAAGAGCAGAGACATGCTCTGTACGATGCCAGAGATGCGACCACACCACATGGGGAGGGGAACTTGACTGGTGAAGTTTCTGAACTGTGTGTTGACGGTGATGTTGACTATCGGTGCGGGCAGGATGTGCCTGAGCTCCTCGGCGAGTCGAGCTAGCTCCAGCTCGTAGCCTTCACTTTTCCTCTGCATGTAGACGCTGGCGATCTGCTGCTCCAGATAGATGAGGTCATCCTCGGTCAGCAGCTCACCAAAAGGCCCCAGGATGGCGTTGTGAGCTTGGGAGTACCTCCAGCTGACTTTAACGAATCTGTTCCCGTTCTCCTGAAAGATGGCAGATAAAAACGCAGCGTGTCATATTTAATTATTTAAAGTGCAACGAAACCCCTAAACTGCCCTGTTCAAGTGAAAGCCAGAGCACTATTTTTGTCTGACATGACAACATTTTGTTTAATAAATCGAAATGATTGTTGAGATAACGTTCCTTTATGTTCGGTCTCCTACTGAGCCGTACTTCATTCTTAAAAGGAGGCCGTGACATAGGTATCTAGTAATGTTATTTGTTGATCCAGGTGCAAATTATTAATGTTGATACAACGTGCAAGGCTCATTGTCCCAGATTCCCAAATACTACACAAACAGGGATTATGGTCTGTTTGGTGCATCTCAATTGTGTAAGATATACAGTAGATGTAAGATGTTTTCATACACATATGATTAAAATACTTTTTTCCTTCCCCCGTTGATATTTAATTTGATGGAATTAACATCTATATTTCACGGAGTATTAGGCCAGCCAAAAAAATATTAATAATCCAGCACAAGGGGAAAAAGCAGGCAAGAAAAAAAAAAAAAAAGTCAGGCAAAAAAAAAAAAATACGGCACAAGAAAAAGAAAAAAAAAGTCAAGCAAAAAAGAAAAATCCGACACAAGAAAAATTAAAAAAAAAAGTCAGGCAAAAAAGAAAGATCAAACAACTTGATCAGTTGACTTATTGTATCTTGTGATACAACATACCCTCTCTGGACGCAGTGCAACCATCGGTACCCCTGCATCTGCCCAGCTATTTCATTTTGTATGAATGCGGCCACCTCCTCCAAGTTTGTATGGTTTATCCTCCTGAACAAACCAAGTTTCTGACACAGTCTCTTCAGCGTCCTAATACTTATCACCACAATGTGTTTATGAGCCGAAAGAGAAAGAATTTCCTTATTATTATAGCCGATTCTGAAGGACCACGTAATCGACGCGTCTGTAGAGGCAGCCATGGCCATCGACTATAGTACTTTGATATTTTCTAAATTAATTTATCTTTATATCGGCTATAGTGATTTTTATTTTTCTTGTGCCGGATTTTTTTTTTTTTTGCCTGACTTTTTTTTTTTTCTCGTGCCATATTTTTTTTATTTTTTCTTCTTGTGCCAGATTTTTTTTTTTCTTTTGCCTGACTTTTTTTTTTTTTTTTTTGGCTGGCCCTAATACTCCTTCGTAATATCTACATTCTTTCTTTTTGTGGCATTAACCACTGGCAATCAAAGGGTAGTTAAAATTGTTGAATTATTTTGTGCCACAGATTCTTGTTCTAGTGACATCTTTACATCGTATGAATACAGCGGACATACTGCTTGCTTTTATATACGTCTATGCATGTGAACATCGCAGTTTCCTGCCATAATGGTGTTGCTTTGGTTCAAGTGTTACATGATAGGATTGCGTGACGTCAGCAATCCAAGTGCTATTTAATAAACTGGGGATGAACCAGCCTAATACAGCTTTAATTCACCATTATTTTGCAATTCATGGTGTATACCAATTCACTAACAGGGAAACGGCCTGTCATGGGATCACAAACGCTATAATGAGCAAAAAAAAACCAATACAGCAATTTCTGAATATAAAAAAATAAGGAAATATGTGCAGTAGGAATTACATTTCAATGTGTTTATGTGCAGAAAACATGCAGATAATCGAGAGTAATTTCTTGTTTTGTTACCAGAAAATATAAAACAATAATATTACTCATCACAGACACACACACACACACACACACAAACATCATTCCAACGGACAAAAGGATCAAATTCGATTTGCTTGCTCTAAATGAAAAACAGTCCAAAAGTAAGACAGTGACTATTAAACAAGAGAAGGAAAAGCAGCAGGTCCTCATATTTTGGAAAACAGAACCAAAGCATTTTTGCTTTGAAATGACTCTTTGAATGATTGATTATCAAAATAGTTTCTGTTGAATAAAAGCACCACTCCTTCAGCTCCTCTGTTTTATGTTTTTTTTTTTCACCGAAACACCACCAGCCAAAGTAAAATCAGGTGAAGACGACGGGAAGATGTGAAGCTCGGTACATTTAATGAATCAATGTGTCCAACAGTTTCATGAACCTGCATGTCATGAGGATCACACCAGACACAAGACATTACCTTCCTCCTCTGATCCTCCTCATCCAGCAGCCTGGCCTGCAGCTGTCGCACCATCACTTGTCTCTTCCACTCAGCGATGGGACGGCCTTTCTCGTCGTGGGTGGGCACCAGGTAGTCGATGTCGGACAGGTTCGCCTCCTCAGTGGGCAGGACCACCATTTTATTCTGCAGAGAATGAACATGCTGTTGGTATTCTAGCTGCTGTTCACGTTTGAGGTAAAAGGGAGGAATCACTAACAAGTGATCTTTCACAGGTTTACAGATCAACCACATCACCCCTCTGATACTCTCACTGCAATGGTAACCTGTCTCCTTTAGATTAGATTTTCAAGTTATTTCACTTGTAAATATAGTTTTAAACAATTGAGCCCCCTCTGATATCTACATGGTCTTTCTTTTTATGACCAAAAAACCCCGCTCTTAGATATCCGACCCGCCAATGAAGTCAATAAGGAAGTAAGAATATATAGAATAGCCACCAGGGGGCGATTCCACTGGTTGCAAAAATAACTCCTTTGAATAAAAGCTTCTACTTCTGACTTTATTTCTAATGCCAGTAAACATCTCCCGAGAAGTTATTGGTCTCAATCACGAGTTTCAGGTCCTCTTCGATATATAAACCATGATGTCAGTTTTGTAAATTATGTTCCCGTTTAGAGGAAAATAGAAGATATAGCGTGACCCATGAGTGAACGCCAGTGTGAGAGTTAGTATAATCCACTAGGAACCTGGTTCTGGACATTTGTGAACTTCTGGTTACAAAACGTCAACAGAATGATGACCAAGTCGTGATCTGGAGGCTTCAAAACAACAGTTCCATTCTCTCACAACCAGAGTGTCATCACTATTAACAGCTTATTATGATTTAAATATAAATCATATTTAAAAGAGCTGTTTGAAGGTTTGTTTTTATTTGACTGTTTAAATCACCTTGGGTTTTACATTTAGATTATTATGATAATTATTAGGTTTGACAAGACAAGTTCGCTTTCCATTTGGCTGCGTGCTGCCCACTTTCATGATGATACAATTAAAACAATGAAATCAAGCTTACAATAAGACCATGTGTTAATTAAAGATTAATAAGAGGCTTTTCTTTAAATATACATTTAAACAAGTGATTTAAAAGATGTCACTTATACAGCGAGCCTCAGAACCTTGGGCGGTGAGTTCAAGAGCAGGTGAACCGTGACCATAAAAGCTCTGTCGCCATTTGTCTTGAGGATCTGAGGCTGTGAACGAGCTCATAAGGGAGACACAACTCAGGAATGTAGCTGAGAGCTAAGCCGTATTTAAAACAGAAACATCTTAAAGTCCATATTCAGAGGTGAGGTGAAGCTTGCTGTTTGCTTACTGCTTGTCCAGTGAAGGCTCCCGACACCCCCGACTGCTTCAGAGATGTAATGGACTTCATGTTCCCAAACAGATTCTTTTCAGACAGGAAGTTTGCGTCAGGCAACATCATCTTATCAGCGGAGACATTTGTCTTACTCCCAGCTGCCTTGGGCTGAGTGAAACCTTTAATAACTGAGATAGAAATCATAGCCGTTCTCTGTACAGTGGTGCACTTTAATAACACAGAGCAGGGACTTACAGAAACCACACAATGCATGTATGCAGTTTGTTATAGTGTTAAATGACATGAATGGAGATTCTCCACTTACCAGATGTTGCAGTCTGAACCTGCTCTATTCTGTGGAGGATGGCTGACGGTTGAGGGTATCTGGCCTGTGGAGACTCCTCACTCTCAGGTTCCTAGTTTGGAAAACAAACACTGCATTTATTTCACCAGGAGCACACGGTAGAACAGTGGCTATGATTGCTGTGCCACTGGTTCGAATCCCGGTTCAACCAAGGGCCTTTCTGTGTGGAGTTTGCATGTTCTCCTCATGTGTGTGGTTTTTCTTCAGGTTCTCCAGTTTCCTCCCAGTCCAAAAACATGTAGAGGTAGAAGTGGACACTCTAAGGCAGGGGTCTCAAACTCAAATGACCTCTGGTCAGTCGGGGGCCAGTCAAGTAAAAAAAAAAGCCCAACTTTTTTTGGGAAAAGCAACAGTTGCGGTGGACAATATGAACTCAAAATTATATATCAATATGCCATATTAATTCCTTTTTTTATATGTACTCTATTGCCACGTGTGAGCTTTTCCGTCTTTTCCGTCTTCTTTCTTTTATCCATTATTCTGTACAGCACTTTGGTCCACTGTGTTGGTGCTTTACAAGTGCTTTACAAATAAAGTTGGATTGGATTGGATTGGATTGGATAATTTCAAAATATAAACTTGTGCTTATTTTAATATGGAACAATCAAAAAAAACATATTTATGATGCAAACTTAATCTATTAATTTAAAAATAAAAACATATAGAAATGACTTGATATTGTTTGGAGGGCCACATGAAATCGATTGGAGGGCCACATGTGGCCCCCGAGCCGCAACTTTGAGACCACTGCTCTAAGGTGTGAATATGAAAGTGAGTGGTTGTTGGTTGTTGCTGTCCAGGACATGCCCCCCCCCCCCCCCATGGGGATTCAAACCTCAGATTATATAATAAAAATGTAAAATGATTACAAATGTAGAAATAAAAACAGATTTCCAGACTTTACCTTCAAACTATCCATGGGTGTGTTTGTGCTGCAACTGTCGCTGCGTGTGTCACTCAGGCTTCCGTAGTAGTCTTTCCTGCTTTGCTGCAGCAACACAGGAGGCTTCACTTTCTCTCCTTCCTCCACTGAAGTGATGATCTCAATGTTATCTGCCTGCAAATACACACAAACAAGACCAAACATGGTCAGCTTATTGAGATTGTTCTTCACACAGTCAACAAAAAGCACATACTTAAAAATCTGACCTGCCATTGAAGCTGGGTCACAGCACACATACTGTAACACTCTCTCTCTCTCTCTTAGATAAATCTGTTCCTGTGACTAATTCAACCTTGGTTTGATTATAGTGATGTCTCAGTGCCACCTGGAGAAGGGGTTTCTGCATATTTTCCAATTTAGAAGTTAACACGACTGAAACAAGTGCATCAGCTGAATGAGGGAAAACTGTGTGGGATCACAGAAAGCCTTGAATTAATTCAGATTCGTTTTTATTTTGGCATTTCTGCCTTTATTTCACAGTCACAAGATGCAGATAGACAGGAAACAAGAGGGGAGAGGGGAGAGGGGAGAGGGAACCAGCAAAGAACAAAAGATCATCACCACCATAAATCTTTCATCAGAATCCTTCTTTTTACTTTTCACTGCTTTACTTTCTGGACTTTGTACAACTTCAGACTTAAGTGTGGAAACAAACTGGCCTGCAAAACTGTATTTAATAGTATGTCAATAATATAGTATGCATTCAGGATGATAAGAGAGAATTTGTGTGGATTATTATCTGTCAGTCAATATAAAATGTTAGGGTTAACTACAAGTGGTTTACAATAAGTTTTTATTTCAGGTTCCCATATGTGGTTTCATTTCTCTTCTGTTATTCACTCTTTAGTTTGAAGACAAAACACGACAAGACAAGAGTTAAATTTATACTTATTAATTAGCATAATCTTTAGTTGCAGCCCTTAATTCTACTGCTTATGTAAGTACATGAGTTTATATGTGGAAGTGATACAGTAGGTTGTATTTTTTTTATATAGTTAATCCAAAATGTGCTTTAGTCCATTTAATTCTATGAAAAAAAAAAAGAAGAAATTAACACATATGGTGAAAGAAATGAGGTAACATGGAACAAATGGAAACTAACACATGAAAACATCTTACAGCCTCAGGACATGAACTACGAGTCCTGGTACAGTGAGCAACCCTGAATAATTGGCAGTATTTCACACCGAGCTGGGAAGGATGTAGGATGTATGGAACCATTTATATCCCCTTTAATGAACCTGTATTGTCCTAATGCACTCCATGTAGAAAGCATATCAAATTCAGCTCTCAGAGGACATTATTAGTAACCGGGACATCAAAGGCAGCTTAATATGCTGCTCAGTGCTGTTGTGCTTTGCGTCCACGAGGTGGTCCTTACCATTTCCTCTCACACTTTGATGTGGAACAGCACGGAATATGCTGTGACACTGCTCAGGCGGAGGGATAAACTTCCCCGAAGTTGTGCAACCCATAAATAGATAAACAAGGGAGCGTGATTCCTTTGTGACCCTTCTCGTAACAGTTCAACGTCCTAGGAGCTACAGTGAACCGGCCCTTGTGCTTGTGCGTGTGTGTCTAATTAGACCCAGTGGCTCGAGCGCATTTGGTTTTCATCAGCACCCCATCACAATTGCCACGCAGATACAGAGAGCCTAACCCTGTTTCTGGCCTGGATCCACTCTCCCTCTATCAAAGACCGCAAAGACCCCGATCACAACAGATTAGGAGCCAAGAGTTAAGAAACAGCTACTCAGTGCTGTCCCATTGTCAGATATGCGGCACCAGTACTCTGCGGTCTCTGTGGGTCGAGCCACGGGAGAGTTTCACTATTTCAGTGTATTTAAGAAACATGTCTTGTAATTCTGCACTCTGGATTCAATCACTAAAAACAACCTGTTTCCCTGTGAAATATTCATGTTCTTGGTGATAAATTGCAACATGGAATGTATACAATGGGTGGACATTATACACAAAGCGTGACAGTGTAAATACATGTCCACTCACATGTTGAAATACTCCCAGGTTTCCTGCATGGAGGTATTGTAAAAGCTTGTGAGGCTAATAAATGACGGACGCGGTCTCTTTGCCAACAATTACACTTTTCTGTGTCGACTGTTGCTAAACATGACAATATTTGACTACTTCACACTAAAATAAGATTTAAAAAAGAAACAAAAAAAAAAAAGGTAGGCAGAAAAAAATCAAGTCCAATTAACAATGAAGCCGCAGTGTTAGTCATGCTTAACTGTAAGAAGCCACATCTGATCAGAACATTTGTAAAACACAGCCAACATCTGTCAGCCTGGGCCTTTTGAAAAGAAATGAGCAAAGTTTCCTTTCATTTGACCAAAAACAATGTACTACTGTAGCTAAACATGACACTTTTGGACTATTTTAAGCTAAAATGTTGTCACAATTGCTGCAGCAGAAACTCTATCGAGAAACAGATTACATTTCATAAGACGTGAGGGAACAATCATGTCAAGTTTGCAAAAATCAACAATTACCAATGAGGCTTGGTGATTTGTACATCTAGAAAACAAAGGTTTTATTCCTGCCAAACTATTGTTACTATTGGTCCAGTTTGGGAACAGTTTTATCTCTTTTTACTTAGTTTCATGATGCTTTTATTGCACATATCATCATGTTTGTCAAAGGAAGCCACTGTCTTAAAACTGCAAAAACAAAGCTATCTATGACTACAAATAAAGTGACGTGACAATTATATCAAAATTAAATTAAAAAAATAAATAAAGGAGTGACCAATGTGCAAACATAAACTACCACTGAGGCTGTGAAAAGCCAAATTTCATCTGAAAATTGGCAAAACACAACCAAAACATGTATGCCTGAGCCTTCTGAAAACAAATTTTCCTTTCAAGCAAAGTTTCCTTTCATTATAACCAAAAAAAGGTACTACTGTAGCTAAACATGGCAATATTTGACTCTTTCATATTGATTTACAGTGATTACAATCAATAAATAATGTGATCAAACTAAATAACTGTAACTACTGCTGGAAATGAATGTTTATCTAGAAAGAGAGCAAGGTTAACATCGAGGTGGGGGAAAACTTTTTATTCTTGCCAAAGTATTGTTATTATTGGTCCAGTCGTTCTCTTTGGGAGCTTTTTCCCCCTTCTTTTTTTTTAACTTAGTTTCATGATGCTTTTACTTCACATATTATCATGTCTGTGCTGTCTGGACGATGTTTGCCAAAGGAAGCCACTGTCTTAGAACTGCAAAAACAAAGCTACATAACTACAGTATGTTAAAAAATAAAGTGACTGGACTAAAATATCATGATGATATTCAAAAAAACAACAATGAATGAAACATGAACTACCACTGAGGCTGGAGTGGGAATGTTAGTCATGCCGAACTGTAAGATGCCACATCTGATGAGAAAAAAACGGTACAACAAAGCCAAAACATGTGTCAGCCTGGGCCTTTTTAAAAGAAATTACCAAACTTTCCCTTCAATTTACCAACATGATTACTCAACCTGTCCAGTAATGTAATTATAGGCAAATGCTAACAGGAAAGTCATTAAATAAAGCACAAAAAAGGCATAGAAAGCAGTGTAATGAGTATAAAAGTGGTCAATAAAGCGTTGTTAGAGTTACTAACCTTCTTGATTAAATTCTCTCAGCTCACACTGGTGCGACTCAGTGTAACTCCAGAGGCGCTGACTCATGCAGGTGCTGTCCCGTGTTCAGGGGAAGCCACTCTGTTTGAGGATGTACCGCTATCTCAAGATCACACACACCATCATCATCAGCGTCTCTGCCAGTGACCAAGGGGACACCAGCCAATAAACAATAAACTCTGATCGGAGGAAAGCCGTGAATTATTAAGTGAAAGGATAGGATGGCCGGTAATGTCACTAATGCAGGGATGAACCAATGGCCACGGTGTTGCACGAAAGGAGGTATCAGCGGAAGACTTGTCAAAGCAGCAGCAAAACAGACATTTTATCCACGTGTGGTCAGGAGATCTTTCCACTTGGGACAATTGAACAATGTAACTAAATGATTCAACCTTTTTTTTTTTTTTTTTTTTGGAAAAGTGTGACAGTGGAAATAGAAGGCGACACCGTGAGCATATACATGAAGGGATTTGACTGTTAATGAAGTCAACAGCAGACGGAGTCATGTGACACACTGGCTTTTACCCTTCAGGATTTTTCTAAATCAAAATTATTTACCACTCTTTTCTTTTTTTTACTTCTATTGTATTTATATTTGACTTTATATATTTATGACTTGATATTTTCTAAACGACATGTTTTCCACCTGGTATTAAAACAATTCTTATCTTATCTTATCTTCAGCGATGGGGAAAAATCTACAAACCTATCCATACAATATCTAAAAGTAAATAGGAGTCTGTATTAAACAAATCAAATGACGTCTTGATACAGAATAAACATTGTTTTTCTTCATGCGAATCATATCGCCCCCTTTCTTTGCAACTTAAACATGCACAAAACTGTTTCCAATAATAAAACCCCACAGAAATTGTATTTTCTGTGCTCATTTTTCATGGTTGTGGAAAAATTGGTTCAACAGCGCCCCCTAACATCATACCTTCTTTTTTTGTTCTCGAGGTACCAAATTCAGTATCAGGTCTAAACAAGCAATAACGTCTCTTGGAGCTATTGGTGCCTTTTTAGTTGCAGTCAGAAGCTGGAATTACCGAGGTCATGAACGCCCCGTGAAATCGGATTTCCAACTCGTAATCTCGGAGCAACCTCACCAACCGGATCTCAGAGGCGGGATTTAGAGAGTGGATAAATCAAATTACACAAAACTGCACGAGACGACAGGCCAAGGTAACGCTGCACTGTGAGCGCTGTGAGAGTGACTGCATTAAGCGGAGCTGTTCACCACCTGCAACATTGCTGCCAAACTATAAAAGTGTCATATCTTGATACATAAAGCACATTTTTATATTCTAAATGACAATTTTCTCGCCTCAAATGATCTTAAGCCTGGGTTTTCCAGTATTTTTAGACATATAAATACATACACACCTCATGATCACAAGTACAGAGTCTCTAAGTCCCTCCTCTGTCTTGGTACTGTAACTGTTTTACTGTTTACTGTTTCACAGTCGTACATATGGTACTGTTTAATTTGAACTAGATATAGCCAACACTGGCTAGCCTGAGATGTGTTTACGACTTCTTAACTGGAACGCTGTGAACTTGGGGTTGACTTCACACACAGTTCTGACTTCAGAGTTCTGATATAAATGGAATGCAACATTCTAAATCCAAAAGGAAGTCAGATATTTAGATTTTTGTGTTGTTTATTTTGGCATTTTTGTACTTGAATATCGAAGGCGTGGCTGTGCCATGGTGTCGTATTTTGCAGTTTTTGACGCCTGGGAAACAGGAAGTTGCTATAATTGAGTGATTCGCGAGCAGCTTTCTTCAGGGTCTTCTTTCCTCTTCTAGATTTAACTGGCAAAATTACATTTTGTCCAAAACCCAATGGCCTTCATAATTACTTGGCATTACTTGTGACTCAAAATCACTTCATCAAAGTATCATAAAATCATTTTACGACTATCAGCTAATTGTGGAAGCTTTATAGAGATTTTTACACACTTGTAGAGCTGAATATGTCGGTTGTGGGAAAAGATCTGCTATAGATTTGATAGAAAGACCAGTCCGTGATTCATGTTACAGGTTCTGCAGTTGAGACAAAGCAGGGCAAGTAAAAATATGTTTGAGCTCCAGTTTTGTTTTCATCGTAAAAACACAACAGAGTGATGGATGGTGTTTCCTCTGTCTTCGTATTCTAAAAATACCCTCCTCAAACAACAGCGTCTTTGGCTGAACTGCCGCGAATGTTGTGTGAGAAGTAAACCTCAAGCCACACTGTTCGTTTGATCGCGGCTGTTTCTGAGCAGAGGAAGAGAGGTCGACAGTGTGGAACGAGTCTGACATTATTTTGCAAGTGATCCAAACGGAGAGAGAGGCCAAATACACACAGCTCTCTCTGGTCAATGTCCCGATCCATTTAGGTCGCTGCTCGGAAATGAGATTATCTGACTGATACTCTAGAACCAATGAAACCTGTGCTGGACGCAGCACTTTACAAATGCGAAACACCGCCAGAAATGTAATTAAAGCATGTCTCATTGTACAGCTCATCTCTGTCATGTGAGGTTTTCTGGGTATTGCGTGCAGTTTTCCAAATATTCTTAGGATTTAAAAGAATGAACTGATATCCCACGCAGTCTATCAGATGATCCCATTGTTCACATCAAGCCTTAGTTTGTGTTCAACTCATACACTCACTGCCAAGAAACATAATACACCATTCTGTCTGCTACCAACAGTAGCGAGGTGACAATCATAGCACTTTCAAAAGTCCCTGGAAAAAAAAAAACCCACACATGACACACAATCAAACGTGTGTTTGAAGCCAATGACATCCTGCTCTCCGAGTCCACACAGGGATAGAGTTTCCGGTTCCAGGCATCAGAATGGTAAAAACGCTGAAACTTAAGCTTGTGGATCTCATAACGGGCTCAGCCCCCGGGCCCTCCACCTGAGCCGCAGGAGAGGGGAAACTGATAGGCCCTTAGCTGCCGGCGGCTGCGGCTGTGTTGGATGCCACAGCGGACCCTGCGTTAATTAGCCCTCTCCATTGTTGAAGGGAGGATTCTTTCTAAGGAAGAGCTCATTAGCAACCACGCCTCACTGGCTGCCCGTCATCATCCTCTTCATGTATGAGTGCTGCTCTTCACCGCTGACTTATTTATGGCTTCTCCTGCCTGACACCTTTCATGGCTCCGTCTAGTCTGCGCTATTGAGTTTAAGTGTGACAGGGTGAGACAATGAACCTGTGGACTACACCTGCAATGATTATCCAATTAAGAGATAATAAATCCATTGCTAACTATTTTGAGTTAATTCATCTGTTTGAAGGGTTTTCTCTCTTTTTTTGGACCTAGTTCACACTAATGAGTGTATTTTTGAAAACCTTCTGGCCTGGCCACATACACCATATTCACTAAGTTCTCAAAAATATTCTTCCAACACACAAAAACACAAAAAGCACCGTTATGAGCTGTCAGACAAGGCTATACTACCATAACTATAAAGCTTTGTTGCTGGACAAAATGTCACATCCTGTTCTGGCGGTCAACACAACAATAGCACGCTGCAGGAAAGCGGAACCATTTGTTTGGACTGATAATGAGGTCGAACTTTTCCTCAGCATCACACTCAAATCCAAAGTTCACAAAACATCCGATACCATTACACAACTCACCTGGTAAACAAATGTGATGATGTCACACACTGACATCAAACAGAGGAGACACCAGGGCACAGTGTGAGGTTACGAGCCAAAACCTCTGTCTTCTCTCTCTTTGCACATGTACACTGAGAAAGTAGTGTGAAGAATTTTGATGTTGTCAGCTAGGTCCATTTAAAATGTATTTCAAAATGTGCATTTATGTATGTTTTCATTAACTGCTGATAAGGAATCATTTGGAGTTTACGAAGATAAGCAGTAGGTGGCTTAAAAATCCATGTCACTACAGAAGGACAAGAGAGCGCAACTTCACAGAGAGCATCAAAGAGCATCAGTAGATGTTCATATACGGTGGCTATATTTGTTTTTTTCCAGTACAGCGAAAGGCTGAAGACAGAGGCAGGACATTTCTAAACTTCATCCATTATGAGCTGAATCTGTTTCCATTGCACTTATTCGCATTTATCTTTTATTGATATGACAACTTTATGCACCTCCCTCATGCATAAAAAAAACCTTTGTGCCATATTTTAAGACCTTTTCTTTGGGTTTCCATTGAGGTTTTTAAGTGCAAAATAAACCAACCTTTCATTGATTGACTCTTTTCCTTTTTACTATTTTCTGTTATTTCATGGATGAAACAACTAATTGGTTAATCAAAAACATTATCGACAGATTAATCAAAGTTAACAGTAATCATCAGTGGCAGCCCTACAATGGACAGCTGCAAGACTTTAAAGTTCAAAAAGTGAACTGTGAGGGTGGTCTCCATGGGCTGTTAATAGCATTCACTGTTTTCTATTTAAAATCAGCTCAGCATGATCACATGTCAGTATCAGTATCAGTATCAGCTGTAAACCTAGTTATTATGCATGTTTTTCAGAGCAAAACAAAAAAAAAATCATGATATAATGTATCAAAGCAACATGTACGCACCACACTGGCCAGGTTTCACTGCTGTGACTTAAGCAGCACCAACACAAACAAGGTGTTAAATATTCATCAATCACATTAAGGAGCGCTGTGCTTTCCACACAAAACAAAAGGGCTAATCTGAGAGAGTCCCGCAAAGCAAACTGAGAATGAAGAATCACCTCCGGCACTCACGGCATCATAGCGTGTAATGCCTTATTAAACACAAAAGCCATCATTCTCCACTTCCGCAGAACTCTTTAACTGAGAGCATAGCAATCAGGCTGAGTGGAGCAGAACAGGACAGCGTTGGCCCGAGTCAAATATGTGTCACAAAAGAAGAAAACGATTCACGGAGGTTCCAAGATCTTCCAGATGTTTGCTGTTGACCGTGTTCCCTAAACTGCATGTAGCTTTGATTTTCATGCCAAGGTAAACAGCTGGGCAGTTCTGACACAGACACAAGGCAAGAAAATAAAAGGTGCTGGTGAGAGAAAGAGAGAGTGCTTACTTTTGCCTCAATGGCACGGAGATATCTGGCACATTCATAGTGTCCGTTGTACTCTGCCAAATCTGCAGCTGTAAATCCATCAATGTCTTGATGTGAGGGGTTTGCTTGATTGGCTAACAGGATTCTACAGCACTGAAAGAAGGCGTAAGACAGAGTGAGAGGAAGAGGAAACATCGATGCATCATTTTATACATGAAAGGATGAGGAAACTTATGTCTGACCTCCAGCTCTCCATTCTCTGCAGCATCATGAAGTGGGGTCCCTCCCCAGTGATCTTTGATAACCTTTGAACCCAAGTGAAGAAGCGTCTCCAAGATGCAATAGTGCCCCCTGCTGGCAGCAAAGTGCAGAGCAGTGGCTCCATCCCTGTCCTGGCAGGATATGTTGACATCCGTGCAGGTCACCTGCATGTGGATAAATGCACAGGAAACAACAGATTTAACAAACATGAATGATTCTGTATGGATGCAGTGACAACACATTACTGATTATAGCCACTTAACATTAATCTACAGACTTTAGAAGCTGCTGCTCTATTGTTTTTTAGAGCCATGGTTCTCAAACTGTGGTATGCAAGCTTCCTCTGGTAGGAAAATCAAAAAATTCTGTTCTACTGTACCAGGGTATGTGATCGGAGTGAAGCTAAGGAATTTTGACTAGAGTGCGTAGAAAATTAAACAAGAAAATAAAGTCATAATTGAACATTTTGCTTTTGAAATTGATATTGTTCTTCACATGTATGTCACTGCAAAAATACAGACAACTGAAACTTGGGGAATTGAATGGAGTCAAATTGCCGAAGTGACAGTAGTGAATGGAATCATGAGAGCAGTGAAGATGCACAGCCATACTGACCAGCCACTCCACCACAGCATGATGACCCATGTGAGATGCAGCGTGCAGGCACGTCATGCCATCGTGCGCCCTCAGGTGGACGTCCGCGTCACAGTCCTTAACAAGGTACTCGACAACATGGAGGTGGCCTTCTTGGCAGGCCAGGTAGAGCGGGGTCGCACCCATACCGGTCTGGTGGTTCACACACCTGTAATCCAACATGAGTGGGTAAAGGAGTAAGGATTATTCAAAATGTCATCACTGGTGTGGGATTTTCAAATGATCTGTTGGTTAAGAACAAGCGTGAAAGTGGTCTAGTGTTTTTTTTAAACTCCACCATGGATGACCTCTGTCAAACTCAAGATTCAACTGTGTTCTGCCTGTGAAACAGCGGCTTTCAAGACAAGTGTGAGTATCTGATCAATAATATATCTGAACATACATTCATTCATTCATTGTGTACTACATGAGGGCTGCTGGACCCAATCCCAGCTGACACAGGGCACAAGGTGGGGTACACCCTGGACAGTTTACCAGTCCATCACGGGGCCAACAGACATTCACTGTCACATTCACACCTATGGTCAGTCTAGAGTGGACATTGAACTGTGGGAAGAAACACGAGAATCTGGAGGAAACCCACGCACACATGGGGACATCATGGATACTCATATACACAGAAAAGCCCAAACCACGATGTGAACTGGCAGTTTTTTTGCTGTGAGGCAACAGTGCTATCCCCATGCTCCCCCGTATGAACCATCTTAACGTAAATTTTTGATTTTTTTTCTTGTTTAATCTCTACACCTGGTTTGTTGACTCGAGTTGGACCATGCTTTTATTTTGGCTCCCTCTGTGATTGACTTTGACAACCCTGCTTAAAAGCAACTATTTTAAACTTAAAGTAACAGCTTGAGAATTACTTTGGTGCATCCTTTGTTCCCTCTCTACACATGAACCTCTGTCCTTGCACTATGTAAATGTAGTGAGCGCATTGGAAAACTGATAGTCAGAGACTCTTACTGCCAGACTCAGGTCCAGAATCAGGTAATGTTGAACTGAGGTCAGTCAAAAACACTAAGGCCATGTGCAGATTACCAGTGAGTCATATCAGATTGTTTCCATTGATATGACTCAGAGCCTATGTGGACACAGGAATCTGATTGTAAAGTGCGATTTTCAAATCAGATTTGTGTCACTTCGATGTGTGGCACAAGATCAGATATATATCGGACGTGAGAGAGACGACAACAATGACGAAGGTGCTGTCCCCTAGAACTAAACCGCACTCACAAATTTGCTGCTATATCCACTTTAAAGGACCAGTAAAGGAAGATCTTACTTTATCTTATCTTTCTAATCTGCCACTTCAAAACCAAGAGGACTCACAAATATGACAGTGTCTGGTAAGCCATGTTTCCACTGAGTGGAACGTTCACTTTGGTACAGCATGGTCTATATTTTTTTTTTTTGCGTTTCCATGAGGAAAAGTACAAAAATAACCTCACTCAACCCTTGGGGTAGCAGAGTAAAATGGTAGAGTACGATCAGGGTGGAGCTAGACGTCAGCTGATTGGGCGACAGAAAAGCATGGAAGTTGAGGCAAACACCCGCAGTCTATTCTCATAAAAAGCTTCATGTCTTGGTGAGACAAACCGAGCAGGAAATAAAAGCTGCTGGATGTCCTCCATTGTGACTCGTTGTGTCACATTCAGTGTTGTCGCACTGGTACAACGTCACACGACCATGCCATCAGGCACAGCCCACACCCCGCCTACCAAGTAAAGGTACTGTTTACATTCCAAACCATACTGTACTGTACCAAACCGAACCATACCATGATAGAAACGCAGCACGGATGCAAGCCACATGCTAAGCATACAAACAAACAAATCTACCCACCCTTTCACCCTATGTCAGCTGGAATTGGCTCCAGCGACCCCCGTGACCCTCATGAAAAAGAGGTAGAATGAAATGAATGAAAATCTGATCTATAATGAATCCGATTTGAATAACGTCGCTGGCAATCTGAATTTAACCTTTGACGTCATCAAAATCTGATCTCACCCGTGCATGTTTGCCACAGCATCGTTACGTTCAGCTTAAGTTACATGGTGTGGCTTTAACAGGCTGCTCCTGTTTAACATATCTTAAAGTGGGGGTGGTAAAATAAAACAGCTGTAAAATGCAGAACAGAGGAATATACTATATGAAATTATACACTTTTTTATGTAGAGAAAAAAAAACCCAAGTACAGGGGAAATCACTGAAATAATGAACAGACTTTGCATTTATGGGATACTGCGTCAGTAAAAGCACAATGTAACCAGTCAAGTTGCAGTCAAGAAATGTGGTCTGTTCAAGCGTTATGACTTGAATCAAGGCCAGCGAGGTGTTTTTACATTGGATATAAAATGCAACCGTGTTATACACTTATGTTAAATTGTGTAATAAGTAGCAGATAAATTATTGATTTATGGCCTAAAAACATGGCCTGAGGCCATGAATTTGACCACCAAAGTCTAATCAGCTCATCACTGATTCCAAGTACACGTATGTGCCAAATTTAAAAAAAATAAAAATAAATCCCTCAGGGCATTCCTGAGGTATCATGTCCACACACACGGGTGGGATGGGAGTGAATGATGGAAGGTGAAGCCATAAACATAAAGCCTGAGACCACAGCTGACCCCAGTGCACATGCATTAAAAACCACAAATAGTTAATGCGATTAAAAAGCTGAACTAGGGAATCTCTAATTCAGATTTGATTTTACGAGTAAGCATACGGTACATGATGAAGTGGTTTTAGAAAGTGATATTCTATAGTTTTATACAGCCATTTAAACTGATAAATGTGGGCGCTTACAGTGAACTGTGACACAACTGTGAAGACTTTCCTGGATCCTGGCTCTGCTTTGAAATGACTTCATTTGACAGTATATTTGACCAATGCAAAATGCATCAATAATGTAGATGGATACAGTAAAGTAAACAAGGATTTGAGAAATAAATGGCACCACAAAGCATACGGTTTGCTCTAGCATGTTTTGAAAAGAAGTCTTTATCTTTGTTTGAGAATCTGAGACCAACAAACCTTTGACTCATGGCCTGTAAAGGCAGTCACACACAGCAGGGCTGCATTTACATTGACATACATACTGTACTTTCACGACCACAAGGCTGACATGTGAGTGAGTCTTGGCATGTTTTATTCACACGGTGTGACTCCGCCATTTGTCATGCAAATTAGTATCATATTCTCCTGTAACATGGAAATGAAGCAGGAAGGCAAGTATAGCTTAATATCAAGTTTACCTCACGGAAGTGGGTCGTCTTTCTTTACGTTGAGTGTTTTTTTCCCCTGTTGTTTTGTTACTGTTGAAAGAGAGTTCTTCGAAAATGGTAACTGCAATCCCAATTCAAATCAGATTATAATACAGAGGTGCTGCACTTAAAACTATAGTTACACTGTGTCCATGTGCATACATAACTGTCGCACTCGCTGTTTTATTTTTATGAACATTGAACCTATTTGGTTAATTTGTCTGTCGCAGTCTGTCGTCAACTTCAAAAACAAACAAAAACAACTCATTATAAGTTGATTGAAGTTTGAGACCTCTGAGTTAGAGTATCCCATTAACAATGGGGATTGTGTTCTTGTACCCCAGCCCTCGGCTCGGCAGGGACTTGAACCAGCTCTCTGCTCACTCTGCTGGCAATCCTGGTGTTGACGTGCTACTAGCTGTGTGATTGGGTGTGTGTGGCGGTGGGTGACACAACAGACCAAAATACCAAACCAAAAGATAAACAGAGTTTGCAGCCAGCACAGGAAATTTATTTTGCAAATATATTGGCAGCACCATTGTTTATAGTCAAACCAGTATTTAAGTTAAACATGTTTCCTTAATCCACACTTGTTTTTGGACTGGACATGGTTAACCCCACTTTGGCCCTTAGCAACTTTTCTATAACTTGGTGCTGAGGACGCCTGGATGCAAAGGTGTTGTGTAAAGCTGTGAGGAAAAGTGTAATTCCTACTCACAACTAGAGGACAAGCTCTTTTGTTTAAACCATTGAACTCCACTGTGGTGAAAGGCAGTAAATCGATTGTAGTCGTGACAGCCCTGTGACATCAGCTCTTTTCCCCCTGTGTCATGTTTCCTAGTTTGGACTGACTTATGTCAGTTAAAATTCTTACAAGTGATGGCAACAGTGATCATACATGTAATCAATATAAATGTTAGTGTCAGTCAAGTTTCCATCAGTGTCAAAGCCAGGAGGCAGCACAGAGGAGTATGTTAGTAGCAGCAGTAATGCTGGCTTTATGAAACATTAGCTGAAGGAGTGAATTGTTAGGGGAAGGTTGGGAAGGGGAAAACTTAGCTTACTGTGCCAGTATTTTCTCGAGAAATCAATTTTTAAAAGAAATTTTATGTTATTTTAATATGCACCAGTGAGGTGCTAGAATCAATTTAATAACAAATGTGAATTTTATGTTAGCTGTGCTGGTTTATTATATTAGTGCTTCGTACACATTAAGGTTGAGATTTTTTAGTCATAAAACAAAGTATTGTGCAAAACACAATTTGATCAGATGATGGCGATAACCCTTGACAATTTAGATTTAAAGTTACTATAAATCACCCTGAGGGGATAATGAATTTGTAAATCTAAATGCAAAACTAAAAATCAAGCCTTGTGGTTCATGAGTGACAGGAAAAGTTTCAGGACGACCAGCTGAATACATGTCTGAACACAATCTAGACAATATTCTCTGTCAATCTATGTTGAATAAATGAGAAATCCTACCATCTGGTAGTGCTTGGAAACAAAAGATTACCAAAGCTGATGGAATTGAACCTTGAGGGACTTTAAATATCCATCTGATAGCTGTTGAGATATTTCCCAAAGGTTAAAGGGGGTGTCAGAGGAAAAGTCAGTGGTTCATTGAAGTCAGAGTGATTGATCCTCTGAGAAGCACTCATGTCTGTATTCAAGTTCTCTTTGTTATCAATCAAACAGTCTTGAGATGCAACCAGGCGGTGCTGTGAGTGTGATCTCACCCAGGTGCCTGCTCAATGAGTAGTTTCAAACAGCCGAGGTGACCGTTGGCTGCAGCGTAGTGAGCAGGAACTGCGCCACAGTTTGTCTCCACCTCTGCCAGTCCTCCAGCTGAAAGCAGCCACTCGACGACCTCAACGCAACCGAAACGAGCTGCAAGGTGAAGGGCTGTGGCGCCACCTGCATCCCGATCCTGGAACACAGTCACGGAGGCGGCAGGTAAATTTGACTCCACTACACTTATGTCAAAGTACAAGAATCACTATTTTGTTTCCAAATCGACGGGTACGTTTGACCAAAGCTGATTATGACCCTGAATGCAGGATTAAAACTGTAAAAAACACTCCTGCATTGCCAAAACGGCAACATTGTACTGGTTAAGCAAGATGGTTCCAAATCATACTTCTTGTATGGGTTAACAACTATAAAACCAACATTATGCTAATATAATGCCTATGCATTGAGCAAATGCACTTTGATGAAACCACTTTCAACACTTTCTTTCGGCTTTATTGGCAAAATTGACTATGCCACCCATAAGTATGTTTGTATAAGTCTCAGCCTTTTATAGTGTAAGCATTTTAGACAAAGGTCTTGCTTTACGGAGGACACCCTCTTGCACTGATGTGTTCCTATAGCAAAACAAATAGACGAGCGTTTCATAGCCCCCACATACATTTGATGCAATAAACAACAAAGAAGGAGGAATTGGCAGAGAGAGAGATGGAGAATGGATAGTAAAGCAGAGTTGTGTGTTTACATCCTTTTCTTTTTGTTGCATTCTGCAATCTCACCACTAGATGTCACACAGTTTTACACAATGGAGCTTTAACAAGCATTTCCTGTCCATAAATAGTTTTAAATGTCTTGATCACAGGTTAAGAAAAAAAATCTGTTTTTATTTATTTGACTTTTATTTTTTTTTTATCTTGGTAACCTTTTCTTGGCAATGTCACCCAGTCCTAATTTTAAGATGGATTCTGCAAATTCAACTGTAATGTTGTTTTCCAGTACAGAGAAATGAGATCTGCTGCAATTTTACTTAACTAGTAGCTAAATTTGCTGTAAGCTCCTCTTAACCATCTAATTACACTTGGCACATACAACTAATGACTACACAGCAACAAAACACCACATGATGTCATCAGCTGTAGGGGTATTGTGGACTGTACCATCTTTTTTTTTTTTACAACTGCAGTGATGTAACTGCACTCTGGTATCAGTCAGATTACTATCTAACAAGGCATTACTTGCATTTTGACATACACACAATCAAGTGAGAGAAGGAGAATTAGGAAAACCTGACATGTGGCATCTATCCAATGCCTTTCATCTATCAGGAGGGGTGTCTTGTTGGATAAACTTACCTCAATGTTGCAACCTCCTTCCTCCACAAGCCATCGCAGCTCCCGGATGTGGCCAGTAGCTGCTGCGTCATGTGCCGGCGTGGCCCTGTTCAAGGCCCGGCAATCAGCTGCCAGACCCTGCTCGCTCACCAGGAACTGCAGGCACTCCAGGCGTCCACACCTGGCTGCATGGTGCACTGGGCTGGCGCCTTGGGCATCAGTGATAAGAGGAGAGAGGTGACCTGAGGACGCCAGCTCCCTCAGGATTGCCAGATCCCCTGCTCGAGCTGCCTGGATGGCCCGGTGCAGCACCATGCCTGGCTGCTATGAGTAGGTTATGGCACACAGAACAAGCTCAGTGGAGGTTTTTGGATCCCGGCAAGTTACCATCATGTTACAACATGCACAAACCCCCATACAATAACTAAAAAGTCATTGCCTCCTGCTCAGCCAGGAAAGTGACACCGTATCTGGAGCCAGCTGGCCAGCATGGTCGCCGGGGAGGGAGAAGGGGGTCAGAGGCAGCGAGATAGAAAGGTAATGAAAGACGGGTGGAGGCGCAGCAGCACTAGTGGCCCCCTGTTCTCCTTTGTGTGGCAGTGACCATATGCTGGCACACACACCCGCGCTTCACTGGAGATGAGGGAGCTGAGGCAGCACGGAAACTTAAGTAATGGGAGAAGTCAGAGCCAAGGCATGGTGGATTACAACAAGGCTTATTCTTAAATTTAAATATTCATCTGTGGAAAAGGTAAGCTAAGTTTTTTTTAAAGTGCAAATTAATATTTAATTTCAATCATACTCATACACATCGCCCTGACTTCAATTAGCTGATTAGCTACTCATATGACATCTCTCCATCACATCACCCCATCAGGTCAATTCAAGTTCTCTTTTATTATTTATATTAAAAATTTGATTTATTTTACATGTAACAATAAAACCTCATGGTGCATTTTGATCCTTTAGTAGGAAAACCTTGTTAACATGAAGACTTTTAGTTTATTTCCTCCAGCAGCCGCACGGTTTCCCTCAGATCCTCCACGACAGCGTCCACGTCTTCCTTGGTCGTGCCTCTGCCCACACTCAGCCTCAAAGCATTAGCTGCAACTTCTGATGGGACGCCACAGCTCAGGAGGATGTGAGAGGGTCTGTAGTGCAAGGAGGAGATATGCAACTCATTAAGTCCATGGTTCTCAAACTGTGATACATGTACCACCAGTGGGTAGTGGGAGTGCGTAGAAAATTAAACAAATAACCATAACAAAAAATGTAATAATAATAATTATTATAGTCACCTTAGCTAATTGTGTTATTGGGAAGAAATCTGCATCCTGTGGAAAGTCTGTCGCTGACTTTGCTCATCTTACGATTATATATGATAATTCATGTGCCAGGGTACATATCGATATTTTAATTGACAAATTAAGGCGCTCTAACGTAAACAGTCCCTGCCAGTTTCCCTTGCCTGGCGTTGTTACTTGACGTATCCTTGCAGCGGTGCTGCTCAAATGAATGAGGGAAACTTGGGTGGAGGTTACCTGGCCGAAGTAGAGGGAGTTTACAGCGGGAAAATGGTGGAGAAAGCTATGTTAAGAAATGCTCCATCCACGTTTAATACATAGACTTTATGCACTTTGTTCTCACAGTTTCACACATGTTTTACATCAACATGTTGATACATCTTCAGTTAGATGTGTCACAATATTGATGATCACAGAATTGTGATATTATTGGTATTGTGGAACATGTATTGAATATTGTATGTTATTGTGCGGTAGCCTGTGATTCCACTGTATTTTAACATTGGCGATAATGGTGTTACTTTGGGAGCTCAATCATTTCTCAGGTGGTACAAAAGGTTTGAGAACAAAATCATTTGGGTGTCCCAAAAAGATGACGGTGCTGTTTTTACCTGTTTCCACTGTCTGAGTGGCAGGCAGCGCCAACACTGGCCAGCAGCCTCCTACAGTTGGACAATACCCTCCAGCCTGAAGCGGGAGACAGAGGAGATTAAAAATTCAAAGCCTTTGTAGTTTACAAATAGCCCAGTGCAGGTCATGAACTGCCTGTGACAAACATGAGTGTAGGGTTGGAGGACACTGTTTGGACTGGAAGGCCACAACAGACATAGAACAGAGGGGTCATCACCTTGTAATGTCGGGCCCTGGATGGACACGTTACATGTGTTGGGGAGGATTTCAGAACCGGGGTAATGGCTGTTGAAATGGATCCTGTCTTTAAAAACAGCCTGAAAAGGACAACATGGTCAGTTATTATTTAAGGTTATCGCTGTACTCTCATCTTTTGATGTTTTAATCAATCAAATAAAAAGTCAGGCTGCATATTATTTGTTGTTATTCATAAACAGAGGGGAAATTGTGACTGTTAGTTAATAAGAAAAGAAAATATAAAACGGATTAAATTATGTTTTAGCTTTCACCTTTTTTTTAAAATCTAATTCTCTGCATTCACACTTACCCGCAGTCGTTCTTCCAAGTAAACCTTGGTGCTTCGCATGTGCCGCTCATAATCTGCCAGATTAGAGGTCACCAGTTCTGCAGCCTAGCAGACACAGAATCAGTAGCTGTAAAATACATGACGGATGAAATATGTTTGTGGTCTTGTGGACTCTAGTCTTGTTTATCATTTATTAGCCATTAACAAAGATATAAAGTACAACTAGTGCTGTAACGAATTATCAGTTAAGAAATCAATTACTAAATGAATTGCCATCTATTTTGACCATCAATTAAAACATATTTGAAAATAATCGTTAGTTGCAGCCAGAGTAACTACCCATCAAACTTTAATATCTTATTAGGAAGAGGTATCAAACTTATATGACGAGACAGGAAGTCATTTTAGAGAGTAACACCAGGTGTCTGTCCTCCACTAACTTGTCAATATGTTTTCAATATGGTGTTATTTGTTTATTCAGCTACACGTATTATGTTGTTATCGAAGATGTGTCCCCTTCTGCCAACCCATGTTATGCACAGATTTATTAGTTGCACATCTCTATGTGCCCATATCCAGCTTCTTTAAGGTCATAGGCCTATCTGACTAAATAGTTGAATAAGAGAGGTAAAAGTTTCTATAAATATAGATTTGTGTGATTTAAATTATAATTTTTCAAAGACCATGTGTGGATGACTTTAAAAAAACCATTATGTTTTCTTATAGTTGTGATTTCTTTGTGTCTCTGCCACAAAAGAACAACAAACATAAAACAGACAAACAAAACACAGGTATGAGTATCAACCATCGGTGCTCCCATAAAAATTACCTTTCCCAGACCAGCAATCATCGGTGTGTTTTCAGTGCTGTAATTGAGGAAGAAAGAAATGAGACCCTCTGATCCCAGCCATTGTTTCATCAGCGACTAAAACAATAAAGTAATGTTACCCTGGTCTGAAGTTTCTCTCCTGTCCTCCTCCAAACAGCATAGGATACAGCGGCGTTCTCATTCCAGGGCCGCTGACGTACAAAGCACCGATCCGAGGGGCGTAGAACTAGAAATGGAACACACACCCTGTCAATAAACCAGTTCTCCTGTTTTCTTTCTTTTTATTGCCAAATGGTGATTATTTGTACAACACATTCCTCACCTTGTGTCCCACTATGGTGAGGTAATCCACGCCCAGTTCACAGGCATCAACATGGATTTTCCCTAAAGCCTGTGCAGCATCAGTGTGGAGCAGGATCCTCAGCCGCTCAGGATGCTTGTTCAGAGATTTTATTCTCTGGCAGATGTCCTGGACTGGCTGACAAAAGACAGGTGTTTTGTTTTTATTTTGAAGTACACGGAAGAAAAAAAATTCCAGTTTCAAGACCAAAACAAATGTGCTTTTTGATGACGTTTCTTTTATTTGTGATCTAGAAATAATGGTTAAAATAAAATCCCTGGAGCCTCCTTTCAGATTTAAGCTTTCTGAATTAAAGTAGGTGTGTACGTACATATATATAAGTGTTTGCATACAAAATTGTTCACTTATTGATTCTATATTGTTTTGCTTTTTCCTCTTATTTTGTTTTTCCCCTCGTACAGCATGTGTGACAACAAATCTTTTATAATTAATAATTAAAAATGTCAATTCTCTTTACTGTAAAAACATGTTTTATTGGTGTGACTACATAAGAGACAAGTCTGTCTCCTCTCACCATGACGACCCCGGTCTCATTGTTGGCCAGCATGATGGAGATGAGACACGTGTTGGGACGCACGGCAGCAACCACATCCTCCACCTCCACACGAGCTGTCGTCTTAGACACAGGGACAAATGTGACATCTGTGATAAAAACACAGTTTGAAAGACAAGCCAGGAAAGAGTGGGGATGTAAGACAACAAACTACTTCAAGATTTTTAAATACACACACACATTTACTTTCTCATATGCTTACGATTGACCTCTTTTAAAGCATTTTACTGTACATTCTTATCTAAGCTTCATTTTAGTCTCACATTTTGTTTTCTTTCTCTCTTTTACTCTATTTTATATATGTTATAATTCGGTTTTATTCAAATTGTTAATTTTTAAATGTCTGTGACTTTTTAATGTTTTTTTTGCTTTTATGTAAAACACATTTGTGTTGCCCTTGAATATGAAAGGTGCTATACAAATAAAGCTATTTTGCCTTGCCTTTAATGAAAGACCCTTTCATAAAAAACTAAATATTTTGTTTGGTTGTATGTATATATTTATAACTGTACTATATTAACAGGATTTAAGTGTTTTCCATATCCTTTATGTTTTCTATTTCTATTCTATGTCTATTAACTGAGTTTCCCTGTGTATGAAATGTGCTTCACAAATAAAATGACTTCTTGTCCTCCCACCTGCCTTGCCCTCTCTCTGCAGATGCTCTGCTACTAGTTTGATGGAGTCGTGTTCAACGTTGGAGGCGATAATGTGAGGAAGACCAGAGCGCCCATTGTGCCGCCCTTCACGTTCCTCTGCAGCCTCACGGTTTCTCTTGAAGTGCTCTACAGCAGTGTGGAGCACCAGATTATTGGCCTGAAAGATCAGCAAAAAATTCATGAACGGTCCTTCTATTTTTGTCAAAATTGGTGTTGACGGTTATAACAAATTACCTCCGTTCCACCTGAAGTAAAAATGATGTCCTCTGCTTTTCCACCGACCATTCTTGCCACATTTTCTCTGGACTGATTAATGATTGCTTTTGCCTTGGCACCTACAAATGACAAAATGTCAAAAAAAAAAAATACATCATAGGTCAGAAATAAGTGCTATAAAGCAGAATTAGATTTTTTCAAATATTTCAAACCTGCAATATAGCTGCTGCTGGGGTTTCCCCAGGCTTCATGCAGGGCTTCAGTAATGGCCTGGATCACTTCAGGTTCCAGTGGAGTAGTAGCGTTGTAGTCCATGTAGATCCTATGTTGCATTAGAGAAAAGCTTCCTCATCTCATTCCACACGATGAGCCAAGACTAACCATAACATAACAAAACCACTGTATGTATGAGTAACAAAAATGCTATGTATTCACTTTTACAGGAAAACAGTAATCTTAACTTTTGCACAACTGAATAAGCCTCTCAGCTCTACATGACTCTCTCAGTATTTTACAGCAGTTTTATTAACTCGTGTCACCCAGCTACATTTCCACACTGCACACAGGAAGTGATTTTTTTTTAATGTCAAGACAGATGGAAGCAAGAATAGCAACTTTGCGCTAGTAAAGCGAGACGGCTGTGAAAAGGATACAGCATGACTGAAAACAAATTCTGCTCAATAAACCTGCTTATTCAGCAGTTAAACAGGATGGCTGCTGCGTGTCCCTGTACTCCCCTGCTCTGCTGCTGTATATACGCAAACGCTCCCTCGGTCAGGTCTGCTAGTCTTCACATGAATGACGCAGCATACAAATACAGTAATGTTACAGTTTCTGGTCATGACGACCAAAACAGAGGCAGAATAATTAACATCAACAATAATAAAAAAAAAATCACGCACTGCAGCTTTAAGGTGGATATTATTTAACCTGGATATAACCAGGAAGTCACTTTATGGAGACCTGGCTAAGATACCTCACCGTGAAGAAGTTACAGAAATTATACAACAAAATAAATCAAATTAAATTGTTTTAACTGACACAGGACAGTAAGTACATGACACTTTTTTATATTTAAGATACTGTACATTTGCAGGAAATCTTGTCATTCCCTCTAAAGCAGGGCTATTCAATTACAAACTCACAAACGTATGCATTTTCAAACCGAGAAATTTAGCAGGTATGTTAGTCCAACTAAGACAAGATCGATGACAGTACTAATGTGTTTACCTGACATTAGGAACCAAATTGTCTTAGTCCAACTAAAATCTGACTTTTAAGTGTTTCTGGTGGGACCACAAGCTGGGCCACTGAGAGGTTGCTTTTGGGATGCATGTGGTTCACGGGCCACCATTTGAATAGGCTGGGTCAACAGGCTAAGGTTTTTCCTCCTATTCTTTACAAGTCTCTATTTAATGAAGCCTCTCAGAAGTGAATTGAACAGCAGATGTGACACATGTTTGTTCACAATATTATCAGACAGCTTGTTTTAAAGTTATGCAGATTTATGCATGTTATGGCCATTAAACATCAAATGAATCTGACCATTAACTCATTCACTACATTACCTGAACTTACCTGTCACGTTCCCCTTCTGAAAATTGAAGACAAGTATTTCCAGTGAAGGTGTGGCTGTCATCACTTTGCTTAGCCATGATACTCCTGAGAACAAATAAGAAATGTCGTGGGATAATGTGTGTAGTTTTGCAGTACTCCACACAAATACTAATGTCCTACACTGTCATACAATGAAAAAACAAACATACAAACTTAATTTGAATCTATGTCCTGAGTCTTCTCCACGTCCACACTCACACCCACGCTGTCCACATCAAGCGAATCACGTAATTATTTATTAACTATCTTTATCACATTAACCGCAGTAGAGTGGGGAACTCATAACTGAAACACTGAAGAGCAGTGAGGTAATATTTAGCCAGCTAACGCTAACTCATCTGTCAGCTGTAGCTAAAGCGAGCTAGCACTGCTAAACTACACTTGCTAGCAATATAGTGTTTATTTATCTCCAGTTAATCTGTTTATAATGTCTGAATATAACTCCAGGTTGTTCTCCTTCGTTTGACACGTCATGTTCAGTTTCGTGGTTGTTTGTCTGACCTTGTGAGGTGATGTGAAGTTATCCTGAGTTGATTTACTACAGTCTGTGTCATCAGCTAACTAGCCCCGCTCAGCTTCTGGGTCTGTGTGTGTGTGAGTGAGAGAGACTGGATGCAACGTTGCTGCTCGTCCGCTGGGTTGCCAGGTTTCTTAAAGAGAAATCTACAGTTGAAGATGTCATAAAAAACAAGATTTATTTTTACTTACAGTAAACATATGTAAGGTTAATAGGGCGTAAAATTGAATGCTAGGGTGTTTTGTCAATGAGTCATTTATCATGTCGAAATATCATGTATAACCAGTGCCTTAAGTGGGACTCGTTTTAAGCCTCTGGCGTACTTCTCGTGAACTCATAGTACCCTTTTCTGTTTTATTTATCTCTTTGAGATTCGTGATACTCATCAGGGGCTTCCCACCCGTGATGGATGTGGGTGTTCCCGGTGAGAGGGTTCAACACAGTCAAAACCATAAATATAACATTATGAAATCTCTGGACAATCATTATTTTTACTAATACTAATATATTTATTGTGATATCTTGATTTTAAGCTCATATAGCCCAACCGTACTGAAAAGCTGCTTTTTCCCCAACGTGATATTTGGTGGCCCTAAGGGTCATTGGAGATTGAGACCACTGACCTACAGCATTTGATTCAGTTTTTTTTATACTGTTTTCTACTGGAGCCCCTTGCTATAGGTGTTCCACAAGGACTCATTTTTGGACATCTAAGATTCTGTCAGGTTTTAGAACATTTTAATATTATTTGTACCTCTTGAATTTTGAACAAATACCATGCTTATACAAATTTAACCAGTGCATTAAGGTTGTGCTTATGTATGGTCGAACTAATTCTTGACCGTTCTCTTGGGGGAAAATAATAAAAAAAAACGACTACCAGATTACTCACAGGACCTGGTATATAAACTATAATGGATTCTGGAAAAGACAGAAATAATGAGAGTCCATTATTTTGTGTTGCATAATTCCCATGTTTATTTAATATATGACAATGTGTTTAGTGCACACAAACATTTGACGCTAAAGTCCAACACTCAGAGACACTGACTTAACTACTGCCCATTTAGGATTTTTGTAAATGTGTGCAACTTTATAATACAGTGTTCACAGCAATCATGTTTATGTACAATGCAAAATAATTTGATAGTGCAAAAAAAACATTAGATGTGGAAGCAAAAAAATCTGAATGATTTTCATTTTAAGATGATCTGTGAAGGGGATTAGTAAAAAGTACATTTTGTGAGGACATGATGGTAAAGGTTGATACTGAGATAAAAGTGAGAATGTGAGAGTAAAATAACCTACAGTTTTACTCAGTACATGCTGTGACGGGGCCATTATATCCTCCCACACATCAGTGGACAGATTATTACAGGTTTGCCTTATGTGGTAAGGCATAATTCTGATAAAAACCCACCTACAATCAAGAAGGAAACACACCGTGAATCACAAATCAACACAACCACTCCAGCAAAATAAGAATTTTTAAATATTGATGTACATTCAGTGTGATCTTTGTCCTGTGATTGCACCAACAAAACTTTGGTTGGCTCAAATGTGATGCACATGAAAAGGTCCAGTGGAAACAAGAGGAGAGAAAGAGTGGAGCTCAAACGAGAGAGAAATGACAGAGAACAGTGCAGCAGGGATTTTTCCTTTTCCTTAGTGATGATGCTCGAGCTGGATAAAACACAACGGCAGCCTCCGCTAAGAACATCTGTGACAGACTTTGGTCACTTACATCGATCACAAAACAAACGATATGGACATGAACATTGAACCCTTTGATTATCATATGACGACTGACACTTGACCACACATATAGTTGTTGAATGGTTTGATTGGATACATTTAAAATATGTCCACAACACACAGAATATTTTCCAGTCTCAGCCAATATGCTAACAGTAGAGTAAGGTATTTTGTTGATTTATTAAAACACAAAATAAAACCATAGGGATGCTTTTTTTTTTTAACAGTTAAATGCTTTGGCTTGTTGTTCACATACATGCTCTCTCGGCTGGCTGACCTGAGGCATCTTCATCTATCAAACCAAAGCAAATAAAAATGAAAAAGTAAGAGCATTTTTCATCATTGACAAGCTGAAGGAGAATAGTTTTACTCATTCAGCTCATGATTGTTTAAGAAATATAGGGAAATGCTTGCTGACAATACATATGTGTGTGTGTGTGTGTGTGTGAATAAAAAGTATACTGTGTGTTAAGGAAGGTTCTGCATTATGAGGGGTTGAAGTAACACAAATAAAATGATAAAATTGAGTGGTAAATATGGATGTGAAGTGATAAATGACCACATTGTACCATTCACCTCGTCTTAAACACAAACTTACCACTTATCATTTCTAGCATTACTTTTGGTTACTTGCATCCTTGTGGACACATTCCTTAAATGATAAATGATGAATGTAAGATGAGGTGAATGATAAAATGTGGTCATTTATCACCTCATTTATCAATTCACCTCCATTTTTACCACTGCATTTTTGTTACTCCCACCCCTCATCCTGTACATAGCATTCGACGGTAAATGAGACATTTGGTCTAGATATGTACGTGATGATAATGATGATGATGATGAAAAGCAGGACAGTGAGGGTGTTATCTGCAGACATTTCCTGATCAGTTTTATAGCAGCATGAAGGATGTAAATTCAAAGCAACTGGTGCAAAGGCGTAATGTGGAGTATGCCCATACAGTGTGGCTGAAAAGAGAGGCACTACATTCAATCAATATCATGTACATTTCATTCAATTTACCAGTTGCTTCCTCTGTACTGTGAGGAACAGTGAAAAAGTGTGATCAGTTAACAAGGTTCCAGTGTGCAGTTGCTAATGTACAGACCACCTTAATATTCTCTATCTAATATATTGATCTTTTCAGGTGTAAGTTAGTTGTTGGTGTGGCTACTCTAATAATAATAAAGGGGATTATATCGGCCTATTAGGAAAAGAAACTGGCCAATCACAAAGTTCAGTAGAATTCATTGCATGGGGACAAAGTCGTATCATTAAAACATTTATGGAACTCATATTAAAAAGTGCAGTGTGCAGAAATTGCACGGTACTACTACTACTTTAAAAATATAAATGTCTTTGTAAATAAATACATGCAGGAATAAATAATAAAGCTGTTAAATATCTAAATATATCACATTTAAAAACAAATAAACTTCAGGTCAAGAATGAGATTAGCTTTAGTGGGGGGGGGGGAATTGATGGAATGATGTTAGATTAGTAACTCACATGTAAATGTACAAACCCACACTGCTCCTACAAGTAGCTAAAATGACATGGATTTATCAAAATGCCACAAGAACATGACGTGTACGATGATATGCCGTTCTCTTTTCACGCTGTATATGTGTGTGTGTGTGTGCTAAAGTTTCTAAGTAGTTTTAGGCAAATTACTCAATGTCAGGAGGAATCACAGGCCAGAAAGAAGAGGGAAATATTGTAAAGAGTTACACAACTGTCATTTTTTCTTTTTTTGTGCATTTTCTTGTTGTATGCTGGATGCAAACCTGTTTAGACACTGTATATATAGCAGTAGAGTAGAGAAGAGAAGAAGCTGCATGTTGCACGCTTATTTACTGATGCAAATATAGCAATGTGATCCTTTGAGTCAGGTTCATGTCACTGTATTCATTTTTTTAAAGAGATAAATGTATAAGGCTTGATGTGCCACTGACAACAACTACAGTACATTACCATACGTATGTAATCTGAGACAAGAAAACTGTTGCTACTCCCTCCATTTTCTTCAAAACCCAGTTATGAATAAACTCCAGAACAGTGCAGGACAGCGACAGCTTTTTTGAAAACGTTCTCCGGACTACGAGACTCACACTGCGACAAAAGGCCTGACACAAAATGGGCGCTTTAGGTGCCAAAGAGGACACGCGTGATAGACTGAGAACTCACACAGGAAAGACTGTTGTTGGTGATGGTGGTGGGGCTCAGCACAGGGGGAGCGATAAGGACAAGGATCTATTTACATTTAAGTCTTTTGCGATCACCCTCTTGAAATTGGTTTGCGTTGTTTCACATCCTCATCTGTCCGGCTCGTCTTCTTGACAGCTTTGACCTAAGCGGCACATGAGAGGACACATGTCAAATATCAAAACTGTAGCGCATAATCAAATGTCCATTTCATTCAAACAACTGTCAAACGAGTCAATGCAATACTGGTTAATCTTATCAGCTCCACCCAGTGCAGCAGCGTTTAGATCTCGTGTTGCCCCGGTGGCATTCTCGCACTGCACTCGGGTCAAGACAGAAGCAAGAAGCTGCAAACAGGCTGGGGTATATCCACTGGAGATGCTCAGAGCAGAGCAGTGGTAAAATAAAAGACAGAATATGAGGTTAGGGACCAGGATAGGACCGAGGTTAAGGTTAGGACAAATATCCAGGTTAAGCTTTGTGGATATTCACTGTTACCTCACACACACAGACTTTTATTTTATTAATATAGCAGCATTTTCCATTACCAATAACAAATATGAATTAATTATAAATAAAAAAAATAAAAATAAATAATGTGGATGAACACTCCTGTTGCTCTGAGCATCTAAATACGCTGCACGGTGCATCTCTAGTGGCACTATACAACGCTCTTGGAATGAGAAGAGCCTGGAATTCTTCTGCTCAAATAACCCAGTCGCTCCCCACCCGCCAATCTGCTGCTGGTGTAGAAACACAAACACTTCCCCAGTCAGGGCTGATAGTTTTGCTTGACGGAGCCAATTTTCCAGGTGAGGGACGCAAAAAATGGTTAATTAAAATTGTTTTACGCTCGCAAAGACCTACCAGAGGCAGAATAATAACAAACATTAGCAGAAGTATATTCTGGTAAAAACTTTATAATAGTTTACATCTCTTTTACCTGATAGTTCCAGCGAGGAGAGGATTAAACGCGTACAACCAGTCATGCATCTCTTTGTCGTTAGCGGCTTGAAGTAAAATTCCACGGTGTTCTGTACACACAGCAAATGTGTATGGGGTCTGTGGAGAAAGACAAAAGAAAAAAGTCAGTATTGGCATAAGAGGGGGGGAAATAAATGGAAATTCAGTGTACTTCTTGTAAACCACCCACCTTCAGCATTGCCTGCTGGTCCTCACTGTACTCCACCTGAGCTGAGGAGAGATTGAGAATCGCCCGCTCCACAGCGTCTCTTTCTGTGTTGTAGATGTAGACGTACGGCCGCCGTACCACAACGAAGCGCTTCACCCATCCATTGGTGTGTGGCTCCAAGAAATGGATGTTACCCTTCTTTGACACGATGGGGCTGAAAAACAGAAAACATGAAACCAAGACGTCTTCACAACTCCGACTGGTGACAGTTTTATAGCGTTTTATAACCGTCGCTGGCTCACCTGACTCTAATCTCCTGGATGTCGGGGACAAATCTGCGGATGGGAGGTTTGGCTTCAGAGGCTCCATTACTGGGCTTCTTGGCCTCTGAGTCCTGCTGTGAGTCAGGAGCGGGGCTGACGGCACGAGAGCGAGGCATGGGAGGCCTGTCGTAGTACAAAATTAAAAGGCGTTTTTAGCCCTAGTAACAAAGACTGTATAACGAAGGCTTTACTGTAAATAATTATACGTTATAGACACAGCAATGATAAGACTCACAACAGTCAAACCAGATACAGGAATAGCAGATAATATGGATAACAGAGAGTCATAGACTGTATATAAACATGTACATTCTCTCTGGGTGTGGAAAGTAAATAGGAATTGACTTGTCTTCATTGGTTACAAAATGCATACAAGTCTTTGAGATGAAGGATGCTAGTTCTTCTTCTTTTTTTTTTTTTTTTTTTTTTTCCCAACTTTATTTATAAATTTTCCATATCAAAAGTATTTATACAAGCATTTATTACACAAGTTGTCAACCCTGCCCCCCACCCCCCACCCCCCATCCAGGTGGCATCCCCACAAATATATTCACACTGTACAAACTACTAACCCGGTAACACAACATGGAAAAGGAAAACACAAAAACAAATAAATATAAACAAATACAAAAACACACACCAACAAAAATGACTCAAACGATCTATAGCGACGAGTATGGTAGTAACACCAACAATTCGGACTTCTGGTAGTTCTTCTTCTTTTTAAGGTCCCATGTGGAGTCAATAAAGCAGGGTATCCTTTACGGTGAGGCTATGGACTATATGTGACTGACAGCAGATGTCACACATCGTGACCTGTTGGTCTCAGTGCTCTTATTAAGATCTACACATCTCTGCCTGGCTTGATTTGTAGACTTCAAAATCACACAGCTCTTGATATATTATGACGTCAAAGTATTTAGATACTATGTAATCATTTTGTGACAATACCATTCACAGTGCTCCATGATATCGTACTGACAGAAAAATGACTTCATTCACAAAGAAAGGATTCACACATTCGCAAGTTTGTCTTCCGGACTGACCTGAGTTCAGTGGTGTCATAGCAACCCTCAACCAGCGAAGGGCATGTTGAAGAGGGTATGATTGTGTTTAGAGAGGAGATTGAAGTGGAGTCTTTTAGTGTTGTGATGGACATCTCTGAAATCTGTAAAACACACAAAAACATGCTGTTTTAACAGACATGAAAACATACATCATTTGTTTTTTTATATGTATATATACACATATATATACTGTATATACATATATACATATACTGTATACGTGTCTTTAGAGCACCACCTTGCTTTCACTGGCGCTGACACACACATGGCCATGTTCTCTGTTGAAGGAGTGAGTGAGCAGCCGCAGACACTATGGAAAGTGCACAGTAAGATCCAGTAAGCGTTCTGTCTACAAGTCCATTTGCACCAAATTTATACAAACTATGTTCCTGCATAATTTCTCTTGTCAAGATAGATATTAAACAATACAATACAGACTTTACAAGACATGTGCATGAAATAATGATTGGCTGACCTTGGTTGCGAGCTCCCTCTGCCTATCAGTTGTGAACTCAGAGCTGAAGCTGACCTCTTGGTCACCCTCAGCGAGCTGAGGAGACTCACTCAGCTCCTCAGTGACACTGCAGGCCTGCAGAGAATCCTGACCCATGAGCAGGGTGGACTCCAGTTTCTCTCTCAGCAGGAGGTAATGTTTTGTCTTCTCCACCTGAGACAAATGGGGTTACAAGCACATCACTGTCACTGACAAGAAACAAGATCCCACATGAAAAGCTGTAGTAGGCAGGGTCGCAAGAAATATGGTCTCATCACAAGGTCATTAAGTACAAACATTCTGGGAACAATGCTCTCTGTCTTGAGCTCCTCCCACCAGATGAGCACAGACACTTCATATGCAACAGATTACCTGAGGCAATCTCTGTATCCCTGAAACGCTGACGTTTTCACTGTGTGACTTTTTTGGCTACTTTGCAGCGTAGGCAGACGTTGCCAATGTTGGATTAGCAACGTTTCCACTG